>NC_083445.1:32082669-32729848 GCF_020745735.1 Hemiscyllium ocellatum | reverse complement strand
AAGGTGTTTGACAAGGTTCCCCATGGGAGACTGATTAGCAAGGGTAGGTCTCATGGAATACAGGGAGAACTAGCCATTTGGATACAGACTGGCTCAAAGGTAGAAGACAGAGGGTGGTGGTAGAGGGTTGTTTTTCAGACTGGAGGCCTGTGATCAGTGGAGTGCCACAAGGATCGGTGCTGGGTCCTCTACTTTTTGTCATTTACATAAATGATTTGGATGTGAGCATAAGAGGTACAGTTAGTAAGTTTGCAGATGACACCAAAATTGGAGGTGTAGTGGACGGAGGCAGAAGAATCGAGAATTATTGGGGCGAGATGGGAAAGTAGAACTCAAAGTTAGAGCATCAACTGCCAAGTGACAGGCAGCCTCAAGGGGCTGAGTGGCCTCCTCCTGCTATTTGGTGGAGAGAGATGAGAATGAATGTAACATATTGTGACACAGAGACCCTGCCAGGGAAGTTACAGCTCATCTCACACCGTGATAACCAACAACTCGGCCGGAAATGACAGCGTGTCTAAAACACTGAGATATGCAGAGCCAGAGAGAGAAAGCACAGGGAGTCTAACACACTGTGAGAGCCCCAGGGAGAGTGGGGGGTGACAGTGTATGAACACAAATATGCAGGAAGACAATGTAATCAGGAGAGTGTATTATGAATGGAAGTCAGGCAGGGGTGGATTCTGACATTCCTGCTAGTCTAACTCAGGCTCATATTCTGGGGACCCAGGTTCAAATCCTGCCAGGGCGGGTCGTGGAATTTGAATTAATTACAAAATAATCTGAAATGAAGCATCCATGAGGGATAGTAGGGAAAGCAGGAAAGTCCTCAAACAGGGAATTAAGGGAGCAAGAGGAGGTGAGGAAATGACCAGCAATTAGGGTTAAAGTGTACATATGTTACACACAAGGGAGAGGATAGGACCAGTCAAGGATTAAGGAGAGAAGTTGTGTTTGGAGGCAGATGCTGCGGGTGAGATCCTAAATGAGTATTGGTATTCACCTAGAAAAAGGATATGGAGGGTAGTGAGATTTGTCTGGAGCATGCTAATACGCTGCAGCATATTGAGATCAAGAAACAACTGATGTTGGGTCTCTTTCAGAGCATTAAGGTAGATAAGTCCCTAAGACCCAATGGTATCTCCCCCAGGTTAGTGAGAGAGGCGAGAGAGGGAATGTTCTGGGGATTTGACTAAGATCTCAGACTAAGCTCTGCTCCTGGTGTTCAGGGATGTGCAGGTTAGGCTGGATTCCACATCCAAAAACGTTTCACCTGCACATCCACTAATATCATTTATTGTATCTGTTGCTCCCGATGCAGTCTCCTCTACATTGGGGACACTGGGCGCCTCCTAGCAGCGCGCTTCAGGGAACATCTCCGGGACACCCGCACCAATCAACCACACCGCCCCGTGGCCCAACATTTCAACTCCCCCTCCCACTCTGCCCAGGACATGGAGGTCCTGGGCCTCCTTCACCGCGCTCCCTCACTACCAGACGCCTGGAGGAAGAACGCCTCATCTTCCGCCTCGGAACACTTCAACCCCAGGGCATCAATGTGGACTTCAACAGTTTCCTCATTTCCCCTTCGCCCACCTCACCCTAGTTCCAAACTTCCAGCTCAGCACTGTCCCCATGACTTGTCCGGACTTGTCCTACCTGCCTATCTCCTTTTCCACCTATCCACTCCACCCTCTCCTCCCTGACCTATCACCTCCATCCCCTCCCCTACTCACCCATTGTACTCTATGCTACTTTCCCCCCACCCCCACCCTCCCCTAGCTTATCTCTCCACCCTTCAGGCTCACTGCCTTTATTCCCGATAAAGGGCTTTTGCCCGAAACGTCGATTTCGCTGCTCCTCGGATGCTGCCTGAACTGCTGTGCTCTTCCAGCACCACTAATCCAGAATCTGGTTTCCAGCATCTCCATTCTGTTGGCCAGACAGTTCTGTATCCAGACAGCGACATTCCCCTGTATCCCAGTCCTCCTGACCTTCTGAATGAGCCTACCGTGGGGAACCTTATCAAATGCCTTGCTGAAGTCCATATACACCACATCCACAGCTCGACCCTCATCAACGTTTCTAGTCACATCCTCGAGGAACTCGATAAGGTTGGTGAGGCATGACCTGCCCCTCACAAAGCCGTGCTGACTGCATTTAATCAAGCCATGCCCTTCCAGATGGGCTGGCCATGGGAAATTGCCCGATAGTGTTCAGGGATTGTAGGTTAGGGTGAACTGGCCATGAGAAATTGCCCATAATGCACAGGGATGTGTAGGTTAGGGGGGATTGGCAATTCTCTCTCTTTCACCCACACACACACTCTCACACCCACACTCTCTCACCCACAAACACACACACACACACACCCACACACACACTCTCACACCCACACTCTCTCACCCACAAACACACACACACACACACCCACACACACACTCTCACACCCACGCTCTCTCACCCACAAACACACACACACACACCCACACACACACTCTCACACCCACACTCTCTCACCCACAAACACACACACACACACCCACACACACACACTCACCGACACCCACACACGCTCAACCACACCCACACACACTCTCTCACCCAAACACACACACTCTCACCCACACCCACACCCACACCCACACACACACACACTCACCGACACCCACACACGCTCAACCACACCCACACACACTCTCTCACCCAAACACACACACTCTCACCCACACCCACACCCACACCCACACACACACACGCACACACACACCCACACCCACACACACACTCTCACCCACACCCACACACTCTCACCCACACCCACACACACTCTCTCACCCAAACACACACACACACTCTCTCTCATACACACACACACACACTCTCACCCACACACACACACTCACACACACACACATACACTCACACACACACACTCTCACACACACACATACACTCACACACATACTCTCACACACACACACATACACACTCACTCTCACCCATACACACACTCTCTCACACACACCCACACCCACACACACTCGCACCATACCAACACACTCTCACCCACACCCACACACACTCTCACCCACACCCACACACACTCTCTCACCAACACCCACACACGCTCACCCACACCCACACACACTCTCTCCCCCAAACACATATACACACTCACACACACTCTCTCTCACACACACACTTTCTCTCTCAAACACACACTCTCTCACACACACACTCTCTCACCCACACCCACACACTCTCACCCACACTCACACACACTCTCTCACCCAAACACACATACACACTCACACACACACACGCTCTCACACACACATACACTCACACACGCACACATACACTCACACACACGCACACACATACACACTCACTCTCACCCACACACACACACACACTCTTTCTCACCCACACACACACTCTCTCTCACCCACACACACACACTCTCACTCACACACACACACACACACACACACTCTTTCTCACCCCCACACACACTCTCTCTCACCCACACACACACTCACTCACACACACACTCACTCACACACACACACACACTCACACACACACACTCACGCACACACTCTCTCACCCACACACACACTCTCTCACACACACACTCACTCACCCACACACACTCTCTCACACACACACTCTCTCACCCACACACACACACTCTCTCACTCACACACACACACTGTCTCACCCACACCCACACACACACTCTCACCCACACCCACACACGCACACTCTCTCTCACTCACACGCACACACACATGCTCTCACACACACATACACTCACACACACACACATACACTCACACACACATACACATTCACTCTCACCTACACACACACACACTCTTTCTCACCCACACGCACACACTCTCTCTCACCCACACACACACTCTCTCACACACACACATACACTTACACACACACACATACACACTCAGTCTCACCCACACACACACACTCTCACCCACACCCACACCCACACCCACTCGCAACCACACCAACACACTCTCACCCACACCCACACACACTCTCACCCACACCCACACACACTCTCTCACCGACACCCACACACGCTCACCCACACCCACACACACTCTCTCCCCAAACACATATACACACTCACACACACTCTCTCTCACACACATTCTCTCTCGCACATACACGCTCTCTCACACACACACGCGCACACTCTCTCACTCACACACGCACACTCTCTCTCACACACACACAAACTCTCTCAGACACACACACACAAACACTCTCACACACACTCTCTGTCACACTCTCTCTCTCACACCCGCACACACACACTCTCTCATCCATACACACACAAACTCTCTCTCACACACACACACTCATCCACTCTCTCTCGCCCACACACACACACACACACACACACACACCCCCGCACACACCCGCCCGCACACACCTGTCTGGTTGTGAGGCAGTGTGCTGGGCCTAGCCCAGTCCTGCTCCATGTACCAGGTCACATGCAGCAAAGCACCACACGGGACAGGATCCAGCAACTCTCTCGGCAAGGCAGGGGGAATGGCCCTGAGGGAGGGAGTGCTGAGAGCTCCCTGACCATCCCAGGGGGGATGGAATGGCCCACCCTCAGCCGTCTGTTCAGTATGGGCTCCCTGGCTTCGGATCTAGGGAGTGGGTCAAGTATAATCTGCTCACTTCCGATCGTCTGAGGGGAGTATACGGAGTCGAAATAAATTTGTCTCCTGTAAAATTGTTCTAATTGTGGGAGACATGTGGAAAGTATTTGATTGTAAACCCTGAGGAATGCACACCAACAGGTTGGAGCAAGGAAACGTGTTTCGGAATTAACAGCAGAGAGAATCGCAGACAAACACAAAACCCTATCCAACAGCCTCAGGGCGAAGTGCACATGAAACACTGAGAGAGAGAGACTGAGCCAGGAAGGGGCAGCACACCCTCCCAGAGAACTCCCCTCCCTCCCCACCCCCCCCACCCCCGGTCTGGAGTCACTGCATTCTCACTCACCATGCCCAGACCAACAGCCTGCACCCCACCCCTGCATTTCCCAGGGCTAACCCACCGAGCTGGCCCACCCCGGGACACCATGGGGTGTGGTTCCCAGGAGTCACCCAGCCCACCCTCACAGTTCCAGCTGAAGGGATCCCGTGCGGATGTGGGGAGAGAGAGACTCCAGGCTGGGATAAAACCCGCCTCCCTGGCTCTGTCCAACAGCAGTGCGCATCACTCAGCCGGTAACACATGGTCATCCCAAACACTCCTGTGGAGGGCTAGCATGGAATTAGGAAGGGTAATGGCGGGCTTATGCCCGAAACGTCGAATTTCCTATTCCTTGGATGCTGCCTAACCTGCTGTGCTTTAACCAGCAACACATTTTCAAGGGCAATGGCATACTATGTTAAAAGTGGAATTGTAGATTAGATTATGAATCATGAGCTTTATTTATATCGGGCTTCGGTGAGACTACACCATGAATCAGGAACAGAGTTTGGATTTCCTTATTAAATGTTGGAGGTAAGGCGGGATAATTTACAGGAAGGTAGCAACGTCGGAGAACTTCAGAGCCTGGGGTCATCCACGACATACACTGCCCTGTTTATTTTGTTTCTAGCCTCGGTCTTCTCTCCAACCTTTTTCTCATTGATTTTGTTTTGCGTACCTTTCAGTCAGGAGCTCAGGCCCAGCAGTAGGGAGTTGGGCCCAAGCACCGTCTCAAGTAGGCCCCAGCAGCACATCTCTAGGCCAAGCAGCACCATCTCCCATAACCCAGCAGCACAGTGTCACGTAACCCAGCAACACGGTCACGCGTAGGCCCAGATGCACGATCTCGAGTATGCCCAGCAGGACGGTCTCGCGTAGGATCAGCAAAATGGTTTTGTTTCAGCCCAGCACCTCAGTCACGTGTAACCCAGCAACACGGTCACACGTAGGCCCGGCAATACAGACTCGCGCAGGCCCAGCAACATGGTCTTGTGTAGGCGCAGCAGCACAATCATGCGTAGGCGGAGTATCATGCTCACACATAGGCCCAGATGTACAGTCACGTGTAGGCCCAGCAGCATGGTCACGTGTAGGCCCTGCAGGATGGTCACGTGTAGGCCCTGCAGCACGGTCACGTGTAGGCCCTGCAGCACGGTCACGTGTAGGCCCAGCAGCACGATCACGTGTAGGCCCTGCAGCACGGTCACGTGTAGGCCCTGCAGCACGATCACGTGTAGACCCTGCAGCACGGTCACGTGTAGGCCCTGCAGCACGGTCACGTGTAGGCCCAGCAGGACGGTCACGTGTAGGCACTGCAGGACGGTCACGTGTAGGCCTAGCAGGACGGTCACGTGTAGGCCCTGCAGGACGGTCACGTGTAGGCCCTGCAGCACGGTCACGTGTAGGCCCAGCAGCACGATCACGTGTAGGCCCTGCAGGACGGTCACATGTAGGCCCAGCAGCACGGTCACGTGTAGGCCCAGCAGGACGGTCACGTGTAGGCCCAGCAGGACGGTCACGTCTAGGCCCAGCAGCACGATCACGTGTAGGCCCTGCAGGATGGTCACGTGTAGGCCCAGCAGCACGGTCACGTGTAGGCCCAGCAGCACGGTCACGTGTAGGCCCTGCAGGACGGTCATGTGTAAGCCCAGCAGGACGGTCACGTGTGGGCGCTGCAGCACGGTCACGTGTAGGCCCTGCAGGACGGTCACGTGTAGGCCCTGCAGCACGGTCACGTGTAGGCACTGCAGGACGGTCACGTGTAGGCCTAGCAGGACGGTCATGTGTAGGCCCTGCAGGACGGTCACGTGTAGGCCCTGCAGCACGGTCACGTGTAGGCCCAGCAGCACGATCACGTGTAGGCCCTGCAGTACGGTCGCGTGTAGGCCCAGCAGGATGGTCACGTGTAGGCCCTGCAGCACGGTCATGTGTAGGCCCTGCAGGACGGTCACGTGTAGGCCTAGCAGGACGGTCATGTGTAGGCACTGCAGGACGGTCACGTGTAGGCCTAGCAGGACGGTCATGTGTAGGCACTGCAGGACGGTCACGTGTAAGCCCAGCAGGACGGTCACGTGTGGGAGCTGCAACACGGTCACGTGTAGGCCCTGCAGGACGGTCACGTGTAGGCCTAGCAGGACGGTCATGTGTAGGCACTGCAGGACGGTCACGTGTAGGCCTAGCAGGACGGTCATGTGTAGGCACTGCAGGACGGTCACGTGTAGGCCCAGCAGCACGGTCATGTGTAGG
The DNA here is from genome assembly GCF_020745735.1 of Hemiscyllium ocellatum. NCBI lineage: Eukaryota > Metazoa > Chordata > Chondrichthyes > Orectolobiformes > Hemiscylliidae > Hemiscyllium > Hemiscyllium ocellatum. Next base: position 32,722,576 of record NC_083445.1, on the reverse strand, counting down.
CACTGCAGGACGGTCATGTGTAAGCCCAGCAGGACGGTCACGTGTGGGAGCTGCAGCACGGTCACGTGTAGGCCCTGCAGGACGGTCATGTGTAGGCCTAGCAGGACGGTCATGTGTAGGCACTGCAGGACGGTCACGTGTAGGCCCTGCAGCACGGTCACGTGTAGGCCCAGCAGCACGATCACGTGTAGGCCCTGCAGTACGGTCGCGTGTAGGCCCAGCAGGATGGTCACGTGTAGGCCCTGCAGCACGGTCATGTGTAGGCCCTGCAGGACGGTCACGTGTAGGCCTAGCAGGACGGTCATGTGTAGGCACTGCAGGACGGTCACGTGTAAGCCCAGCAGGACGGTCACGTGTGGGAGCTGCAACACGGTCACGTGTAGGCCCTGCAGGACGGTCACGTGTAGGCCTAGCAGGACGGTCATGTGTAGGCACTGCAGGACGGTCACGTGTAGGCCTAGCAGGACGGTCATGTGTAGGCACTGCAGGACGGTCACGTGTAGGCCCAGCAGCACGGTCATGTGTAGGCACTGCAGGACGGTCATGTGTAAGCCCAGCAGGACGGTCACGTGTGGGAGCTGCAGCACGGTCACGTGTAGGCCCTGCAGGACGGTCATGTGTAGGCCTAGCAGGACGGTCGTGTGTAGGCACTGCAGGACGGTCACGTGTAGGCCCAGCAGCACGATCACGTGTAGGCCCTGCAGCACGGTCACGTGTAGGCCCAGCAGCACGATCACGTGTAGGCCCTGCAGGACGGTCATGTGTAGGCCCTGCAGCATGATCACGTGTAGGCCCAGCAGCACGGTCACGTGTAGGCCTAGCAGGACGGTCATGTGTAGGCACTGCAGGACGGTCACGTGTAGGCCCAGCAGCACGGTCATGTGTAGGCACTGCAGGATGGTCATGTGTAAGCCCAGCAGGACGGTCACGTGTGGGAGCTGCAGCACGGTCACGTGTAGGCCCTGCAGGACGGTCACGTGTAGGCCTAGCAGGACGGTCATGTGTAGGCACTGCAGGACGGTCACGTGTAGGCCCAGCAGCACGATCACGTGTAGGCCCTGCAGGACGGTCATGTGTAGGCCCTGCAGCATGATCACGTGTAGGCCCAGCAGCACGGTCACGTGTAGGCCCAGCAGGACGGTCACGTGTGGGAGCTGCAGCACGGTCACGTGTAGGCCCTGCAGGACGGTCACGTGTAGGCCTAGCAGGACGGTCATGTGTAGGCACTGCAGGACGGTCACGTGTAGGCCCAGCAGCACGATCACGTGTCGGCCCTGCAGCACGATCACGTGTAGGCCCAGCAGCACGATCACGTGTAGGCCCTGCAGGACGGTCATGTGTAGGCCCTGCAGCATGATCACGTGTAGGCCCAGCAGCACGGTCACGTGTAGGCCTAGCAGGACGGTCATGTGTAGGCACTGCAGGACGGTCACGTGTATGCCCAGCAGCACGGTCATGTGTAGGCACTGCAGGACGGTCATGTGTAAGCCCAGCAGGACGGTCACGTGTGGGAGCTGCAGCACGGTCACGTGTAGGCCCTGCAGGACGGTCACGTGTAGGCCTAGCAGGACGGTCATGTGTAGGCACTGCAGGACGGTCACGTGTAGGCCCAGCAGCACGATCACGTGTAGGCCCTGCAGGACGGTCATGTGTAGGCCCTGCAGCATGATCACGTGTAGGCCCAGCAGCACGGTCACGTGTAGGCCCAGCAGGACGGTCATGTGTAGGCCCTGCAGCACGGTCACGTGTAGGCCCAGCAGGACGGTCATAGAACATAGAACATAGAAGGATACAGCGCAGTACAGGCCCTTCGGCCCTCGATGTTGCGCCGACCGAATCCTACCTAACCTACACTAGCCCACTAACTTCCAAATGCCTATCCAATGCCCGCTTAAATGCCCATAAAGAGGGAGGGTTCACCACTGCTACTGGCAGGGCATTCCATGAACTCACAACCCGCTGTGTGAAGAATCTACCCCTAACATCTGTCCTATACCTACCACCCCTTAATTTAAAGCTATGTCCCCTAGTAACACCTGACTCCATTAGCGGTAAAAGGTTCTTAGTATCTACCCTATCTAAACCCCTAATCATCTTATACACTTCTATCAGATCTCCCCTAAACCTTCTCTTCTCCAATGAGAACAGCCCCAAGTGCCTCAGCCTTTCCTCATAAGATTTTCCTACCATTCCAGGCAACATCCTGGTAAACCTCCTCTGCACCCGTTCCAATGCCTCCACATCCTTCCTATAGTATGGCGACCAAAACTGCACACAATATTCCAGATGAGGCCGCACCAGCGTCTTATACAGTTGCAACATGACCTCAGGACTCCGGAACTCAATTCCTCTGCCAATAAAGCCCAGTACACCATATGCCTTCCTCACAGCACTATTTACCTGGGTGGCAACTTTCAGAGATCTGTGTACATGGACACCAAGATCCCTCTGCTCATCCACACTACCAAGTAGCCTACCATTAGCCCAGTAATCCATCATCTTGTTATTCCTACCAAAGTGAATGACTTCACACTTAGCTACATTGAATTCCATTTGCCACATTTCTGCCCAGCTCTGCAACTTATCTATATCCCGCTATAACCTACCACTTCCTTCCTCACTATCCACAACTCCACCGACTTTTGTGTCATCCGCAAACTTGCTTACCCAGCTTTCAAGCCCTTCCTCTAGATCATTTATAAAGATAACAAAAAGCAATGGTCCCAAAACAGATCCTTGTGGTACACCGCTAGTAACTGCACTCCAAGATGAACATAGTCCATCAACTACTACCCTCTGTCTCCTTCCAGCCAGCCAATTCCTAATCCAAACCTCTAATGTATCCTCAATGCCATACCTTCGTAGTTTTAGCATTAGCCTACCATGGGGAACCTTATCGAACGCCTTACTAAAATCCATATACACAACATCTACTGCTTTACCCTCGTCCACTTCCTTAGTCACCTTCCCAAAGAACTCAATAAGGTTTGTGAGGCACGACCTGCCCTTCACAAAACCATGCTGACTATCCTTGATCACGTTATTCCTACCCAGATGTTCATAAATCTTATCCCTTACAATTCTCTCTAAGACTTTGCCCACCACTGAAGTCAGACTCACTGGCCTATAGTTACTAGAGCTATCCCTACTCCCTTTCTTGAACAAGGGGACCACATTCGCTATCCTCCAGTCCTCTGGTACTATTCCCGTTGACAATGACGACATAAAAATCCAGGCCAATGGCTCTGCTATCTCCTCCCTAGCTTCCCATAGGATCCTAGGGTAAATGCCATCAGGCCCAGGAGACGTATCTATTTTCATCCTCTCCAATATTCCCAGAACCTCTTCCCTGCATATTTCCTGTGAACAAAACAGAGAGAGCTAATTGCTTTCTGCTTAAATATAACTTATTTCACGCTAATAGAAATTCTTAGCCACTAACTTGCAAATACAAGCGAGGATGGAGATGACAGTCCTGTACTGAGGCAATGAACAAACTGTTTTTCTCTTCCCATGAAACAATAGGACTGTAAGGATACGGTTCGGATTTTGTTTTAAAGAATGTTTAATGTTGAACGTAATAGTTTAATGTTCCTGACAGCATGGCTACTAAACTCTCCTGAACAAAAATCACATGCCAATTCACTAAAAAACTGGTTTCGATGATAACAAGCCTTCCCTGTATCCGGGGAATGGTTCAGCCGTTTCCCCTTTCCAAAACAGCACAGAGGGAGAGAGAAATCCGGGAGGCATCAGCATTCGGCATTTGGTGCAAACATCAGCTTGTGGCTAAAACGGCCAAATACAAAGTCTCAATTTTGAGATGACAAGTCTGCCTTTCCTAAACAGACGTTTTTCCATTGTTCCAAGTTCAGAAAAACAGGAAATAGAAAGAATGAGAAGAAAAGACACCGAAACAGTTAAACAACACTTTTTTAAAAATATAAAAGCAATGATCTTTGACAATTAATATGAGACACTTAGATAGGGAATGAGTAGCCAATGATATTTTTAATGAATTACAACTTTTCAAAAGAAAGTATTGTTCTGAAGGTGTAGGCGTCTACTGTCCCTTTAAGAGTGACAGCAAGCTGGCAAGGACTTAACAAGCACAGAGCGTGCTGAAAAATGTAAACATGTAACATTTGGCTGTGAAACAAATAGCTGATCTGAGTTACTATGGTACACAACAAATTCAAATTTGGCCAATCAGTTTAAATTATATCCCAAGATACCAAAATCAAATCAAATTGGAATTTTACTGTTTTGATGACATCAAATCAATGAAACAATCCGATGTTTTGTGGTAGAAAACTCATACAGTTTGAACAGTTCACCAGAGCAGCAAAGAGCACCATACTGTCTCAGACACTCTCTCTGAAAGGTACCTTTTCATGTGAGATCTGTGCAGCAGAAGGCCGAAGAAAAGATGACCCAGGAAAAGCTACAGAGGAAAATACAACGGGAAGGCCGACAGCTGGCTGGTTTTGAAATGTGTTTTATTAAAACTTAATCGGGGTTTTATCAGATGTGTATATTGTTGTCGCGTTGGAGGTAGATAAATCAATCAGACAAAAGAGATTTAATATTCTCCTTTTTCTTGGAGTTAAGAAATAATTTGTAAATATTTTTCTTTTAGAAGTGGTATTTGAAGTAGTTCTTTGTCACTCATACCTTTACAGACTACGAGGTAAGGTGATCTGTTCTGTGGTTCGGGACTAAATTAGCAGAGGATTTACCCGGTGTTGTAACAGTATGTAGTTTTATTTTCAGCTCAGATGACCAGTGATTGCAAGATGAGAGTTCAGAAATGGTTACTTGTCACCAGCAAAGGGGAGAATTAACATGTCCAGATTTTCTATGGATGCACAAAAAGTTCCAGAAGAGTAGATCTATTCATTATTTCCTTGTGTGATGTGGACATCACCAGATGAGGCAGCATTTAATGGCTATTCCAAGGTTTATTTTAATTCATTTGTGTATTGTGGTCATCATTGGTTGGGTCAGCATTTATCACCCGCCTAGTTGCCATTCGAAAAGGTGATGGTAAACTGCATCCCTGAACTGCTGCAGTCCATATGGAGTCATGTATCTGCAGAAACTTCCAGGATTTTGACCAAGCAACACTGAAGGAATGACGATATATTTTTAAGTCAAAATGGTGAGTCACATGGAGGCAAAATAACAGGGGGTAGCATTCCCATGTATCTCCTTCCTCTAGCCATCTGGATGGAAGTGGTTCAAGGGGTGTGCTGTCTGTGGATCTTTGGTGATATTCTGCAGTACATCTTGTAGATAGGACACACTGCTGCTACTAAGTGTCAGTGGTTGAAGGGGTGGAAGTTTCTGGAAGGTGCTGCTGATCAAGCAGGTTGTTTTGTCCTCAGAAGCATAAGTTTCATGATTAATGCATTACAACTCATGTCATAAAGGCAGAAACCCCAGAAATATATTGAATAGTTTGTGGGAAGATGCTGCAAGAAGGGTCTGGGGTGCAACCTTCCCCAAAAGGAACTATCAGAGGGGTACCTTGATTTAGTAACTGCCTCTCTCCACAGCTAAACCCACATGGACGTAAGTAGCAGAATGACTAGTTTTCGGTACAGGCCCATGCTATTGTACAGTCAGTGATGCAGCAAAACCTGTGATGGATTCCATTTGTCACTACTACTCAAAGCTGTGCAGAATTTCTTGAAATCTCTAAACATGTGGCAGCACATAGGACATTGGTCACTTGTGGCTTCAACGGCCGAGTTAGACCTGAGAACAAAACACAAGTCATACATATAATGGTAGAACACCACAAGAGGCAAAGAAGTTGTTTAGGAGTTGCTCAAATAAAGTCACATCAATGACGTTCAGAGCTGATCAAACCTCTGGCAGTGACCAAGCTTTCAAAATGACAATCCCCACGGAACTGAAAATGTTGACTCAGTTTCCCTTTCAGCAGATTTCTCCCGCAATCTCTGCATTTCCATGGCGTTAGCCTCACACACCATATTAACTGTGTACAAAGCTTTTGCAACCATAACATCACGTGTCCTGTCAAGTGATCACAAAATCTGAAATCAGGAGAAAAACTGGTGCCAGTGTATACTCATTCAACATAACCATCAAACCACAAGAAATAGGAACAGGTCGAGGCCATTCAGCCCCTCCAGTCCCTCCAGCCTGCTCTTCCATTCAATCAGGTAATGATAGGTTAGCATGGAGATTTTCGAGTAAAAAATGAGGTCTGCAGATGCTGGAGATCACAGCTGCAAATGTGTTGCTGGTCAAAGCACAGCAGGTTAGGCAGCATCTCAGGAATAGAGAATTCGACGTTTCGAGCATAAGCCCTTCATCAGGAATAAGAGAGAGAGAGCCAAGCAGGCTGAGATAAAAGGTAGGGAGGAGGGACTAGGGGGAGGGGCGATGGAGGTGGGATAGGTGGAAGGAGGTCAAGGTGAGGGTGATAGGCCGGAGTGGGGTGGGGGCGGAGAGGTCAGGAAGAGGATTGCAGGTTAGGAGGGCGGTGCTGAGTTGAGGGAACCGACTGAGACAAGGTGGGGGGAGGGGAAATGAGGAAGCTGGAGATTTGTCCCCTTCCATTATAGCAGACTTCACACTGGTAAAAAGGGAGCGTGGAGAATATCTAAGTGACAGTGTAAATAGAAAGATTGATTGGAAAGGATCTGAATGTGAAGGTAACAAATCCATTAAAAAAGAAAGACAAGACAGAGTCAGAGTATGTAGTAATTCTGAAGAACTAAATTGCATTTATTTCAATGGAAGGGGTCTTACCGATAAGGCTAATGAACTCAGGATATGTTCAAGGACATGGGACATGGGCATCATAGCTGTCACAGAAACCTGGCTGAGAGATGAACAAGACTTGCAAGTCAATGTTCTGGATTTTAGATGTTACAGGAAAGGAAACAAGAAAGGAGCACTGGGTCGGGGAGTGGCGTTCCTGAGCAAGGAATGCCTTACCTATGTAACTGGAGAACATATTTCTGAAAATTCGCCCAGGGACAATATATGTGTAGAAATTAGAAATAAAAAAAAGTAAAGATTACCTTGATGGGATTGTATTATAGGCTCCCCAATAGTCAGAGAGAGATTGGAAAACAAATATGTAGGAGGGATCTCAGATATGTAAGGGGATCTCAAATATGTAAACGGACCTCAGATATGTAAAGGAACCTCAGATATGTATGGGGACATCAGATATGTAAGGGGATCTCAGATATGTAAGGGGGCCTCAGATATGTAGGGGGACATCAGATATGTGTAAGCATAATAAAGTTGCAATAATGTGGGATTGAAATTTTCCAAACATTGACTGGGAGTACCATAGTGTTAAAGGTTTGGATGTGAACAATGCGTTCCAGACTATTTTCCCCATCAATATGTGAATGAACCTACTAGAGAAGCAGCCAAACGAGATCATCATTTGAGCAATAAGTCAGGGCAGCTGACTGAAGTCAGAGTGAGGGAACGCTATGGGTCTAGCCATCATAATTCTATAATGTTCAAAATAGTTTTGGAAAAGGATAAGCCTTCCTTAAAAGTTAAAGTTATTAATGGGAGTAAGACAAATTTTAATCGTGAGACACGAACAATCATAATCTGATTGGAGGAAACTCTTTGCAGAGAAAAGGACGTGTGCGAAGTGGGAGGCTTACAAGAATGTGAGAGAAGAGTTCCGAGGTATCATGTTCCTGTTCGAGTGAAGGGGAAGGCAGTTAAGATTAAGGAACAATGGATAAATAAAGATATTGAGGTTCCAGTGAAGAACAAAAGAAAATCATATTTTAGATATAGACAAATTGGTTTAATTACAAAGGGATCTCAATTACAAAGGGATTACAAAGGGTCAATGGGCTGAAAATGGCAGATGGAGTTCAGTCTGGATTAATGTGAAGTATTATATTTTGGTACAATAAACAAGAATAGGGTTTATACAATAATCATCAGGCAATGGGTAGTGTTATAGAACAGAGGGACCTAGGGCTTCAGGTACACAGTTCTTTGAAGTTTACATCACATACAGACATTGGTTAAAAAGACATTTAGTGTTCTTGTATTTATTGAGGTCTTTGAGCATAGAGGTTGGGAAGTCATGTTGAGATTGAACAGGACATTGATGAGACTCCTTCCAGAATATCGTGTACAGTTCTGGTCACCCAATTATAGGAAGGATATTATGAAGCTGGAGAGGGTTCAGAAGACATTTACCAAGCTGTTGCCAGGCATGCAGGCTTGAGATACAAAGAAAAGCTGGATAGGCTGGGACATTTTTCCCTTGGAGCGTACAAGGTTGAGAGGTGAATAGATAGAGTTAATGGGCGTGTTCTTTTCCTTAGAATTGGGGCTTTCAAGTCTAAGAGGCACATTTTAAGGTGAGGGAAGAGAGATTTTGGAAAGATAAAGTGACAATTTTATTTACACAGCAGATGATATGTGTGTGGAGAGAACTTCTTGAGGAAGTTGTGAATGTGAGTACAATTACAACGCTGAAGAGACATTGGGGTTGCTGCAGGAATTAGAAAGCTTTGAGAAACACGGGCCAGGACCAGGCAGATGGGATTAGTTTGGTTTGAGATTATGTTTGGCATGGACTAGTGTATTAAAGCATCCTGTATCTTCCCACTGAGACTGGGCTGGATCAGAATTTCTGGAAAACCAATGAATGGGTCATTTGGCTCTAGGTCTGTTTGCTGAAAGAAAGTATTTTGAAACTGAGAGTAACTGTCTATACTCGAGTTAGTGATGGGAAACCAGACAGAATTCATTCAGAATCTGACAGTAACCATGTATCCTGTAAACATTGACCGGACATGACAGAATACCTCACATTTTAAAATATTTTAAAATCACAATTTTCTTTCATTTTGATTGATTTCCAACGACAGTTAGTGAGGATCCTGTCATTTCCACCTCCATCTTTTTCATTTTGTCATTTACCACCCCACCCACCCCACCCCCCCCACCCCATCTCCCCCCAACACTGGGTCTTGCACCATTTTGGTTGTTATTGTTGTGGAAGATGAAAACTATCTAATGTGTAGGTAAGTAAAGATAATGATTATATAAAGGATGAAATAGTTTATGGATTATCATGTATTATTACTAACAATAACGGTATTTAGCTCAAAGGACAACGCAGCAACCATTTTGAAGCAGGTAACTTGTTGTCAGAATTGAAGAGTCTTTGCGAGTATAGGCCTTTCTGTCTTGAATCTTGGGAATAAACACACAGTTTGTGTGAGCTGAACAAGCTCTGACCAATACTATTCTCACGGTGTCGGTGTAAAACCATAGCCCCATCCATTCTCCATCAGCAGGGCATTTTATCATAACTGCACATGTAAGTAAAGTGAGTCAGTCATGTGTAGACTTTCCCATGAGCTTTGCTGCAAAAGACTGCAATTCGAATAACGCTTCAGAGATTGTTTCCTTATGTTTATAGGACCTCTTCCCATGCATGATTAAATAAAGACTGGCTTTGGACAATTCAAATGCTTGTTTGACCTGTGTTTCGGGTTGGTAAAACGTTTGACATGGTCACTCTGTCACCTCAGTCTCTCCTGCCCTCCATCCGATCACAAAACTTTGTTTCTGCTCTTCCTTCCACCTTCCCTCTGTAATACAAGGAGCAATACAGGAAGCTCCTTCTCTCACACAGTCAGTACATTCTCACTCACAGAGAATGCAAAGACACAGAAGGGTCATCGCTCCCAGAGGCTGAGGTAGAGACAGTCATCATCCCATTCCATTTCTCTCCAGACATTTCTGTCAACAAATCCCAGTCTGTAAATCACATCTACCATAAGAACGAAAAAGACTGTTAACTTCTCAAAAGTAACCCACAGCAACAAAGTGAATAATACATTGCAGAGATTTGTAATTTGAAAAGCTGCACTATCCAGATTTTGTCAACATTAAACAAAAACACAGACCACTGGAAATACCGCTATTTCCTCTGATGAAAGTTCACTGCCCAGAAACATTCATTCTGTCTTTCCTTCACAGATGATGTGTGAGTGACTCAGTATTTGCAGCACTTTCTGTTTCACATCATGCAGGTCTGCTCCATGTGCTGAAGGCAGACAGGTTAGTGAACTGAAACAGATATTCTCACAGAGTTCAGGTTAGTTATTGTTAAAAAAACCACATGGAACCTGTACGTTAAATTATTAAAGCTACAATTACAAACTCATATATGGGGATAAACATTAAATATATGAGTGTAAACCATCTGATAGACAAAGAGTAACAGAGTGGAGAGTGTGGTGCTGGAGAAAGCACAGCAGGTCAGGCAGCATCCGAGGAACGGGAGAATTGACGTTCCAGACAGAAGCCTTTCATCATCCATTCCTGATGAAGGGCTTATGCCTGAAACTTCGATTCTCCTGCTCCTCAGATGATGCCTGACCTGCTGCGCTTTTCCAGCACCACACTCTCGACTCTGATCCCCAGCATCTGTAGTCTTCACTTCCTCCCAAAGATTAACAGAGAGCTGAGTATAGAATCTCATTCTCATGTACAATATCAAACACTGGGAAATAATCTCTACAAATCACACTGACAAGCTGTCATATTCACAGACTGAAGGAATCCAGCTGTCAGCTCTAAGAACTTTAACATGTGGATCAGGCCTATCCTTTTCCTGCTCCTGGGATGCTGCCTGACCTGCTGTGCTTTTCCAGCACCACTCTGATCGAAACTCTGGTTTCCAGCATCTGCCGTCCCCCCTTTTGCCGAGATTCTCTCTCAGCACTGCCATGATGTATCTCCTCATCAAAAACACCTCCCCCATTCTTTCTTGTGTCACCTTCTACCTTCACTATAAACAGATAATGGGGCTGGATTTTAGAGTTCCATCTCAAACTGGTTCTGATGAAGGGTCACGGAATTTGAAACATTACCTCTGTTTTCGCTCCATGGACAGTGCCAGACCTGTTGAATTTATCCAGCAATTTTGGTTGTGCTCTACCCAGCTTAAGCAGCAAGTCATAGTTCACGTTATTTCTTCAGCCCTTTTCTCCTGCTATGACAGCATTGTTCGGATATATCTGCTCTTGGCCCATTTAATTGTTTTCAATAATGACACTGCACTGCCTGAAGCCATCTCCAGGTGTCATCTTCCTGCTCATTTCTTCAAGAATATGCTTGGATAAACATGAGCAGCTGTCAGGAAGCAGGGTGTGAGGAAGTGAATTCGAGGTAACTGTGGGAGGGGGTGAATTTGTAATGGATATTGGGGTGTTCCTTTCCCCAGAACTAGAATCACAGAAATCAGGAATGGGAAAAGTCAGGAACGGATGAGGTGGCCATGAAAGAAGCAGAGAAATTGGAAGTAAATTGAAAATTGACTTTCTTTTCTCATCCTGGCAAGAGCAACAAAGGCACAAATTGATTCACTGATATATTGAACAAAGCTGTGGGTGGAGCATGAACTAGTAGTGGAAAAACGAATATTCCACAGATTCCAATAAGAGAAGATCCAGCTGGGAGCGTGCAGGGAGACAGAACCATCCCTTTAACATGGAGAAAGTGAGTCAAGTTCAAGAATAAAATTACAAATGAGCTTGACCTGGCAAAAGTGGGTGATGATGGAGGGGGACTGTTCAGGGCTCTTATTGAGGAACAAGCGATGGCAGACAGATGTCCAGAGAGATTGCTCATCTCTGATAAAAATGAGGCAGCTAGAGATAAAAAAATTGGAAAGCTTTTTCTTCCTGCCATGATCATTTCTGTGTCACCTTATTGTAAAATAGTTAAGCTCAGCATAGACTGAGCTGAGCTGGAAGGTTCATTTCCTCACCCTACTCGGTAACATGATCAGGGAACTTCTGGTGAAGTGCAAGTGTTATATCCTGCTTTCTATTTATGTGTTTAGATTAGTCACGGAGTCTAGAGATGTACAGCACAGAAACAGTCCCTTCAGTCCAACCCGTCCATGCTGATCAGATATCCCAAACCAATCTAGTCCCACCTGCCAGCACCCGGCCCATATCCCTCCAAATACTTTCTGTTCATTTACCCATCCAATGCCTCTTAAATGTTGCAATTGTACCAGCCTTCACCACTTCCTCTGGTAGCTCAATCCCTACACACACAACCCTCTGTTAAAATGTTTCCCCCAGGGGGTCTCTTATATCTTTCTCCTCTCACCCTAAACGTTTGCCTGCTGGCTCTGGGCTTCCTCACCCCAGGGAAGAGATTGGTCTATTTACCCGATCCATGCCCCTCATGATTTTATAAATCACGAACACTCCTGGATAAACAGCCCCAACCTATTCAGCCTCTTCCTATAGCTCCAATCCCCCCACCCTGGGAACATTCTTGTAAATGTTTGTGAATCCTTTCAAGTTCCACAACACCTTTCCAATAGGAAAGAGACCAGAATAGCACACAATATTCCAAAAGTGTCCTGCACAGTGACAACATGACCTCCATACTCCTGTACTCAATACTCTGACCAATAAAGGAAAGCATACCAAACGCCTTCTTCACTATCCTATCTACCTGCGACTCCACTTTTAACGAGCTATGAACCTGCACTCCAAGGTCTCTTTGTTCAGCAACACTCCCTTGGACCTTACCATTAAATGTACAAGTCCTGCTAAGAGTTGCTTGCTCAAAGTGTAGCAGCTCGCATTTATATAAATTAAACTCCATCAACCACTCCTCCATTGGCCCATCTGATCAAACTCCCATTGGAATCTGAAGTAACCTTTGCTGTCCACTACACCTCCAATTTTGGTGTCATCTGCAAATGTACTAACTATTTCTCTTCTAGAACATAGAACAGTACAGCAGAGAACAGGCCCTTCAGCCCACCATGTTGTGCTGACCACTGATCCTCATGTATGCCCGCTCACATTTCTGTGACCATATGCATGTCTAGCATTCTCTTAAATGTCCCCAGTGACCTCGCTTCCACAACTGCTGCTGGCAACGCATTCCATGCTCTCACAACTGTGTAAAGTATCCACCTCTGACATCCCCTCTGTACTTTCCTCCAACCAACTTAAATCTATGACCCCTCGTGTTAGCCATTTCTGCCCTGGGGAATAGTCTCTGGCTATCGACTCTATCTATGCCTCTCATTATCTTGTATACCTCAATTAGGACCCCTCTCCTCCTCCTTTTCTCCAATGAAAAAAGTCCGAGCTCAGTCAACCTCTCCTCATAAGATAAGCCCTCCAGTCCAGGCAGCATCCTGGTAAACCTCCTTTGAACCCTCTCCACATCTTTCCTACAATAGGGAGACCAGAACTGGACGCAGTATTCCAAGTGCGGTCTAACCAAAGTTTTATAGAGCTGCAACAAGATCTCAAGGCTCTTAAACTCAATCCTCCTGTTAATGAAAGCCAAAACACCACATGATTTTTAAACAACCCTATCCACTTGGGTGGCCATTTTAAGGGATCGATGTATATGCACATCAAGATCCGTCTGTTCCTCCACACTGCCAAGAATCATATCCTTAATCCTGTACTCAGCTTTCAAATTCGACCTTCCAAACTGCATCGCCTTGCATTTATCCAGGTTGAACTCCATCTGCCACCTCTCAGCCCATCTCTGCATCCTGTCAATGTCCCGCTGCAGCCTACAACAGCCCTCTATACTGTCAACGACACCTCCAACCATTGCGTCATCTGCAAATTTGCTGACCCATCCTTCAATCCCCTCATCCAAGTCATTAATAAAAATTATGAACAGTAGAGGCCCAAGTACAGAGCCCTGTGGAACACCACTCACCACAGAACATAGAACATGGAACAATATAGCACAGAACAGGCCCTTCGGCCCACGGCGTTGTGCCGAACATTTGTCCTAGTGTAAGCACCTATCCATGTACCTATCCAATTGCTGCTTAAAGGTCACCAATGATTCTGACTCTACCACTCCCACGGGCAGCGCACTCCATGCCCTCACCACTCTCTGGGTAAAGAACCCACCCCTGACATCCCCCCCATACCTTCCACCCTTCACCTTAAATTTATGTCCCCTTGTAACACTCTGTTGTACCCGGGGAAAAAGTTTCTGACTGTCTACTCTATGTATTCCTCTGATCATCTTATAAACCTCTATCAAGTCACCCCTCATCCTTCTCCATTCCAACGAGAAAAGGCCGAGAACTCTCAGCCTATCCTCGTACGACCTATTCTCCATTCCAGGCAACATCCTGGTAAATCTCCTCTGCACCCTCTCCAAAGCTTCCACATCTTTCCTAAAGTGAGGCGACCAGAACTGCACACAGTACTCCAAATGTGGCCTAACCAAAGTCCTGTACAGCTGCAACATCACTTCACGACTCTTGAATCCCTCTGCTAATGAACGCCAATACACCATAGGCCTTCTTACAAGCTCTATCCACCTGAGTGGCAACTTTCAAAGATCTATGTACATAGACCCCAAGATCCCTCTGTTCCTCCATCTGACTAAGAACCCTACCGTTAACCCTGTATTCCACATTCTTATTTGTCCTTCCAAAATGGACAACCTCACACTTGACAGAGTTGAATTCCATCTGCCACTCCTCAGCCCAGCTCTGCTTCATATCTAAGTCCCTTTGCAGCTGACAACAGCCCTCCTCACTATCCACAACTCCACCAATCTTCGTATCGTCTGCAAATTTACTGACCCACCCTTTGACTCCCTCTTGCAAGTCATTAATAAAAACTACAAACAGCAGAGGACCCAGAACTGATCCCTGCGGAACTCCACTTGTAACGGGCTCCAGGCTGAATGTTTACCATCTACCACCACTCTCTGACTTCCACCGGTTAGCCAGTTTTCTATCCAATTGGCCAAACCTCCCACTATCTCATGCTTCCTGACTTTCCAAATAAGCCTACCATGGGGAACCTTATCAAATGCCTTACTAAAATCCATGTACACTACATCCACTGCTCTACCCTCATCCACATGCTTGGTCACCTCCTCAAAGAATTCATTAAGACTCGTAAGGCAAGGTCTACCCATCATAAATCTGTGCTGGCTGTCCCTAATCAAGCAGTGTCTTTCCAGATACTCATAAATCCTATCCCTCAGTACCCTTTCCATTACTTTGCCTACCACAGAAGTAACACTAATTGGCCTGTAATTCCCGGGGTTATCCCTATTCCCTTTTTTTTGAACAGAGGCACAACATTCGCTACTCTCCAGTCCCCTGGTACCACCCCCATTGACAGTGAAGACGAAAAGATCATTGCCAACGGTACTGCAATTTCCTCTCTTGCTTCCCACATAATCCTAGGATATATCCCATCAGGTTTTTCAAAATGCCCAACACATCTTCCTTCCTAACAAGTATCTCCTCTAGCTTACCAGTCCGTTTCATACCCTCCTCTTCAACAATACGGTCCCTCTCATTTGTAAATATCGAAGAAAAGTACCCATTCAAGACCTCTCCTATCTCTTCCGACTCAATACACAGTCTCCCACTACTGTCCTTGATCGGACCTACCCTCGTTCTCGTCATTCTCATGTTTCTCACATACACATAAAGGCCTTGGGGTTATCCTTGATCCTAGCCACCAAAGATTTTTCATGCCCTCTCTTAGCTCTCCTAATCCTTTCTTCAGCTCCCTCCTGGCTATCCTGTATCCCTCCAACGCTCTGTCCGAACCCTGTTTCCTCAACCTTATGTAAGCCTCCTTCTTCCTCCTTACAAGACATTCACCTTCCCTCATCAACCAAGGCTCCCTCACACGGCCATCTCTTTCCTGCCTAACAGGTACATAAATATCAAGGACACGTTGTATCTGTTCCTTGAAAAAGTTCCACATTTCAACGACATTCTTCCCTGACAGTCTGTGCTCCCAATTTATGCTCCTCAGATCCTGTCTTGCAGCATCGTATTTACTCTTCCCCCAACTGTAAAACCTACCCTGTTTTTACAGTTGAGAGAGATACGCACCTATCTCTCTCCATAACCAATATGAAAGTCACAGAATTGTGGTCACCATCACCAAAATGTTCACCCACTAACAAGCCCATCACTTGTCCCGGCTCATTACCGACCAATATGGCCTCCCCTCTGGTCGGACAATCTACATATTGAGTTAGCAAAGCTTCTAACTGCACAAACACCGCCCCATCCAATCTACTTTTTAGATTAGACTTACTTTTTAGATTAGACTTACAGTGTGGAAACAGGCCCTTCGGCCCAACAAGTCCACACCGACCCGCCGAAGCGAAACCCACCCATACCCCTACATTTACCCCTTACCTAACACTACGGGCAATTTAGCATGGCCAATTCACCTGACCCGCACATCTTTGGACTGTGGGAGGAAACCGGAGCACCCGGAGGAAACCCACGCAGACACAGGGAGAACGTGCAAACTCCACACAGTCAGTCACCTGAGTCGGGAATTGAACCCGGGTCTCAGGTGCTGTGAGGCAGCAGTGCTAACCACTGTGCCACCGTGCCGCCCACGATCTAAAGAGCTTCCAATCAATATTTGGGAAGTTGAAATCGCCCATGACTACGACCCTGTGGCTTCTGCACCTTTCCAAAATCTGTTTCCCAATCTGTTTCTCCACATCTCTGCTGCTATTGGGGGACCTATAGTAAACACCCAACAAGGTGACTGCTCCTTTTCTATTTCTGACTTCAGCCCATACTACCTCCAAAGGCAGATCCCCCTCAAACTGCCTTTCTGCAGCCGTTATACCATTCCTAATTAGCAACGCCAACCTCCCACCCCCCCCACCCCGGCTTTTACCACCCCACCCCCCACCCTCCCTAATCTTACTGAAACATCTGTAACCAGGAACCTCCAACAACCATTCCTGTCCCTCATCTATCCACGTTTCCGTGATGGCCACAACATCGTAGTCCCAGGTACCGATCCACGCCTTAAGTTCACCCACCTTATTTCTGATACTCCTTGCGTTGAAGTATACGCACTTGAGCCCATCTGTGTCCGCAAGTATTCCCTGTCAGTGCTACCTTCTCCACAGCCTCCCTACATTCTTGGACATCCTGACAAACAGCTAGCTTACTTGCTGGACTACAAGTCCGGATCCCATCCCCCTGCCAAATTAGTTTAAACCCCCCCGAAGAGTGCTAGCAAACCTACCCCCCAGGATATTGGTGCCCTTCTGGTTCAGGTGCAACCCGTCCTGTTTGTACAGGTCCCACCTTCCCCAGAATGCAGTCCAATTGTCCAAATACCTGAAGCCTTCCCTCCTACACCATCCTTGCAGCCACATGTTCAACTGCACTCTCTCCCTATTCCTTGCCTCACTGTCACGTGGCACCGGCAACAACCCAGAGATGACGACTCTGTCCGTCCTAGCTTTTAGCTTCCAGCCTAACTCCCTGAGCTCTTGAATGACCTCCCCACCCCTCTTCCTACCTATGTCGTTGGTGCCAATGTGTACCACGACTTCTGGCTGCACACCCTCCCCCTTAAGGATTCTGAAGGCACGGTCCGAGACATCTCGGACCCTGGCACTCGGGAGGCAACAAACCATCCGAGAGTCTCGCCCATGTCCACAGAACCGCCTGTCTGTCCCTCTATCTAGAGAGTCTCCTATAACTAGCGCTCTCCTCCTCTCCCCCTTTCCCTTCTGAGTCTCAGAGCCAGACCTCACGCCACAGACCCGGTCACTGCAGCTTACCCTTGCTAGGCCATCCCCCACCCCAACAGTTTCCAAAGCTGTATACTTATTGTTTAGGGGAACGACCACAGGGGAACCCTGCACTGCCTGCTTCTTCCCCTTCCCACCTCTAACTGTTACCCAGCTACCTCTGTTCTCCGGCGTAACTATGTCCCTGTAGCTTCTATCAATCACCCTCTCAGCCTCTCGAATAATCCTCAGTTCATCCAACTCCAGCTCCAGTTCCCTAACGCGGTCAGTGAGGAGCTGGAGCTGGCTGCACTTCCTGCAGATGAAGTCAGCAGGAGTATCGGTGGTCACCCCTACCTCAAACATCCTGCAGGAGGAACATTCCACTGCCTGCGCTGCCATAACTCTACACTTAGTCTCCAAAACAAGAACACGAAGTAGCTTACCTGTTCAGCCGACTGAGTCCTTTTTTTTCGGTTAGGGGAGGAGGGAGGGTGGGAGACACGACAAGTGTAGTGTCTCAGGTTCCTTCTCCACTCAAACCTCTTACCTTCCCAGAAGCCTCTGTTGATGACTTCCTGGTAACGCTCTGAGTTGAAAAAAAAACCACAGACTGCAAAAAGAATAATGTAAATTTAAACTGGTCTCCGCTTACCTCCCGGCTCCCCTCTCTGTGCGCCCGCTATAGCACTTCCAGGCAGAATATTTTCCTTCTCCTACCACTCACTGTCTTCTGTTGTCCAGCCAATTCTGTATCCAGACAGCTACGTTCCCCTGTATCCCAGTCCTCCTGACCTTCTGATTGAGCCTACCGTGGGGAACCTTATCAAATGCCTTGCTGAAGCCCATATATACCACATCCACAGCTCGATCCTCACCAACTTTTCTAGTCACATCCTCGAAGAACTCGATAAAGTTTGTGAGGCATGACCTGTCCCTCACAAAGCCGTGCTGACTGCATTTAATCAAGCCATGCCCTTCCAGGTGGTCATAAATCCTATCCCTCAGAATCCTTTCTAACACCTTGCAGACGACAGACGTGAGACTGACTGGTCTGTAATTGCCGGGGATTTCCCTATTTCCTTTCTTGAAGAGAAGAATTACATTTGTCTCTCTCCAGTCCTCAGGTACGACTCCAGTGGAGAGCGAGGATGAAAAGATCTTCACAAGTGGCGAAGCAATTGCATTTCTCGTTTTCCAAAGCAGCCGAGGACAAATCTGGTCTGAGCCTGGCGACTTGTCAATCTTAATGTTTGACAACATTTTCAGCACATCAGCTTCCTCTATCTCTATCCATTCCAGCATGCACACCTGCTCTTCAAAGGTTACATTCACTACAACGTTTGTTTCTTTCGTAAAGACAGAAGCAAAAAACTCATTTAGGGCTTCCCCTACCTCCTCAGACTCCACACACAAGTTGCCTATGCTATCCCTGATCGGCCCTACTCTTTCTTTGACCGTTCTCTTATTCCTCACATAAGTGTAAAATGCCTTTGTGTTCTCCCTAATCCGTTCTGCAAGCCTTTCTCGTGCCCCCTCCTGGCTCTCCTCAGACCATTTTTGAGCTCCTTCCTCACCTGCCTGTAATCCTCTAGAGCTGAAAATGTGTTGCTGGTTAAAGCACAGCAGGTTAGGCAGCATCCAAGGAACAGGAAATTCGACGTTTCGGGCCAGAGCCACTCTGATCTCCAGCATCTGCAGACCTCACTTTTTACTGTAATTCTCTAGAGCTGAGCTTGACCCTAGCTTCCTCTACCTTATGTAAGCTGCCTTTTTCCTTTTGATGAGAAGCTCCACTGCTCTCGTCATCCAAGGTTCCTTTATCTTACCACTTCTTGCCTGTCTCAGAGGGACATATTTATTCATCACTCGCAACAACTGTTCCTTAAACAGTCTCCACATGTCTGTAGTGCCTTTACCATGGAATAATTGCTCCCAATCCACGCTTCCTAACTCATGTCTAATCGCGTCATAGTTTCCTCTTCCCCAATTAAGTATCCTCCCATTTTGCCTAATCCTCTCCTTCTCCATAGCTATGTAGAATGTGAGGCAGTTGTGATCACTATCACCAAAATGCCCTCCCACCACAAGATCTGATACCTACCCTGGCTCGTTTCCGAGCACCAAGTCTAGAATGGCCTCTCCCCTCGTTGGCCTGTCAACGTACTGAGTTAGGAAACCCTCCTGAACACACCTTACAAAAACAGATCCTTCCAAACCATCTGCTCGAAGGAGGTTCCAATCAATATTGGGAAAGTTAAAGTCACCCGTTACAACAACCCTACTACGCCCACTCTTTTCCAACATCTGTCGACCAATGCTTTCTTCAATCTCCCTGCTGCAATTGGGGGGCCTGGAGTAAACCCCTAACGAGGTGACTGCTCCCTTGCTGTTCCTAATTTCCACCCATACTGACTCACATCCATTAAGTAAGTGATGAAAAGTAGTGGATACAGCACCGATCCTCGTGATTCTCCACTGGTCACAGGTCTCAAATCTATAAAACTACCCTTCACCATCACCCTCTGTCTTCTACCTCCGAGCCTGTTCTGTCTCCAAACGGCTCGATGTCCCTGCATTCCATGAGAGATAGCCTTGCTAACCAATCTCCCATGAAGAACCTTGTTGAATGCCTTACTGAAGTCCACATATATCACATCCACTGGTCTGCCCTTATCAATCCTCTTTGTTACTTCTTCAAAATGCTCAATCAAGTTTGTGAGACATGATTTCCCACGCACAAAGCCATGTTGACTATCCCTAATCAGTCCTTGCCTTTCCAAATACAGGTACACCCTAGCGAGGTTTGAGAAGATTTGTAGCTCAGGCTGAGGTTATGGATGTAGGTTTGCTCGCTGAGTTGGAAGGTTCATTTCCAGACGTTTTGTCACCATACTAGGTAGCATCTACAGTGGGCCTCAGGCGAAGCAGTGTACATGATTCCTGCTTTCTATTTATATGTTTGAGTTTCTATGGGTGTATATTCTATCCCTCAGGATTCCTTCCAATAACTTGCCCACCATTGATGTCAGTCTCACTGGTTTATATTTCCCTGGCTTGTACTTACCACCCTTCTTAAACAGTGGCATCGCGTTAGCCAACCTTCAATCTTCTGACACTGACCTGTGACTATCGATGACACAAATATCTCAGCAAGGAACCCAACGATCACTTCTCTGGTTTCCCACAGAGTTCTCGGGTACACCTGATCAGGTCCTGGGGATTTATCCACCTTTTGTATTTCACAATATCCAGCACTTCCTCCTCTGTAATATGGACATTTATCAAGATGTCACCATCTATTTCCCTACAGTCTATATCTCCCATGTCGTTCTCCACAGTAAGTCCTGATGCAAAATGCTTGTTTAGTATCTTCCCCATCTCCTGCGGCCCCACAGAAAGGCCACCTTCTTGATCTTTGAGGAGCCCTATTCTCTCCCAGTTACCCATTTGTCCTTAATGTATTTGTAATAAACCTTTGGATTCTCCATAATTCTGTGTGCCAAAGCTATCTCATGTCCCCTTTTGGGCTCTGGGTTTCCCTCTTAAGTATATTTGAACTGCCTTTATACTCTTTTAAGCATTCACTCGATTTCTCCTGTCTATACTTTAGATATGCTTCCTTCTTTCTCTTAACCAATTTCTTTAGTCTTACAGCTTTCCCTATAGCTACCAATCTTTCCTTTCACCCTAGCAGGAATATACCATCTCTGGACTCTCGTTATCTCATTTTCAAAGGTTTCTCATTTTTCAGCTGTCCTTTTACAAAATCAGCTTTTGAAAGTTCTTGTCTAATACCATCAAAATTAGCCTTCCTCCAATTTAGAGCTTCAGAGTTTAGATGTGGTCTCTCCTCTTCCATCACTATTTTAAAACCAGTCGAATTGTGGTCATTGGCACCAACATACTCCCCCACTGACACCTCAGTCACATGCCCTGCCTTATTTCCCAAGAATATGTCAAGTGTTGCACATTCTCTCGTTAAGTACATCCACATATTGAATCAGAAATATTCTTGTACACACTTAATAAATTCCTCTCCATCTAAACTCTTAACATGAAGGCAGTCCCACTCTATGTTTGGAAAGTTAAAATCCCCAACCATAACCACCCTATTATTTTTACAGATAAAGAGATCTCCTTACAAAATTGTTTCTCATTTTCCATCTGGCTATTATGGGATCTATAATACAATCCCAATAAGGTGATCATCCATTTCTTATTTGTCCGTTCAACACAAACAACTTCCCTGGAAGTATTTCCAGAATATCCTCCCTCAGCACAGCTGTAGTGCAATCCCTTATTAAAAACACCACCACCCGCTCCTCTCCTGCCTCGCTTTCTGCCTTTTCTGCATTTGTATTCTGGAGCATTCAGCTGTCAGTCCTGTTCATCCCTGACACATCTTTCTGCAATTGCTATGATATACCTGTCACATATTCCAAGCCATGCCCTGAGTTCATCTGTCTTCCATGTTAGGGCACTTGCATTGAAGAAAATGCAGTTTACTTCATCAATCCCCCCTACCTTTTTGCTTTGTTCCTGCCTTCCCTGACTGTGTGACTCCCTTCTTTTCTCTGCCTCCATTCTCAGATTGACCTCTTTTCGACCTATCTCCCTGGGCTCCAGCCCCTTGAGTTGGTGATGTCATTTCCTGTTTGTTTTCTCAGAGGGTGGTAGATGGGGTCATAGTCAACGTGTTTGTTAATAGAGTTCCATTTGGAATGCCATGCTTCTAGGAATTCTTGTCCATGTCTCTGGTTGGCTTGTTTGAGGATGAATATGTCATCCCAGTCAAACTAGTGTCCTTCCTCATTTGTATGTAAGGTTACTAGTGAAAGTGGGTCATGTCTTTTTGTGGCTAGTTGATATTCATGTAACCTGGTGGCTAATGTTCTGCCTGTTTGTCCAATGTAGGCTTTGGTACAGTTCTTGCAAGGTATTTTGTAAAGGACGATCGTTTTCCTTGTTGTCTTTATGGCGTCTTTCAAATACCTCAGCTGCTGTTTTAGTGTGTTTTCTGGCTTGTGGGCCACCATGATGCTAAAAGGTCTGCAGCGTCATTTCTGAGATGTCTTTGATGTAGGGCACTGTGGCTATGGTTTCTGGGTGCGTTTTGTCTGTTTGTTTGAGTTTGTTGCTGAGAAATCAGCTGACTGTGTTCATTGGGTACCCGTTCTTTTTGAATATGCTGCATAGCTGATTCTCCTCTGCTTTTTGTAGTTCCTCTGTGCTGCAGTGTGTGGTGGATCATTGAGATTATGTTCTAATGCAACTTTGTTTGCGGGAGTTGGGATGATTGCTTCTACAGTTCAGTTCTTTCTCCATGTGTGTTGTTTTCCAGTAGAAAACGACACACTGCAGCTCAGAGGAACGACGAAGGGCAGAGGCGAATCAGCGATACAGCATTATCTGATGGATCAGTATTAAAAAAGAATGGCTACTGAATGAACACAGTTCATCTATTTCTCAGCAACAAACCCAAGCAGGCAGACAAAACACCCCCAGGAACCCCAGCAACTCTCCCTGACATCACATACATCTCGGAGAAGGCTGACAGCCTATTCCCTCCTCTTGGCATCATGGTATCCCCCATCTACCACCCTCTGAGAAAAAGAATAAGAAATGACATCATCAACACAGGAAATGATACCACCAAATGAAGGAAACCTAAGCATTAAATAGAAAGCGGGACATAACGCCAGAACTTCACCAGAGGCTCACTGATGACATTGCCTAGTATGGTGACGAAACGTCTGAAAACAAACCTTCCAGGTCAGTGGGCAAATTTGCATCCAGAACCTCAAACTGGGCTACAAATTTCAGTACAGTCCCTTTTATCACATTGCACATGTTACATTCTCAAAGGAATTCAATTGAATCACAAACAGTGACGACTCTCCCAGATTAACTTGAATTGATCAAAGTGTCCTGCTTTATCTGGTTGAATAATGTCTTCCAACAGTTTCAATGTGACATGTTAAGCTAAATGACCTCTGCTTCCTGCTTTCTCTGTTCCTTTCGAAATGTTGGGTTTCCACCTGCTATCTTCCAATACACTGGGGCTGAAACAAGGTGCACCCGGAGCGCAACAGTTTCAAGAAGCAGATGGTAATGCTCTTTCACTTGCTGGGTCATGGGTTCCCCTTCCTCCATGAGAGAGAATGATTTCTTTCTGAGCTGATAGATTCTGAATGGTGTATGACTGAGGAAATGGAAGTGACTTTTTTTGCATACATCTTGCTTTTGAAACCAAGGTGATGATGGAGAATGGTGACTATATACTTTTTACTGCACTCATGTTTTCCTGTACTTGAGTACATGTGACAATAAAAAAACTAATTCTAGTTGTCATCTGAAAATCAAGCCTCCAGGGAGTCAATTCGGTGAAGTAAATCATTACATTATTTACAGTTATTTAACAAATATACTCAGGTATGGTTTGTTTTGTATACATCAGAAAGCAATAATTGACAATGGCATCAGTAAACCCAGCCAGACAACATTTACAACTAGAAAGTGAGGTTTGGAATAACTGTCAGCGTGCCTATCCCCAAGGAAAGGAGATGGGAACTCTTCCCAAATGATTGGCCTTTGCATGCTCCTGACCCAGCCCTCGCTCCCTCTCTCCTTCACATTAGTACTTTAGATATCATACCCTTACACTGACAGTGATCAAACATTGTCACTTTAAATCTGAAACAGCACACTCTAAAATTTACTGTGCTCTCCCGATACTTCGGTTATCCCAGAATTACAAGGATAGCAATATTCTTCGAATGCAATTAAAGTTTCAGTGCAGGTTCCAGAACACAGTCGCGTTGTAATTACAGGAACCATTTTGCTGCACTGTTCCCAAGGACATTATGCTTTGCTCCTGTCGAACACAAACACTGAGCAATCTTGGATCACTTGCAGTATATTTACATCTGAGACACAAGGACTGACCAAACATCATATTCCTGTATTATTCAGGAGGGGAGACAATCACTAGACTGTCACTAGACTGTTAATGCAGAGACTCAGGTAATGTTCTGTGGACCTGGGTTTGAATCCCACCCTGGCAGATGATGCAATTTGGACTCAGTAAAATCTGCAATTAAAAGGCTAATGTTGACCACGAATCCATGGTCGATTGGTGGAAAAACCCATCTGGTTCACTAATGTCCTTTAGGGAAGGAATCTGCCATCCTTACCCAGTCGGGCCTGCACGTGACGCCAGACCCACAGGGATGCAGTTAACTATTAACTGCCCTTTGGACAATTAGGGATGGGCAATAAATGCTGACCTGGCCAGTGCTGCCCACATCCCGTCAATGAATGAGTAAACAAAATTATAAAAATATATGATTTGGAGATGCCGGTGTTGGACTGGGGTGTACAAAGTTATCACACAACACCAGGTTATAGTCAGAGGTCTGAGCTCAAAAACTGCATACATTCATGTAGAACTCTGAGCTCAAAAACTGCATGAATTTATGTAAAACTCTGTTATCTCACTTTTTATATTAGAATCAATCTAAACATCAGATCATAGACAGAGAATACAGGGGGCTAACACCTTCAACATATTGTCTAGCTATCACCATTGTTAACAGCTAACCTGAGAATGCAACTTTTAAAAAAGGTTTTGTGATTTACACATGAAAGAAGTGAAACTATCACTGTATTCTAACAGATGAAAGGCTTAACAGACAATCGATTTTTCAATGTATAATTTCAGTTACATCACACTGCTAAATGTTCGCTATAAATTCTGTGTTACGATCGAGCCCTCCACAATCACCTGATGAAGGAGCATCACTCTGAAAGCTAGTGTGCTTCCAATTAAACCTGTTGGGCTATAACCTGGTGTTGTGTGATCTTTAATTTCATAAAAATATATAACTTGCTTTGAGCAGCAGGAGATTTATGACCTGCTACATGCACTAACAATTCCCTGGTAGTGCTGTCTGAAAATGCGACACAGTTCAGAAACTTTACAAAGAAACTTCAGCCAACGCTGCTCTCTGCCCCATGCTTGTCACTGTGGGTAAAACGTGGCTGCACTGAGTATTCGACAATTTGATGAATTCCCTTACAGCAATGGTTATACCCTTTCCAGTCCAAACACCTACACAGCATCCATTCACAAATATCTGCCAAATGTTCCACACTCAATCATTTGATTTATAAATTTGTCGGAATTGTTTTTCAGCCATAATCTTGGTTGTCAAGATGTTCTCTTTTTTTAATCAGACGTATTGCATTAATTAATGAAGGGGACGTGACTGCAATGGCTGGGCCAAAGCGGATTTTCATTGAGACTGTGCTGGGAGCTGTTTTCCTGTGTCACTGCAATCCTGCTGGTGATGGAACAATTGTACAGTAGAGTGAAGGGGAGAGGGATTTTCCAGGATTCCGACAGACGGACACTGAAGGAATTGGCTTAGTTCAGAGGGCTGTTCTCTCATAGAAAGACAAACGATGGTGGTCTAACCTAAGGATCACCTTGCCTCCCTCCATCCCACACCAGCCATCAAGCCAATTGCGCTAACTGACTCCTCCCACCGCTCCCCCGCAGCAGGGTGATTGGACTGTTGATTTGTGATGTAGAGTAACACCAACAGCGCAGGTTCAATCCCCACACTGTCAGATCACCAGGAACACTCCACCTTCTCAACCTCACCCATCCCTGAGGTATGGTGATCCTCAGGATAAAACATTGACCAGTCGTGTCTCACTGATGAGAAAGCAGCTCTAGAGTTCACTGGGACTATGGTGACATTACTGAAGGAATACATATGCCCAAGTCAGGATGGTGAGGGACTTGGAAGAAAACATGCAGGTCGAGTTGGTCTCATGTATCTACTGCCTTAGTCTTTTGGATGGGAGTCACCTGGAAGATGCTGTCTAAGGTGCATTGGTGAATTTCTGCAGTGCATATTGTCCATGACATTCAATGCTGCTACTGTCCATCGCTGGAAGGTGACTGCATGCTTATCGGTATGCCAACCAAACTGATTACATTGCTGTTCAACAGAAAGTTCTGAAGGAGCTTAGCAGGCCTGGTTTAACGGTAAAGAGAGAGATAACGAATGTTTCAAATCCGACACGATTCTGCTGAATTCAGCACTGTACTGAAATTATTTGGACACAAACGGTTAACTCTGCATTTCTCTCCGCAAATAGTGTAAGGTTTGTTAATTTTCTCTCGTACTTTTTGCGTTCGTTTTAGATTTCAAGTGTCCGTAGCGTTGTCCTTTTAGATGGTGCTTTGTCATGTTGTTCTCCCATTTCTTGAATTTGTTAGAGACAACTGCGTTTGTGCATGACACAAACCCTGACCAGTTTGTTGACAGTGAGGAATGCAGTCTCAGGTTACAGAGAGAACTAAACAGATTTGTCAGATGAGGAGATCAATGGCAAATGAAATTTAACGCTGACATAACGTGAGAGGATGTGCTGCAGCAGAAGTCACAAGGCAAACAGTATTCAATGAATGATAGGACACAACGCAGCTTGGGGAATAGAAACTGAGATGTTTACTTACAGAATCCTGGACGTGACAGGACAGCTTAATAGGAGAGCTAAGAAGGCATACTGGACGTGTGTCTTTACTAATTGAGGCACATATTCTCAGAGCAGGGAGATCCTGTTGGAGCTGAAGAGGACTTTGTGTAGGCCACAATTGAATGCAGCTCTGATCACTGTCCCTTAGGAAGGATGTGACTGCACTGAAGGGAGTACAAAGACGATTCATCAGAATGTTGCTTTATCAACAACAATTTAGCTGTGAAGAGGGAGACTGGGTAAACACGGGTTCCTTTCTCCAGAGCAGAAATCAGGTATATCAGACTATGAGCAGCTTGGACAGGGGGAATAGAAATCAGTTGTTCCTCTCAGACAAAGTACCAACAACCATGTGGCATAATTTGAAGCTGAAAGGGAGGATGTTTCGAAGGGACATGAGGAAAATGCTTCTCACCGAGAGGATGGTAATGGCCTGCAATGCACTACCTGGCTGGAATCTGAAACCACACAAACCTTAAAAGAAATACTTATATGAGCACTTGCAATCATATGGTTCAAGGCTATGGGCCAGGTGCTGTAAAGTAGGACTGAGGTAGATGTAGTCTAATTTTGACAGGACAAACATGATGGGCCAAAGGGCTTCTTGGGTTCGATATGATTCTGTCATTCTAGAATTCTAAAGTTAAATTCCTGAATCAGTTTCTTTCTATTTGCATTTGTGTCGAGGGAATATTACCCAGGGTATGTTTTAGCTGTTGTTGTGGTCAGTATCATCCTCATGTTCTGTGTTAGAGTACGCATTCACAGGTAAAATCTCCTCAATGAGCTGTATAAAAGAATTAACCATAAAAAGCACTGCTAGAACAGTGTCCAGTGAACCATCTCTCAAGGAGGTCTACAACATGAGGTAATGAATGAAAGGCCTCTGCAAAATGAAGGTTGTCACTGACAGGAATGTCAAAAGATGTTTAGGTATTGATGGGACTGCTAGTGTGTGAAAGAATGCCAGCATTGGTGTTTGAAGATAAATTGCAATTAACATTTGAGACCTAATAGGATCAGATTAATTCAGTCTTTGGGGTTTTCACTGACAGACGTAAACCTCAATGACATCATTTCATTAAAATAGACCTGTTGTCGTAATCTGTTTGTTCAAAGTGGTTTTAAAAATTGAAAATGTAATCACTGTTTCCCATTATATATACCACACAATACAAAATAATAACTCTGGAACGGTGTCAGCTCCAACTCTGAGAGAATTCTCCGATTCTGACAGATTGCCAGCAGCAGGAACAGAGGGATTGTTTCACAAACAACAAAATGCATCTTCCCAGGCAAATGGTCGCTAAAGTATACTACACCATCCTTGCTGTTGTTGGTATTCCCAGTAAGTCTTCGAACAAATCAACGTGTTTAAATCTCTGCGTTGGTTCATACCTATTTCCACTTGACGACTGATAAGTATTTTATTTCCTCTTAGTGAGGGAAATCCTGATTCCAGGTGACAGTGCCCTCACTTACTGAGTTTGAAGTGAAGAGGTTGTCAATGAGGAGGCCCCTCAGTAATGTGCAGCATTGTCTGTTTCTCTGCTCTGTGCCCAATGGGTTTGCACTGAGGCCACGTTGATGGGGTTTTGCTGAGCACCGGCCCTGGCTGGTCTAGGAAGTGTTTAGAAGGACCACTCTCTCTCTCTCTCTCTGTAGTCGTTCAAAGCCTGCTATCGGTCAGATGGATTTTGTAACAACCTGATTAGTGACTCCTGATATTTCCCATTACTTGATGTCAAGGTATTGTGTTTGTGCGCCTTGCTCAGGCAGTTTGTTCTAAATGGGTGCCCAGATACAATGTGGGAAATGGGTGGGTGGAACAGGCAATTATGGAGCGTTACACTTGTGTCAGCATAGATAGCATTGAATGTTCGGCTGGGTATCTGTAATGCAGCATTTTACTAAGTGTGGAGCATTAACCTAAGAATCTCAATGATTCCAATTGCAAGTTTTACTGGGAATACCCTTCACTGTATTATGTGTGAGTCAATAAACTGATGGGAACACCAGATTTCAGTGGCAATGTGATTCAGTGAGTATCTTTCAGAGTTTTAGCGAGTGTGGGTTCCTAGCCAAAGAATAATAACTAACCCCGGGGTTCAAGTGTTACTGGGAGCATCTCTCAAAGTAAAATTACACTGAGTGTGGATTACTAATTGAGGGGGAACAACCTACCCCAGTGGCCTTGCACAAGGAGGAACATCTCTGACTATAGAATGTAACTGTTTGTGGGGAACAGAATGAAAGGGAATGTCTGACCGCAGTGGTAATGAGGACCATAATGTAATTGAAGCCATGCAATGCATCGCTTATATTACATTTGTCATTTTGATCTGTTCACTTGTGGAACTGTCAATGTCATTTGGCGATTCGGTCAATTGTCCCTGTGGAAATAATCACAGTTGATTGAATAGATTCGGGACTAATTTTACAAAGTTTAATCATTGTAGATTAAAATAATGGCTTTTTGCGTGAAGTAAAAATACCAGAGTAACAGTGTCAATTCAATCAATTGTTTCATAGACTAATTATGTTTGCATAAATCATATTTTTGGTTATGATTAATCTGTCAGCAAAGCTGCAGGACATTGCTTCTCTAATTCATTTTCTCGACATTAATAAATTTGCAGGTAAAAGGGCACCTAACAGTTAGGAAGCTTTTAAAATTGTGCTGACTCGCGTTCCAAGGCATTTTCTTCCTGTTTAAGCGAAGGGGAAGGTTGGTAAGATTAAGGGACAATGGAAGAATATATGTATTGAGATTTTAGCCAAGAATAAAAGAGAATCGTATTTGAGATATACACAACTTAGTCCGGTTGAATCTCCTAATCAATATAAGCAGTGCATGGGTATTCTTAAGAAAATATCAGGAATGCAAAGAGGGGATATCCGATTAGATAGCCAGGTAAAGTCAAGGATAATCTAAAGAGATTCTACAAATACATGAAGAGTAAGACGGTAACTGGAGAGAAGGTAGGTCCCACTGAAGATCAAGGAGGTCATTTTTGGGTGGAACCCCAGGAGATGGGCGAGATACTGAATGAATATTCTGCGCTAGTTTTTAACATGGAGGAAGAAATGGAGACTATACAACGCAGAGGAACACATTTTGATGTTTCAAAACAGTTCCCAATCCTGAAGAGGTCTTCGAGAATATAAAGGTGAATAAATCTCTGGCACCTGATCTAATGTATCCCAGAATGTTATGTAAAATAAGGGAGGAAATTACGAGACCCTTTGCAGAAATATTTGCATCATATATATCTACAGGTGAGGGGGCTGATGGCTGGTGGGTGGCTAGGGTTTTCCCTTTGTTTGAGAAAGAGTTTAAGGAGAAATTGGGGAAATATAGTCCTGTAAGTCTGATTTTGATTGGGGATAAATTGTTGGAGGTGATTTTTAAACAATAAGATTTATGGATATTAAGAAAGGCAAGTATTGATTAATGATGGTCACTAATGAGTTTGTCCAAGAAATATCGTGAATCACAAACATTAAATTTTTTTTAGAAAGCTATTACAAAGATTGATGATGGCAGAGCAGTAGACATTTATACTTGGAGTTTAGTGAAACCTTTGACAAACCTCCTCATGGTGGATTAATGAGTAAAGTTACGTCACATGGGATTCAGCATAAAATCAACGAGGTGAAAGTGAGGACTGCAGATGCTGGAGATCAGAGTCAAGATTAGAGTGTGCTTTTCCAGCACCAGTCGGTCAGGCAGTACCCGAGGAGCAGGAAAATCCATGTTTCGGGCAAAAGCCCATCATCAGGAATGGCTTTTGCCTGGAAGGTCGATGTTCCTGCTCCTCAGAAACTGCCTGACTTGCTGTACATTTCCCGCACCACTCTAATCTAGACACATGGGATTCAGACTGAGGCTGACCATTGAGAACTTAATAACTCCTTGGCAGGCAGCAGAAAGTGGTGGTGGAGTTTTATTTGTGTGACTGGAGGTCTGTCACCAGCGGTGATCCACAGGAATCTGCTGTGGATCCATTTTTGTTGATCATTTATATCAATGGTTTGGGCCAATGTATAGATTCATGCTTAGTAATTTCCGCACAACATCAACATTGGTGGCATAGTAGACAGTGAAGAGGTTTGTCAAAGTTTACAGAGGGATCTTAATCAAATGGGTTAATGGGCTGAAAAATGGCAGGTGGAGTACAATCTGGATAAATGCAAGGTATTGCACTTTGGTACAACACACAAGGGTAGGGTTTTGGATAGTGGTGTAGAGCAGAGGGACCTAGGGGTGCAGGCTCATTATTCTTTGAAGTTTACATTTCATATGGACAGGGTGGTTAATAAGGTGTTTATTATGTTTCCCTTCATTGCTCAGTC
Source organism: Hemiscyllium ocellatum (assembly GCF_020745735.1). Taxonomy (NCBI): domain Eukaryota; kingdom Metazoa; phylum Chordata; class Chondrichthyes; order Orectolobiformes; family Hemiscylliidae; genus Hemiscyllium; species Hemiscyllium ocellatum. Next base: position 32,691,088 of record NC_083445.1, on the reverse strand, counting down.
GTTTGAGTATAGGGGTTTGGAAGTTACGTAAAGGATATACTTGACATTGTAAAGGTCTCTTCTAGAATGTTGTGTCCACGTCTGGTCGCCCAGCTGTAAGAAGGATATGATCATGCTGGAGATGAGTAGTAAGAGATTTAACAGGATGCTGCTGAGTATGGGAGAGTTGGGTTGTGAAGAAAGGCTGGATTGGCTGGGAGTTACTTCTGTGGCGCGTAACAGGCAAACGTAAAGAGGCTTATGAAATAATGAGAGGTACAGACAAGTTTAATGGTAGTTATGTGTTTTACTAGAATGGTGCTTTCAAACCTGGGGCACATTTTTTAAAGTGAGAGGAGAGAGAGTTTTTGAAGAAAAGTGAGGGGCTTCCTTTTACCCCGAGTAGTATGAACTTCCTGAGGAAGTGGTGGATGTGAGGACAGTTAAAACGTTTCAAAGATAGTTAGATAAGCACATTAATAGGAAGGGTTTGGAGGGAGATGGGACAGGAGCAGGCTGGTGGGACTATTTTAATTTGGAATTATGTTTGATATAGACTGGTTGCAGTGAAGGGTCTGTTTCTGTTCCGTATGAGACTATGACTCTAAGGATGGATGTAGAACTAGAATTGTTGACACCGTTTAAGGACTGTACTTGATTAGATTTTGATTAACAATATTTCAATCTTCAATTCGTAATCTATCCACCGTTAATTTTCCAGTTGTCGCTTTGTGATGCATGTCCTCTTTGGTGGAAGGGATATCGATGAGCAACGCGCATCAATCAGTTTTAACACAGTATCTAAAATGTGCCGGAGTTGTGGGTGTGTTTGCTGAGCTGGGAAGTTGATTTGCAGACATTTTGTTCTCTGTCTAGGTGCCATCTTCAGTGCTTTGCAGCCTCCTTTGAAGTGCTGCTGTACTGTGTCTTCCAGGAATGATGTGTTTCCATTCTTGCTGCTTCTGATTACCGGTTCCAGTTGTTCCCTCTAATGGCGGTATATTGGGTCTAGTTCTATGTGTTTGTTGATGGAGTCCGTGCTGAATACCATGCTTCTAGAAATTCTTTGGCTGCCCACTGTTTAGCTTGTCCTGTGATCATTGTGTTGTCCCAGTCAAATTTGTGGTCCTTGTCTGGCTACAAGGGACAGCTGATGGTGGTGTTTCGTGGCTAGTTGGTGTTCGTGGGTGTGGATAGCACGTTGTCTGTCTGTTGGTCCTACTAAGTGTTTCGTGCAGTCTTTGCATGGCATTCTAACCAGAACTTCATGATTAAACACCTCGAATCAGGTCCGAGCTACCTTCCCTTCAAAACAATAGAACCAAAAATGACATCACCCACAGAAAAAAACTAGACCCATACATCGATAGGGGGCCATGACACCTGCGCTTCACCAGAGACTCACTGATGATGTCACTCAGAACGGTAATGAAACATCTGAAAACAAATCTTCCAGCTCAGCATGCTAGCTTACATAGTTATGGTTATGGCTGTTGGAGGTCAATCATCTCAGTCATTGTATATCCTTGCAGGAATTCTTCAAAGTCATGTCCTCAGTCCCAATCTATAATGTTCACTCATTACTGCCATTCCCTCCGTCACCATTTCTGAAGTGAAGAGGTTTTCTCCTGATTGCACCATGTTCTGTACAATTTATGATGCCTTAGACACTGAAAGGGTCCGTGTCCAGATACAGCAAGGTAACATCCAGCTTGGGCCAACAGTTGACAAAGACCATTTGCATCTCACAGGCACCCAGCAATGACAATCTCCAAAAGTTGAGAATCTCCCAATCTCCCATTGACTTACGTTGACATCACCATCACTGACTGCAACTTGGGCCAATCATTGGCAAGATATTGGTCTGGTACAACCATACAAGGTGCTGAGGCGGCAGGAGTGTGTCAGACATTGTTTACTGTGGCAATAAGTCCCTGCCTGCCTCTCTAATCCATGTCCACCATCCATAATACATAGGTCAGGGGTGAGATAGAGCGTTCCCCATGTATCTGTCTTACTGCAGCTCAACTGCAACCCTCACAAAGCTCCACATTGTGCAGGGCAAATAGTCGATTGATTAGTGTGCTGATCACCACATTAAGTAATCCCTTCACCAATGACAACCATGACCAACAGTGAATACTACCTACAAGATACAAACTAGGAACACCCCAAATCTTTCTCAACAGTACCTCGTAAACACATGACCCATGATCAAGGGCAGCAGATGCACAGACACACCATCACATGCCAGATCCCTTTCAAGCCAAATTGCATCCCAGCTTGGAAACCTATCATTGTATCATTATTGTTGCTGGGTAACAATTCGGCAACTCTCCCCCAAAAACACTGGGGGTTTCTCTGCAGCCCAGGCAATAAAGCTATTCAAAAGGCATCATTTACAATGGTGATTACAGCTGGACAATGAATACGGGCCTGGTCACTGAAGCTTACATTAATGTGTATTTTTAAAAATAGTTATTATTACTGTTTCTGCAAGAGGAGATCTGTGAACTGAAGAATGGTTCGTATCTAAGGGAGTTTCCTGAATGGCAGAGAACAGGAGGAATACTCAAAGTGAATGGATGGATACTTGGTGCTGAGGTCTTGCTGAATTCAGGGCATCACTTTCCCTCAAGGATAGTCAGTGCCACATCTTACTTTGTTGATTCCATGAATTTCCAAACTCTTGCTAGTCTCAAAACCATGAGAGACATCCTTTGCCTTGGCTGTCTGTGCTGGGTTCTGGTCTACAGGTTGGTGTTCCCTATTCCAGAAAACTATGTTGAATCAAGTGCGAGATATCTTATCTTTAAATGTGTATGGGGAGCACAGTTTCTGTTATTTATTTGATGGATTTTGGCATCATTGACATGACCCCGAATTACCACCTATCCCTAATTGCCCAGGGGGCCCGTTAGAGTCACCGGATTGTTGTGGGTCTGGAGCTACACGTAGGCCAAACCACATTAGGATGAAAGATATTCCAAAGGATGTTTGTGAAGGAGATGTTTTCCTTTCCCTCACAATCAACAACACTTCAATGGTCACTATTAGCCTGTTAAAACCATATTTTTATTGAACTCAATTTTCATTATTTGCCATAACAGAACTCGAACCCAGCTCCCCTGAACATTACCTAGTCTGTGACTCCATGCCCTATCATTTGCTCATTTACGTTGTGGAGGACATCTATTCCTGGAAACTGTTGAGTGATTCAGTGCCCTGTACTGTCATTCAGTTAGTGTGGATGTACAATTCTGGAGGTAATCTGAGGTGTTGCATCTCCACAACTGAAAGCAGGAATATTGCATTCAATGTCCATGTTAGGTGTCTTCCATTCTTTATTGTACTGATCTGGGGTGTGATTGCGGGGATGTTGTGGTCTTATGGGAAACTCCAGCCAGTCTGAGTAACCTATAAAACAGTAGAAATCAGTTAGTCTAACCCAAAAATATTGAGAACATAAACATATGTCACTTTAAATCTGAAACAGCTCCAACTCTGAGAGAATGCTCCGATTCTGACAGATTGCCAGCAGCAGGAACAGAGGGATTGTTTCACAAACAACAAAATGCATCTTCCCAGGCAAATGGTCGCTAAAGTATACTACACCATTCTTGCTGTTGTTGGTATTCCCAGTAAGTCTTCGAACAAATCAACGTGTTTAAATCTCTGCGTTGGTTCATACCTATTTCCACTTGACGACTGATAAGTATTTTATTTCCTCTTAGTGAGGGAAATCCTGATGCCAGGTGACAGTGCCCTCACTTACTGAGTTTGAAGTGAAGAGGTTGTCAATGAGGAGGCCCCTCAGTAATGTGCAGCATTGTCTGTTTCTCTGCTCTGTGCCCAATGGGTTTGCACTGAGGCCACGTTGATGGGGTTTTGCTGAGCACCGGCCCTGGCTGGTCTAGGAAGTGTTTAGAAGGACCACTCTCTCTCTCTCTCTCTGTAGTCGTTCAAAGCCTGCTATCGGTCAGATGGATTTTGTAACAACCTGATTAGTGACTCCTGATATTTCCCATTACTTGATGTCAAGGTATTGTGTTTGTGCACCTTGCTCAGGCAGTTTGTTCTAAATGGGTGCCCAGATACAATGTGGGAAATGGGTGGGTGGAACAGGTAATTATGGAGCGTTACACTTGTGTCAGCATAGATAGCATCGAATGTTCGGCTGGGTATCTGTAATGCAGCATTTTACTAAGTGTGGAGCATTAACCTAAGAATCTCAATGATTCCAATTGCAAGTTTTACTGGGAATACCCTTCACTGTATTATGTGTGAGTCAATAAACTGATGGGAACACCAGATTTCAGTGGCAATGTGATTCAGTGAGTATCTTTCAGAGTTTTAGCGAGTGTGGGTTCCTAGCCAAAGAATAATAACTAACCCCGGGGTTCAAGTGTTACTGGGAGCATCTCTCAAAGTAAAATTACACTGAGTGTGGATTACTAATTGAGGGGGAACAACCTACTCCAGTGGCCTTGCACAAGGAGGAACATCTCTGACTATAGAATGTAACTGTTTGTGGGGAACAGAATGAAAGGGAATGTCTGACCGCAGTGGTAATGAGGACCATAATGTAATTGAAGCCATGCAATGCATTGCTTATATTACATTTGTCATTTTGATCTGTTCACTTGTGGAACTGTCAATGTCATTTGGCGATTCGGTCAATTGTCCCTGTGGAAATAATCACAGTTGATTGAATACATTCGGGACTAATTTTACAAAGTCTAATCATTGTAGATTAAAATAATGGCTTTTTGCGTGAAGTAAAAATACCAGAGTAACAGTGTCAATTCAATCAATTGTTTCATAGACTAATTATGTTTGCATAAATCATATTTTTGGTTATGATTAATCTGTCAGCAAAGCTGCAGGACATTGCTTCTCTAATTCATTTTCTCGACATCAATAAATTTGCAGGTAAAAGGGCACCTAACAGTTAGGAAGCTTTTAAAATTGTGCTGACTCGCGTCCCAAGGCATTTTCTTCCTGTTTAAGCGAAGGGTGAGGTTGGTAAGATTAAGGGACAATGGAAGAATATATGTATTGAGATTTTAGACAAGAATAAAAGAGAATCGTATTTGAGATATACACAACTTAGTCCGGTAGAATCCCCTAATCAATATAAGCAGTGCATGGGTATTCTTAAGAAAATATCAGGAATGCAAAGAGGGGATATCCGATTAGATAGCCAGGTAAAGTCAAGGATAATCTAAAGAGATTCTACAAATACATGAAGAGTAAGACGGGAACTGGAGAGAAGGTAGGTCCCACTGAAGATCAAGGAGGTCATTTTTGGGTGGAACCCCAGGAGATGGGCGAGATACTGAGTGAATATTCTGCGCTAGTTTTTAACATGGAGGAAGAAATGGAGACTACACAACGCAGAGGAACACATTTTGATGTTTCAAAACAGTTCCCAATCCTGAAGAGGTCTTCGAGAATATAAAGGTGAATAAATCTCTGGCACCTGATCTAATGTATCCCAGAATGTTATGTAAATAAGGGAGGAAATTACGAGACCCTTTGCAGAAATATTTGCATCATATATATCTACAGGTGAGGGGGCTGATGGCTGGTGGGTGGCTAGTGTTTTCCCTTTGTTTGAGAAAGAGTTTAAGGAGAAATTGGGGAAATATAGTCCTGTAAGTCTGATTTTGATTGGGGATAAATTGTTGGAGGTGATTTTTAAACGATAAGATTTATGGATATTAAGAAAGGCAAGTATTGATTAATGATGGTCACTAATGAGTTTGTCCAAGAAATATCGTGAATCACAAACATTACATTTTTTTTAGAACGTTATTACAAAGATTGATGATGGCAGAGCAGTAGACATTTATACTTGGAGTTTAGTGAAACCTTTGACAAACCTCCTCATGGTGGATTAATGAGTAAAGTTACGTCACATGGGATTCAGCATAAAATCAACGAGGCGAAGGTGAGGACTGCAGATGCTGGAGATCAGAGTCAAGATTAGAGTGGTGCTGGAAAAGCACAGTAGGTCAGGCAGTACCCGAGGAGCAGGAAAATCCATGTTTCGGGCAAAAGCCCATCATCAGGAATGGCTTTTGCCTGGAAGGTCGATGTTCCTGCTCCTCAGAAACTGCCTGACTTGCTGTACATTTCCCGCACCACTCTAATCTAGACACATGGGATTTAGACTGAGGCTGACCATTGAGAACTTAATAACTCCTTGGCAGGCAGCAGAAAGTGGTGGTGGAGTTCTATTTGTGTGACTGGAGGTCTGTCACCAGCAGTGATCCACAGGAATCTGCTGTGGATCCATTTTTGTCGATCATTTATATCAATGGTTTGGGCCAATGTATAGATTTCATGCTTAGTAATTTCCGCACAACATCAACATTGGTGGCATAGTAGACAGTGAACACGTTTGTCGAAGCTTACAGAGGGATCTTGATCAAATGGGTTAATGGGCTGAAAAATGGCAGGTGGAGGACAATCTGGATAAATGCAAGGTATTGCACTTTGGTACAACACACAAGGGTAGGGTTTTGGATAGTGGTGTAGAGCAGAGGGACCTAGGGGTGCAGGCTCATTATTCTTTGAAGTTTACATTTCATATGGACAGGGTGGTTAAGAAGGTGTTTATTATGTTTGCCTTCATTGCTCAGTCGTTTGAGTATAGGGGTTTGGAAGTTATGTAAAGGATATACTTGACATTGTAAAGGTCTCTTCTAGAATGTTGTGTCCACGTCTGGTCGCCCAGCTGTAAGAAGGATATGATCATGCTGGAGATGAGTAGTAAGAGATTTAACAGGATGCTGCTGAGTATGGGAGAGTTGGGTTGTGAAGAAAGGCTGGATTGGCTGGGAGTTACTTCTGTGGCGCGTAACAGGCAAACGTAAAGAGGCTTATGAAATAATGAGAGGTACAGACAAGTTTAATGGTAGTTATGTGTTTTACTAGAATGGTGCTTTCAAACCTGGGGCACATTTTTTAAAGTGAGAGGAGAGAGAGTTTTTGAAGAAAAGTGAGGGGCTTCCTTTTACCCCGAGTAGTATGAACTTCCTGAGGAAGTGGTGGATGTGAGGACAGTTAAAACGTTTCAAAGATATTTAGATAAGCACATTAATAGGAAGGGTTTGGAGGGAGATGGGACAGGAGCAGGCAGGTGGGACTATTTTAATTTGGAATTATGTTTGATATAGACTGGTTGGAGTGAAGGGTCTGTTTCCGTTCTGTATGAGACTATGACTCTAAGGATGGATGTAGAACTAGAATTGTTGACACCGTTTAAGGACTGTACTTGATTAGATTTTGATTAACAATATTTCAATCTTCAATTCGTAATCTATCCACCGTTAATTTTCCAGTTGTCGCTTTGTGATGCATGTCCTCTTTGGTGGAAGGGATATCGATGAGCAACGCGCATCAATCAGTTTTAACACAGTATCTAAAATGTGCCGGAGTTGGGGGTATGTTTACTGAGCTGGGAAGTTGATTTGCAGACATTTTGTTCCCTGTCTAGGTGACATCTTCAGTGCTTTGGAGCCTCCTTTGAAGTGCTGCTGTACTGTGTCTTCCAGGAATGATGTGTTTCCATTCTTGCTGCTTCTGATTACCGGTTCCAGTTGTTCCCTCTAATGGCGGTATATTGGGTCTAGTTCTATGTGTTTGTTGATGGAGTCCGTGCTGAATACCATGCTTCTAGAAATTCTTTGGCTGCCCACTGTTTAGCTTGTCCTGTGATCATTGTGTTGTCCCAGTCAAATTTGTGGTCCTTGTCTGGCTACAAGGGACAGCTGATGGTGGTGTTTAGTGGCTAGTTGGTGTTCGTGGGTGTGGATAGCACGTTGTCTGTCTGTTGGTCCTACTAAGTGTTTCGTGCAGTCTTTGCATGGCATTCTAACCAGAACTTCGTGATTAAACACCTCGATTCAGGTCCGAGCTACCTTCCCTTCAAAATAATAGAACCAAAAATGACATCACCCACAGAAAAAAACTAGACCCATACATCGATAGGGGGCCATGACACCTGCGCTTCACCAGAGACTCACTGATGATGTCACTCAGAACGGTAATGAAACATCTGAAAACAAATCTTCCAGCTCAGCATGCTAGCTTACATAGTTATGGTTATGGCTGTTGGAGGTCAATCATCTCAGTCATTGTATATCCTTGCAGGAATTCTTCAAAGTCATGTCCTCAGTCCCAATCTATAATGTTCACTCATTACTGCCATTCCCTCCGTCACCATTTCTGAAGTGAAGAGGTTTTCTCCTGATTGCACCATGTTCTGTACAATTTATGATGCCTTAGACACTGAAAGGGTCTGTGTCCAGATACAGCAAGGTAACATCCAGCTTGGGCCAACAGTTGACAAAGACCATTTGCATCTCACAGGCACCCAGCAATGACCATCTCCAAAAGTTGAGAATCTCCCAATCTCCCATTGACTTACGTTGACATCACCATCACTGACTGCAACTTGGGCCAATCATTGGCAAGATATTGGTCTGGTACAACCATACAAGGTGCTGAGGCGGCAGGAGTGTGTCAGACATTGTTTACTGTGGCAATAAGTCCCTGCCTGCCTCTCTAATCCATGTCCACCATCCATAATACATAGGTCAGGGGTGAGATAGAGCGTTCCCCATGTATCTGTCTTACTGCAGCTCAACTGCAACCCTCACAAAGCTCCACATTGTGCAGGGCAAATAGTCGATTGATTAGTGTGCTGATCACCACATTAAGTAATCCCTTCACCAATGACAACCATGACCAACAGTGAATACTACCTACAAGATACAAACTAGGAACACCCCAAATCTTTCTCAACAGTACCTCGTAAACACATGACCCATGATCAAGGGCAGCAGATGCACAGACACACCATCACATGCCAGATCCCTTTCAAGCCAAATTGCATCCCAGCTTGGAAACCTATCATTGTATCATTATTGTTGCTGGGTAACAATTCGGCAACTCTCCCCCAAAAACACTGGGGGTTTCTCTGCAGCCCAGGCAATAAAGCTATTCAAAAGGCATCATTTACAATGGTGATTACAGCTGGACAATGAATACGGGCCTGGTCACTGAAGCTTACATTAATGTGTATTTTTAAAAATAGTTATTATTACTGTTTCTGCAAGAGGAGATCTGTGAACTGAAGAATGGTTCGTATCTAAGGGAGTTTCCTGAATGGCAGAGAACAGGAGGAATACTCAAAGTGAATGGATGGATACTTGGTGCTGAGGTCTTGCTGAATTCAGGGCATCACTTTCCCTCAAGGATAGTCAGTGCCACATCTTACTTTGTTGATTCCATGAATTTCCAAACTCTTGCTAGTCTCAAAACCATGAGAGACATCCTTTGCCTTGGCTGTCTGTGCTGGGTTCTGGTCTACATGTTGGTGTTCCCTATTCCAGAAAACTATGTTGAATCAAGTGCGAGATATCTTATCTTTAAATGTGTATGGGGAGCACAGTTTCTGTTATTTATTTGATGGATTTTGGCATCATTGACATGACCCCGAATTACCACCTATCCCTAATTGCCCAGGGGGCCCGTTAGAGTCACCGGATTGTTGTGGGTCTGGAGCTACACGTAGGCTAAACCACATTAGGATGAAAGATATTCCAAAGGATGTTTGTGAAGGAGATGTTTTCCTTTCCCTCACAATCAACAACACTTCAATGGTCACTATTAGCCTGTTAAAACCATATTTTTATTGAACTCAATTTTCATTATCTGCCATAACAGAACTCGAACCCAGCTCCCCTGAACATTACCTAGTCTGTGACTCCATGCCCTATCATTTGCTCATTTACGTTGTGGAGGACATCTATTCCTGGAAACTGTTGAGTGATTCAGTGCCCTGTACTGTCATTCAGTTAGTGTGGATGTACAATTCTGGAGGTAATCTGAGGTGTTGCATCTCCACAACTGAAAGCAGGAATATTGCATTCAATGTCCATGTTAGGTGTCTTCCATTCTTTATTGTACTGATCTGGGGTGTGATTGCGGGGATGTTGTGGTCTTATGGGAAACTCCAGCCAGTCTGAGTAACCTATAAAACAGTAGAAATCAGTTAGTCTAACCCAAAAATATTGAGAACATAAACATATTTCCAGAAGTTATTTGCTTCTCATGCAAACTCCTATAATATTTACAAGTGTAATGATTCATTTGACAGTGGTAACTGTAGTGCTTCCGATCATATGACACAGAACACTAATCATCTTTGTGCTAAAACCAGTCAGGCACAGAGAATATTTGATAAGTAACTTCAAGTCTTTTTTTTTCCAATTTCTCTCTTACAGTTAGTCTAGTGGCGATTATATTCTTGTCGAAGGGCAAGTGTGGTCTATCAACATGCACCATTCGCTACCTGGTCACGATGGCAGTGTCTGATCTACTTTACATTATTCTTGATGTCATACTTAATGAGTTTGCTTACTATTACTATCCACGGTGTTTCCTGGACGTCACTTCTGTTTGTAGTGTGAACCGGGCCCTGACTGACTTCACAATTGATTGTTCTGCCTGGTTCACTGTCGCTTTTTCTTTTGATCGATTTGTCTCCATTTGTTTTCATCAGATGAAACCTCAGTATTGCACGGAGAAAACTGCAATGAGGGTTCTGGCAACAATCTGTATTTTCTTTTCTTTAAAGAACATTCCCAACTACTTCCGATTTGAATCTGGAAGGATCATCAACAATGTTCAATGGTTCTGTTATACCCGGGACAGTTACTTTACTGAACCTCTGTGGGTGAGTTTTAAATATGTTGAATCATTTTTAACACCGCTTCTCCCTTTCACTTTTTGTCTCTTTCTCAACGTTCTGACCGTCAGACACATCTTTGAGGCCAATAAGACACGTAAGGTACTGAGGGGTCAGCGAAAGACAGAGAATGACCCCGAGACAGAGAGCAGAAAGAAATCTGCAACTTTACTGTTTGCTATATCTGCCAGCTTCATACTACTCTGGTTGGTGTATATTATTTATATATTTGATATTGGTTATTACTTGGAGGACTCAGGTCTCTTTGAACAAGTTGCATATATGTTGCGGAATCTAAGCTGCTGCTCAAATGCATTTATTTATGTGGTAACGCAAAAAAGGTTCAGAGACCAGTTAAAGGATGCAGTGAAATATCCCATTCTAAAATTAACTCAATTGATGCATAAAGCTAAGTAACTGAGAGGCAACATGAAATGCAGTAGAGAATGGAATGAAGAGTTCTTGTGAATGGACTGAAAAGAGAATGAGCAGCAGCAATGTGGTAACACTCCTTTTTTAATGGGTAAGGAATGATTCCATCTCAGGAGCAAAACAGAGACTGCAGGAGCAAAGTCGGTGACAAATGCTGTTAGCAATCAGCAACGGCTAGTAGAAAGCTGAACAACAAAAACACAAATGAAAGTGGAATTAAACATGCACAAAAGATACTTAATCCCAAATAATCAGTACTCAGTGAGTGACACGGATACAGAATAAATGACCTGGAGGAAAGGGTCAGTGTTAACTTCAGGGGCCAGGATGGGAAACGCAATGACAGGCACCTGTCCACTCATCCTCACGGAGTTCCCTGAGATATACGTCTGGAAAGAAGTACAAAAACAAGAAGTTCCTATTAGAGAGAGTAAAAATTTAACATAAACTGTAAACATTTTGCATTTTTATCAGAAATGTATTTTCATCAATAATTTACATAGTCTGTTTCCATTAAACCCACCCTGCCTTGGTGACCACTATCAGTTCCTGCGTTTCTTTGTTTCTTTCCACACTCTGTCTTTTCACAAACACTAATATGATGGATGGGGAGTCCAAGGACCAATCAGACAGCTGAGTGGCAGAGAGGATCCGAAGCTCGGGAACCGGATTGGATGTAGGAGTTGAGCCGACATCCTCAGTGCTTCCATGAAAATGTTTTGTGGATCTCACTGACTCCATCGAGCTCAGCAGGAACTGACTCTGGATGAACCCTGTTTGCTTGTGACTTGATATTGGAGCCTGAGATCAAATCAAAAAGATACTTGCATCATCACCAAGATTTATTGTTTCCAGCCACAAAGCAGCTGCGACATCCATCACTGTCTCTGATCATAACTGGTGAAGCAATCATTTATTTTATTGTTAACTCTGGACACTCATAACCAGCACCAAATCGGCTGAGTACCAGGTTATGGTCTCCATACATTGACTTTGTCCACATTTCTTCCACCCTCCTTACTTGCATTTCCAACAGATACCAGTATTCCCTGATCATCCAGTGACCACTGGAAAACCACAGGCACATTACCGTTCAAATTCTTGATTTGAAATTCTTACTCGTGTATTCCATGTTTGTTCACTGATTCTTTTATTGAGTTAGACTTGTTTTATAACCAGAAAATGAAAGTGTTCTGTGTTTTGTTGTGCTGTACATGTTCCTAGCTGGTGGGATGGTAAAATATGTTACAAATTACACTGCAGTCAATCAAACAAAATTGCTGTTAAGAATGCCAGAAACCATGGTGGGTCTAACGATTGGGAACAATTTAGGATGCAGCAAAGGCAGACCCAGAAACTGACCAGGGAGGGAGACAATATGAATATAGTCTTCCCTTGAAGCCAAGCACCCTCTGACTTTCCCAGGCAATTTCCTATCTTGTTTGTCACCTCCCCAACAGCACGTGCAAACCTATTTGTGAGGTTCATCATTCCAGTTCTGCCAAGATGCATCTTGTTGGGAATGATCCTGCTCCAGAGCTGGTCCCATTTCCTCTGAAACACGCTGCCTGACCTCCCGAACCAGTTTTCAAGCCACGTGTCCAACCATCCAATTACTCCACTCCAATTTTCAACAGCACACGGGCCTGGCAGTGATTCTGAAATGACTGTGTTACCAGTCCTGCCTGTCACTTTTAGGCTTTTCTGTCTACATTCTGTGTTATGGACCTACAGAGGTCTTTGACAGGGACATAGGCCACTTCTTTGTCCTTTCGATCCTGTTCCAGCAGAGTTACTGGCAGAATCCAATGACTGAGTGAGTGAGATGATCCCCATGGTTTCTAGAGGGATTTAATTTTGTTTGGTAATATCCAGTGGAACAGACAAGGGAGGCGAGAACTATGTCAGTGGATTTAGCTTTAAGACCGAGAAGTAAATTAAAACCAGTGATTCCAGCATTGAAATTAAAGACAATTCTACAACAAACGATGCTGGAACACTCGAGCTCACTTCAGTCCCTGGCCATTCCTGCTGGATTCATTGTTTTATTTTAAATCTGAGATGAGTTGAGTTCAGCGAAATGAGGATGTGAAGAATTCTGACAATTATGTAAAATGGAACAAATGAGGATGTTGGTCAATGAACCCACCATCACTGAATAACAGAACAGACTCCTGTAACTAATGTGTCTCAGCAACTGCAAAGCTCTAGGAAGAGAACTTCATCTTCTCAGGGGATCATTTCAGAAACTCAAGCTCGAAATTACATCTTTTCTAGATTTGAATTGTAGCTTCTGCGCTGTCCCACTCTCACATTCATTTATTTGCAGCTCAGGGTTTTTAAAATATCTTTATTTCCCCTTATTGCACTGAGACACATTTATACAGTCATTCACAAACATGAGCTTTTTTATATACATTCCTACTGTTGCATCATAACACATTCTGTCTCGTGCCCTCCAGCATCATAGTCCTTCACTTTTCAACACACCATCGCCTCCTACACTTTGGGTTTAAACCTTGTTGGACTTCCAACATCCTTCAGTTGAGATGAAAAGTTCCCAGTTTGAACCATTCAGTCTGTTAGTCTGCATCTATTCTCTCTGACCTGCTGAGTGCCCACTGTTTTCTGCTTTCTTTTTATTAACATAACAGATTCTAAGAAGGTAGTAGTCTCAATAAAAATAAAAATGACAAACAATGAGAACTGGAAATGCTCACACTATCTGATCCACTCCAATATAATCACCTTGATTCTGTAGAGATAGAAGCAGCCACTATTCCACACTTCCCGAAACCGTTGAGGGAAATTAGACAAAAGATAGGTCATGATGTGGAGGGGCTGCTGTTGGGGTGGACAAAGTTAAAAATCCCACAAAATCAGGTTCCAGTCCAACAGGTTTATTTGGAAGCACTAGATTTCAGAGCGCTGCTCCTTCATCAGGTAGCTGTGGGACAGGAACATAAGATTGTTGCATGGGACCACCACCAGACAGAGATGTTCTCTCTCAGTCCCAGAACATTTCAGTGGTCAGGGACACTCGGCCTCAGATCTTCAAGTGAACCTCCTCCAAGGCAGACTTCAGGACAGGCAACAATACACAGCGGCCAAGCAGAGGCTGATAGCATGCATGGGAATGGCCTCAACCGGGACCTTGGGTTCATTTCACAGTACAGGTGACCCCATTGTACTATACGCATGTGCGCGGGCACACACACAGACACACACACAGACACACACAGAGTCAGAAGACACATACATGCACAAACAGACACACACACAGACTCCCACACACTTTTACATACTCACATATTCACGCAGACCATGTCTCATAAACACACACACCCACAACCCCCACATTCACACTCATGCACACACCCACTCACAGGCTTATCTCCCATCACCCTCACACACATGCTTTACCAGGCATGCAGACACGCAATCACACACTCTCACACGTGCACACACTCACATACACACACTCAGTCTCTTTCTCTATCTCATGCTTTTATGTCAATGGGTTGAATTTATATTTGCAGAATGATATTTGGAGATACATTTGATGTTGCTCCAAAAAGGAGCAATCTGCAGGCAGTGAATCCATGCAATATTATATAAATACCACTTCGGAAATAGAACCAGTCTGACTCAAGGTCGGGACACAGATAGACTCTAACCTCACCTCTTTAATGCATTGTCCGAGCTGAGATGTCACTTTTATCTTTAAAACTTTCAGCTATCTTGAGCATGTGACAGAAAAGAAGTTCGGGGATTTACATATTAATGATCAGAAACCTCAGCTCATTCTAAAAGGTCAAAGTCTTCACAGCAGTCTCGGTTTGTTCAATATGTCTTTTCAGTAACATCACACTGTAATCTTTGGCGATATATTCTGTATCTTATGGTCCTGCTCCACAGCTACCTGATGGTGGAGCAGCACTCCGAAAGCTAATGCTTCCAAATAAACCTGTTGGACTATAACCTGGTGTTGTGTGACTTTTTTAAAAAAAGATAGGTCATACAGTGAAATTCCGCTATCACTTACAAAGAAAGGTAAAAAACTTCTGGACGAACAAGAACTTCAGAAGAGAAATGCAGGAGAAGAAATGGGATTGGTGAATGAATGTGAATATATGAGCCTACATGAGGATAGTATCTCAGATATTAGTCGGAATACAATTAGTATTGGCTCTGGCCTGGGAAGCATAGGCTGCAGATCCTGTTAATGCTACATGCTAAAGAGAAAAGAATAGGTCCTGATAAGAGAACAACAGGAACTGCCAACTGCCAATCCGAATAACTGGACATATTGCTTTGATAACCTGACCAAGATTCCTCACACCATGTGACTGTCCAGCAGGAATGAGGCAAGGAACACCAGGCCTGGAAACAGTGAGTAAAAATTGGTTAAAAGCCTTTGGTTGACAGCTCTTCCCAAAAAGGGGGAAATTGTTGGAGATGTTTGTGGCTGAAAGCAGCACAAAATAACCGAAAGGGTTTCTCAGTTGGCAGAAGATGACTGAGAAGATTGTTAACTGGAATAGAACCTTGGTTGGCTTCGTATCAAAAAGTAAATAATTATCGAGAACAATCAGAGCTTTGTAGACAGAATATACCCAAGGTACGATAGCATGCAGATTGTCTAACAATAGTTATAAAGTGGATGCTGACTCCCCTCTAAGAATTAAAAACCAACACCCAAACAGGAACACCTAGCCCTACAATGTGGAAAAGGAATGTGAAAAGTAGTACAACCTGCTTTTCAGCAATATCTAGTGGTTAAATAAAACAAAATTTTGACACTAACTTTAAAAACAACAAGTAACAATTTATTTATCTAACTCTAACAGTGAACAATTAACTAAACTATTACAAACAGAATAAATCCGTGCGAATGACTACCTTTCCGAATAAAGCAAGATTCTAATGATATGCTGGAACAATAAATATAACAAGAACAGAGTTTAGTCTCTCAAATTTACAGCCAAGTCACGTGTCTTCCAGAATGTTCTGTGTTTTCTCCATTGATTTTTCTGTCAGGAATACCTTCTCCATCTGTGGCAGCATTGTTATGTCGGTTATGCTTTCCCTGAGACATAACTGACTCCGAGAGCCAATTTCTCTTATGAGAGAGAGAGAGAGAGAGAGAGCGAGAGAGAGAGAGAGAGAGAGAGAGAGCTGAGAGCTGTTAGCCCAGACAGGTGGCAGTTAGCTCTGGTGGATGGCAGCTTCCCTTACACCCTTGATGACATATTTATATTCCTTACAACAGGATCAGTCCTATATTATCAAAACCATCAAAATTAAATTGAGTATGGTTTTGGTACCAAAGTGCCTGGATCAAATTGATTGCCTAAATTAAAAGGTCTGTCGTCTTGGTTAAATAATACTATTGTCTGGCCTGCTAATTGTACAGCCTTTCGTTACAAAAGTTTCAGTTTGGGTTCTCTTTGTACTTGCACTTTACATCTCCAAGCACAGAAAAAGCACAATCTTTTAAAAGAGACCGTACAACACTCTTCTCATTTTACAATTTTACAACACCAAACTCTGACTTTGTGCCTTCCAGTTTGCATTTACTCGACCCAACTACACAAAACAATGTCTGTATAAAGGTTCCTGCTGAAAACAAACACCTGCAGCTGTTTATGCACAGACAGCTGGATAATGACATCCTGAATATGCTCATATAAAAATTCCACACCCATTTGATTCAAAGCCTGAGATCCAACACAAGATGGAAGGGAAGAATCGATCCACCCTCAGATGATTATTGCCATATATTTTGAATATAACATGTTTACAAAAGTGTGTTTAAAATGTAACAGACATTAAGAGATTGAACTGAATTGGCATGGACAGAGAGCCCTCGATTGTCGGGAAAAGCTCCCATCCTGTAACCAGTGAGAACTAAATACCAAATGCAGAGTCAGCAGTGTTGGAATGTGGCTGAATAAGACACTCTGTGAAAGCCCATGGATAGGTGATATGGGAGTCTGGGAAACACCATGATGTTACAGGAAGCTCTGGGATTGTCCATCACTCCATACAATCGCATGATTTATTTGACTAGATGTGAATGCAATCAATTAAAAATAAAATGGTTTGTAATTGCTGGAGTGGAGTTAAAATAAATGTATAAAGCCATATGTTTTCATTCTCTCAGTGAAGAACATTCTTAGTCCCCAGAGGCAGATTCCCACTGGTGTAACATCATTAAACATTGATGCTTGAAGAGGAATCCAGGTTTTGTGTGACTTATCTAGTCATTTCAATCCAACACATGTTAACCAGAAGGAGGCCATTGGCCCTATCACACCTGTGCAAACTATCTAAAAGGTGTGTCAAATTAGCACGACTCTACTATCTTTCTCCACAACGCTGTAACCTCCCAACAACAGCTATTTACTGAAATCTATGATGAAAGCTATTATTGTATTTGCATCCTTTCAGGCAGTGAATTTCTGATCAAATCATTCCACTATAGCAAGGAAATCCTTCTAATTTCCACCTTGGATTAGGTTGTCAATTCTCTATCTGTTGCTTCCTATCTCTCTTTTCAATAGGAACAGGTTACTCTCATTCACCTCAGCATGTCTTCAGCTCAATGAAACGTCCTGCAAACACTTCCTTCTCAAAGGGGAACACTCCAGCTTCCTGCTCTTTCTACATCGGTGCGGTCCCCCATCTTGGAGGATGGTGTTTGGTGCTAAACCGCGGTCATTGTGTGTGTGTGTGTGTGTGTGTGTGTGTGTGTGTGTGTGTGTGTGTGTGTGTGTGTGTGAGCACAAGAGGCAGTGAGGGAGTAGGTAAGATGGGGGTCCAGTAGAAAACTCCAGCCAGCGCTCCTCCATTCATTCCTTTTCATTTTTCCCTGTCCCTCCCCTCCCTTCTCCCGGCCTCAGAGACTGGGCTCAGTCTGTAAATCCCAACCTCCACAGTGCGGTCAGCATGGACACCAGTGACCATAGGCCTGGCGGGGGTGGGTGTGGGAGCTGTGTCCCAGGGTAAAGCAGTCAGACCATGCGGGGTACCCCTGCATTGACCTCCCGCAGAGTGTCTTTATGCAGAGACTGTGCTGCTTGTCTTTGTAAATTTGCTTTGTGTGTTTCTGACGGATGGTTATGTTCTGTATAGCCATGATGAAACCGTTTTTCCTTCATTTTTCAGTCTCTAAGGACTGAACCGAGTTACTCTGTACCTAAGATGGTGCTCCAAATGGCGAATTATTAACTTTACATTGAACTCATGTGAGCACATGTGATAATAAATCTAATTCTATTCAATTCGCGAGAAACAAGGGAGTGCTGTCAATGTGTGTGTGTGTGAGAGAGAGAGGGGGAGAGAGAGAGAGAGAGAGTGAGATGGAGTGAGTGAGTAAAGGAGAGGGAGCCAGTGAGAAAGAAAGAGAGACAGGAGGAGAGACTGCGAGAGAAACAGACAAAGAGAAAAATAGATGAAGAAAAATAGAGCAGAAAACAAGAGAGAGAGAGTAAAGGGGAAAAGTCAGTTCAGGGAAGACGCAAAACTTCTGACAAGGTTAGACTCACCACTGCAGAGGGTCCAAGACCTCTCGCTCTCTCTCTCTCTCTCTCGAGGGTTTCTCACTCCATTGAGAGAGACAAGCTCTGATCAGGGATAATCAGCATGATCTCAGATGGATTTCATGGCTAACAGATAGGATTGGTTGTGTTTGAGGAGGTCATTTATATTTTTTTTCAACAAGGCCTTTGACAAAGTCCCACATGGGAAATTGACAAAGAAAGTAAAATCTCATAACATCAAGGGTAACTTGGCAAGTGACATCCAACAATGTCTTCATGGTAGGAGAAAGAGGCTGATGGGAGTAGGCTGTTTGTGTGACTGAAGACCAGTGTCCCTGGTGTATCACAGGGATCAGTGCTATGTCCCTTATTATTTGCAGTATTCTTTATGATGTCCATGCGAATGTGGAGGGGATGGGGAGTGAATGTGATCAGGAAGTTTCCATTTGACACAAAGATAATCCAGGTGGTTGGAGTGAGGAGTGAGGAATGAGGAGTTAGATCGTTTGTTACAGGAAGATACAGGTCAAATGATCAGATAGGCAGATCAATGGCAGCTGGAATCGAAACCTAATGAATATGAAGTGATGCACTTAGGAAGAAGGAAGCAGACAGGGGCGTACACAATGAACGGCAGCACAAAAGGAAACTCAGAGGGTGCTGCTCCCCACATCCCTCATCTAATACAATATGAGAAGGCACAGGGGACCATAGACATAGCCTTTATTTATCAAGTCAGCAATTACAAGAATTCTACAGGAATTTGAATAGGCCAAGGTAGAATGTTGTGTACAATTCTGGGCACCACATTCCAGGAAGGATGTGATTGCACTGGAGGGGGTGAAGAGGATCTTCACCAGAGGATGTTCCCTGGGATGGAGGACATCAGGTATGACGGGAGGATAGATAAGCGTGGGTTGTTTACTGTGGATCAGAGAAGGCTGAAGGGGAGTGTGTTTTCGAAGGATAAGATTATGAGGGGCATGGACTGTTTGGCTAGACAGCAGCTGTTCCTTTTAGTCAAAGGGTCAAGAACAAGGGAGCACACTTTTAAAATGAAGAGTTTGAGGTTCAGAGAGGATTTGAGGATTGTTCTTCACCTAGAGGGTGCTGAGGACCAGAAAGTACTTCCTGTGAGGGGCGTTGTCATGGGTAAACTGACAACTGTTAAAACGTTCTTGGACAAGCACTTGACGTGTCATAACAGGGGGCGGCAAGGTGGAGATAGAGGAGTATCCCCCCAGCGGCAAAGATGGTGCCTGAGGACCAGCAACTTTGACCTTGTTGGGGTTCGATGTAGATGGGGATGAAGCTGTTGTAGAGGGATGGAGGCTATGGGACTGATGTAGGCAAGTGGGACTAATGTAGATCGTACTGTATGTCTGATGGTGCAGATTTGTTTGCTTCTGTGATTGTGTGGTTGAACAAAGTCAATCATTGAGCAGGTTCAGAAAGGGAATGTTAGGTTTCTGAAAAGTATATGAACAAGCAAACAAGTCATTTCTTCTGAAAGAGTGTCAATGGGAAAAGTAAGAGGAAAACAGTTCAGCTTCCTTACCATCTAAAACCAGGGAATAGAGAATGTGAAACAGGGAAATGGCAGAATAATGAAGCAACTCCTGCAGTTCTGTCTTCACAGAAGAAAACATCAAATAATACAAAAGACCTGCCCAGCAAGACTAGAAACTCTAAGTCTGCTGAGAAAAAGAGAATGAAATGAAGTTAGCAAATGCATGGAGACATTATTGGGACTGGAAGTGATAGTCAGAGACAATGTCAACATTGATTTTTTTTGAAATGGCTATCACGTTTGAGAAACTGACTGGTAGATACATTACAGAGAAGTAAGGTATGCAGTCTGTTTGGATTTTCGGCAAGACTTTTGATAAAATCCCAAGCCTCGTGTTCAAAATTAAATCTTTTGGAATTGTGGCTGATGGAGGAACATGGATTTAGAATGGGGAATCTCACAGAAGAAGTGGGTAGAGGTTTTTGATTTTGATTTTTGTTTTATTGTCAGTTGTACTTTATAGGATAGATACGATAAGATACAGTGAAAGGCTTTCTGTGGTCGCCACAAAATGGCACTATTTTGAAGAATTTAAGAAAACAGAATAAACAAAAGCCACAGCTTGAAGAGAGTCCATGGACCCTGAGCAAGTTCCTCACCATCGACGAGGCCAGCACCCCCCATCCGTCTACAAAAGCTTCATCCCTATCCACACCCGACCCTGCCAACCGCGAAGTTGCTGATCCTCAGCGCCATCTTTACCGCTGGGCCGCTGATACTCCTCCATCACCACCTCATCGCCCCCACTGCCAGACCCTCCAATGTCAGAGTCATGATTCTTACTGCTGGGCCCACCTCATCGATGTTACCATGATGTCCTTCCACCATCCACTGTGTCATTGCCAGTGGAGGGCACAATCATCAACCAAGTCTCCGATCCTCAGGCATCATCTTTCGCTGCTGGACCCTGTCTCACCCATGTTGCCTTAGCTGACCCCATCTCGAACATTGTGCAGGATTGTGTGCAGTTTTGCTCTACTTACCTAATAAAGGGCAGACACGACCTTCAAGGAGAGCGACGAAGGATGAATAGACAGGTGTCTGGGGTGACAGGCTTGTTGTAGGAGCAGAGTTTGGGGTGGCTGGCCCTATATTCCATGGGCTTTAGGAAAACGTGTGGAGATCTCAGTGAGATATATAAAACTCTGACAGGGTGAAATAGATTGGAGGCAGGGATAATAATTCTCCTGGCGGGGACATCAATAACAAAAGGTCACAGCATGCTGAAAGCTCTTTGTACTGAATGGCCTGCACCTTTCCAATGTGTCTATGCAGTCTATGGGAAAGCTCTGGAACTGTTGTCACAAGCTCTCAGATGTTGGGAAGTAGATCTCTGCAGTGTCAACAGGAACGTGTTTCCCGTTTCCTTTTCCGATCCTGAGGCTGGGGCGGGGCGTTCTGTCTGGTTTTATCCTTTAAGACCTCGGAGCTGTTTGATACAATCGAGTGTCTCACTTGGCCGTTTTAGAGACCATTGAAGAGTTTATCACATGTCTGTGTGTCTGGAGTCCCTCCTAGGCTAGACCAGGAAAGCACAGGAGATTCGCTTCATGATAGGACAGTGGGGAAGGAAATTGGTGTTCCCTGGTATGGAGGGAAGCTCTCATGAGGAATGGCTGAGGGACTTGATGCTGTTTTCGTTAGAGAGATGAAGCTAATAGGTGACTTAAAAGAGACATATAAGATAATCAGAGTATTAGATAGGGTGGACTGTGAGAGCATTTTTCCCTTGAATGGTGATGGCTAGCACAAAAGGACAGTGTTTTAAATTGACTGGTAATAGATATAGGACAGACGTCAGAGGTACGTTCTTTACTCAGAGAGTAGTCGGGGTGTGGAACACACTGTCTGCAACAGGAGCAGATTTGACAATTTTAAGGACATTCAAATAGTCATTGGATAAACATATAGATGATACTGGAATAGTGTAGGACAGATGAGTTTCAGATTGGTTCCATAGGTCCGTACAACATCGAGGGCCGAAGTGCCTGTACTACGCTGTTATGTTCTATGTTCTCTGTGTCGTGAATCACATTGTTTGAAGGCTGGCATCTGATATTCTATCGGCATTATGGAGAGATGAGGTGGATCATCAACTCAACGCTTCCGGCTGGGCATGGTGCAGATACAACATCCTTGTCTTTGACAGGGATGTACAGTGCTGTACCATTATGGAGGATGGGGATATGTGTGGACCCCTCTCCTTCAGTGAGTTATTGAATAGCCCTTCACCATTTATGATGTGACAGCACAGCTTCGATCTGATCTGTTGGTCTCGGGATCACTACGCCCTCTCTATCAGGTGTTAGTCCTGCTGTCTGGAATGTTAGCAGCCAAGTGCGGTCACTTTATCAGGTTGTCATCAGGGTTAGGTACATGTAGTTCTGACCCTGGCGTATTCACCCATACTCATCAGTGAACCATAGATCAGCAAGATGGTAATGGGAGACTGAGGGGTTATCCGGACCAAAGGTTACAGGGTGTGGTTGACCATAATTCTGCTTCTACTTCTGGAGTGGTCTACAGCATCGCATCAACGTCAAAAATACTGTATTCATAATTGGAGTAGCTCAATCACTGAAGAGTATTTTTTGCCCTGGAAATGAATTGAGAGCAACAATGAATTGGCGATGAAAGAAGCGTTATAGAGACATAGAGTCTTAGAGTCATACAGTATTCAAACAGACTCTTCAGCCCAACCCGTCTATATTGGCCAGGTTTCTGAACCAGCCCTATACGACTGTGTTTGGGACATATCCCTCGAAACATTTTCTGTTCATGTACCCATCCAACTTTCTTTTAAATGCAGTAAGTGTACTCGCCTGTACCACTTCCTCTGACAGTTCGTTACACACTCACACTCTCTGTGAGAAACAGCTGCGTCTGAGAAACTTTTCAATCTTTCCCCACTCACCTTTAACCTCTGATAACACTACCTTATGGGAATCACCTTGGCTCTCCATCCTACCCATGTACTTCATGATTTTATAAACCTCTATAAGGTCAGCCCTCACTCTCCAACGCAAAAGGGAAAAACGTCCCAGCCTATCTTTATATCTCAAAACCTCCGGTCTCCATCATATCATTTTAAACATTATTGCACTCTTTCTAGTTCATAACATCCTCCTTTATAGCGGGATGACAAGAATTGTACTCAGGATTGCGAATGTGGCCTTACTATTGTCTTTAAAGCCACAACATGATGTTCCACCTCCTGCACACAACACTCTGATTGATGTAGGTAAGCGAGCCCAATGCCTTCTTTATAGCCCTGTCTGTCTGTGATGCCACTTTCCAGGAACTATGTCCCTGTACCCCTGAGTCTCTCTCTGTTTGACAACACTCCCCATGGCCTTACTGTTAACTGTAAACCCTGCCCTGGTTTGTCTAACAAAACACAGCACCTCACGTTTACCTGCATGAAGCTCCACCTGCCAATCCTCAGCCCACCGGCCCTGTTGATCAAGATCAGCTTCTTGACTGTAGACTATATCGCCAATTTTAGAGACCTGCTGTCAAGCCAATTTTGTATATAATTGGCTAGCTCTTCCTGATCCCCTGTGACCTAACCTTATTAACCAGTATATCATGTGGAACATTGTTGGGTCTCACTCATGTCCATATAGACAATTTACGCTGCTCTACCTTCATCTCTCTAACTGGTCATCTCTTCAAAAACTGTAATCTAGTTTGTGTGATACGTTTTCCCATACACAAAGCTGTCCTGACTATCCCTAATCAGCCCGAGTTTCCGAATGCATGTAAATCCCGTCTCTCAGAATCTCCTCCAAATACTTACCCATCCCTGACATCAGAGTCAACAGTCTTTCGTTCCCTGGCTTTTCCTTGCAGCCTTTTTAAAAATAATATCACAACACCAGTAAACTCCCAGTCCTTCAGCACTTCATCTGTGTATATCAATCACACAAATAAAAACTAAAAGAACTGCAGATGCTGTAATTCAGAAAAAAAGCAGAAGTTGCTGGAAAAGCTCATCAGGTCTGTGCTGAGAAATCAGGGTGAATGTTTTGGGTTCAGTGACACTTCCTCGGAACGGTTAGGAATGATACAAACATCTCAGCTACTGGCCTGAATCTCCCCCCAGCTTCCCACCTTAATCTGGGATACACTTGAATATGTCCTTGGTATTTATCTCCAGTTCTGCAGTTTAAGGCTTCCAGCACTTCCTCTTCTGTAATGTGGCCTTGTTTCAAACAGAACTCCTTGGATTTACTTCCCTGCTTTTGCTCACTTCCATATCTTTCTCCACAATCAATCCTGACCTGATTTATTCATTTGGGATCTTCCCCATCGAGTGGGAACAGCCTGTATGGGAGTGGAGTGGGGGAGGGAGGGTGAAGGTCGAGTCTTTGTGAAGAGAATTAACCCAGTTTATGGGCTATGTTCCTGATCTATTAACTGTGCTTTGGCGTTTTTACACTTTTACAGGAAAGACTGGAATATTTTACATTTTAACTTTGTTTTCGGTATTTTTCTGCGTTGTACCAAGATTGTGTAGCTGGGAGAGGCTGTGGAGCCTTTGCATCCTAAGTGGAAACTTACCAAGTTTTCGCTGTCCTCATGTAGGTCCATGTGACAATAACCCTATTGCGGGGTGGATCCCTGCATTGCTTACCCGAAATTTCCCATATCCCAAACATTTAAATGGGAACGTTCCGGAACCAGAGACCAGGTGGCTTTAATTTTTAAGGAGCCCTATTCACTTTATAGTTTCTCTTTGGATCTTAATATCCTTGTAGGATCTCCTTTGATTCTCCTTCACCTGATTGGCCAAAGCTGCCTGATGCCCACTGCTGCTCAAGTGATTCCCTTGATCCCATCGCCAATCCCTGTCATATAAGGAGCCCCACACAGCCGAGACCAATTGTGGATAGGAGTGAACCTATTCATTTAACTGGCTCTGGAATGTTTCATTTAATATTGTTCCGGCCGTGGTTAACTGCGGGTAAGTGAACTTGTGGAACCGGACTCGCGGATAAGGGGATCCCCCTGTACTTCCCTCTTTCTCACTTGACCAGAGCCTCAATATCCTGCTTCATGTCCTTTCTCTCCTCCTCCTGGCATTACCCTTCACTCTAACAGGAAGATGCTGTCACTGAACTCTCATTATCTGTCTTCCCAGTTGTCCCTCTAACTCGGAACAACATTCCCCCAGTCACCTTTGGAAAGTTCCTGCCTAATACCATCAAAATTGGTCTTGCCTCAATTTATGACGTTAACTTTTTAGGCCTGTCCTATCCTTTTCCATAACTATTTTCAAACTAATACAATTATAGTAACTAATAGAAATACACCCTGCCTTATTTCCCAAGAGCAAAGAAGGTTCAGGCCGAGATCAGGTCAGCCATGCTCTTACTGAATGGCACGACAGGCCTGAGGAGCTGAATGTCTGCATGGGTCTCTGCGTTTCTGGTTTGTGTGTGTGTGTGAGACAGTATATGTGTGTGTGTGTGTGTGTGTGAGAGAGAGAGAGTGTGTGTGTGTGTGTGTGTGTGTGTGTGTGTGTGTGTGAGAATATGTGTTTACGTGTGTGTGTGTGAGAGAGAGTATATGTGTGTGTGTGTGTGAATATGTGTTTGTGTGTGTGTGTGAGAGAAAGAGTATGCGTGTGTGTGAGAGAGAGAGTATGTGTGTGTGTGTGAGAGAGAGAGTATATGTGTGTGTGTGTGTGTGTGTGTGAATATGTGTTTGTGTGTGTGTGAGAGAGAGTATAGGTGTGTGTGTGTGTATGTGTGTGTTTGTGGGTGGGTGGGTGTGTTTGTGAGTGTGTGTTTGTGAGTATGTGTTTGTGCGTGTGTGTGTGTATCTCTGGGGATCACACTGTCCCTCCTCACTCTCTCGCCCAATGTGTCTCCCTGTTGTGTTAGAGTGATATAATACCACCCTCTGCTGGCTGCCCCGTGGCACTGCACAAGCAGCAGCTTTGTTTGGTAAACCCATCACAGAGAGTAAAAAATGAGGTCTGCAGATGCTGGAGATCACAGCTGCAAATGTGTTGCTGGTCAAAGCACAGCAGGCCAGGCAGCATCTCAGGAATAGAGAATTCGACGTTTCGAGCATAAGCCCTTCATCAGGAATAAGAGAGAGAGAGCCAAGCAGGCTAAGATAAAGGGTAGGGAGGAGGGACTAGGGGGAGGGGCGATGGAGGTGGGATAGGTGGAAGGAGGTCAAGGTGAGGGTGATAGGCCGGAGTGGGGTGGGGGCGGAGAGGTCAGGAAGAGGATTGCAGGTTAGGAGGGCGGTGCTGAGTTGAGGGAACCGACTGAGACAAGGTGGGGGGAGGGGAAATGAGGAAACTGGAGAAATCTGAATTCATACCTTGTGGTTGGAGGGTTCCCAGGCGGAAGATGAGGCGCTCCTCCTCCAGCCGTCGTGTTGTTGTGTTCTGCCGGTGGAGGAGTCCAAGGACCTGCATGTCCTCGGTGGAGTGGGAGGGGGAGTTAAAGTGTTGAGCCACAGGGTGATTGGGTTGGTTGGTTCGGGCGGCCCGGAGGTGTTCTCTGAAGCGTTCCGCAAGTAAGCGGCCTGTTTCACCAATATAGAGGAGGCCACATCGGGTGCAGCGGATGCAATAGATGATGTGTGTGGAGGTACAGGTGAACTTGTGGCGGATATGGAAGGATCCCTTGGGGCCTTGGAGGGAAGTGAGTGTGGAGGTGTGGGCGCAAGTTTTACATTTCCTGCGGTTGCAGGGGAAGGTGCCGGGGGTGGAGGTTGGGTTGGTTGGTGGGGGGTGTGGATCTGACGAGGGAGTCACGAAGGGAGTGGTCCTTGCGGAACGCTGATAGGGTAGGGGAGGGAAATATATCCTTGGTGGTGGGGTCCGTTTGGAGGTGGCGGAAATGGCGGCGGATGATACGTTGTATGCGGAGGTTGGTGGGGTGGTAGGTGAGAACCAGTGGGGTTCTGTCTTGGTGGCGGTTGGAGGAGCGGGGCTCCAGGGCGGAGGAGCGGGAAGTGGAGGAGATGCGGTGGAGGGCATCGTCGATCACGTCTGAGGGGAATCTGCGGTCCTTGAAGAAGGAGGCCATCTGGGCTGTGCGGTGTTGGAACTGGTCCTCCTGGGAGCAGATGCGGCGGAGACGAAGGAATTGGGAATATGGGATGGCGTTTTTACAGGGGGCAGGGTGGGAGGAGGTGTAGTCCAGGTAGCTGTGGGAGTCAGTCGGTTTATAATAGATGTCTGTGTTGAGTCGGTCGCCCGAGATAGAAATGGAGAGGTCTAGGAAGGGGAGGGAGGAGTCTGAGATGGTCCAGGTGAATTTCAGGTCGGGATGGAAGGTGTTAGTAAAGTTGATGAACTGTTCAACCTCCTCGTGGGAGCACGAGGCAGCGCCGATACAGTCATCGATGTAGCGGAGGAAAAGGTGGTGGGTGGTGCCAGTGTAGTTGCGGAAGATGGACTGTTCCACATATCCTACGAAGAGGCAGGCATAGCTGGGGCCCATGCGGGTGCCCATGGCAACTCCTTTAGTTTGGAGGAAGTGGGAGGATTGAAAAGAGAAGTTGTTCAGGGTGAGGACCAGTTCAGTCAGTCGAAGGAGGGTGTCAGTGGAAGGGTACTGGTTGGTGCGGCGGGAAAGGAAGAAGCGGAGGGCTTTGAGTCCTTCGTGATGGGGGATGGAGGTGTACAGGGACTGGATGTCCATAGTGAAAATAAGGCGTTGGGGACCGGGGAAGCGAAAATCCTGGAGGAGGTGGAGGGCGTGGGTGGTGTCCCGAACGTAGGTGGGGAGTTCTTGGACTAAAGGGGACAGGACCGTGTCGAGGTATTGGGAGATGAGTTCGGTGGGGCAGGAGCAGGCTGAGACAATGGGTCGGCCGGGGCAGGCAGGTTTGTGGATTTTGGGCAGGAGGTAGAAACGGGCGGTGCGGGGTTGTGGGACTATGAGGTTGGAGGCGGTGGATGGGAGATCCCCTGAGGTGATGAGGTCCTGGATGGTCTGGGAGACCATCTCTGCACACTTTGCTTTGCAACTCTTCTGAGTGTCGTACACAAACGCTGACGCACTACACTATCTAAATGGTGAATAATTGTGGTCCCAACACTGACCACTGAGGCACACCACGAGTCACTGATTGCCAATCAGAATAGTGCTCATTCATCCTCACTATTTCCTGCCTGTTCGTCCACCAATCCTCTGTCCATGTCAATACTTATCCTGTAACGCCATGTATCTGCATCATATGCAGCAGCCTCTTGTGCAGCACCTTGTCAAAGGCCTTTTTGAAATCTCGGTACACCACATCCACTTGGTCCCTGCTATCCACTTTGCTCATTGTGTCTTCATAGAATTCCAAAAGATTTGTTACATTAGGGAGAAGGGACGCCAACTCATGGTGTATTTCAGGGAACATCTCTGGGACACACACACCAAATAACCGCACAACCCTGTGATCGACCACTTTAAATCTCGCTTCCCTTCCCCCCCCCTAAGGACAGGTAAGACCTGGGCTTCCTCCACCAGCAATTTAAAGCCACTCAACAACTGGAGAAAGAACGCCTCATCGTCCACCTTGGGAACTTGCAAGCACACGGAATAAATATCGACTTCATTAGTTTCCTAACCTCCACTCATGCCACCTCAGCCCGGATCCAACCCTCCAACTCGGTACGATCTTTTGACCTATCCCACCTGTCAATCTTTCTTCCTAACTATCTGCTCCACCCACCCCACAGGCCTATCACAATTACCGCCACCTGAATCCACCTATCACCTTCCCAGCTACCTTCCCCCAGCCCCTCCCTATGCCCATTTATCTCTCAGCTCCCTTCACCCTCCCCAATCCTGATGAAGGGCTTATGCCCGAAATGTCGACTCTCCTGCTCCTTGGAAATCTGAGCTGCTGTGTTTTGCCCATGCCACACTTTTCGACTCCAACATTCTCATAGTCTGCACTGTGCCCGTTGTAGTCCTATCACATCCTTTCTGTCATGCAGTACTGAACGGTATTGAAAATTGAAAATATGCAACATTTGGCTGGGAAATAGATACCTGAGTTAGTTGCTGTTTTGACGACAATTCGAATTTAACCAATCAGTTTAAATTATGCCTCAGGATCCTAAAACCTAGTCGAGTTTGTGTTTATTATTTTTCCAACATCGAACCAATGACATGATCCAATGTTGGGTGTATAAAAAGGGCAGGCTGTTTGAAAGCCAGACAGAGTAACTGCCATCGAAAAAGCCCACAGATATTGAAACACTCTGTATCCAAGGTACCTTTTTATATGTAGCATATTCGCAGCAGAAGAAAGAAGACCACCCAGGGAGATCTTTAGCTGAAGAAAGAAAGAGACCAAAGATGCCAGCCACTGGATGGTTTTGAAATTAAGTTGATGTGATTTTAAAGAGTGTTTTATTGGAACAGTATATGTGTACAGAGTTAGAGGCAGATAATAAGTAGTTTAGAGAAATGGAAACTTAGAGTTGTAAATAGTTGTCTGATGTTCACTTTTTGAGGGAAAGAATAAATTGATACTATTTTCTTTGTGTGAGACCCCTCTCGGTCATGGATGGCCATGGTTACATCCTGTTGTTCTCGCTTTCTGCTTCCCTGAAGCAACGTCGCTTCTGACTGAAGAGAACAGTACTGGAGTGATGTTCTTGTCGCAGAGGTCACATCTGTATGTGGTCATTGATCTGCTAGTGATGCTGTATTCCTTCCTGTTTTGAGGTGTTTGTTCAGGGTGCTTCTCCACCTTGTGTGGTCAGCTGCAAGCCTTTCCCAGGCCTCTGTATTGATATAGAGCACCTTCATGTCCCTCATGTAGATGCCCTTGTAGCTCAGGTGGGGATGCCCTGTGGGCTTCTGCCCAGATGTGATGTCTCCATGAATGGTATCCTTTGGGATGTAGCCAGGCTGTGCTGCCTGAGCAGGATGTACATGCTGTGAAGGCCAGCGTGAGATAGAACCACCTCGTTGGACACTCTGCCTTACCAGGATATGCCCAGGATACAGCGGATACTCCTCAAGTGAAAGATGTTCCGCTTTCTCTCCTGAAAATGTGCTGCTGGAAAAGCGCAGCAGGTCAGGCAGCATCCAAGGAGCAGGAGATTCGATGTTTCGGGCATAAGCCTTTCTTCAGGAAGAAGAAGGGCTTATGCCTGAAAGGTCGATTCGCCTGCTCCTTGGATGCTGCCTGACCTGCTGCACTTTTCCAGCAGCACATTTTCAGCTCTGATCTCCAGACCTCACTTTCTCTGTTTTCTATCCTGTCTGGTATGTGTAGTCCACATCTCACTGCGGTACTGCAGAGGGCTTATGACACAGGCGTTCTACACTGGCATTTTTGTCTTCACTGTCAGCATGGGATTTGTCTATAATCGAGTCATGAGGTGAGGAAGAGTCAATCCTCACTTAGCTGTGTTCAGTACTTGTTTGTGCAATGGCTGGCAGTCTGCTGAACTTTGTTCCTGTTGCTTCTCACTAGCTGACCGCTTGTATTCAGCTCGGGTTATTTTCTTTAAATAGTGGAATGTGGGAGTTGTCTGCTACTCTTATTTTAACAGATTACAACGTGAGGTGAGCTTTGTTTTAGTTAGCAGAAGGGTTCACTGATGTGTCGTAAACCTTGCAAACTCACAGATGTGGAAAATTGGATGAAACACTTTCCACACACGGAGCAGGTGAATGGGCTGTCCTGAGAGTGAACTCGCAGGTGTGTCTCATGGGTAGATGTCATGATGAACCACTTCTCACACACAGAGCATCTGATGACCTCTCCTGATGGTGAACACATTGGTGTGTCAGCAGGTCACTTGTGGTTTTAGAATCCTTCTCATATTTAGAACATTTGAAAAGTCTTCCATCAGATTGAACAAGTTGCAGTGGTTTGGTGATCGAGTGAAGTTGCTCCCAAACAATGAACATGTGAATGGCCTCTCCTCGTGTGACCTCGCTGCTCACTCACGAGGTCACTCCTGTTTTCTTCACCGTCCAGAAAACCTGAAAGGGCTTTTATCAGACTGACCATATCAGTGGGCAGTAAGATATCATATCCGTGTGAATCCTTTCCCATAGACAGTGCAGGTGAACGGCCACTCCCCAGTGTGAGTGTGTTCATGTTCAATGAGACGAACTGACTGTTGAACAGTCTGAAGTGTTTGCCAGGCTGGGTCTTGACCAGATGCATGAAGGTTTTAAGACTGTCCGCTGGTGTTTCCGCAGATTAGGTGACTGAGTGAATCTTTTCCCACACACAGAGCAGGTGAACGGTCTTTCCCCAGTGTGGCTGCTGGATGGATAACTGAAACCTTTCCGACATGCTCCACATTTCCAATGTTTCTCCATGTTGGCGTATCCTTATCTCCACCCAGGGTGAACATCAGTTGAAACCTTAAGCATACACAGAACATGGGTGCATTATTTTTCCATATTCTGAATTTGAAAATATTTTATTTTCTATTGACTCTGTCACTGTTTAAATCTCTTTCCACAGTCAGATCACTGCAACACTCTCACTCGTTCCACATAACTGTTTGATGTTCTATCCACAGCCAATTCCCTGCAGCACTCTCAATCACACTGTGCAACTATTTAAAGCTATTGCCACAGTCCATTCAATGGAACTCTCTGACTCATGTCTGACCATGTCTCTGTGTCTTTCCAGAAGTACTGGTGTTTCATTCTGCACCTCCCCCTCCCGCTTGCCCACTAAATTTTTCGATTAGATTTGACTTACAGTGTGGAAACAGGCCCTTCGGCCCAACAAGTCCACACCGACCCGCCAAAGCGCAACCCACCCATACCCCTACATTTACCCCTTACCTAACACTACGGACAATTTAGCATGGCCAATTCACCTGACCCGCACATTTTTGGACTGTGGGAGGAAACCGGAGCACCTGGAGGAAACCCACGCAGACACGGGGAGAACGTGCAAACTCCACACAGTCAGTTGCCTGAGTCGGGAATTGAACCCGGGTCTCAGGTGCTGTGAGGCAGCAGTGCTAACCACTGTGCCACCGTGCCGCCCACAGAAGCAGAACAAATAATCATTTCTCCTTCCACATTTAAAGACTGATGATATTCATTTCTTCAGAAACTGAATGCCTCTGTCAGATCTCATAATGTCTGATTTAAGTTTCCCATCTGCAAGACATCTACCTGGAAAAGGAAGTTCAGAAAGTTGTCACTGATAGTACAGGACAGATATTCAGAGCAAATTTGTTTATTTTCCTTGAACATTCAAACGTTACTGGATTCCTCAAACACACTGCTAATTCCAATAAGAAAGACTGAGAATCAACAAGAAAAGCAAAGGGAACATCCCAGTTAAAACAGAAAATTGTTCCTCACATTTATATGATACTTTGCCGCTTTAAGTACTTGGTGTTGCTAAAGAGATTAAGTGTAAAGGTGTACATTGTTTGTTCCCTCTCCAAAGCCATATCAGCATAGATTAGGGTACAGAGGAGAGGAGTGAATTGAAGAAAACGACATATCATGGAACTTCTAGTAGCCGGAACGATCAGTGCACATTTAAAAAGTCTGCTGCTTCAAGACATAAACATAAACATAAACACATCGGGAACTTGGAGAATAATAAGAATCGAACAGTGGCTCGATGACCAGACATTTATGAAAGCATCCTCACAAATGGTCACCAGAACTGATGCGTTAACTTTTTTTTCTCTCTCTATGAATGCTGTAAAACCTTCCAAAATTCTCCAGCATTTTGTAGCTTTTGTTTAGGAGATCTCCAAAAGCCACAGTTCTCTGTTTTGGTTTAGAACAGTCATTACTGTCAGTTGGAGTATGGAACCTCAGAAAGGTCAGATATCTGCTCTGACTCATCAATAAGTCGTGCAGCTCAATGGGCAAGTTGGCTCCATTCTGAACAATGAGCAGCAAGCTCTTCCCAGCCATCCCAATTATTCCCCCTTACAAAGATGGAGTCCACACATGCATCCTGCTGCTCCATATGCCAAATGTGAACGTTTCCCAAGGCCTGTCACTAAAAGGAAGCCAAGAGCCTTTATATTGTTCAGTGCAAACGGGACATAGGGAGGTTCATACTTGAAATTTTTGTTTGACACAAGATGACGATCAAAATCTCCACATCCACACAGACGATCCATAATTTCATCTGCCCCTCCGCATCCCACCATGAGGGGACCTGAGAAAAAAAATCCTCTGTGCATCACCGTAACCCCTCAGCACATGGTCCCTGTGGTGATCGAGACTGCATTTGCTACTACTTTCCTGCTCTGTGGATAGTGAACGTAGCCAATCATGGCGGCCGATGGGTAATCAGTCCCCCACGTATATCTTTGTTGCTGGCTTTGACTGAAGATTTGGAGAGAAGTTCGAATATAAAGATTATGCAAAAAACTTATACTTCTAACCAACTGCATGGGCCATCCACTTTCCGCAAGATGGAGAATCAGAACCATTGTAGTAACAAGCATTTCCAACCGAACAGAATTTAAAGTCTGGAACCTTTGATGACATTACAGTGCCCCAATTCTTGGCACAAATGAGGGAACCTCTGCAAACACACAGAAAAAGTTCCTTAAAAAACTCTCCACTGGGAATGTGCACATATTTTATATTGAACGTCGAACAATACAGCGCAGAACAGGCCCTTTGTCCTTGATGTTGGGCCGACCTGTGAACTAATCTAAGGCCATCTCTCAACATCATCCCATCATCTTCCATGTACTTATGCAAGGATTGTTTAAGTGCCCTGAATGTGGCTGAATTAACTACATTGACAGGCAGGGCATTCCATGTCCTTACCACTCCCTGAGTAAAGAACCTGCCTCTAACATCTGTCACACTTCACTTTGCAGCTATGCCCCCCTCGTACAAGCAGACGTCATCATCCTAGGAAAAAGACTTGCATTCTTCTTTCCAATGAGAACAGATCCAAGCCGCTCATCCTTTCCTCGTAAGAACTTCCCTCCAGACCAGGCAATATCCTGGTGAATCTACTCTGCACCTTTTCCAATGCTTCCGCATCCTTTCAGTGACAGGGTGACCAGAACTGTACACAATACCCCAAGTGAGGCTGCACTAGCGTTTTGTACAGTTGCAGTGTGACATCACACTCCAGAACTCAATCCTTCTACCAATAAAAACGAGCACTCTGTATGCCTTCTTAACAACACTATCAACTTGGGTGGCAAATTTCAGGGATCAATGTACATGGACACCGCGATCCATCTGCACATCCACGCGATCAAGAATCTTTCCATTGACCCAGTACTCTGCCTTCCTGTTATTCTTCTCAAAGTGAATCACCTCACATGTATCTGCATTGAATTTAATTTGTCACCTTTCAGCCCAATTCTGCAGTTTATCCAAGTCTCCCTGCAACCTGCAACATTCTTCCACACTGTCCACTCCTCCATCAGCTTTAGTCTCGTCTGCAAATTTACTAATCCATCCACTTATGTCTGAATCCAAGTCATTTATAAAAATGACAAACAGCAATGATCACAAAACAGATATTTGTGGCACATCACTAGTAACCGGACTCCAGGCTGAATATATTTCATCAACCACCACTCGCTGCCTTCTTACAGAAAGCCAGTTTCTAATCCAAACTGCTAAATCACCTCCAATCCCATGCCTCTGCATTTTCTCCAGTAGCCTACCATGTGGAACCTTATCAAAGGCTTTGCTGAAGTCCATGTATACCACATCAACTGCCCTACCCTCATCCACATGCCTTGTCACCTTCTCAAAAAACTCAATGAGGTTTGCCTTTGATGAATCCATGTTGACTATTTCCAATCAAATTGTTGCCTGGTAGGTGATTATAAATCCCATCTCTTACAATCCTTTCCAAAAATTTTCCAAGAACAGACGTAAGGCTCACTTGTCTATAATTACTTGGGTCATCTCTACTCCCATTCTTGAACAAGGACACAACATTTTGCAACCCTCCAGTCCTCTGGTATTAAACTTGTAGGCATTGACGACCCAACGATCAAGGCCAAAGGCCATCTCCTTCCAAGCTTCCCAGAGAATTCTTGGAAAAATCTCATCCAGCCAGGGGACTTATCTACTTTCACACCTCCTAGAATTGATAACACCTCCTCCTTACTAACCTCAATCCTTTCCAGCCTAATAGCCCATTCAATTACATTCAACAATTTTAAATTTCCAACGGGTGGATTTGGAACAGGGAAATGTAATGCTTTCACACTGATAAAACCATCACTGTGCTGCTGCTAAGGTTGATAGGACATGTAGGAATGTGGAAATCGCCTGCCTGATGGTGCTGCACACATTTAATTTCGGGTTATTTTAAGTATTGTGGATTCTAAGTATTATGGAATATTTTTGCTCTTTTATTCTCTCAAGCTACAATTTCTTGCCTCACTCTATCACTCCAAAGAGTGACCATTAATTTATCAACTAGGCTTTAGTCCAGTTTTCAACTTGTGGTGAAATTATAAAGTTTAAAATCACACAACACCAGGTTAACAAGCGTTTTTGAAAGTACTTGCTTTCAGAGCACTGTTCAATCATCAGGCAACGAATTGGGTAGAATCATCCCAGCCAAAATTTATAGCAAAAGGTCACCGTGTCATGCAGTTAATGCAATGTATTGAACAAGCCTCAGGCGCCCAGCCTACTCTTTGTTTCCCCAATGTAGGGGCCACATTGTGAGCAGCGAATGCAGGAGACTAGATTGTGTGAAATGCGGGTAAAGTGCTGCTTCACTGGAAGGTGTGTTTGGGCCCTTGGATACTGAGGAAGGAGGAGATAAATGGGCAGGTATTACACCAATGGTGTTTTAGGGGAAGGTGCTGTGGAGTTGTGGGGGGGGGGGGTGTGGGGACAGTGTTGTGGTTGTGAGAGGATCTTGGCTGTGAAGGAACAGTGGACCAAGTTGTCCCGGAGGGAATGGTCCCTGTAGAAGAGGGCAAGGGAGGGGAGGGGGATATGTGTCTAATGGTGACATCTTGCTGAAGGTGGTGGAAATGGCAGCTGATAATCACTGGATGTGGATGCTGGTGGGATGGCATGTCAGGATATGGGAACCCTGTTGCTGTTGTGGAGTGAAGAGAGGACAGGAGGGTGGATATGGGAGAGATGGGTTGAACATGGATGAGGGCACTTTCAACAATCATGCTGGGGAATACCCGTTTGAGGAAGAAGGTGACCATTGAGAAACCTCCCTCGTCGAATGTGGACTCATCAGAACAGACAGAATGAAGATGGAGGTACTGAGGGAATGGAAGGAAGTCTTGAGAGAAATCAGAGTGAGATAACGGAGAGCTGATGAGCTTTTTCAGCAACTTCTGTTTTTGTTTCTGATGTATGGCATCTGCAGTTGTTTTGGTTTTAATTGTCTTTAAAATTCTGGTGAACCATAACCTGTTTTAGTGTGACTTCTGACTGCCGAGGAATGGGAAACGTATCTGTCCTTCAACCAGTTGGAGTGAATGGGAGGCAGGCAAACATACCACACATGACCAGTGTGAAAGATAAAAGAGGCGATAAATAGTGAAAGACAAGGTTAAAAAGTTGAGAAATTGAACCATTATTAGGTTAGATTAGATTAGATTACTTACAGTGTGGAAACAGGCCCTTCGGCCCAACAAGTCCACACCGTCCCGTCAAAGCGCAACCCACCCATTCCCCTACATTTACCCCTTACCTAACACTACGGTCAATTTAGCATGGCCAATTCACCTGACCCGCACATCTTTGGACTGTGGGAGGAAACCGGAGCACCCGGAGGAAACCCACGCAGACACTGGGAGAACGTGCAAACTCCACACAGTCAGTCGCCTGAGTCAGGAATTGAACCCGGGTCTCTGGCGCTGTGAGGCAGCAGTGCTATTTACTGAGGGGTTTTATAAACAATCAGTTTCATTTACTATCCCAAAATGTGAACATTTTCGTCCCATGTTTACAACACTCGGGAGAATGGCTGTGGGTCTCTGGTCAGCGACTGGGGACAATGTTCTGCAGAATGCATGGTAACTACCATCTGAATAGGAGACATGCTTTCCCACCGTGGGTTTGGGTTAAGAGAAAGATAACAGTCACACACAGCAAATTCAAACCCAGAGGGATATATGTCCCTTCTGGATTGCTAATCTGCACAAACTATATTGGATTTTTAATGCAATCTGCATTTACTGGAAATGAAAAGCGAAAAAGAAATTGCAAACTGGAAGCTCAAAAAACACCTCTCGTTTGGGTTCACTCAATTTGTCAGATTCGTATATCATCGGCCTTTTGCGTGCATAAGATTCTGCTTTGTTTCTCAGTTTCTTTGAGTCAGAACTTTTTTGTAAGTATACAGACATTGAGATGGCAAGATTATGAAGGGAATAGACAAACAATAATGTGCATTTATAAATTGAGGAGTTGCTGAATTTGGAATCTTAGTCGAGCAGCAGACTTTGAATGATGGTATGTACTTAGTATATGGAAGGCACCCTTGTGGCGAAGCAGTAGTGCCCTTATTTCTGATCAGGATCCTTGGCTCAAATCCAAAATGCTGCGTGATACCAGCTCTGAACAGGTAGATTAGGAATACTGTTTTGTTATAATGTGGGGGACCAAGTCGAAAACTTCAATATTGTCCAATCTACAGTTAATAGAAGGAAGAATAAGATTTTTAGACATAGCCAAGTCAAGGTAGAAGTGAAATTGTATCACCACTGGCCATTGATGCAGGTAATGTTGCTCTGACAGCCATTATTGTGAAGTTGTGGTTCTGTTCGCCGAGCTGGAAGTTTTTGCTGCAAACGTTTCGTTCCCTGGCTAGGGAACATCATCAGTGCTATTGGAGCCTCCTGTGAAGCGCTGCTTTGATGTTTCTTCCGGTATTTATAGTGGTTTGTTCTTGCCGCTTCCAGGTATCAGTTTCAGCTGTAGTGGTTTGTATATGGGGTCCAGGTCCATGTGTCTGTTAATGGAGTTTGTGGATGAATGCTATGCCTCTAGGAATTCCCTGGCTGTTCTCTGTCTGGCCTGTCCTATGATGGTAGTGTTTTCCCAGTCAAATTCATGTTCCTGGTTGTCTGAGTGTATGGCTACTAGGGATAGCTGGTCGTGTCGTTTTGTGGCTAGCTGATGTTCATGGATGCGGATTGTTAGCTGTCTTCCTGTTTGTCCTATATAGTGTTTTGTGCAGTCCTTGCATGGTATTTTGTAAACTACGTTGGTTTGGCTTGTGCTGGCTATTGGGTCCTTTGTTCTAGTGAGTTGTTGTCTGAGTGTGGAAGTTGGCTTGTGTGCTGTTATGAGTCCTAAGGGTCGCAGTAGTCTGGCTGTCAGTTCTGAGACGCTCCTGACGTATGGTAGTGTGGCTAGTCCTTTTGGTTATGGCATGTCCTCGTTCCGTGGTCTATCTCTTAGGCATCTGGTGATAAAGTTGCGTGGGTATCCGTTTTTGGCGAATACCTTGTATAGGTGTTCCTCTTCCTCTTTTCGCAGTTCTGGTGTACTGCAGTGTGTTGTGGCTCTTTTGAATAGTGTCCTGATGCAGCTTCGTTTGTGTGTGTTGGGGTGGTTACTTTCATAGTTTAGGACTTGGTCTGTGTGTGTTGGTTTCCTGTGTACCCTTGTGGTGAATTCTCCATTGGGTGTTCTCTCTACTAACACGTCTAGGAATGGGAGTTGGCTATCCTTTTCCTCTTCTCTCGTGAATCGTATTCCTGTGAGTGTGGCGTTGATGATTCGGTGTGTTTTTTCTATTTCTGTGTTTTTGATGATTACAAAGGTGTCATCGATGTATCTGATCCAGAGTTTGGGTTGGATTTGTGGTAGGGCTGTATGTTCTAACCTTTGCATAACTGCCTCTGCTATGAGTCCCGAGATTGGTGATCCCATAGGTGTTTCGTTGATTTGTTCGTATATCTGATTGTTGAATGTAAAGTGTGTGGTGAGGCACAGGTCTAGTAGTTTAAGTATGCCGTCCTTGTTGATAGGTTCGGCCTCCTGTGTTCTGTTATGTATGTCCAGTAGGTTGGCTATTGTTTCTCTGGCTAGGGTTTTGTCAATTGATGTGAACAGTGCCGTCACGTCGAATGATACCATGGTTTCTTCTTTGTCTATGTGTGTATTCCTGATGATGTCCAAGAATTCCTGTGTTGATTGTATGGAGTGTTTGGATCCGCTGACTAGGTGTTTCAGTTTTTGTTGTAGTTCTTTGGCCAGTTTGTATGCTGGTGTCCCTGGTAGTGATACTATGGGTCTGAGTGGGATGTCTGGTTTGTGTACTTTGGGTAGTCCGTAGAATCTGGGGGTGTTGTTGCTTTCAGGTTTCATTCTTTGCTGGTCCGCTTTGGTTATCTGTCCGTTTTTTTGTAGATTCCTTAGTGTGTTGATTATTCTATTGGTGAGTTGTGGTGTGGGGTCAGAATCCTTCATTTGGTAGGTGTTGGTGTCTGCGAGTAGTTGTTGTGCTTTATTGATGTAGTCTGATTTATCTAAGATGACCGTCATTCTGCCTTTATCTGCCGGTAGTATGATTATGTTCTTGTCATTTTTCAGTGCTTTCAGTGCTTCCCTCTCCTTGGTGTTGAGGTTATGTGTATGTCGTTTTCTTATCATCATAGGTATGACCGTTTGTCTCACTGTTTGTTGTGTCTCTTCTGTCAGTCCATTGTTCCTGATTGTTCCTTATTGTGAAGTGCTTTGAGAGTTGTAAGTGCACACACAACTCAAACCTCCCAAATTGCCTTGATCCATTATAAATGCCCAGCATCATAATAGATCCACTGCACGAACCACTTCCCTGGGCCAACACTTGTCCCTCTAAAAGGTGTAAGAGTTGGGAGGTTATGATGCAGCAGTACAGCTCAGTGATTAGGCTACTTTTGAAATATTGCATGCAATTCTGATCTCCTTCCAATGGAAAGGATATTGTGAAACTTGAAAGGGTTCAGAAAAGATTTACAATGATGTCACCAAAGCTGGAGGATTTGAGCTACAGAGGGAGGGTGAATAGGATGGGACAGACACTGAGGAGTAGCCTCATGAAGTTTTATTGAATCATGAGGGGCATGGATACAATAAACAGACACCGTCTTTTCCCTGGGGTGGGGGAGTCCAGAACTAGACGGCATAGGTTTAGGTTGAAAAGGGAAAGATATGAAAGGGACCTAAGAGACAACGTTTTCACACAGAGCTCATTATGGAATGAGCTGCCATCAGAAGTGGTGGAGGCTGGCAAAATTACAACAGTTAAAAGCAATTTGGATGGGTATATGAATAGGAAGGGTTTAGAGGGACATGGGCCAAGTAAACGGCACAATATTAGGTTAGGTTATCTGGTCGGTATGAACAAGTTGGACCAAATGGCCTGTTTCCATGCTGTACATCTCTATGACTCTATCTGAGTAACAGACACCTGCATCACACCGCCATTTATTGATGTTAGCTTCACCCTCAAGCACATTATAGCAACAAAAAAACTATCTCCAAACTCCGAGACCTAAGACTGCTCCCCGCTCTGCAACTGGATCCTCGATTTCCTGATCCACAGACAATAATTAGTAAAGGTAGGTGACAACACCCCGTCCACACTAATATTCAACACTGGTCTCCAGCACGGCTGTGTACTGAGCCGTTTACTATGCTCCTTACCTGTTCATGACTACATGACCAAATTCAGCTCTAACACCATTTACAAATTTACTGATGATACCACCTTAGTGGAACAGATCTTAAACAACAATGATACAGTGTAGAGGAAGGAGACAGACTTTCTCGTGGCATTGTGGAAAGACAAAGAGCATTCACTTTAGGGCAGCAAAATGAAGGAGCTGGTCATTGTTTTACGAAATGGAGTGGAGAACGTACCCCTGTCTGTCTCAATGGTGCTGATGTCGATGGTGTCAATGCAAACGTTGGAGAACATGTACTAACAGATTAAAGGCCAGTTACCTCGGCTGTTATCAAACTGATGAACCAATTTCTCGTGTATTAGGGTTGACCTCTCTCTGCATCTTCTCTGTAGCTGTAACACTGTTCTGCGTTCTGTTCGGGTACGCTGATGGACTTATGTAAGATAGGATTTGTCTGTTTAGAACACAACACAATATTTTGCTGTTGGTCACTACATGTGACAATTATAAATCAACTCAAAGATTCGCCTAAAAGTGCAGGAAGTTATTCCAGGAGCAATATTCAACAAATCTAAAAATGAGGCGTCAACCTAATGAAATGACAATACTTGACTACTTATGTGGCAAAGACCATTAGCAGTAACTGAGAGACATAGCTAAACTATCTCACAATCAATGAAACAAACCTCAGCTGCTCAGACCAGTCATACCTAGTCCTGAATGGTGGTGGATAATTTAAACAACTCAGATCAGGGTCCATCAATATCCACATCCACAGTGATGAAGGTACCCAGTAAATCAATACAAGAGATAAGGCTGGAGCATTGAGGGGCCATAGATTTGCATGACTCCAAAGTGACACAGCAGTTCAATGTGGAGGAGCATGTTCAAATTATTCATTCTCAAGGTAATCAAGGAATGGATGACAGTTTCAGCAGCAGATAAGCTGAGGCTAAGGAGGAGTTGGGTAAAGTGATTGAGCCAGTCTTGGTGATGACGGAGTTGTGTGATTGGATGCTTGTCCTTGATGAAAATGCTCTCCCATGATTCTGAA
This sequence comes from Hemiscyllium ocellatum, assembly GCF_020745735.1. Classification (NCBI taxonomy): domain Eukaryota; kingdom Metazoa; phylum Chordata; class Chondrichthyes; order Orectolobiformes; family Hemiscylliidae; genus Hemiscyllium; species Hemiscyllium ocellatum. The sequence continues at coordinate 32,649,178 of NC_083445.1, read as the reverse complement.
CAGTCTCGTCCAGCCTCAACATGTACCAGGGAGAGAGGTGGAGTCAGTGGCAAGGCAGTGGCAGCTGCCCAGACCAGGGTCCTGTTTATGGTGAATGACAGAACCCCATTTGGAAACTGTGACAATCCAGCTGCTTTCAAGGTTACTTTGTCCGAGGTTCAGCCCCACAATTTCAGTATTCATTCAGCTCAATTTCACAACCGGCCCTTCTGGTTTTGTTGTAAATGTCCTCCCATTTTCACAGGAATTTAGAATGAGAGGATTTACAGCCACAAGTCTCCAAACTAAACACCACATCAGCATTTGACGGAATCGTGCAGCATATTGACATGTGAACACCATCAGTATTTGAACTTGAAAGGTAAGAGCATTGTTCACAGTGGAGAGAAACCGAACACGTCTGCATGGACAAGGCATCAATCAACCATCTGACCTATCAGGACATGAGTACAGGCAATAATTGGTGAAACCGTGGAAGTGTGAGGACAATGAGAAGGGATTCACTTGCCCATCGAAGCTGGAATCTCATTGTCGCAGTCACACCAAGGAGAAGCCATTCACTGCCTCCAAATGTAGGAAAGGATTTACCCAAGTACCCCAACTACTGTCACACCAGTGAGTTCACACTGGGGAAAGAACTTTTAAATGCTCAAAGTTTTGAAAATGATTCATGAGGTTAGATTACCTGCTGACACACCAGCGAGTTCACACTGATGATAAACCCTTCATCTCCGCTCAGTGCAGAGTTTCAGGCATTCTGACAGTCTCATTACACTCGAGTGAATTCACACTGGGGAGAGGCCATTCTCTCGTTCGCTGGTGTGTCAGTAGGGAATGCACTCATTTGCTGTCACACCAACGATTCCACACTGGGGAGAAGCCATTCATCTGCTACTTGTGTTGGGAGGGAATCACTACCTCATCCCACCTGCAAAGGCAACAGTGAGGTCATCAGTGATGATACATATTGGATTCTTCCGTTCTTGTTTCTGTGATCAGTTTAGAATTGCTGACTATGGGGACGGTTCTGCATAAGCGATGCACAAAATACTTAGCATTGTTAAATTGGTCAAATCATGTCAAACATGCCGAGTCATGGCAAGAAGTGTCGAAGCAGTGAAGACATGTCAAGAAGTGTTTTTTAAAATGAGAACATTTTCCTGAAGAGCATGTCATCTGAATTGTTGAACTTTGAGTAATTGAACTGAATTAATTTTCTCTGGTGGGAATGGATATTTGTGGATATCAAGTGAGGTGATCAGGAAATGATGCTGAGTGGGTGCAAGCATTGCATTAGTGTAGAGAATGAGAGGGAGTGGGGTTAGGGAGAGGGGATGATTTGATATGGATGGAACACGGACAGAGTGACGGGGTGAGAAATGGTGGATGGTTTCTGTTTTGTCGTTTGGTTGAATTTTTAGTCACAGTTTAAAATCGAAGGCAGCTTTTCTGTCTCAGGCTTCCTCAGGAGCTGACCGCCTCCTCTGGTGTTCTTGGGTCATTTGCCTGATTTCCAATTGACCCAAATCACCTCCAGAGTGACAGTGGAGAGTGCAGGTAACCAGAACTAGAGGGCAGATTCACGAAGCCTGGAATTCTGTCCGTATACATGGCCAGGCAATAAGAATTCAGGCGGTGGGGGTTATTTCTGCTGATATGTATGTTCTCTGTTACTGGGCTAACTGGAAAGTTCTGGATCCATAGCGGATGTTAATTTTTCCCTGTCCCTGGGCTGGAGTTTATTATTCTGGTTTTGTAGCTGAAGAAACTGTTGTAATTCACCTCTCCCTCTGTATCTGTCCCTGACATTGTAAGGATCGCAACAAGAGTGTTTTACAGTTAACTACAATCTGGTTTATTTAACAGACTCTATTTGCTATACAGACAGATTCCATGCAGGAAAAAAAAAGTAACTTTACAAGAATGAAAACATTATTCAATGTTCATGTTTACTTCCAAAATGGCTGTGTTTTCAAGGTCGTGTCTGAAGGTGTGAAGTTGGGTTGAGAATTCTGGAATTCCTTTGAGTCAGTGTTGAATTGGCGAGCCAGCAGATCAGGAAATATCAACAGTTCCTTACCATTTCCAATTCCTTCAAATGTCTGAAAGAATATTGCTGAAATGTTCATCCTTTTTCACAGTTTTGGTGAAAAGGATGATGATTACTTGCAGGGAATTGTTCTACAGATTTCCTGCTGCTCTTTCCAAGGGAAACATTATACCTTCATTAGTTGGAATTAGAAGTTGAAATTTCAACTGCAGATTGCACTTGAAGTATCACTGTCCACCTAACCGCCAACCGTTCCAAATTGTAAAAGGCAGTTGATTTCACCCCTGTCAGAGTCGTGTGGAAATGCTTGCTGTTTTTTTGAGGGAGTGGTGCTGAGAAGGGAACACTGAGGTAAAGGCTTGCATTGTAGATAAACAGCCGTTTATGATTCAGACCAGAGGTTTAATGGAGCCATTCAAATCTTAAAGTAGCAGTCCAACTTACACAGCAGTTGTGTTGATATTTCCGACGGACAGTCTGTGTGTGACAGTTTATCACACAATAGTTTAACATTCCAGTCCCATCAGGACACACATGACCTGACGTTTTTCCAGTTAACCTTCATTTCAGAAGACGTTTCTGGAACGTTACTATTTTGTCCAGTCGTATGATCCCAAAAGACCTGCATATTTTGAAATGACATCACACAGCCCTTCAACCACCCAACATACATCTATGCATTAAAGTCATTCTTTTATTAAAGAATTGTTTTTGAAAGTATAAACACAGTGACAGCAAATGCTCCACCACTGACTCCCAGAAAACTCTGTGACTGACGTTCTTCCATCTGTAAAACTTTAATGCTTCACTCCTAACGGTTCCCTGTCACTCAGCTAATTCTGTCTCCATGTTGCTGTTGGTCCCTTATGATCAGGGTTTCTGACTTTGCTCAGTTGTCTGTTGTGTAACACTGTCTCAAATGCATTTTAGAACATAGAACAGTACAGATCCTTCGGATCACAATGTTGTGTCGAACATTTAGCTTACTCTAAGATCAAACTAACCTACATTCCCCTCAATTTACTGCCTTCCATCTGCTTGTCCAGCAGTTGCTTAAATGTCCCTAATGTCTCTGACTCTCCTACCACCGCTGGCAGTGCACTACACATACCCACTATCTCGCTGTGTAATGAACCTACCTCTGATATCTCCCCAATACCTTCCTCCAATCCACCTTAAATTAAGACCTCTCGTGATAGTCATTTATGCCCTGCGGAAAATCTCTCTGGAAATCTATCTGTACCTCTCTAATTCTCTGTCCATGCCTTTCATTACCTTGTAAAACTCTATCAAATCACCTCTCTTCCTTCTTCGCTCCAGTGGGAAATGCCCTACTTCACTCGACCTCTCTTCAGAAGACAAGCCCTCCAATCCAGATAATATCCAGTTAAAACTCTCCTGCACTCTCTCCAAAACATCTACATCTTTCCTATCATGAGATGACCAGAACTAGACACAATATTCCAAGTATGATCTAACACAGGGTTTTATAGAGCTGCAGCAAAACCTCATGGCTCTGAAACTCAATCCCCCAGTTAATGAAAGCCAAAGCACCATATGGCTTCTTAACAACCCTATTAACTTGGGTGGCTACTTTGAAGGTTGTATGCACATGGACGCCAAAATCCGACTGTTCATCCAAACTGCCAAGAATCCTGGCTTTAACCCTGTATTCAGCATTCAAATTCAACCTTTCCAAATGAATCACTTCACAATGATGACGTCCAGGGGTCTGAGTAGTAGCTCACAAACCCACCAACACACTGAAACAGCACCTAATGAACTTGAAAGGCCCTATACAGATAACATGCAAAACTGATGTCATTTAGATCTTTAAATAAAATGTATTGAGGCAACTTGTCTGATTTGGTTACTTGTGGTTGGTTAAATTACAAGTGAGAGAAATGGCTCTTAAAATTGCTAAAGTGGTTCTGGAGTTTGAAGATGATTCCCAAAGTTGCCAAGAATATTTAATACGAAAGAAAAAGACCTTACTTTTCCAATGAGCAAACAGGTTGGATTTAGGTTTAACAAAGGACGAAAGTAAAACTGAAGTTGTAAAGGAGTTACTCAAACACTGAGGTGTGTCAGAGTGCAGTAGAGTTAGAACAAACTGAATTATAATTGATGAAAACAGGGTTAGAAGATAACCAAAAAGAGAGGAAAATAGAAGGGAGAGAGAAAAAGAAAAAGAGACAGAAGAGAAAGAAAGAAACAAAAAGGAGGATTTCCTTTGGGCACAGAGATAGACAGAAGAAAGAGAGAGAGAAAGAGAAAAAAAAGAGAGGGGAAAAGAGACAAAAGAAGGAGAAAATGAGTGAGAATTTGAACATCAGAAGTTGCGACGTAGTCAGGAAAGTCAAGGCAACAGGATGGAAATGAAGAGAGGAGGCGGTGATATATACAAGTATGCTAAAACATTGCCACATATTTTTGATGAGAAAGATGTCGAAGCCTTCTTTATTTCATTTGAAAAATTGGTGAGGCAGATGAAATGGTCAAAGAAATTGGGGGTAAAGCGAGTTCAGACTAAACTGGTATGCAGAACTGGCGAGGTATTTGCAGCGCTGTCAGATGAGAGGTCAAGAGATGATGTGGAGGTTAAACAGGCTATTTGAAGTGCTGATGAAGTGGTGCCGAAAGCATCTCGATAGCAGTTCAGAAACACAAAGATGGAACCAGGTCAGACTTATGTTGAGTTTGAAAGAATTAAAGATAATAATTTTGATGGATGGGTGCGGGCCTTAAAAATAGATAATAGCCTTGGCTCTTAGAGAGATTGTGCTGCTGGAGGAGGTTAAAAACTCACTTCCAGAGATGATCAGAATTAATGCGGTTGAACAGAAAGTTCAGGAAGTGAGAAGAGCAGCAGAGATGGCAGATAAATATACATTATTACGTAAGGCAAAGTTGGGCTTCTGGCAACAATTTCATCCTAAGGGGGATAGAAAATGGGAAAAGGGGAAATCCTACACTACGAAGCAAAGAGTAGAAAACATTGTTCATTGTTTACCACAAGTTAAAAAAGGGAGTGGAAAGAGGTGAAAGGCTTCAAGTGTTTCAACTGTGGTAAAGTGGGACAAGTGCAGTCACAGTGCTAGAAAGGCACTGTGGGAAAAGATGTGGCAAAAGAAGCTAAGCCAGTGGCATTAGTGAAAAGAAGCTAAGCCAGTGGCATTAGTGAAAAGAAGCTAAGCCAGTGGCATTAGTGAAAGTAGTCATGGAGGCATGGAGAAGAGACGAGAAACTGCAGAAGAGCTCACAGCTTAGGCAGGGGCTGAGTATGTACTTCTTGCCTGATCTCAATAAAAAAAATGCCTCTGTTGGTAAACTTACTCTGAAAGAACAAGCAGAGAAGGATTTGAGAGGTACAGGATCTAATCAGTCTCTAATGGTAAAGATCTTTCTGATCTGTTACTCGAGAGAGTGGTCATTTATGGGGAAAATGGGCAGAAATGTAGTATTCCCCGATGTTGGAGTGCCAGCTCAAGACATGTGAAGTAACAATGAGAGTAATTGACGGAGTGTCAGTTCTAGGAATCCACTTTGTTCTTGGGAACAATTTAGCCGGATCCAGGTGGGAGTGACACCCCTTGTTGTGGGGAAACTCAAGGAAGACCAAGAAACTGAGGAGAAAAAGAAAAATATCCTGGCATTTTCCCAGACTGTGCAGGAACAAGGGTCCACAGCATGAAGCAAAAACTAAAGAGAAACATGAAGGAGTTGAAGTTCAGTTAATTAAAAGAAGGATTCACCGCCTTGTCATAAGATTAGTCTAACCCTCTCTGAGAACCTTCCCTCTTTACTAGGAAGTATTATTGCGGAGAATCATGAATTACCTCCTGAAATGTCTGCTATTGCTATCTGCCTGTCATGGAGTGGCACGGTGACTCAGTGGTTAGCACTGCTGCCTCACAGCAACTTGATCCCAGGCTCAATTCCAGCCTCGGGAAACTGTCTGTGTGGAGTTTGCACATTCTCCCTGTGTCTGTGTGGGTTTCCTCCGGGTCCCCCGGTTCGCTACCACAATCCAAAGATGTGCAGGAATGGTGAATTGGCCATGCTCAATTGCCCGTAGTATTAGGTGCATTAGTCAGAGGGAAATAGGCCTGGGTGGGTTACTCTTCAGAGGGTCGGTATGGACTGGGTGGGCCGAAGAGCCTGTTTCCACACTGTAGGGAATTTAAACTGAAAAAAAATTCCTACCATCCAGTTCAGATGTGCTCTCTCTAACGTCATTTCATTGTCTTTCCTGTTATTGAAGTTAAAGGGTACGGGAGAAAGCAGAAACAAGCCACTGAATTAGATGATCAGACACAAACACTTCTCCTATTGGCTACTTTTTGATGTTTCTTGATTTCTTCGAGATCCTGTCCTCTGGTAATAGACTACTACCCAACCCCTTTGTCTTCTGAGGGTTTGCCAATCCTCTCTCCATCTCTCCAACAACGGAACAATGTAATGAGAGTCCAGCATGCGGTATCTTTTCAAACAACTGTCAAAAATCCAAATATAATAAACCTACTTTATTCCTTTTATCCAAATTGTTTCTGTCCTCTACAAACAATGTAATCATAGTGTTAGACATTATCTCCCCTTCATGAAGCCATGCTGGATCTGTTTGACTAGATTGTGTATTTGTAAAGGTTCTCCAATTAAAAGGAACATTACCAGTGTTCCAGAGAACCACATGGCTGTTCTCCCATTAGATAGAGATGACTGGTGGGGAGTTTAACCTTGGGGTCATCATGCCTTAGGCAAGAGGTGAGAAAGAGAAGGTCGAAACATCTTGGGAACCTCAGCCAGAGCGTGAATGGAATAGGCTCTAACATTTTTCTCACAACACAAGTGATACTAACTGGATTATAGTTAGCTGTTTATTGCCTCCCTTCTTGCCTGAATCCCTTGTTGAGTGGATGAGGGCCTACTCAAACAGGCTGCATTGTCCTGGATGGTGTTGAGCTTCATGAGGCTGCACAATCCAGGCAAGGGGGGAGGATTCTATCCCACTCCTGCCTTGTGTCTTCTTGATGGTGGCAAGGTTTGAGGATTCAGGAGTGAGTTACTCCTCACAGTATTGCCAGCCTCTGATCTGCTCTTGGATTTGGAGTATTTGTTTGGCTGGTCTTTCTCTCTCTCCCCTGTTCACCCCTTCCCTGTATGAGGGCTATGCTCAAAATCCATGGCAGCCTGAACGAAAAAAGAATGTTCCTTGTCTGAGTGTTAAATTCACTGATCTATCACTGAATTGAAGAACGAGTGCTACCCATAAACAAGAGCGTATCATCAGGGTAAAGATCCAAAGGCCTGTGAGAAATAGACCTTCCCACATTGTGGCATGGATCTGTCATTATCAGCATTTTCACAACTCAATACATTATTTTCTCCACACATTTTATATGCAACACTATTTATCTACTGTCTGTATAGATTGTGAGGGATTGGTTACGTGCTTAAGTCTTCTTGGGGTTTAGTTCTAGTTGCATGAATCAGAAATCCTCAGTCCCTCCCAATCCCTGACACATTGACAGTTACAAACCTACACTATTGACCCATTTCTTCCAGCTTCCCCCACCCAATGTGAATAGACAATGTACAGCAAACTGATGGTGCAGCGTAGTGTATGAGTAGGGCACAATAAAGATCTGAATTGCTTCTCAGGAGGTATGTTATGGAGCATACTCCACACTCAGTTTCACCTTTGACCTCAACAAATTTGCAATGTGGACAAATCCATGTGCAACAACAAAGGATTGGAAACACACCTTGGTAACACTGTGGCCCATGACCAGAGATGGCTTTGTCCTGGAATCCAAAGGTGGAGAATATTATTTTCCGACAGGGTATAATGGTTTCTGATTGGGTTTGATGAAGCTACTGGATCCCCTTCCTTCAGGAATAATAGTCGACCAAGTTGGGCAGTAGAGGTCCTTCAAAATGAAAACTCAGGGGCAAGCCAGTCCCACAGCCTTGTGGGTACAGAAGGAAGCAGAAAGGCTTCTTTCTCCTGCCATCCATGTGTACCACAGTGGGGTTGGACACCACATCCTTCCGGGACCAGGAGATACCGAACACCATACAGAATGCTGCACACTGACCCGACAGTTGGTCAAACCAATATCTCCCTTGTGAAGATTCTGGAACATATCTTGAGAGAGAGCGAGTGGGACAACCAACCTCTCACCAAAGATTGAGGCTCACAGATACTGCTGATGTGATGGTTCTCTTTAAAATACTGCAGGGTTGCTGGGGATGGATTCTAGCCAGGCATCAGACCGAATCTGTGAATCTGTGGAACTGAGCTTCATGGAGTTCCTACACCTTCCTCTCTATGGCTGGGAAAGATTGTTTAAGATATTATATATGTAGGAAATTGAAGTCCATCCTCGAAAGGCCCAGCAGTTTGTGGACCTTTAAAATTGGTAGCTTGTCCCTTCCACATCGACATCCATTGTTACTGTGCTATGCAGGAGCATCTAACCCCATGGACTGCAGTGAGTTCGAGATGATGGATCATCATCTTCTCAATGGGAATTAGTGCTGGGGATTAAAGCCCAGCTGAATGAATTCCCAAATAATTGGTGTTGACTGCAGATCTGTTTAATTGGTCATTTCCCCTTTGATGCAAAATCATCCCAAATAAGTCCATTATTCTTGCTTTATCCTGTCCGTTCCCTTCCACGTATAGTCCCCATCTCCATTCCGTCAATCCCAAATGGTGTTGTATTGAAAGGATTGAGCAGATTATTGGATCAGTCATCACCCGAAGGCTCAGACTAAACCAGTATCAGCTCTTCCTCTCATCCATCAACATTGCTCTCAACTCCAAGATCATCCTGGAATGTAAAGACAGCCCATGGCTTCATAAATGTAAAACTCTGTAGATGCTGGAAATCTGAAAAAAAACAATTAAATTGCTGGAGGAACTTTATAACTGTCGAAAGAAAAACAGAGTTAATAGAACATAGAACATAGAAGGATACAGCGCAGTACAGGCCCTTCGGCCCTCGATGTTGCGCCGACCGAATCCTACCTAACCTATACTAGCCCAATAACTTCCAAATGCCTATCCAATGCCCGCTTAAATGACCATAAAGAAGGAGAGTTCACCACTGATACGGGCAGGGCATTCCATGAACTCACAACCCGCTGTGTGAAGAATCTACCCCTAACATCTGTCCTATACCTACCACCCCTTAATTTAAAGCTATGCCCCCTAGTAACACCTGACTCCATTAGCGGTAAAAGGTTCTTAGTATCTACCCTATCTAAACCCCTAATCATCTTATACACTTCTATCAGATCTCCCCTAAACCTTCTCTTCTCCAATGAGAACAGCCCCAAGTGCCTCAGCCTTTCCTCATAAGATTTTCCTACCATTCCAGGCAACATCCTGGTAAACCTCCTCTGCACTCGTTCTAAAGCTTCCACATCCTTCCTATAGTATGGCGACCAAAACTGCACACAATACTCCAGATGAGGCCTCACCAGAGTCTTATACAACTGCAACATGACCTCAGGACTCCGGAACTCAATTCCTCTGCCAATAAAGCCCAGTACACCATATGCCTTCCTCACAGCACTATTTACCTGGGTGGCAACTTTCAGAGATCTGTGTACATGGACACCAAGATCCCTCTGCTCATCCACACTACCAAGTAGCCTACCATTAGCCCAGTAATCCATCATCTTGTTATTCCTACCAAAGTGAACGACTTTGCACTTAGCTACATTGAATTCCATTTGCCACATTTCCGCCCAGCTCTGCAACTTATCTATATCCCGCTGTAACCTACCACTTCCTTCCTCACTATCCACAACTCCACTGACTTTTGTGTCATCCGCAAACTTGCTTACCCAGCTTTCAAGTCCTTCCTCTAGATCATTTATAAAGATAACAAAAAGCAATGGTCCCAAAACAGATCCTTGTGGTACACCGCTAGTAACTGCGCTCCAAGATGAACATAATCCATCAACTACTACCCTCTGTCTCCTTCCAGCCAGCCAATTCCTAATCCAAACCTCTAATGTATCCTCAATGCCATACCTCCGTAGTTTTAGCATTAGCCTACCATGGGGAACCTTATCGAACGCCTTACTAAAATCCATATACACAACATCTACTGCTTTACCCTCATCCACTTCCTTAGTCACCTTCTCAAAGAACTCAATAAGGTTTGTGAGGCACGACCTGCCCTTCACAAAACCATGCTGGCTATCCCTGATCTCGTTATTCCTACCCAGATGTTCATAAATCTTATCCCTTACCATTCTCTCTAAGACTTTGCCCATCACTGAAGTCAGACTCACTGGCCTATAGTTACTAGGGCTATCCCTACTCCCTTTCTTGAACAATGGGACCACATTCGCTATCCTCCAGTCCTCTGGTACTATTCCCGTTGACAATGACGACATAAAAATCCAGGCCAATGGCTCTGCTATCTCCTCCCTAGCTTCCCATAGGATCCTGGGGTAAATGCCATCAGGCCCAGGAGACTTATCTATTTTCATCCTTTCCAGTATTCCCAAAACCTCTTCCCTGCATATTTCCAGGGCATCCATTCTAATTATTTGTGATTCCATATTCACATCAGCAACAGTGTCCTGTTCCTGAGTGAATACTGATGAAAAGTACTGATTTAATGTTTCTCCAATCTCCTCCGCCTCCACACACAACTTCCCACTACTATCCTTGACTGGACCGATACCTACCCTAGTCATCCTTTTATTCTTGACATACCTATAGAAAGCCTTTGGGTTTTCCCTAATCCTACCAGCTAAAGACTTTTCATGTCCCCTTCTCGCTTCTCTTAGCTCCCTCTTTAGCTCCTTCCTGGCTACCTTATAACTCTCAATCGCCCCAACTGAACCTTCACGCCTCATCTTTACATATGCCGCCTTCTTCCCTTTCACAAGGGACTCCAATTCCTTACTAAACCACGGCTGCCTCACAAGGCCCTTTACACCATGCCTGACTGGTACATACCTATCGAGGACACGCAGTAGCTGCTCCTTGAACAATCCCCACATCTCATTAGTGTTCTTCTCTTGAAGCCTGTTTTTCCAATCCACACATCCTAAGTCATGCCTCACAGCATCATAATTTCCCTGCCCCCAGCTATAGCTCTTGCCCTGCGGCGCACGATTATCCCTCTCCATCACTAAAGTAAAAGTCACCGAGTTGTGGTCACTGTCCCCGAAGTGCTCACCTACCTCCAAATCTAACACCTGGCCTGGTTCATTACCTAGAACCAAATCCAATATAGCCTCCCCTCTTGTTGGCCTGTCGACATATTGTGTCAGGAAACCCTCCTGCACACATTGTACAAACACCGACCCATCTAATGAACTCGAGCTATAGCTCTCCCAGTCAATATCTGGGAAGTTAAAGTCCCCCATAACAACCACCCTGCTACCTTCACTCTTTTCCTGAATCATCCTCGCAATATTATCCTCTACTTCTCTAGGACTATTAGGAGGCCTGTAGAAAACACCTAACAGGGTGACCTCACCTTTCCTATTTCTAACCTCAGCCCAAACTACCTCAGATGGCAAGTCCTCTTCCATCGTCCATTCCACTGCTGTGATACTGTCTTTGACAAGTAATGCCACGCCTCCCCCTTTTTTACCCCCATGTCTGATCCTACTAAAACATTTGAACCCTGGAACGTGCAACAGCCATTCTTGTCCCTGTTCTACCCACGTCTCTGTAATGGCCACAACATCGAAGTCCCAGGTACCAACCCACGCTGCAAGTTCACCTACCTTATTCCTTATACTTCTGGCATGTTTTGAGTTTGGCGTGTAATTTGTATGGGTGCACAGATGTTGCCAGACCTGCTGAGGATAGAGTAAACCATTCCTGACATAGAGTATAAGAACAGGAAGGTAATGTTAGGGTGGTACAGAGCATTAGTTAGGCCACAGCTGGAGTACTGTGTACAGTTCTGGTCACCTCACTACAGGAAGGATGTGATAGCACTGGAAGGGGTACAGAGGGGTTTGTCCAGGGTGTTGCCTGGGATGTGGAAATTGAGCTACACAGAGAGACTAAATAGGCTTGGGCTGTGTTCTTTAGTAGCCTGATGTGGAGGTGCTGGTGTTGGACTGGGGTGGACAAAGTCAAAAATTACATGACACCGGGTTATCGTTCAACAGGTTTATTTGAGACCACAAACATTCACAGTGCTGTTCCTCCTTCAGACAGCTAGTGAGAGAGAATACATTGGATACAGAATTTATAAGGAAAAGAACAAAGGGTGATCCAACTCATGTCACTGCATTGAACCCTCACAGGTGGCTGATAAACCTTTAATCCATTAGAATGGAGATACAGGGTTTGATTGAACATGTCAATCTCAGAATTTCCTTCAAGTAACTGCCCTGAGATATCTTTAGGTGTTATCACTACAAAGGAAGTGACATCTCAGGTCAGACAATTCCGATCAGGTGTGAGTCTCTTCTGAAGTCTGTCTGTGTCTTAACCTGGAATCAGAGTCTTTATGTTTCCAAAGTTGGAATTTATAAAATGTGACATTAACTGACTGTCACAGATTGTGTCTCCTTTTTGAACAAAGTAAAAGGTACCTGCTAATACAAATCTGCAAATGCAAATTCACCCATTAGATGTGTGTGTGTGTGTGTGTGTGTGTGTGTGTGTGTGTGTGTGTGTGTGTGTGTGTGTGTGTGTGTGTGTGTGAGAGAGAGAGAGAGAATTACAGATTAAAGAATTAATTTAGGCGTGTTCAATATATTCAAATCAATTGTGTGACTGTTTGATATTTTCCTTATAAATTCCATGTCTGAAGTATTCTCTCTCACAAGCTGCCCAAGGATGGAGCAGGGCTCTGAAAGTTTGTGGTTTCAAATAAACCTGTTGGGCTATAAACTGGAATCGTGTGCTTCTGGGTGGGTTCTTTGGAGCTGAGAAGACTGAGGGTGGACATGATTGAGGTGTATAAAATAATCAGGGATATGGACAGGGAAAATAGAGATGGAGCAAACAAGCCGTAGCAGAGAATATAAGAGCAAGGAGGTATTGCTGGGTTGTACAGAGCATTGGCTAGGCCTCAGCTGGAGTATTTGTACAGTTCTGGTCACCTCATTACAGGAAGGTTGTGATAGCACCGGAAGCAGTACAGAGGAGACTGTCCAAGGTGTTGCCTGGGGTGGAGAAATTGAGACTAGATAGGCTTTCAATGTGTTATTTAAAGCAAAGAAGGCTGAGGGGGACATGATTGAGGTGCTTAAGGTCATCAGTAACATGGATCGGGTGAATTGAAAGCATCTGTTCTCCTTGGCTGAGGGATTAATTATGAGGGGGAATAGTTTTCAGGGAAAGGGCTGGAGATTCAGAGGGAATTTGAGAGAAAGTTATTATCACTCAGTGGGTGTTGGGAACCTGGAGCAGACTACCTGGGATGGTAGTGGAGGCTGTAAACCTTACAATTAGTCGAAAGTATTTGGATGAACCCTTCAAATATCATAAACTTCAAGAATATGGGGCAAGTGCAGGAAATGGGGATGAGCGGCTGTTTACTGGGAGTTATGTTGTTCCAGACTCAATGGGTTTAAGAGCCTTTGCTGTGTTTTATGAATCTGAATCGACAAGATTTTAAAAGACAGTGTAATAAAAATAAATAAATGCAAAACCATGTGGATGACGAGCATCTGAAATAAGAAAAAAACAAGAAAGTTTTGGGTGAACTCAGAGGAAGGAGAAATAGTGTGAAAGATTTGAGTCAGTTCGGTCGTTCCTTCCCATTCTACCCCCCACGAGTATCCGTGTGTGCAGATCGATCCAGATCAAGTCACTGTTTGATGTTAAAATTCTCCTCCTTCTTTCCAAATCTCTGCATGCTCTTGCTTCTCTCTGTAATCCCCACCCCCACCACTGGCCCAGCTCCACCACCCTCTCTGATAGTTACATTGATCAATTCAGGCCATGCCCAATGTGCATGATTGCACCATTCATGGACATGACTTCAGATACCTTGTCTGGAGTCCCTGAATCCACCTCGTTGCTTCTCCATCTCATAATTCCCCTTTAGCAACCCTCCCTCCTCCGAACCTGCAGGTTTGACCAACTATCTCATATGTGGCTCAATGTCACAGCGTGTTTTACAGTGTCTCAGTGAAGAACATTGCTTTATTACTTTTAAGGCACGGGGTAGGAAACAGATGATCACTAAGGAGTGTTTTAAGGACAGATTCATTCTGTTCAGCCCTGATGATTCTTCTGGAGTTAATAGAGGAGTCCTTTCAATTAACATGCTGCAGCTTTGGGTCAGGCACCTGTACTGACATCAACACGACCAACAGCTCCATCGAGATGAAAGGAATAGACAAGAGTTTTCCAAAGGAATCCCAGATATTTCATGACCTTGTGAGACTTGAAGAGACTTATTATCCTGTAATTTCTGCCTTTGGCGTACTTGGCAAGCATTGATCCACAGGTAGTAATCCTCTCATCCAGGTTTCACTGGATTGCTTTCCTCATCTCATTCAGTAAGGCAATGCAGTCGGATTTGGGATAACCCAAAGTTTATGGAGGATGGAACGGATCCTATTGGCATACAAGGAAATGTGGAACATTGGATTTGCAATTGACTTAGTGGTAGGAGCAGAGGTTGATGACTGAGGGGTGTTTCTCTGACGGGAAGCTTGTGATCAGTGGCCTCCCACAGGAACCTTTTCCAAAAGCAAGTTCCCAATGATTTTTAATCCATTTCAAACAAACATTCCGTAACCAACATATTCAATGACCCCTCCCACCCAGTTATACTCTCTTCTATCCTCTTCTGTCAGACAGAAGATATAAAAGTTTGAAGACATGTACAAACAGATTCAGGAACAGGTCCTCTCCTGTTGTTCGAAGACTTTTGAATGAAGCTCTCAAATGTAAATGTTGATCTCTCTCTTAACCTTCTGTGTAACATTGTGTCCTGTACTCTATTCTGCTCTCCTGATGCACTTTGTATGGTACAATCTGCCTGTAGAGCACACAAAACAACATTTTTCACTGTATGTCAGTATATGTGTCAACAATAAATCAAATCAAATAGCACCATGTCTGAATGTTGCAACTTATTTTCTCGTCACCAGATACACTCAATCCAAGAAAGAGTGCTGCTCTAAATATTATTTATTATTTTCTTCTGTATTTTCCTTCCTTACGGTCAACATCATTGTGATGGTGATTTGTCAATGGGAAAGTGTGGTGTGTCTAAGTGTATCACTCGTTACTTCGTGGCCATGGAAGCATCGCATCTACTGGTCATCATCATTGATCTGATATTATAGCACATTTCAATTACTTTTATGATCGATTTCTACCCCTACTTTACACCCCCCCCCCTCCATGTTTAATATCCAAGCTGTCTTGTTCTATGCAATCACAGACTGATCTGTCTGGTTCACTGTCATGTTCACTTTTGCTCAATATGTAGCCATTTGTTGTCAGAAGCTGAAAAATAAATAATTCACTGAGAAAACAGCAGCTGTCGTTCTAGTAACATGGACAGTGCTGAGCTGTATAAAAAAATCTGGTGTTTTATGTTCACAGGTCACTACTCTACTGGTAATGTTCCTTGGATTTGTCATACAAGAAGGAATGTTCGACTCTCAGCAATATAGTCAGCAATTGAACTCATTTATTATATTTTAACTCCAGGCTTCCCATCTTTTCCTGATTCTACTGTTCAATGCTTTAACTGTCAGATATATTTTCGTAACTAATAGACCTCACCACAGAATCTGAGGACAAAGCAATAGGAAATGTTCTGGTGACCGGAGAGAATGAGAGCCAAAGGAAATCCATCATTTTACTGTTTGTTATCTCAGGGAATTTTATTCTGCTGTGATCCATCTACCTGCTGTATTATATATGGAACAAAATACAACTTTCAGTCGGTACATCTGTGTAGATATCTCGCTTTGTACAAGAAATAGGATTCATTCCTCAATTACTGGACTGCTGTGCAAACACTTGCATTTATTCCGTGACCCAAACTAAGTCCAGACAACAGTAAAAGAATAGGCTGCAATATCCCTTTATTACAGTTGTGTATAAAATTAACCAAATGATGTCAACTGAACTGAACTGAGAACTGAACCATTTCCTGCAACATGCTTTAATCTAACATGAACTCAACCAAATCCAAACTCAAGTGATTGGACCCAAAACGTTAACCCTGTTTGTTTCTCCACAGCTGCTGCCAGACCTGCCTGTGTCTCTCCAGCATTTTCTGTTTTTATTTTAAAAGATAAAAATATCAGCAGAATTTCAGAGGGCCCAATGTGAGCAGGTCCAAGGGATAATGCTTTGCACCAGGCAATATGTTATTTTTTGTCCGTCAGACAGAGCCATTCAAACTGCCTTTGTGCTTTTCAGAGTATGTAACAGAATAAACAATGATGCCAGTAATCTGTAGGAATGGTTTTAGCATGGGTGGGATAAGGCAAAAGAGAACATTTTACAATGAGAGTATTCAAATAACTACTAGTCAATGATCGAGATAAATCCGCCTCATCAGGCTTCACTCTATAACAAAAATTTAAGGAAGCAACGACAAGTCTGGAAATTACACACCACATTATTCCATGGGATGATCCCTGGACCGTATGCAGGGATCAATGTGCTTCTTCGCTCTGTGCATGGGTAATGCTGCTGTGTTTTAACATCAGTGCTCAGACATGTGAGAGGGTCACTCCTTGGTTATATATTTAAACCAAACTCTTTCACCATTAAATACGATTGTGTGGAATCATTTCAGAACCCGAGAGTTCAGGGGTTAAAGATTCCATTGACTGTGATATAAATTCCAGCAAAGTACGATATTAGGAGAGGTAGGTCAGTTGTTTTTATATTTTGTTTATTGTAAGTACTGCCCAAGGCTATATGGTACATTAGATCATGAGTTTAAATAATTAGTTTATTGTCTAAGGACAGCTATCTTCATGAGTGCAGGATAGTTCATTGAGCTGTAGTGATATAATAAGGGAATATATTGAGGATTGCATATAACTGTTGAAGCTTGGAGATAGTGAGGACTGAAGATGCTGGAAATTCAGAGTCGATAAATTGTGGAGCTGGAAAAAGCACAGCAGGTCAGGGAGCATCAGAGGAGCAGGAGAGTCGACGTTTCAGGCAGGACCCTTCATCAGGACTGAGGAAGGGGGAAGGGGGAATAAGACATAAATGGAGGGAGGGGATTGGGGCTGGGGGAAAGGTCAGTGGGATGGTTATAGCTACAGTACAGAAATCGGCCATTTGGCTCATCATGTTTGTGTCAGCTCTCTCTCAGAGCAATCCACCCAGTCTTATCTTTTCTCGTTGCCTCCCAATCATTTTCTCTTCAGATAGTGATCCGATTCTCTTCAGAAACCAGGATTGATTATAGCTCCACCACACTCTCAGGCGATGAATTGAAGACATTTACCACTCAATACAGGATATTAATTCCTGCCTGACATGATTGCTGTTTTTAATCAATAAAATGAAACCAGTGTATTTCGATCTCAATGGATATTGGTTCTCCATATCCACCCTGCTGTTAATAAGGGACAAGGGCTTCAAGCAGCTGTTTGTCAATGTCTCAATTTCCTTCCTTGTGAGTCTGGTCAGTTGTGTCTGGGGTCAGTCTCCCTCAGCTGGCAGCATGAGGGGGAAAGTCCTGTTGTAACCAACTGCTTGTGTTCAGGCAACAATCTCTGAGGGTCAGGGAGGGAAATGCAGTGCTGTAACCTGACCACTCAAAACAAAACTCTGTGAAACAACATCCTGTTCTTTTCCTGCTGCCTGGATTCTCCCAATATCACAGAGAAGGTTTGCTTTAACATATCCCCCAGTTGTGGTGCAGGCATCACTATCGATCTGAGATAACTATCCTGCCTTTCAGGTAACGTGCTGATCCAAATAGAAGGAAACTAGTTCAGATCAAGAGGCCAGATTTTGTAATAAAGTCAGCTGCACAGAGAAAGGTCCTTCAGCCCATCAAGTCCTCCTAACCACTACCTAACTATTCTACCCACATTTTCCAGCAATTGCCCCATATCCCTGAATGTATTGGCATCACAAGTGCACATCTAAATCCTTGTTCAACGTGTTGACGGTTTCTACACCTTACAAGTAGTGAGTTCCACCTTCCCACCACCCTATAAGGGAAAATGGTTTTATCTGACATTTCCTCTAAGCTTTCTGCTGCTTACCTTAGATCTGTGCTGTTCTGGTCATTGATTCCTCTACTCAGAGGTAACGACCCTTCCTGTCTACACTGTCTATGGCTCTCATACCCTAATACATCTCAATGCAGCACCCTCAGTCTCCGGTTCTCTAGTGGTAAAAAATTAACGTTTTATACAGTTCGAATATCACTTCCCTCCTCTTCAACTCTTTGCCTTGGTAATAGAGGCAAGTACTCCGTATGCCTTTGGAAATATTTCATTAAAGCTGTCCCTCTATCTGAAGGAAGCTATGAATGAGCACACCAAGCCAAAAAAAAACACAAAGATTGTAAAGAATAATTCCAATCTCAACCCAAAATCACCACATTCAACAACAATATGATGTCATCATTAAAAACCATTAAGGGCCTGTGAGAAAGTCTCATCCTTTCCCCTTGGGACGTGAACTCTGGATCTTGACCTTATTTCCTTGACCTTTTGCATCATAACACATGAAGGAGAAGGGTGTAGGTTTTTACACTTTTATTTCTGTGAGACAGAGCGAGGAGGTTTATCTTGGACACAAAAACGAATCTGGTCTGATGTGCTGAATGTTTTTTTGGGTATGTCATATTTTCTATGAAAATCTCATGCAATCCATTTCATCAAATGTTTGCAAAATCTCAAATACTGGGTGGAGTCAGTTACAGAGTCATAGGGATGTACAGCACGGAAACAGACCCTTCGGTCCAACTCGTCCATACTGACCAGATATACTAAACTAATCTAGTCCCATTTGGCAGCACTTGGCCTCTAAACCCTTCCTATTCACATACCTGTCCAGATGGCTTTTAATGTTGTAATTGTACCAGCCTCCACCATTTCCTCTGGCATCTCATTCTCTGCATGTACCACCCTCAGCATGAAAAAGTTGCCACTTAGGTCCCTTTAAGATCTATATCCTCTCACCCTAAACCTATGCCCTCTAGTTCTAGATTCCCCTCCCCTGGAGAAAAGACCTTGGGCATTTATCCTATCCATGCCCCTCCTGATTTTATAAACTTCTATAAGGTCACACCTCTGATGCCCCAGGGAAAACAGCCACAGCCTATTCAGCCTCTCCCTGTAGCTCAAACCATCCAAACCTGGCAACGTCCTTGTAAATCTTTTCTGAACCACTGCAAGTTTCACAGTATCCCTCCTGTAGGAGGGAGACCAGAATTGCTCACAATATCCCAAATTGGCCTAACCAATGTCCTGTACAGTTGCTTCCTGCAGAGTAGACTTTGTATCATGCACAATGGACACCAGATTTGATTTAATGAAAGAATAATGTCAGGCACCCATTTTGTTTTTTTTTAAATGATATTGCTCCTTCCCTAATTGGTTTCACATTGAAAAGCCAGATGATGCCCATACCAACCTGTTCACTAACCTGTAAGTAATGACAGTAGGGACACAATTAAACAGAAACATTAGGGAATCACTGTGCCATAAATAAATCACTGCTCTCTCCATTTACTTCCTGCTTCAGGCAGTGGGTTTGCCTCTTTCTTCACACAGAAGATGTACAGGTCATGGCTTTCCCTGATAGAGTTCATATACTATCCCATTCTTGCAGCGTTTGGAGTGCCTGGTAAGTCCATTCAAAATGTGGTGGGTTCAACACACTGTGGGACAATTGTTACACAACGCCTGGTAAAGAGAGTCATTCTTATGTACTCAGTTTAGATTTTAATGCTTGTCTGATCGATAAAGTTATCAATTTCCAGAAGCCAGCTCAATACCAAATTGATGTCCCTCATACACTTCTCAAAAACACCATCTGATCATTTGTTTTGACTGTGAGAAATGTAAGCACCATTTTCTGTTTGCTAATAACCAATCTCTGTTTACACTCAGCTGCTCTGCCTATTTTCTCTCATCCTTGGTATTTTCATTCCAGCTGCTCACTCTTATCCTTCGTCCTCATTGCTTTACTTGTCTATCTTCACGTTGTTGTCATTTTACCTCTGCTCTTTATCCTTGATGTTCTTTTTGATCCTGCTCTTTATTTAACACCGAGGTGTCACCTTCTCTTCGGATCACTTTCAACTACACGACAGTATTACCTTTCCCTTCCACCTTTGCTCATCACACTTCTCCTCAATCTTTCGTGTTTTTTCTCAGAACTATTGAATCCATACAGTGTGAAAGCTCAAAGGGTCCACAATGACCCCAAATAGTATCCCACCCAGACCCACCCCATCGTTGTATCTCTACATTTCCCAAGGCTAACCCACCCAGACCCACCCAATCACTGTATCTCTACATTTCCCAAGGCTAACCCACCCAGACCCACCCCATCGTTGTATCTCTACATTTCCCATGGCTAACCCATCCAGCCTGCATATCTCTGGAGTCTATTGGTAATTTCTCCTGGCCAATCTACTGACCCTGCATATCTTTGGACTCTTTTAATCCTGTTCTTTTTCTCATTGATAGCATTTTCTCTGTGACCCTTCTGTTATGTCCAACTTTTAATCCTTGGTGTTTTCTTCTCTCATTTTACCACATTGCCTTTTTATTGGCTTTTGTTCTGGTGTTGATAATCCGTCGTTTTGACTCCCAATGTTCCTGTTTAGTGAGCAAAGTTAGGGCGCATGGTATTGGGGGCAAAGTACTAACTTGGATTGAAAGTTGGTTGGCTGACAGGAAACAAAGAGTAGTGATAAACAGCTCCATTTCCGGAATGGCAGGCAGTGACCAGTGGGGTACCGCAGGGATCCGTGCTGGGACCGCAGCATTTTACAATATATATTAATGATATAGAAGATGGTATCAGCAATAACATTAGCAAATTTGCTGATGATACAAAGCTGGGTGGCAGAGTGAAATGTGATGAGGATGTTAGGAGATTACAGGGTGACCTGGACAGGTTAGGTGAGTGGTCAGATGCATGGCAGATGCAGTTTAATATGGATAAATGTATGGTTATCCACTTTGGTGGCAAGAACATGAAGGTAGGTTACTACCTAAATGGAATCTAGCCCTTTGCAAGGATGATTTAGCTCAGCTCACTTCTCCATATATTCCACTACACTGCAAAGCACAACACAAACACAGTTGCTTATCTAATTCTTTTGAAAGTGTGCAAGGTCTTTTTTTTCCATCTACATTTCAGGCAACTCATCCTCTTTTTACTGCTTTTATCTTTCTGTCACAGTGAACCTGGTAGCTATCCTGATCTTGTCGCGTGGAAAGTGTGGTCTCTCTAAATGCATCTCATGTTACCTGTTGGCAATGACTACAGCAGATCTGATGGTGGTGGTCTGTCATGTCATATTGTATCGGATTGCCAGTCTTTATTGGTTTAAGTCTCGCCTGCTCTACACTGCTGTGTGCAAGTTCATTCTCTTCCTGGCTCCGACTGCTATAGACTGCGGTGTTTGGTTAACTGTCGCTTTTACATTTGATCGGTTTGTCGCAATTTGCTGTGAAAAGCTGAAAACAAAATATTGTAAGGGTAAAATTGCATTTGGGGTTATAGTGATTGTGAATGTACTGTTCTGCTTGAAGAATATTCCGTGGGCTTTTTCATATGTTCCTTATTTCACAATTAACAATATTCCAATGGGCTGCCGAACATCATTAAGCTTTTATATGTTACCCACATGGAGAGCATTTTCTTGGATTGAACAGCTGTTAACTCCATTGCTTCCCGTCATATTAATTTTATTGTTTAATTCTCTCACGGTCAGACGTATTTTAGTGGCTAGTCAGGTCCGGAAGAGCCTCAGGAACCACAGCAGCGGTGAAAATGTTCAGGACCCTGAGATAAAGAGCCGGCAACGATCCATCATTTTACTTTTTACTATATCCAGCAGTTTTATCCTGCTCTGGATGACAACAGTCACACATTTCATATTCTATCGAATTACAAACATCTTTAACCGTAGATCTTCATTTAACCCTTTCCAAAGTTTCCAAAAAGCAGGAAATATGCTTCACCTGCTGAGTTCTTGTACCAATACAATCATTTACACAGTGACCCAGAGGAAGTTCAGAAGTGAGCTGCTGACTGTCCTCAGCTATCCCTTCACTCTAATTGAGAAATCAATTCAATCAAACAGGCGGTAAATCTGTCCTCCCCAGTAGGAATTAAAGCTGCAGATCACAATGGGACTTCAATATTCCAAAATGTCAGAACACTGGGAGGAGGGGGTGGGGTACTATTTCCGACACAAAAGTGGATTTTTCCCTAATTCTGAATTGATTTATATATATTTTTTGGTGCTGAATGAATCAGGTCTTGTGAAGCCACTGTCTGTAGGAAACTGCAGTGGTACCAACACATCTCAGTCATGTCACATTAAGCTGTTTCCAAATGGAAGTTCCTTTGTTGACCTGTGCAAAGTGTGATTTGGACATGCCAGTGTCAGACTGGGATGCACACAGTGTGTGCATGTGGGTTTTTGTGTGTGTGCGCACGCGCGAGTGTGTATGTGCGCGTGAGTGTGTTGGTGGGGGTTTGTAAGTGTTTGTGAGAGAGAGTAGATGTTCATGTGTGAGTGTAAAGGGGTCTAATTCTGTGAGAGGGTGCACACAGACATTACCCCTTGAGGGTGAACAGTGACTGGACCCACAATATTTAATCTGCTCTCTCCACCTAGAAGCTACCAGACCTGCTATACTTTCTGTTCTTGCGTCTTTTAAAATGTATTTGCTGTCACTGGTAAGTTGTTAAAGTCTCACTAGAGTATAGAATGATTGAGTCATAGAGATGTACAACGCAGAAACAGACCCTTCGGTCCACCTCGCCCATGCTGACCAGATATCCTAAATAAATCTTGTGCCTTTTGCAGCATTTGACTTATATCCCTCTAAACCCTTCCGAGTTATATAGCCATTCTTTAGATGTTGTAACTGTATCAGCCTCCACCACTTCCTCTGGCAGCTCATTCCATGCACACACCACCCGCTGTGTGAATAAGTAGCCTTTTAAATTCCCTTTTAAATCTTTCCCCTCTTACATAAACCTTTGCCCTCTAGTTTTGCACTCCATCATCACAGGGAAAAGACCTTGTCTATTTACCCTCCCCATGTCCCTCCTGATTTTATAAACCTCCAGATGGTCACCCCTTTCTAGTTATGCTGAATCTGCTGGTTTACAGCAGAGTTACATTTTGCATAGAAACCCGTAATGTATTGGTAATCTCCAACAAGAGAGAACCTAATTACTGCTCCTTGACATTCAAAGGCATGACCATCACTGAATCCCTCACTACCCCTCACCCTGGGAGTTACCATTGACTCTGTGGCTATCAGATCATTTTGGGAACTTCAGATTCTGTAGTGAATAACTCACCTTGTGACGCCTCAAAGCCTGCCTGCAAGGCACAAGTCAGGAAGACAACGGAAAACCTACCACTTTCTTGCAGGAGTGTATCTCCATCACCACAACAGTTTAGGTCTCCTTATTTAAGGAAGGATATTGGAAACTGTTCGGTGCAGGATTATTCGATTGATATTTGGTATAAGCAGAAGTTTGATTGTCTCGGTTTGTTTTCACTGGAGCTGAGAAAAGTGAGGGGTGAATGTTTTGAAGTGACAAAGACCCTGAAGGGGTCACGCACACACACAAACACACGCACGCACACACACTCTTACATACTCACACAGACCCTCTCTCATACACATGCTGTCTCTCGTACCCATACACCCTCCATTATCACATCCACAGACAAACCCTGTCACAGGCTTATACTCCATCACACTGACACACGGACTTCATGAAGCATGCACACATGCAAACACACACTCACTCAGGCGCACTCACACTCATATGCACATGCTCACATGCAGACGCTCACACACTCTTTATCTCTCATGCACACACCCGTATAAGATGATGGGGTAAATTTGTATTTGCAGAGTTATATTTACAGATACATTTTATTTTGCTCAAAAAGCACACAATCTGCAGGCAGTACTTCCAGGCAGTCAATCCATGTAATATTTTATAAATTCCTGCTTTGGAAATTGAACCAGTCGGACTCAAGATTGGGATGCAGACATACTCTAAACCTGACGCCTTTAATGCATTGTCTGAGCTGAGATGTCATTTTAAAAGCAAAAAATTTAAGTTATCACGAGAATGTGACTTTAAAGAAGTTCTGGGAATCACATATTAATGAACGGAAGCCTGCAAACCATTCTAAAAGATGAAAGACTTAACAATAATCTAGGTTTGTTCAATATATCATGTCAGTTGCATGCCACTGTAATATTTTGCTATAAATTCTGTGTCCTATGATACTATCTCACAGCTACCTGATGACGGAGCAGCACTCTGCAAGCTAATGCTTCCAAATAAACCTGTTGGACTATAACCTGGTGTTGTGTGATTTTTAACCCAGAACTATGGGACGCTCTTTTAAAAATAGTATCATCCTTTTAGGACAGAGATAACGGAATTTCTTTCCTCTCTGAGCTTTGTGTGATTTTGGAACTCTCTGCCTCAGAAGCTGATGGAGGTCGGGGGTCATTGAGGTCGAGGTAGATAGATTCACATAAAGGTTATAGGTGCTAGATGAGTATGTGAATTTTGGAACACAAGCAGATCAGCCGTAACGTATTGAAAGGCGGAGTAGGTGAAGGACCTAATTTATACGCTTGGAGAAGCTTGACACAGTACAGGCTTGATTGCCATCCCATCAAAATCCTTCACCATTCACCACCTCCATCATGATGTGCACCATCTACAAAATACACTGCAACAGTTCACCAAGGCTACTTTGAAACCACCTTCCAAAGTCAGAGCCTCTACTATCTCGAAGGACAAGGGCAGCAGATATATAAGGACACCTGTACCTACACATTCCCCTCCAAGGCACTCACTCTCCTGACTGGGAAATATTTCACTGTCCCTTCACTGTAGCTGGGCTGAAATTCTGGATTCCCTGACAACATCGTGGAGGTACGTACACCACATGGGCTCCAGTGGTCCAAGGTGAGATTCACCACCCCTTTCTCAAGGACAATTAGAGATGGGTTCTCAGTGTTTGCCCAGCCAGCAACACCCACATCCTGAGACTGAATACATTAATAAATACTGGACACCCCACCAAGCCAGATTATCCATTCTTTTCTCCTGAGTTGCATGGTTTTGAATCCCAAACAAGGCTTTTCATATGGAGCCCAGGAAGTAGGAAGCCACAGTGAGGAGAAAATTCAGCACAGTCGGTTTACAAAGACCGGGGAAACTGGTAAGCGTTCTTATCGTTGTGCTTGTTATTCAGTCCTTCCTTATTCTCAACCCTTGACTACAGCTGTTTTTGTCACTGAATACAATACATTTTCATATGTCTCAGCTCTAATAACTCTGCCCTTCTCTGCTCAGTATTGTACCGTTGGACGTTGGGACCGTATCTACCTTTGAATGCACTGCTCAATATTACACATTCTGTTTGCAGTCATATGTGAGAGATGGGTAAAGCATCTTCCACACTGCTGCTTCTGCTCAGAACTGCAGATCCAAGCTCCATATTTAGGGATGAAAACAGAGGCATCAATGGGTCTGGGTAGAATGCTCTTCGGAGGGCCAGCATGAACTCAATGGGCTGAATGGACTACTTCCACAGAGTAACGATTCTATGAACTGTAAATTTCAAACAGAGGAGTGGCGCGGTGGCACAGTAGTCCGCACTGCGGCCTGACTGCACCAAGGAGCTGGGTTCAATTCCAGCCTCGGGTGACTGTGTGGCATTTGTACATTCTCCCGGTGTCTGCATGGGTTTCCTCCCGATGTCCATGTTCGGGCAGATTGACCATGCTATTTTGCCCATAGAGCCCAGGGATGTGTGTGTGAGCTGTGTGAAATGCAGGGTTACAGGGAGAGAGTAGAAGGGTGCTCTTCATAGTGACAGTGTGGACTTGTTGGGCTGAATGGCCTGTTTCCACACAGTAAGGCTTTTAATGATTCAGTTTTCCAGAGCGGGACACATTGCGACATTCCGTCCTTGGGCTCTGCAATTAACTGCTGTTTGCAAACATCACGACATACAGATGGATGCAGCAGGTGCTGTTAATGTCAATATATTGTATGGTCCAGGTCAATGTTCCTCATCCAACAAGATCAAGCTCAGACAGATGCAAAAGCAACAATATTCCAGTCACGGAGCTTCCCAATAACATTGGATAAGATCCCAAATTAGTGAACCTTTCCAAGTCTGGGAATGATGATGAAAGAAGATAATTCTGAGTGACCATCTTCAGGAGGGTCTCCTCGAGCAGAGGGTGGTCTAGTCCCATGGCTGACATTTGATAGCTCAAATGGTGGTGTATGGTCTTGCTGCACATCCACTATGTGCTGTGGCTGTCCATGGAAACAGCTCTTAGTTGTTAAAAACATCACTGTCAGGATGGGTGGGGAGTGGCAGCAGATTCCATTTCCCATTCCAGCTCAGAGGGCAATGGGGGGCAGGGGTGGGGAAGGTGCTGAAGAACCAAAGGCAGTATCGAGGTCGAACCAAACCTGTATTCCCCATCCTGGGTGGCCTCAGGATTGTCAAAAAACACAGGCCCTGTTACAGCGGGTCTCAGTTCTGCAGAGGCCAATGGGATTGAGGGGATATGTTCATGCCAGCTCTCCCCAACTTCCGACCCTCAGCAGGGGTTTAACATCCCACCTGACTCCCCTGAATGTTGTACACCACTTTCTCCTGTAACAGAATGTCAGGCATTGTGTAAGCCCCTGCTTGAATGATGTGCTGCTGGTGTTACTGGGGGGGGGTGGAGTAGAGTATGCCTAATGTACCTGGGGTGCGGCTGGGAGATTGATGCTTTTGTGTCACATTGAGCAATGGGAACGTTTGGTGGTTTGGATGTGTCTGAGAAGTCTGGGGGGGCCACAGTAACTCAGGGATTAGCACTGCTGCCTCACAGTTCAGGGACTCAGGTTTGATTCCAGCCTCGGGTGACTGTGTGGAGTTTGCACATTCTTCCCGTGTCTACATGGGTTTCCTCCGGGTGGTCTGGTTCACTCCCACAGTCCAAAGGTGACCATGCTAAATAACCCATAGTGTTCAGGTATGTGTAAGTGAGGTGCGTTAGTCAGGGGTAAATGTAATGTCATAGGGGAAGGGAATAGGTCTGTGTAGGTTCCTCTTTGGTGGGTCGGTGTGGACTTGTTGGGCCAAACAGCCGTTTCCACACTGTAGGGATTCTGTCATATGAAAATGTATCCATTCACTTCAAACAGACTCATTTGTGTGATAGCATTAAACTGCCACATCTCCAGGGTCAGGCTCTGCATTCACCTCCATCTACTCCCTGCACAGAGAGTCCCTTGATAACGTACTGCCCCCTCACACAAAAACACGGCCTCTCACAGGCCTCCAGGTGGATGGCATTTCCCTTGAAGGTGCCACTATTCAATCTGGAACCAGTTGCCATTACCTGCTGTGGTATTCCCCTGCAAATTGTATCATGTTCCAGCAACTTGCAGTTCATCAGCTGCAGCAGTTTGTGTGGTGTGTGGGGAAGCTGTCCCTGGGCTGAAAGCTGCTTTCAGTCCCATGCTGCAGTCCCCTGTTGAGGGTACGGTCGGCTGGTAGCACTATAAGGAGGGCAGCAGAGTGAATCCCACTTTGGCTTCATCTCCCAATCACCTCAATCAGCTCACAGCCCTGATAGAACGGGCCAGTTTCGAAATGGGTGGGGAATATGTGAGAAACAGTTCGAGAAACTTGACTTCTCATTCCACACAGTTTCTCCAGAATCTTGTTCTCTGAAAAACAATAAACAGTGAGGTTATTTCAGCATTGCTGCTTATTCCTCTGAGCTGAAAGGCCTCAATAGCGACTCTGTGATCTGCTGCATTTGAAACCTTCGGCCTGTCAAAGTGCTCTGAGAGCAATCTTGTGGGGGATGGTAAGGGGGCGGGGTGTTCAGAGGGCAGGGTGGGAGGAGGGGAGCTGGGGGTCACCTTTGGGGTGTAGGTTAGGGTGACAGGAAGAGAGCTAGTGATGATTGGGGTTTATACAAGTTTGTCAGGAAGAGCCATCAGGTAGATTTTCAGTTTTCTGGGTTACTGTTCAGTTTTGAGGTGTAGATTGCAAATTCCTCATTTATGTGGCCAATAGCCAATGGTGTTTTATCCAGTTCTATGAAACTCAGTCACCCTGCCACAGATTTAACATGATGACTCTCCAGGCCTCTGAGTCATGGGTTAGACTGAACCATTCGAGACTGTATCCTCCTGCTCCATGGATTGTGTATTCCTGATCCATCAGATGTATGTTCCTGTTCCATTTCATGTACACTGCAGGTTCCAAACTTATTCATATAACATGGTCATAAATGCTGTCATTTAGTGACATCAAAAATACATGATGGGAGAGAGAAGCCAGCCTGAATTAGACAAGCAGGATTATGAAAGAGAAATACAGTGGATGCTGGAAATCTAAAATCAGAACAAAAACCATGCAACCACTCAGAAGATGTGGCCCCATAGTGCTCCCCCACTGACCCCTCAGGCAGGGCAGGTGACGGAGGTGTCAGTGGGGGAGCACTTTGGGTCCAGCGACCATAATTTGATTAGATTTAAAATAGTGTTGGAAAAGGATAGACCAGATCTCAAAGTTGAAGTTCTAAATTGGAGTTGTGCCAATTTTGACGGTACTAGGCAAGATCTTTCAAAAGCTGATTTGAGGCAAATGTTCGCAGGTAAAGGGACGACTGGAAAATGGGAAGCCTTCAGAAATGAGTCAATGAGAGTCCAGAGAAAATATCTTCCTGTTAGGGTGAGCGGGAAGGCTGGTGGGAGTAGGGAATGCTGGATGACTAAAGAAATTGTGGGTTTGGTTAAGAAAAAGAAGGAAGCATATGTCAGGTATAGACAGGATAGATCGAGTGAATCCTTAGAAGGGTATAAAGGCAGTAGGAGTATACTTAAGAGGGAAATCAGGAGGGCAAAAAGAGGGCATGAGATAGCGTTGGCAAATAGAATTAAGGAAAACCCAAAGGATTTTTACAAATTCAATAAGGACAAAAGGGTAACTAGGGAGAGAATAGGGCCCCTCAAAGATCAGCAAGGCGGCCTTTGTGTGGAGCTGCAGAACATCGGGGAAATACTAAACTAGTATTTTGCATCAGTATTTACTGTGGAAAGAGACATGGAAGATATAGAATATAGGGAAATAGATGGTGACATCTTGCAAAATGTCCATATTACAGAGGAGGAAGTGCTGGATGTCTTGAAACACATAAAGGTGGATAAATCACCAGGACCTGATCAGGTGTACCCTGGGACTACTTGGGAAGCTAGAGCAGTGATTGCTGGGCCTCTTGCTGAGATATTTGTGTCATCAATCATCACAGGTGAGGCGGCGGAAGACTGGAGGTTGGCTAACGTGGTGCCACTGTTTAAGAAGGGTGGTAAGGACAAGCCAGGGAACTATAGACCAGTGACCCTGATGTCGGTGGTGGGCAAGTTGTTGGAGGGAATCCTGAGGGACAGGATGTACATGTATTTGGAAAGGCAAGGACTGATTCGGGATAGTCAACATGGCTTTGAGCGTGGGAAATCATGTCTCACAAACGTGATTCAGTTTTTTGAAGAAGTAACAAAGAAGATTGATGAGGGCAGAGCTGTAGATGTGATCTATATGGACTTCAGTAAGACGTTCGACAAGGTTCCCCATGGGAGACTGATTAGCAAGGTTAGATCTCACAGAATACAGGGGAAACTAGTGAATTGGATGCAGAAGTTGCTCTAAGATAGAAGACAGAGGGTGGTGGTGGAGAGTTGTTTTTCAGACTGGAGGCCTGTGACCACTGGAGTGCCACAAGGATCAGTGCTGGGTCCTCTACTTTATGTCATTTACAGAAATGATTTGGATGTGAGCAGAAGAGGTACAATTAGTAAGTTTGCAGATGACACCAAAATTGGAGGTGTAGTGGACAGCGAAGAAGGTTACCTCAGATTACAACAGGATCTGGACCAGATGGGCCAATGGGCTGAGTAGTGGCAGATGGAGTTTAATTCAGATAAATGCGAGGTGCTGCATTTTGGGAAAGCAAATCTTAGCAGGACTTATACACTTAATGGTAAGGTCCTAGGGACTGTTGCTGAACAAAGAGACCTTGGAGTACAGGTTCATAGCTCCTTGAAAGTGGAGTCGCAGGTAGATAGGATAGTGAAGAAGGTGTTTGGTATGCTTTCCTTTATTGGTCAGAGTATTGAGTACAGGAGTTGGGAGGTCATGTTGCGGCTGCACAGGACATTGGTTCGGTCACTGTTGGAATATTGCATGTAATTCTGGTCTCCTTCCTATCAGAAAGATGTTGTGAAACTTGAAAGGGTTCAGAAAAGATTTACAAGGAAGTTGCCAGGGTTGGAGGATTTGAGCTACAGGGAGAGACTGAACAGGCTGGGGATATTTTCCCTGGAGCATCGGAGGCTGAAGAGTG
This sequence comes from Hemiscyllium ocellatum, assembly GCF_020745735.1. Classification (NCBI taxonomy): domain Eukaryota; kingdom Metazoa; phylum Chordata; class Chondrichthyes; order Orectolobiformes; family Hemiscylliidae; genus Hemiscyllium; species Hemiscyllium ocellatum. Next base: position 32,618,511 of record NC_083445.1, on the reverse strand, counting down.
ACCTTAGAACATAGAAAAAAATAGAAGATAGAAAAATACAGCGCAGATGTTGCACCGATCCAAGCCCACCTAACCTACACTAGCCCACTATCCTCCATATGCCTATCCAATGCCTGTTTAAATGCCCATAAAGTGGGAGAGTCCACCACTGCTACTGGCAGGGCATTCCATGAACTCACGACTCGCTGAGTAAAGAATCTACCCCTAACGTCTGTCCTATACCTACCCCCCCTTAATTTAAAGCTATGCCCCCTTTTAATAGCTGACTCCATACGTGGAAAAAGGTTCTTATGGTCAACCCTATATAAACCTTGAATCATCTTGTACACCTCTATCAAGTCACCCCTAAACCTTCTTTTCTCCAATGAGAACAGCCCCAAGTGCCTCAGTCTTTCCTCATACGATTTTCCTACCATACCAGGCAACATCCTGGTAAACCTCCTCTGTACTCGTTCCAATGCCTCCACATCCTTCCTATAGTATGGCAACCAAAACTGCACACAATATTCCAGATGCGGCCGCACCAGAGTCTTATACAACTGCAACATGACCTCAGGACTCCGGAACTCAATTCCTCTACCAATAAAGCCCAGTACACCATATGCCTTCTTCACAGCACTATTTACCTGGGTGGCAACTTTCAGAGATCTGTGTACATGGACACCAAGATCCCTCTGCTCATCCACACTACCAAGTAGCCTACCATTAGCCCAGTACTCCATCTTTTTGTTACTCTTACCAAAGTGAATCACTTCACACTTAGCTACATTGAACTCCATTTGCCACCTTTCTGCCCAGCTCTGCAGCTTATCTATATCCCGCTGTAACCTGCCACATCCTTCCTCACTGTCAACAACTCCACCGACTTTCATATCATCCGCAAACTTGCTCACCCAGCATTCTAGCCCCTCCTCCAGGTCATTTATAAAAATGACAAACAGCAATGGTCCCAAAACAGATCCTTGCGGAACACCGCTAGTAACTGCACTCCGAGATGAACCTTTACCATCAACTACTACCCTCTGTCTTCTTCCAGCCAGCCAATTCCTAATCCAAAACTCCAATGCACCCTCAATGCCATACTTCCATATTTATTGCAGTAGCTTACCATGGGGAATCTTATCAAACGCCTTATTAACATCTATATACACCACATCTACTGCTTTACCCTCGTCCACCTCCTTAGTCACCTTCTCAAAGAACTCAATAAGGTTTGTGAGGCACGACCTGCCCTTCACAAAACCATGCTGACTATCCTTGATCACATTACTCCTATCCAGATGTTCATAAATCCTATCCCTTACAATTCTCTCTAAGACTTTGCCCACAACAGAAGTGAGACTCACCGGCCTTTAGTTACTAGGATTTTCCCTACTCCCCTTCTTGAACAAGGGAACCACACTTGCTATCCTCCAGTCTTCTGGCATTATTCCTGTAGACAACGAAGACATAACAATCAAGGCCAATGGCTCTGCAATCTCCTCCCTTGCTTCCCAGAGAATCCTAGGATAAATGCCATCAGGCCCAGGGGACTTATCTATTTTCACCCTTTCCAGAATTTCCCACACCTCTTCCCTACATACCTCAAAGCCATCTATTCTAATTAATTGTGACTCAATATTCACATCTGCAACAATGTCCTGTTCCTGAGTGAATACTGATGAAAAGTATTCATTCAGTGTCTCCCCAATCTCTTCAGCCTCCACACGCAACTTCCCACTACTATCCTTGACTGGACCTATTCCTACCCTAGTCATTCTTTTATTCCTGACATACATATAGAAAGCCTTTGAGTTTTCCCTAATCCTACCAACCAAGGACTTTTCATGTCCCCTCCTTGCTGTTCTTAGCTCTCTCGTTATAGAGGTTTACAAAATTATGAGGAGCATGGATAGGATAAATAGACAAAGTCCTTTCCCTGGTGTGGAGGGTCCAGAACTAGAGGGCATGGTTTCGGGTGAGAGGGGAAAGATATAAAAGATATAAAAGAGGCCTAAGGGGCAAATGTTTCACGCAGAGCATGGTACGTGTATGGAATGAGCTGCCAGAGGAAGTGGTGGAGGCTGGTACAATTACAACATTTAAAAGGCATTTGGATGGGTATATGAATAGGAAGGGTTTGGAGGGATATGGGCCGGGTGCTGGCAGGTGGGACGAGACTGGGTTGGGATATCTGGTCGGCATGGACGGGTTGGACCGAAGGGTCTGTTTCTGTCCTGTACATCTCTCTGACTCTATGACTCTAACATCAGGCAACACCCATCCACAAGAGAAGTTAACTCTGATTTCGTAACAGCCAAGAACTTCAGTGCAGACATTTCATCAAAACAACTTTGATATAATAGCCATGATGGTCAACTAATGGGGACAATTTAGCCAGTTAGAGAAGGAATGGGATCTTTTCTATTAACCACCAAACAATCTTCGACAAATGTAACTAGTACAATAGTCTGGAATCTTTATATCTACATTCATAAAATGGACTTAATCACTGAAAAGATAGCGATGATGAGAAAAAAATAATGAAAGGAAATTAACAGAATATTTATGCAGATAAGAAAGGGAACTGGCTCCGGTTATCAGTTTAAAGAGTAACTAAATGTGAGGATCGGATGATGCCAAATGATATGAATATTTCACTGAACAATGTCAACAGTGTCACATCAAGGGTCCACATTGATAAACTGGTAAAGGTGCTGATTATTGAAACTAAACTTTAGTGAGACAAGGCATTATTAGAATATTCTGTAGAGTCTCACAGTGACAAGCAAGGCCAAGCATCGAAATGAAATGTTTTCAACAGCTAGTACATGTTTCGGGATTCACAGTGAACAGAAAAATCATGTGTAATTACAAAGTTCGTCCAGTTTTCATTGAATCATAGAATTCTTAGTGTGGATAAAATTCTGCAAACAAAATTCATTAAACAAAAAAAAAGAACATTGTTTGTCATTTATATAAATGAGAATATAGAATCCCTATAGTGTTAACAGGCCATTCAGCCCAATAGGACCACACCAACCCTCCAAAGAGTAGCCCACAATGACCCATTCCCGCACCCTATTACTCTACATTTACCCTGACTAACGCACCTAACCTGCACATCCCTGAACACGATGCGCAATTTAGCATGGCCAATTCACCTAACCTGCATAGCTTTGGACTGTGGGAGGAAACTGGAGCACCCAGGGGAAACCCGCACAGACATGAGGAGAATGTGCAAACTCCACACAGACTGTCACCCGACGCAATAATCAAACTCAGGTCCCTGGCGCTGTGAGGCAGCAGTGCTAAACACTGAGAGACCATGTCATCCTAGAATACATCGTCAGTAAGTTTGTGGATGACGCCAAAATTGGTGGAACAGTAGACAGTGGGGTATTTTTAGAATTACAGAGGGATCTTGATCAAATGGGTCAATGGACTGAGAAATGGCAGATGGAGTTCAGTCTGGATAAATGCCAGGTGCGGGATTTTGCTGCAATAAACAGGGGTAGGCCATGTACAATTAATGGTAAGGCCATGGGCAGTGTTGTGGAATGGAGGGACCGAGGGGTGCAGGTGCTAATTCTTTGTGGTTGTATCACATTTAGATAGCATGGTCAAAAAAGTGTTCAGCATGCTTGCCTTCATTACTCATTCCTTTGAATATAGAAGTTGAGAGACGTGTTGAGGTTGTGCAGGATGTTGGTGAGGCCTTTTGGGAAATACTGTGTCCAGTTCATAGAGTCATAGAGTCCAACAGCAGGGAGACAGGCCATTCTACCCAAACTGGTCCATGCCAACCAAAATGTCCACCCATACTAATCCCATTTCCCTGCACTTGGGCCATATCCTTCTAAACCTTTCCTATCCATGTATTTGTCCAAATGCCTTCAAATGTTGTTAATGTACCCGCCTCAACCACTTCTGCTGGCAACTCCTTCCATACGTGCATCACCCACTGCTAAAAGAAGTTGCCCCTCAGGTTCCCTTTTATTCTGTCCCATCTAACCTTAAACTGTTGCCGTCTAGTTCTCGAATCTCCAGCCCTGGGAAAACAGACTGAGTGCATCACCCTATCATTGCCTCTCATGACCTTATACACTTCTATAAGATCCCCTTCAGTCTCCCACACTCGAAGAAAGAAGTCCCAGCTTTCCAACCTCTCCCTGTAACTCAGACCATTGCGTCCTGGCAACATCTTTGCAAATTTCTTCTGCACTCTTTCCAATGTAATAGCATCCTTCCTATAACAAAGTGACCAAAGCTGAACACAATACTCCAACTGCAGCCTCACCAATGTTCTGTACAACTGCAACATAACTTCCCTACCTCTATATTCCATGCCCTGACTGATGAGGGCCAGTGTGTCAAAAGCCTCCTTCACTGCCCGGTCTACCTGTTACTCCACTTTCAGAGAGCTGTGCACCTGAACTCCAAGGTCCCTCCGTTCCACTCCACTCCTTAAGGTCCTAGCATTCACCATGAAACTCCTCTCTTGATTTAACTTTCCAAAATGCAAGCCCTCACACTTATCTATATTAAACTCCATTTACCGTTTCTCAGCCCAGCAGATCAAGGTCCTGCTGCAATTTCTGATCACCTTCCTCACTGTCCACGATGCTGCCTATTTTAGTACTTACTGATCATGCCTGATACATCCTCACCCAAATCATTGATATAGATAACCAACAGCAGTTCTGCTCCAGTTCCAGGATGGATGTGATTAAGCTGGAGAGGATTCAGAAGACATTTCCTGGGATGTTATTGGGTATGGAAGGTTTGTGATTTATAGAAAGGCTGGATCGGCTGGGATCTTTTTCATTATTGTTGTTATTGCAGGTTCTTGATGCCACCCTGTTGAATACAGCCGTGATGCCAAGGAATGTCCATCTCCCTTATCCTCTCCTCTGGGATTCAACTCTTTTGTCCATGTTTGACCCAAGGCTGTAATGGGGTCAGGAGCTGAATGGCCCTGGGGGAACCCAAGCTGTGCGTCACTGAGCAGGTTATTGGTGAGCAGGTGCTGTCTCCTGTTGTTGGGAGATTGTGCTGGAGTACAATTCTGCTGCTCATGGATGTGGAGCCTCATGGATATCTAGTCTTGAGTTGCTAGATCTTTTGAAGTCTGTCTCATTTAGCACAGTGATGGTGCCACACAACACGATGGAGGGTATTCTCAACGTTAAGGTGAGACTTTGTCTTCACAAGGACAGTGCGGTGGTCACTCTTACAGGTACTGTCATGGACAGGTGTATCTGCAGCTATCAGATTGGGAAGGATGGGATCAGGGATGTTTTGACACTGCCTCTCCAGGTTATTCACCTATTCACCTATCCTGCCCACTGCAGGGGTCTGTGGGCAAGCACCTCAATATTCCTGTTTTCCTCCGAGCTTCCTGGTGTCCTGAAATTGCCTGAGGATTTATATAAATGATCTGGATGTGTACATGGGGGTAGAGTTAGTACATTTACAGATGGCACCAAAATTGGAGATGTAGAGGACAGCGAAGAGGGTTACCTCAGTGCACAATGGGATCTTGATCAGATGGGCCAATGGGCCGAGGAGTGGCAGATGGTGTTTAATTTAGATAAATGTGAGATACTGCATTTTGGAAAGGCAAATCAGAGCAGGATGTAAACACTTAGTGCTAAAGACCCAGGGAGTGTTCCTAAATAAAAAGACCTTAGATTGCAGGTTCATTGTTCCTTGAAATGGAGTCGCAGGTAGATAGGATAGTGAAGAAGGCGTTTGGTATATTTTCCTTTATTGGTCAAGGTATTGAGTACAGGAGTTGGGAGGTCATGTTGCGGCTGTACAGGGCATTGATTAGGCCACTTTTGGAGTATTGCGTGCAATTCTGGTCTCCTTCCTATTGGAAGGATATTGTGAAAGTTGAAAGGGTTCAGAAAAGTTTACCAAGGATGTTGCCAGGGTTGGAGGATTTGAGCTATAGGGAGAGGCTGAATAGGCTTGGGTTGTTTTCCCTGGAGCGTCGAAGGCTGAGGGGTGACCTTAGAGATGTTTATAAAATCATAAAGGGCATGGATAGGATAAACAGACAAAGTATTTTCCCTGGGGTAGGGGAATCGTGAACTAGAGGCCATAGGTTTAGGGTGAGAGGGGAAAGATTTAGAAAGGACTGAAGGGGCAACGTTTTCACACAGAGGGTGATTAGATTAGATTACTTACAGAGTGGAATGAGGCCTTTCGGCCCAACAAGTCCACACCGACCTGCTGAAGCGCAACCCACTCAGACCCCTACATTTTCCCCTTACCTAACTTTGGGCAATTTAGCATGGCCAATTCACCTGACCCGCACATCTTTGGACTGTGGGAGGAAACCGGAGCACCCAGAGGAAACCCACGCAGACACGGGGAGAACGTGCAAACTCCACACAGACAGTCGCCTGAGGCGGGAATTGAACCCGGATCTCTGGCGCTGTGAGGCAGCAGTGCTAACCACTGTGCCACCGTGCCACCCACCGTGGCACAGTGTATGGAATGAGCTGCCAGTGGAAGTGGTGGAGGCTGGTACAATTACAGCATTGTAAAGGCATCTGGAAGGGTATATGAATAGGAAGGGTTTGGAGGGATATGGACCACTTCAGGAAAATAGCATTAGATTTATTTGGGATAACTGGTTGACATAGGGTTGGACCAAAGGGTCTGTTTCTGTGCTGTATATCTCTATGACTATATGATTCTATGAGGATTCTCTTGTTAAAAATCGCACAACATCAAGATATAGTCAACAGATTTATTTGGAAGTACAAGCTTTTGCAGTGCGGATCCATCTTAGTAAAAGATCAAAGTGCCATACAACTGATACAATGTATTCAACAAACATTGATGTTAAGTCTTTCATCTTTTAGAATGGGTTGCAGGGTTTGGTTCATTAATATGTAAACCCAAGAACGTTTTTCAATCACATTTTCGAGATAACTGAAGGTTTTATTAAAAAAAGGTGACATCTCAGCTCAGACAATGTACTAAAGGTACAAGGTGTCAAGTTCGAGTCTGTGTGTATCCCAATCTTGGGTCATATTGGTTCTACTTCCAAAGTTAGAATTTATAAAATGTCACATGGACTGACTGCATCCAGATTGTGTTTGCAAATATCCATCTGCAAATACAAATGCACCCCATAGACCCACCAACGTGTGTGTGTGTGGGAGAGGAGGAGTGCAAGAGTGTGTATGTGTGTGGAACGCAGCGAGAGAGTCTGTGAGTGTGCATGTGTGTGTGTGGAAGAGACAGAGAGCGAATGTGAGTGTGTGTGTGGGAGAGAGTGAGAGAGTGTGTTTGTGCATGGTAGGGAGAGTAAGAGTATGTGAGTGTGTGCTTGTGTGTAAATATGTGTGTGTGTTTGAGAGAGAGCCCATGTGAGTGTGAGAGTGTGACCATGTGGAAGAGTGTGTGTGTATGTGTGTGCATGTGTATGTGTGCTTGTGTCTGAGAGTGTGTGTGCGTGTGTGTGAGTGTGAGTGTGTGTGTGTGTGTGTGAGTGTGTGTGTGTGTGTGAATGTGTGTGTGTGTCTGTGTGTATAGTGTAGTGGTGTCACCTGTAGTGTGATATGAACCCAATATCCTGGTTGAGACTGTGTGATATATTCCCTTGTCTTATTCTATCTCCCAAAGTACATCACCTCACTGTGACCAGGAAAGGGGAGGGAAGGGAAATATATCCCTGGTGGGGGGGTCCGTTTGGAGGTGGCGGAAATGACGGCGGATGATACGATGTATATGGAAGTTGGTGGGGTGGTAGATGAGGACCAGTGGGGTTCTGTCCTGGTGGCAGTTGGAGGGGCAGGGCTCACCTCCCCTATCAGCATTCTGAAAAGACCACTCCCTCCGTGACTCCCTCGTCAGGTCCACACTCCCCACCAACCCAACCTCCACTCCCGGCACCTTCCCCTGCAACCGCAGGAAATGCAAAACTTGTGCCCACACCTCCCCTCTTTCTTCCCACCAAGGCCCCAAAGGGATCCTTCCATATCCACCACAAATTCACCTGCACCTCCACACACATCATTTACTGCATCCGCTGCACGTGACGTGGCTTCCTCCCATTGGGGAGACAGGCCGCCTACTTGCGGAACGTTTCAGAGAACACCTTTGGGACACCCGGACCAACCAACCCAACTACCCCGTGGCTCAACACTTTAACTCCCCCTCCCACTCCACCAAGGGCATGCAGGTCCTTGGACTCCTCCATCGCCAGACCATAGCAACACGACGGCTGGAGGAAGAGCGCCTCATCTTCCGCCTAGGAACCCTCCAACCACGAGGGATGAACTCAGATTTCTCCAGTTTCCCCATTTCCCCTCCCCCCACCTTGTCTCAGTCAAATCCCTCGAACTCAGCACCGCCCTCCTAACCTGCAATCTTCTTCCTGACCTCTTCGCCCCCACCCCCACTCCAGCCTATCACCCTCACCTTATCACCCTCACATTCACCTCCTTCCACCTATTACATTCTCAATGCCCCTCCCCCAAGTCCCTCCTCCCTACCTTTCATCTTACCCTGCTTGGCACACTTTTCTCTTTCCTGAAGAAGGGCTCATACCTGAAACATTGATTCTCCTTCTCCTTGGATGCTGCCTGACCTGCTGTGCTTTTCCAGCAACACATTTTCAGCTCTGATCTCCAGCATCTGCAATCCTCACTTTCTCCTACACCAATAAAGATGTTGTTTACTCAGAAGAGCATCTCCTACATCTACATCATCACAATTAGGTTTGTACTTCCCAGTTTATTTCAGCATATCTCCCCGTGTGATAGTAATACATTTTTCAGGTCATTTTGATTTTTCTCAAGAAGGTAACTCAATAATTTATCTCAATTTTTGACAGCTTCCTGATTGTTGAATTTAACTTGAGGAATGTCCAGTTCAGAATCCTCTCAATTCGGTCCTTCCCTCTGTGTTGTAATCATTAACACCTTCTCCTCTTACTATCCTTCCCTGTCCAAATCCCTTTTGAGCGTATTGACGTGACACAGTCGGTGAGGGTCCTTCCTGTCTGGAGTCCCGATCAAGTCGTTAATCTCACTCAATTTCGATTCGATAAGGTCCACTAAACCTTGCTTTTAAAGGTTTACCTATTACCGGAAATAAGACTAATGACTTATCCCCGATTGCAAAATTGTGAATCGTTGATTTCTCCTCTGCCTCCTGTCTCACTGCATGCTGTCCCACCAACTCCCCAGCCCTGTTCAATCATTCTGTCAAATTTGATACATCGTCCAAATGTGTGGTCTCTGAATCCTGACTTACTAACTCTCCCTTAATCAATTCTAATGGTCCTCTCTCTTCATGCCCAAAAATTAATTCAAATGGACTGAATTTGGTCGATTCATTTGGTACATCTCTGATCGCAAAAAGTACAAATGGAATTCCTTTCTCCCCATCATCTGATGGTCCTGACTATAAGACCTCAGCATGGTCTTTAATCTCCGATGGCAACCTTCTGGCAGGTACGCAGTAGATTGGAATTGTTTTATTCCTCAGCTGTCCATAACTTTCTTAAATTGTTTTGATGTGAAGTTTGACCCTTGAGCTGACTGTGTCCCTATTGGTAGTCCGTATTTTGTGAAAAAATTGAGTAATTCCTCTCCAACCGTTTTCACTGTGATATCGTGGAATGGAACAGCTTTGGGAAATCGAGTCGATACACCCAATATTGTTAACAAATACTGATTCCCACTTTCTGTTTGAGTTAGGGGACCTACATAATCAGTTAAGACTCTTGTGAAAGGTTCCTCAACTGCTGGAATAGGTATTAAAGGTGCAGGATTTATTGCTGCCTGTGGTTTTTCGATTAGCTGACATGTATGACACGTCTGGCGAAATTCAACTACATCCTTCTGTTGTCCAGGCCAGTAAAAATGTCTTTCTATTTTAACCTGTGTTTTCCTCCAAGTGGTAGCTCTTGGGCCACGCGCAACACCTCCTTTCGATATCCCACTGGCTTTTCAACTAGATTAGGCAGCACACCTACCAGCGAATCAGCGATATCATTCGCAAGGAAAAACTGTATTCCTGTGCTGGGAGTTTGTCCAGTCCTCCTATCACAAATTCTCCACTCCTCTCTGGACTCTCTAGCCTCACTTAACATCATTGAGCACTTTTTGTCCCACCGTGAATTCCTGCTACCAGTCCCTTTTCTGGTAATAGTTCCGCGGGAATACATATCTCCTCATCTTTTGCATTACAGACTGAGAGGCGTGTCCTTTAACACTGGAATCTCTTTACCTGCTGCTCCTGGCCTAAGTGAATAAACTTTACCCTCGCATGTATATCTTTAAGCAGATCTGGCACTTCCTCCTTCACCAACTTCCAATCACCGTTACACTCTGGTACAGCTTCCATTGTGATTTCTGTTACCATGCCAACAAAACTTCCAGGCTTGTCAGGTTGTCCTACACCTGTCTTTCTCCCATCTCACCAACACTGCGATTTCATGTGGCCCACTTTATTGCAGTGAAAACACCGGAGCATTTAACCTTCTGTGTTCCCCACAAGGGTTTCTTTTTTACGCTGTGGTAAATTATCCTTACGATCGTCACTGAGATCTATCTTCCCCTTTCGGCATGAGGATTTCTCTTTGCCCCAGTTTCTATCCCTCATGGACTGGAACAGATTCTGGAAGCCAAACTGAGTTTTACGGCCCAGCTCATAACCATCAGCCCCTTCAGCTGCTAACCTTGCTGTTTTAACTGGCTTCTCTTCCACACGAGTTTGTGCTACTTCAGGCAGTGAATTGTTTTAATTCCTCCAAAATAATTGTCTCTCTGAGTGCGTCTTGGGTTTGCTCCATTTTTAAAGCTCTTACCCACCTACTAAATGTACTTTGCTTGATCCTTCCAAATTCCATCTGGGTTTGACCATGGTCCCTCCTTATCTTCCTGAAACATTTGTCTATAGGCTTCTGGTACAAGCTCAAATACACTTCAGATGGCGTTTTTCACCTCCCCATATTCCCCAGCTACTTCCTCTGATAGTGATGTGAATACCTCACAAGCTCGACCCACAAGTTTGGTTCGTATCAACAAAACCCACATGGTCACTGGCCACTGCATTTGTTTAGCCACCTTTTCAAAGGAGATGAAAAAGTCTTCCACATCCTTCTCATCCAATATAGGCAATGCTTAAACGTACTTGAACAGTTTCTCATCAGGGTTTTGGATTGCCATGGGTTCGCTCCTCCTCACTGCCTCCCTCACTAGACTTACCTTCAGACGTCACCTCCATCCTTTTAAGCTGATGCTCCTTTCTAAGTATCAGGTTCTGAACTTCAAACTCTCCCTTTTGCTTTCTCTTCTGTTTTTAAGCATAATTCAGACAATTTCATTTCTGCTGCCCTTACCTTATCTCTCACCTCTAGTTCAAGTTGCTTCATTTGGAATTTGCATTTTCCCAACTCTACAGATCCTGATGGTGTTTCCAGCAAGGTTAAATGCTGAGCTATTGCTGTAACCATCTCATCATTCCTCACGGTAGGAGGTATCTCCAACTCCAGCCTGTCTGCTCATTCCCACAGCTTGGCCTTAACTACCTTTTGGAAAACCAGCAAGGTCACTTCTTCCACCTTCCAAAGACTCTTGGTGACTGAGTTGGTGCCATTGCTATCCCAAGCTCTGTTTACCCAACCAAATAAACATTCCCAATAAAGACACTAACACCTACCACTCACTGTCTGCAAGTCCAAACCATTCGAATCCCAAATCCCAATTCGGAACTACAAACAAATCTCGCAAAGAGACCCCAATCTGTTATAGACCAGGCCCAACACCTCAAAACATTCTTACCCAGATAGTCCAGTCAAAAACATTGCTATTTGTTCAGGTAAGTGTACACTGGATATTCCTGGAGTGAATTAGCTGATTCAACTGCCAAGTTAGTGTGATGGTGTTGGAGATGCTGTTCCCAATCCGGACTGACTGAGCTCTCCCAGTCAGGAAGCCCAGGATCAAGTTACAGAGGGAGGTATTCAGGCCCAGCAGACTCAGCTTTCCAATCAGGTGCTCGGGAGTGATGGCGTTAAATGCCGACCTGAAGACTATGAACGATAATCCGATATAGGGTGTCCTTCTTCTCCAGGTGTGTGAGGGCCAGATGGAGGGTGGTGGAAATGGCATCATCTGTTGAGCAGTTGGGTCAATGTGTGAACTGCAGGATGTCGAGTGAGGGGGGGCAGCAGGGTCTCAATGTTCCTCACCACAAACTTCTCGAAATACTTCATGATGATGGGTGTCAGCGCAATGGGGCAGTAGTCGGTGAGACAGGAGGCTGAAGATATCTTCAGCATAGGGACGATGGGAGCAGCCTTGAAGCACGGTGGAACTATAGTGCAGCTCAGGGAGTTGCTGAAGATGTCTGTGAGAACATCCGCCAGTACATCGGAGCATCCTCTGAGCACTCTGCCAGCGATGTTGTCTGATCCTGCAGCTTCTGTTGGTTGACTCTGCATAGGGTTTCGCTCATATTGGCCGTAGGAAGACACAGCACCTGGACATTGGGAGGGGGAATGGACTTTCTCGATGCCACGTGGGTTTTTTTTTGCCTCAAACTGTGCGTAGATGTCATTCAACTCATCCAGGAGGGAGGCACCAGCAGCACAAGTGGGCGATACTGTTCTGTGTTTGGCGATGGGCTGGATGCTCGTCCACATGCTCCACATATCGCTACTGTCCTGAAAGTGGCTCTGTATTCTCTGTGCATGTGCATGCATGGCCTCTTTGATGGCCCAGGTCAGGTAGGCCTGGGTCAGGTAGGCCCGGGGGTCAGGTAGGCCTGGGTCAGGTAGGCCCGGGTCAGGTAGGCCTGAGTCAGGTAGGCCTGAGTCAGGTTGTCCCTGGTCAGGTTGTCCCTGGTCAGGTAGGCCTGGGTCAGGTAGGCCTGGGTCAGGTAGGCCCGGGTCAGGTAGGCCCGGGTCAGGTTGCCCCGGGTCAGGTTGCCCCGGGTCAGGTAGGCCCAGGTCAGGTACGCCCGGGTCAGGTTGTCCCGGGTCAGGTAGGCCTGGGTCAGGCAGGCCAGGTTCAGGTAGGCCCGGATCAGGTAGGCCCGGGTCAGGTTGTCCCGGGTCAGGTAGGCCTGGATCAGGTAGGCCTGGATCAGGTAGGCCCGGGACAGGTAGGCCCGGGTCAGGTTGTCCTGGGTCAGGTAGGCCCGGGTCAGGTAGGCCCGGGTCAGGTAGGCCTGGGTCAGGTAGGCCCGGGTCAGGTAGGCCTGTGTCAGGTTGTCCCAGGTCAGGTAGGCTCTCACCATTGTTAGGGCCCACCTTGTCATCTACTCTGAAGGCAGAATCATGGCTCTTCAGCAACACACACACCTTTGCGTTCATCCACAACTTCTGGTTAGGGCGAGAAGTGATGGTCTTCGACACAGTGACGTCGTCAATGCACTTGCTGATGTATCAAATCACTGACACCGTAAACTCCTCTATGTTGATGGATTCGCCATCGGTTACCACCTCCCTGAACACGCCCCAGTTAGTGCCATCAAAACAGTCCTGAAGAACAGAAATGGCTGCTGCTGGTCAGGTTTCCACCTGCCTCCGAATCGGTTTGACCGTCTGACGAGCGGGCTGTACGCTGGGATTACCATAACAGAGAGGGGGGTCTGAGGAACCGAGGTGGGCCCGGGGCTCTGCCCCGTATGCACTGGGGATGTTGTATAAACCACATCCAGCGTGTTCTCCCCTGTCATCGCAAAGTCCACACGCTGAGGGAATTTAGGCAGCACAGTCTTGAGATTCACATGGTTGGAATCTCCAGCAACAACAAACAGACCGTCAGGATGTGCGTTCTACAGTCTGCTAGTAGACATGTACAGTTCACAGAGTGTCTCCTTAACATTAGCACTGGGAGGAATGTACACCCCAAATGTAAGGACAGCGGTGAATTCCCGTGGTAAATAATAAGGTCTGCATTGAACAGTCACCAACTCCCCCAGTGCTGAGCAGCACAGAGTCCCTGCACCACTCTGTGCTGATGTAGATACACAGACCCCCACCCTGAGCCTTACCGCACAGAGCTGCATTTCTGTCAGAGTGAAACAAGGTGAACCCATCTAGCTGGATAACGATGTCTGGAACTCTGTCACTGAGCCCTGTATCCATGTAAACAAGGACACAGCAGTCTCTGAACTCACGCTGAGACACCTTCCACAGTCAGGTGCAGTCCAGTTTGTTGTCCATGGAACAGACATTGGAGAGGAGAATGGATGGGAGAGCTGGCCTCCTCAGGTTTGTGTTAAGCCAAGCACGAACTCCTGCCCACTTACCACGCTTCTGCCCTCTCGCGCTCCACTGCCGATGACTCAGCACCCAGCTACTGGCATCAGGCGAAGCTGAGGACTGGGGGCCTGGTGTCTTCAGCAAGCTGAGACCTCTCCCATGCTTAACGCACTTCCACCACCCAGCACACAGCTTCAGATGTCTAAAGACCCGGCTCGGTAAGGAGGATGTGCTATTGCATATATCTTAGATAATTAGGACAGAGGGGGATGAAGGGGGAGTGAGTCTGGAGCAGATGGAGGCCTAAGGGATTGCCACATTGAGCCACCTACTCTCTACTTATCTAACATTGGACTATTGGAGAGGTTAGACAACAGGCTTTCATTTGCCGACGTAGTGGAAGGGGAAGGTTCTCACAAGTCTTTAGGGACAATCTGGGGTGGACGGCCTTACCCATGATGGTGTGATGTAGGAGAGTCCTCTGCTATAAAGCAGCATTGCTGTTGTTTGGATCCAGAGGGAAGGCCGAGGTGAAAGCAAAACTCTAACCCGGATTGGGAAACCACATGATTAAACACAATCAAAGCAGCTGGTGTTTCCCAGATGTTCCTCCTGCCTCAGCCTCATTGGTTCAACCAGACTCTGCAGGGATTACAGAAAGGTGAACAAAGGCAGACTTCCACACAATTTCCCAATGGAAAACTGCATCGATGGAATTGGAAAAGCCAGGTTTCTGACTGAAATGGCTTGGAGGTAAGGATACCCACTGAGCTATAGAGCTGTTGGTCTTTATCCAGTCAGATGGCTTTCTTCAATGCAAGAATTGGCATTCTCGCGAGATGGTGTTCCCACCAGTTTCCATGGACCTAATCAATCAAGTGAGAGTCAGTTCTGTTGTTGTGTAGTTTATGTTAATGTCCAGCATCAGTCAGAACAAGCGGAAGCAACACTTGGAATAATTAGAACTTTATTTAGAAAATTACATTCAGCTGAGTTACTGATACACCTTACCAAAATTGAAGATCACACAACACCAGGTTATACTCCAACAGGTTTAATTGGAAGCACAGATTTAATTGGAATAGTGTGCTTCCAACTAAACCTGTTGGACTATAACCTGGTGTTGTGTGATTTTTAACTTTGTCCACCCCAGTCCAACACCAGCATCTCCAAATCATACCAAAATTGAATTTGCAAAAGCCCAGTTAACCTACTGAGGGCATATGGGAGGGCAAGAGAAATGCTGCCAGGACCAGGAAAAGGACAAGCTTTCATGGAATTCCCGAGCCCGAAAACCGAATGAGAACATAGACCATAGAACAGTACAGCACAGTACAGGCCCTTCAACTCATGACGTTGTTCTGAGTTTATGAGATTTTTGGAATGTGTGGTTCTTTGTAAATTTATGCCAAATTGCATCCCTACAGCTGCCCGACTGATCCAGTCATTATTTGTAAAACGGGTCGGGAGAGTGTTGGACAGCGTTTGAGAGACTGGGAGCTATTTTGATCAAAGACCCAGTGTTGGTTGCCCCTAATGTCCCTGAACCCAGAAAGGCAGCAATCAATACATGTGACATGGGGGGGGGGGGGGGGGGGGGGGGGGGGGGGGGGGGGGTGCGGTCTGATGACAACATGTGAAGCCTGTTGGATCGGAAACCGTTTTGAACTCATGCCCATCATGGATACAGCCAACCATGAGTACGTACTGATCATACTTGGGAAGGCAATGGCCCAGAGGTGTTTTCACCAGACTGTTCAACCAGAGACCCAAGTAATGTCAGGGGACATGGGTTTAAATCCCACCCTGGCAAATGGTGTAATTTGTGCTCAGTAAAATCTGAAATTCAGAGTTTAATGATGACCATGAATCTGTTGTCAATTGTTGGAAAACCCCATCTGGTTCCCTAATGTCCTTTAGGAAAGGAATCTTCCAGCCTTACTCGGTCTGGTCTACATGTGACTCCAGACCCACAGCAAAGTGGTGAACTCTTAACTGCCCTCTGAGAAATTCAGGATGGGCAATAAATGCTGACCTGGCCAGTGCTGCCCTCATCCCGAGAATGAATGAGGAAACAAAGTTCCTTGGCTTTTCCAGGTTAAAAGAGTTCATTTCACCAAAGTGAATCATTGCAGTGTGTGTGTGTGTGTGTTAGAGAGAGACTGTGTGCGTGTGTGAGAGAGAGAGAGACTGTCTGTCTGTGTGTATGTGTTTATGTGTTTGTGAGAGAGAGAGCAAGAGACTGTGTGTGAGAGAGAGTGTGTGCGTGCGACTGTGTATGTGTGTATGTGATGGAGAGAGAGCAAGATAATGTGTGAGAGATTGTGTGTGCATATGAGTGCGAGAGGAAGAGAGATAGACTGTGTGTATGACTGTGTGTGTATGTGTCTGTGTGAGAGAGGGGGAAACTACGTGTGTGTGAGAGGGAGAGAGAGAATCTGTCTGTGCATGTGTGATTGTACCTGACAGAGAGAGAGAGAGAGAGAGAGAGAGAGAGAGAGAGAGAGAGAGGGTCTGTGTATATATGTGTGTGTGTGTGTGTGAGAGAGAGAGAGAGACTGTCTGTGATTGTGTGATTGCGTCAGTTACAGTGAGACTGTGTGTGTGTGTGTGTGTGTGTGTGTGTGTGAGTGAGATACACAATGTGTGTAAGACTGTGTGTATGTGTGGAAGGGACACATTTACATTTTCTCTTCATGAACTAAGTGCATTAAATAGTTTTATATTTTCAATGAGTAATTTTATTTCATAAAAAATCTATATTTTTGAAAGGAACATGGTCCATGGCTCATTTTATTTCAAGCCTAATATGGGAATAGGTTTTGATTGTCTGTATCAGGATCTGGGTCAGACAATGAACGATGTTGTACTGTGTGACACGCCTCCCATCTTGGCCATAACAACATGGATTGAATATTTATTAACAGATTTACTTTCCATCAATTGTAACAAAAAGGAAAACAACATTATGCTGATTTTTCACAGATTGAGGTATGAATAGAATCGCACGGCCAATCATGCCATTGCCCACTGCAGGAAGTCACCACACAGACTTCTTCATAACTTTCATGGCCATTCGGCTGACTGCTGTCCCAACACCTGAAAGAGGAGAGAACATGGAACAGAATCAATGGACTGCTCAATATTACATTTCATTTCAGAACTTTCTCTGATACAGACAAGAGTTTCTCCTGGAAACTGAGGGCTCTCTGACAAACACCGTAACTGGGGGGGGGGGGGTAGGGATTCACCACATATAGAAGGAATGTTCTCGTAAAGTCTCTGCATGACTTGGGATATGGCAAGGAATGTGGGAGAATGATGGAGAAATTGAGTGAGGGCTTCCTGGACCCCAGAAACAACAAGTTGCAATTTCTAACTAAATTCCAGAGTTTGAGGTGAGGTTCTAGCTCATGGACAGCGTAAGACCTTATTAATGGGGATTATCACTCGTTATTACATAATGTCACCTCATTAACACACAGGTAGGATTAGGCACATGCTGTGTAGGAACGAGATGCCGGGGTTTCTGGTATAAAGCTCCAGCAGCTGCCTGGTGGCTCCAGCAAGCTGCTTGTTCCTCTGGCCCTCTATTCTGTACACCCAGCAATATCATCTCAGGGCTCCCTCACTGGGTCACAGACTCACACACCTCATGGCCAGGGAGATTAACGTACCACACACAGCAGCCCCACAGCACCATCGTGACGAACCTCTGATCCACTTCCTGTCCTATCATCAGAATGCTACTGCAAGGACACCTCACATGGAGGGCGCACACACTCAGCTCCTAGACTGGAGCAGGCTGCATCAAGTCTAAAGAAACGAGGCTTCATTCCCATCAAGGAAGGCATCCTTCAGTCAGGGTGGGGGTGGGAGGTGAATCCCACTACAGTAAGGCAAGGGAAGCCCCTGGTATCAGTCCAGGGGCTTGGATATAGTCAGTCAGGGTAAAGCACCAAACATTGGTCATTCTGTCTTGTCTCTTCCTGCCCTATTATTATCTGCTTTCTCTTGCCTTGAGGGAAAGGAAGAAATGAAGGTGAATGTGGCTGGCACAGTTGTTAGTGCTGGAGCAGGCCGAGGGAAAATGGAGAGTGAGTAAGTGGACGGTACTGAGGCTCTGCAGGGTTAGTGATGTGGGACAACTGAATGGGGGAGTGAGGGAGGGTAGACGTTGCATGCAATAGTGAGATTTGTTGAGCATGAGTTTTTTGGGAGGTGTGTAATAGAGAGTGTGAGGGAGCTGAAAGAAGGTGGCTGGACTCGTCCTGACAAAGCAGAGAAGGTCATAGACCTTCTTCATCCAGCTCTGGGCCAAAGGTGGACAGGCAGGAGGCTGGAAGAACACAGCAAGCCAGGCAGCATCAGGAGGGAGGGAAGGCAATGTTTCAGGTAGAACCCTTCTTCAGGATTCAAGGCAGACAGACAGTGCTTGAACAAGGGCAGGGTGGACTTTGGAGAAGAGTGCCAGCGCTAGGGATTCGAGATTTCCTGAAAGTGGGAAGCATTACCAACTGCAGCATGCAAAAGAACCGGGCTCACTTTGGATAAAGAGGTGAGTTTGTGACAATAGCAGGAGAAAAGTCACTGATCCATGCAGACAGACCGTGACACAAATGAGATTGGGCCAAAATATGGGGAAGATTCAGCCCTGTATGTTCATCCCACAGAAACATTAATTTTCAATCACAGCTCTTTAGTGCATTGGTACGAACGGCAGGTACTTTTCCCTCTGACTCATAAAACTCTGACTGTTAAACCGTTAAAATAATAACATGCAGAGACAAATTCTTAATCGTCAATTGACTGGATTCAAGTGGAAACTCCAGGTTTGATTTCTCCTCACAGTGCTGAAATGAGACTGACTTAAATATGAAGCCATGGGAGAATCCAAACAGTGAACACAAAGATATTATCCAGCAATAATGACAGTGCCCAGGAAGAGTACAAGCAAGGTCAACACCGATACAATGGTGGCCTTTGACCTTTGTATCAGTGAGAACGTGGGATATAGATTAGTACAGCACAGCACAGGCCCTTCAGCTCTCAATGTTGTACCGATGTTTATCCTAATCTAAGATCCAACTTACGAACATACCCTTCATTTTGCTATCACCTATGTGCCTATCCAAGAGTAGCTTAAATAGCTCTAATATATCTGACTTTACTCCCACCGCTGGCAGTGCGTTCCACACACCCACCACTCTCTGTGGAAAGAACCTGGACTGAATGGTCTGTTTCTGTGCTGTACATCTCGATGACTCTCTGACCTCTGACGACTCTCCTAAACTCTCTACCAATCACCTTAAAATTATGCCCCCTCATGATAGCCATTCCTTCCCTGGGAAAATGTCTCGAGCTATTCTCTCTATCTAAGCCTCACATCATCTTGTACATCTCTATCAAGTTCCCTCTTGTCCTTTTTTGCTCTAATGGGAAAACCTTTCTCCATCAGACACACCCTCCAGTCCAGGCAGCATCCTGGAAAATCTCCTCTGCACCCTCTCTAAAGCTTCGTCATCCTTCCTATAGTGAGTTGACCAGAACTGAAGATAATATTCCAACTGTGGTCTAACCTTGGTTCCATAACGCTCCAGCATGATCTTCCGGCTCTTAAACTCAATCCCCCTGTTAAAGAAAGCCAACACCCCGTAGGTATTCTTACCCACCCGACCAACTTGGGTTCAGATTCATTCCTTCCAGCATCCAGAAGCAGTTGGTCCCACATGGAAGGAAGGATCTGGATAGGGATGAAGCCAAGGAATTCTCACTTTGAAGAACTATCATGTGCCAACTCACGGGCACCATCCACCAGTTCAGATAAACTCGAAAGAAAATGGCCAGGTTTCCAGGCCACTATTCCCACTTTCCCTGGTCTGTCCGGGTTCCTCTGGAAGTCAATAGCCCAGAGACGTTCGAATAATGAAATGTATTTCATGCTCTTTCTTGAAGCAACGTACTGGATGAAAAACTGCAAAAATCTTACCCAAACAATGCTTCCAAATGAACCCATTTATATGGACTTGATGGAAGATCATATCAGACCAGGCATTTCTCCCCACCCCCACCCTCCTCTAGCTTATCTCCCCACCCTTCAGGCTCACTGCCTTTATTCCTGATGAAGGGCTTTTGCCCGAAACGTTGATTTCGCTGCTCCTTGGATGTTGCCTGAACTGTTGTGCTCTTCCAGCACCACTAATCCAGATACTCCCCCCACCCCAGCCAAACCAACTACTTCCTGACCCCACAGTTACCCAATCACCCACCTCACCTCACCTACCCACTCACCTATTCACCAGCACACATTCCAAGACACAGGTAAGTGCAACATCAAGGAATGAAAGGCCTGTAATGCGTTATGATGCTCTATGTTCTATGTTATAATCTAACTCAGGCTTAAACATAAACAAAATCTCTTCCCCACAGCTCTCTGTGATAAGGAGCTCCAAAGAGTCTCCACTCTCTGAGAGAAGAGATTCCTCCTCATCTCAGTCTTAAATTGGCACTCCTCCTTTCTCAGACTGTGCACTGTGGTTCTAGAGTCTCCCATGAGGGGTAACAGCATCTCAGCATTTACCTCATTAAACCCCGTAACAATCTGATACGTTTCAATGTGATCACCTCTCATTCACCTAAACTCCAGTCAATTCGAGAATCTTCAACCAATAGAAAAAGTGTGTCTTTATCTATCTGTAATATCCTGAAAACCTCGATTAGATTATCTCTTAACCTTCTAAGTTTCAGAGAATACAAGGTCCCATCTGCCTAATCTCTCCTCATAACTTAACCCTTGAATTCCAGATTTGACCTCTGTAAATCTTTTTTATACCCCTCCAGGGCCAAAACACCTTCCTAAGGTGTGGTGCCCAGATCCATTCACAATAATTCAAGTGGATTACTACAGCATGACATCTGGGTCCCTGTACTCCAGCCATCCTGATATGAAGGCCGTATGGGTCCTGGTAAATTTTAGACAGATAAGAAAATAACATTCCTCACGGTGAGTGATGATTCTTTGAAAAGTTGGTGAAAGCAGTGTCCTTGAATGTTCTGAAGACAGAGATAGATAGATTGCTGGTTAGTGGAGGAGGGGTGGGGGAGGTGGTGCTGGTGAATGGTTACCTGGAGTCAGCAGAAATATGAAGCAATCTGCCCAGCTGTGATCTGATTGGATAATGGAGCAATCTCCAGGGGCTAAGTGACCCACTGCAGCTGCTAAATGGGATGTTCATCTGAAATAATGAGTCAGTGCACCCTTCATAAATCATTTCCTTTCACAACAACTTCAGCTTCTTATCCATAACCTAACAGGAAAAACGGAACAAGTGATTTGCTCCAAGTGAGACTGCAGTCTGACAACCAATGAACCGAACAGATTGTTCCAACCTGCTCCTCAGCATTGTTAATGACAACAAGGTGGGCCCCCATGGATTCACAGAATGTCTGAGCTTCTTTCCAAGTTGTTTTCTGTGTTGAAACGTAGTAACGCCTTTGGTTCCCCTGGCTCCACTGGTCGGGCAGTTGGATGTGAAGCAGATCTGTGAGGGTATTGAGATAAACATGAGAAATAGCTGAGACACGACAGTATCTTACAGATGTCCTTATTTACTGACATTTTACATGGCAGGCTGCATTTACTGTTTGTGGGATATAGGTAAAGTAATGTTACTTCTGCAATTACAATTACTTATACAAAGTAAATGAACTCACACCCAGTGTGTAATTGTTTCAGCCAAGAGCTGAGTCAACAAGAAAGGAAACTATGTGGAGGAAATACATAATTTTTTTTTTGTATTAGCTAAAATTGTATGCAAGAAAGAAACGGGACTGCAAAACAATGGTAGACATTACAGGCGACTAGATAAGATGCTGTGAGGGGAGGCAGTGAAGCTAGATACGCCTGTACAAACAGTAGGTATAAACATCTGTTTCCCACTTATACAGAAACACAGGAACAAACCCCAATTAACAAACCCCAATTAAACAAACCCCAATTAGAAGGTCATTGGGATCAGTATGGTTGGTGAAAGCACAGATGGAGGGAGTAGATAATGGTAAGGAAAGGATATGCCTAACAATGACCCACAGCGGGATGAGGTCAAACGGCCTTGTGAGGCCAGAAATAAGCATTTTGTCACAGATGAGGCCGGATAAGGCAAGAGATGAACAGGAGTAATGGGTACTGGTCTTTGGGAAGTGGAGGATGTAAACAGGGGAGGAGCAATGAAATAAAGAAAATATAGAAACCAAATTATATAAATATCGAGTATTCGTTGAATTCAGGGTCTTTTTTTTCCCTGCCTTGTGGACATCGCACCCACTTGCAAGTGTGAAATAAATGACACTACTGATTCAGATCTTGTCTCAGACTGAAATTATTGAAGTGTGTGATCTTTGTTTCTCACACTGGTTTTCAGTGGTAATATCTCTACCTCTGAACCGGGAGGTCTGGGTTCAGTCCCACTTGCTCCAGAGTCATGTCGTCACATCTCTGAGGAAATATATTAGAAAATGTTTCTATCGGGAACATGGAATAATCCGATTAGCTCTGACCTTACTCCTGCTCGGAAATCATGCTTGCTTCTTTAAAGAACCACAATCACCATGTTGATCTAAATAGCCTCCTGTTGTGCTGTGACACACTTTAAATGCTGGAAATTACTACAGTTCCCAACAACGATATAGTTTTCTCAGATATTACTCCTCTTATAACTTCAACCATTGTCAAAGCTGATACCATTGTGAAAGATAACAGCTCTCGCAGAGTGAAGTGGTACTAAATATAACAGACAGTAACAAGGACAATGACAGACTTCAGGAAAGCAGAAACAGTTTGGGGAATTGGACAGGGACAGAACACAAAGGGATTACCAGCTAAGAATTGTGAAGTGATGCATTTTGAAAGGAAGAAAGAAGAAGCAACAAAATAAATTTTAGAACTTGGCAGTTGATACTGGAACAGAGAGCTACTGAGTTGCAATTTTTGATATTTACAGAACAAATTACAGTTGTGAAGACATTTAGGATCTGGAAATAGTGCTAGGACGTTATTTTTTAAACCAGTTGTTCACTCTCACCTAGAGTACTACTCTTTCAGAATGATGTCCAGCCCTTAAAGATGAAACAGAAGAGAGTTTCTGGGATAATGTGAGAAAGAGAAATGTTAGTCCATGGAGTGAGAAGGTGAGATTGCTCTCCACCCAGAGAAGATTATGAGGAGATTTGAAAGAATTGTTGAAAATCATTAACTGTTTCGTTATATGAGGAGAAAAATTGTAATAACTCATGAACACAGGTACAGTTTGGCATATGCACCCAAGGTAAAACAAGGAAAAATATTCTCACCGAATGTCCTCGTATAAGATATGATGTAATGATTTTGAATCAGTTTCCCACCCACCGTGATTGGAAGGTGGCTGGCCAGGCAGATCTCAGTAGAAATGAGATCCCTCATTGGGGCTGTTAGCCTGGGCCAATCAGGGAGCCCTGGCTGACAGATCTAAACAAGAGTCTCAGAGAGTCTCCTCACTCTAGGGGCTGGCTCTGAGCGAGCTGGTCAGAGTCCATGTCCTGTGCACATATAAATAAAGGGTGACTTGGTGATGGGATACTGGCCTCACCTACATCATCCTCGAGTTTCCAATAATACACAAGACAAGCAGTTCCTGCCATTTTGGAAAGAACACAATCATTAAGCTATTGAGCGTGTAAAAGTGATAGTTAACTGCACTGCCATGTTGCCCCATTCTCCTCCTAACCTGCTGAGATCATTCATAAAATTGACTGTGGCCTTCCCCTTTTTTCAAGAATTTTATTTGTCTGAAGATTAAAATAATTTCAAAATTTGGCAGAAGTTCACTAATTTTGTTTTGGTTATATCACGAGAAGCAACAGAATCATCACCTTACAGTCACAGTTGAATGCAAAAGTTAACTAGTTCTTCAATATTTGATTTTGAATTTTTGTTGGAATAATTCCAGGCCAGCATTTATTATCCATTTTTAATTACCCAGAAGAGCCAACCACAGTGCTGTGGGTTTGGCATAGGTCAGACCAGGTAGGGATTTTATTTTCCTTCCCGAAAGAACATTAGTGAACCTGATCGGTGTTTTCCAACAATCACCAATGGATCCATCATCATTATTAGACGTTTAATTCTAGATTTTTATTGAATTCATATTCTACCATCTGCTATGATAAGTTTTAACCCCAGGTTCACAGGACATTACCAGTGTGCCTGGATTAACAGTCCTGTGAGAATAACAATAGGTCATTGCATTCCCCCTAATTTTGAAGTAATTCTGCATCTTAAGAATTATTTTCTTTGAGTTGTCCAATTAAGTATTTTATTTCACCTACATCTCTCAACTACATCTTCCTGATAAAAATGTGTTTCTTTCCTCACTTAAAAAGCTTTGAATTGTTCAGTACAGTATTGCTGCTATTGTGTAAAAGTGAAGGCTTCATCATGCCACTCGCTTGTTAGAGGAGCTAACGGCTGGGAGATTAAACTGAGGGTCACCACTGCTCAGGCAAGGGGTGACACTGAAGAGGTGAGATATCCATCATACCCTCAGCTTGTTCAGGAACTGAAGCCATGCTATCGGTGTTACTCTGTATCACAAACTAGCCATTCAGCCAACTGAGCTGCACGGAAACATTTGTTGTGCAGGTGTCATCAAAATGGTGGATCTTATCCATCTGTGAGTGAAATGGAAGAGTCCAGGCATTTTGAAATAATTCAAAATCCAGGAGGACACTGAAACCACTGGATCCCCTGAATTTGTGAAGTGGATGATGTGGTAACAGTGGCAAATGTAATGATTGTAAAAATATTTATATACACAATGTACAATAGTAATAATGAAAAGTAAACCATGGGAGAAGGATTGGACATGAGTCTGAAAGAGTGAACACTGAACAGTGCCATCAGCATGGAACACGATGATGTTGTTATGAGGAGAGCCAGGAGGAGGCACAAAAAAGGCTTGGCAAGAAGGATTAGGGAGAACCCAAAGGCATTTTACAAGTACGTGAGGAATAAGAGGATGATCAGGGAGAAGGTAGGGCCGATCAGGAATAGCGTAGGGAACTTGTGCATGGTGTCTGAGCAGACAGGGAAGCCCTTAATGAGTTTTTTGCTTTGGTTTTCACTGAGGAAAGGGAACTTGTTGTCAAGGGAAACTGAGAGGAGCTGGGATACAGTCTTGACCAGATCAAGATTGATGAAGTTGATATGCTAGAAATTTTGGAAAACATTAAGATTGATAAGTCCCCAGGGCCAGACCAGATTTATCCTAGGCTGCTCCGGGAAGTGAGAAAGGAGGTTGCTAAGCCACTGGCGAGAACATTTGCCTCCTCACTCTCCACAGGAGTTGTACCGGAGGATTGGAAGGAGGCGAATGTTGTTCCACTTTTCAAGAAGGGTAATAGGGAAATCCCTGGCAATTACAGACCAGTCAGTCTCACGTCTGTGGTCAGCAAAGTTGTGGAAAGAATTCTGAGGGATAGGATTTATGACTATTAGGCAAGGCATAGTGTGATTAAAGGCAGTCAGCATGGCTTTGTGAGGGGCAGGTCATGCCTCACAAATCTTATTGAGTTCTTTGAGGAGGTATCAAGACAGGTCGACGATGGTGGAGCTGTGGCTGTGATGTATATGGACTTCAGCAAGGCTCATTCATAAAGTCAGGGAGTATGGGATGTAGGGAGATTTGGCTATCTGGATTCAGAATTGGCTGGCTGACAGAGGCAGAGAGTGGTTGTAGATGGAAAGTATTCTGCCTGGAGGTCAGTGTTGGTGGGGTCCCGCAGGGCTCTATACTTGGGCCTCTGCTCATTGTAGTTTTTATAAATGACCTGGATAAGGAGGTTGAGGGTTGGGTTAGTAAATTTGTAGATGACACGAAGGTTGGAGGTATCATTGATAGCATAGAGGGCTACAGCAGACTGCAGTGCAACATAGACAGGATGCAGAGCTGGGCTGAGAAATGGCAGATGGAGTTCAACCTGGATAAATGTGAAGTGATGCATTTTGTAAGGTCGAACTCGATGCTGAATATAAGATTAAAGACAGGATTCTTGGCAGTGTGGAGGAGCAGAGGGATCTGGGTGTGCAAGTACAGAGATCCTTCAAAGTTGCCACCCAAGTGAATAGGGTTGTTAAGAAAGCATACGGTGTTTTGGCTTTCGTTAACAGGGGGATCGAGTTTAAGAGCCGTGAGGTTTTGCTGCGGCTCTACCAGTCCCTGGTGAGACCACACTTGGAATATTGTGTCCAGTTCTGGTTGCCCTACGATAGGAAAGATACAGAGGCTTTAGAGAGGGTGCAAAGAAGGTTTATCAGGATGCTGCCTGGACTGGAGGGCTTGCCTTATGAAGAGAGGTTAAAAAAGCTTGGAGTTTTCTCTCTGGAGAGAAGGAGGAAGAGAGGAGACCTGATCGAGGTGTACTAAATAATGAGAGGAATAGATAGTCAATAACCAGAGACGTTTCCCCAGGGCAGGGTTGACTGGTATGAGGGGTCATAGTTTGAAGATATTAGGGGGAAGGTATAAAGGAGACGTCAGAGGTAGTATCTTTACACAGAGAGTGGTGAATGCATGGAATGTGTTGCCAGCTGTGGTGGTGGAAGCAGAGTCATTAGGGACATTTAAGCGACTGCTGGACATACACATGGATAGCAGTGAGTTGAGGGGTGCGTAGGTTCAGTTACTGTATTTTATATTAGGATTAAACCTCGGCACAACATCGTGGGCCAGAGGGCCTGTTCTGTACTGTACTTTTCTATGTTCTATGTTCAATGTTCGATGTTATATGGATTTATGGACCCAACCCTTTAAAATCCTCTCGTAATTTGTAATCTAAAGTACAGTAACTGCATCCATTTGGAAATCTGTAAAAGGACTTTATTAGAGATTAGAAGCAATATCTCCTTATCACTGTTTAGAATCATTTGTTGATGTGACCACTCCAGATATGATTGTACTTAGAAACCTCAGTCAGCAGTGTGTAACGATCCAGTATTATGTATCATTCAGAGACCTTACTGAGTGAAAAACTAGAAATTACACTTACTCTCCTACAGCTGTGACATTTCATTCCTAAGTTCAGCGATGAAGCTTTTAGTCTGTTCAGAGGTTCCTCGAGCTGCAAGAATATCAATGAGAAAATCTCAGAGAAATGTTGAAGCATAGAAAGTAATTCATGCCAGCTCTCTATAAGAGGAAAACAGCCGGTTTCTCACTCTCCTGCCTTACTCTATCGTTTCTTTTTTCTCTTTAGCTGCTGAGATAATTCTCTTTCAAAAACCATGATTGAATCTGCCTTGCTGTGTTCTTCCAGCCTCCTGCCTGTCTATTTTTGGATTCCAACATTTGCAGTGTTTTTGTCTCTAACCAACCTGGTCAAACTCTCCAGATCGGAACCGGTCATTGTGGAAGCCTAGTAACCCATGGCACTGTTAGTTCCTTTGCTAATCGTCTAACTCAACATTGTCACTCAGACGATATTGATTCTGTCCAGGCTTCTTGCAATTTTGAACACTTGGATTAAAATTCTCGTGAACATTCTCAGGAGCAACATTTCAGATCAAGTGGCACGGTTTGGAGAACAAGGTCAGTCTTGGCTCTTCATTAGATCATCATCGAATCAGAGATCATTGATTCCCGACAGTGTGGTAACAGGCCCTTCGGCCCAACAAGTCCACACCGACCCTCCGAAGAGTAACTCACCCAGACCCATTCCCCCACCCTATTACTCTACATTTACCCTGACTAATGCACCCCTCACCTCCACATTCCTGAACTCTATGGGCAACTTAGCACAGCCAATTCACCTAATCTGCACATCTTTGGACAGGGGAAGGAAACCAGAGGAAACCCACCCAGACACACGGAGAAGGTGCAAACTCCACACAGACAGACAGTCACCCAAGGCTCGAGATGAACCTGAGTCCCTGACACTGAAAGGCAGCAGCACTAACCACTCAGTCACCATGGCACTGGAGAGAGTTCGGAGAGATCGTTATGGGTGAAATCAACAGAAATTATATCAACTGGTTGGTGAGCTACCTTTTAACTCGAGGTCTTCAACTGAAAATGATCACCCAGCTCAACAAAGGAATAGGTTCAAAATTCCTTTGTGCAAACGATTTTAAAATCTGTCATCAGAACCAGGTAAATGGGTGGGAGTGGAGTTCAGATCAACATTTAAAGGGGGGCTTGGTCAGATAATTCAAAAAGAAAATGGAGAAAATACAGAGCAAAGACCAAGAACCAGAACAGTGCGGTCCTGAAGGAGGGTTCCACCTGAAACACGTTGCCGTGTCAACCTCCTGATACTCCCGAGCAGAAAGTGAGGACTGCAGATGCTGGAGATCAGAGCTGAAAGCATGTTGCTGGAAAAACGCAGCAGGCCAGGCAGCATCCAAGGAGCAGGAGAATAGACATTTCGGGCATAAGCCTGAAGAAGGGCTTATGCCTGAAACGTCGATTCTCCTGCTCCTTGGATGCTGCCTGACCTGCTGCGCTTTTCCAGCAACACATTTTTCACTCCTGATACTCCCGGGCTTGCTGTGTTCTCCCAGCCTCCTACAAGCCTGCTCACTAGAGCATGAACAGCCACAGACAGGAAGGTCCATGTTGGATCAAAGAGAAGAATGAACATCCCAAGCTACAGAAGGCCCAGGGTTGGGCTAATGCAGAATGGAGGGATATCCACAAAATAAGACCCAGTCTCATTTTGGTCTTTCCATCGCCAGACCATAGCAACACGACGGCTGGAGGAAGAGCGCCTCATCTTCCGCCGAGGAACCCTCCAACCACAAGGGATGAACTCAGATTTCTCCAGTTTCCTCATTTCCCCTCCCCCCACCTTGTCTCAGTCAAATCCCTTGAACTCAGCACCGCCCTCCTAACCTGCAATCTTCTTCCTGACCTCTCCGCCCCCATCCCCACTCCGGCCTATCACCCTCACCTTGACCTCCTTCCACCTATCGCATTCCTAACGCCCCTCCGCCAAGTCCCTCCTCCCTACCTTTTACCTTAGCCTGCTGGACACACCTCCCTCATTCCTTAAGAAGGGCTCATGCCCGAAATGTCGATTCTCCTGCTCCTTGGATGCTGCCTGACCTGCTGCGCTTTTCCAGCAATACATTTTCAGCTCTGATCTCCAGCATCTGCAGACCTCACTTTCTCCTTTCCAGTGTAGAGAAAAGCACATCACTGCAGCAGCAAATGCCGTGTATTAAATTGAAAGAATTACTATTTCACTTGAAAGGAAAATTTGGAGCCATGACTAATCCACATTGTAGGAAGGATGCGGTAGCACTGCAGAGGGTGCAGACGAGATTAACCAGGATGCTGCCTGCACTGGACTGGATCAGGAATGAAGAGAGGTGGGACAGACTGGTGTTACTTTCCTGAGAGCAGAGGAGGCTGAGTATGCACAACTACACGACGGCTGGAGGAGGAGCGCCTCATCTTCCGCCTGGGAACCC
The DNA here is from genome assembly GCF_020745735.1 of Hemiscyllium ocellatum. Taxonomy (NCBI): domain Eukaryota; kingdom Metazoa; phylum Chordata; class Chondrichthyes; order Orectolobiformes; family Hemiscylliidae; genus Hemiscyllium; species Hemiscyllium ocellatum. Next base: position 32,588,788 of record NC_083445.1, on the reverse strand, counting down.
TCCAACCACAAGGTATGAATTCAGATTTCTCCAGCTTCCTCATTTCCCCTCCCCCCACCTTGTCTCAGTCGGTTCCCTCAACTCAGCACCGCCCTCCTAACCTGCAATCCTCTTCCTGACCTCTCCGCCCCCACCCCACTCCGGCCTATCACCCTCACCTTGACCTCCTTCCACCTATCCCACCTCCATCGCCCCTCCCCCTAGTCCCTCCTCCCTACCTTTTATCTCAGCCTGCTTGGCTCTCTCTCTCTTATTCCTGATGAAGGGCTTATGCTCGAAACGTTGAATTCTCTATTCCTGAGATGCTGCCTAACCTGCTGTGCTTTGACCAGCAACACATTTGCAGCTGTGATCTCCAGCATCTGCAGACCTCATTTTTTACTCGAGGCTGAGAGGAGCCATGACTGAGATGAGGGGCTGATCTGTTAGTCAGGCAGAACCCTTTTCCCTAAGATGAAGAGATCAGTGACTCAGGGCAGAGTTTAAAGTAGGGGCAGAAAGTTTCGAGAAGATGTGAGGGAAATACTTTTCTTTTATTCAGAGGAGAGAGGGAATCTGGGACTCATGACCTGTAAGGGTGTAGAGACAGAAACCCTCATCACATTTTATAAATATTTCGATGGACACTTGTGATCCCAACACATGCAAGACTACGGGGCAAGTTCTGGAAATTGGGATTAGAATAGTTAGGTGCTGTATCTGATCGGTAATGGGGGCTGCTAAGACTTCACATATCTCTAACCGGAACTGCTTTCTGTGTCAGAGATTCCCACAGGATCACCGCTCGCTGGGTGAAAAGATTTTGCCTTACCTCTGTCCGAAATACCCAACCCTGTATTGTTAAACTGTGCCCCCTAGTGCTGGACTCCCCCACCATGAGGAATATCCTTCCTGCATTTACCCAGTCTAGCTCTGTTCGAACTTAATAGGTTTCTTTGAGATTCCCCCTCATTTCTCCAGCCCTGTACAATGGCAGCAACATATCCCTGTCCCGGGCTTGAATCATCTCCAACGTACCATTTACCTTCTTCACCTCCTGCTGCACCTCCATGGTGACCTCAGTGACTGGTGCACAAGGACACCCAGGTCCCACTGCACACTCCACACCCCTCTCCCAATCTATTACCATTCCAATTAGAACCTGCCTTCCTGCTTTTGTTCCCAAAGTGGGGAACCTCACATTTGTCCGCACTATACTGCCTCTGTCATACACCTGCCCACTCACTCAGCGTCTCCAAATCACCCTGAAGCTTTGAAACCACCCAGCTTTGCAGCATCTTCAAACTTGGTGATATTACATCGAGTCAGTGAGTCCTACAGCATGGAGACCGGTCCTTCAGCCCAAACTGGCTCATGCTGACCAAGAGGTCTCTCCACGCTAACCCCATCTCCCTGCACTTGGCCCATATCCTTCTAACCCTTTCCTAACCTAACCTTTGTCCAAATGCCTTTTAAATATTTTTAACAAACCCACATCAACCACTTCTGTTGGCAGCTCATTCCATATGAGTACCACCGTCTGTGTAAAAATGTTGCCCCTCAGGTTCCCTTTTATTCTTTTCCTCTAAACTTAAACTCCAACCCTGGGAAAAAGACTGAGTACATTCACCTGATCCATACCTCTCATGATTCTTATACACCTCTACAACGTCGCCCTTCAGTCTCTTACACTCTAAATAAAAAACGTCCTAGCTTGTCCACCCTCTCCCTATAACTCAGAACATTGAGTCCTGGCAACATCCTTGTAAACTTCTTCTGCACTCTTTCCAGTTTAATAGCATCCTTCCTACAACAATGTGACCACAAAACTGAACACAGTACTCCAAGTGCAGCCTCACCAATGTCCTGTACAGCTGCAACATAACTTCTCTACCCCTGTATTCAATGCCCTGACTGATAAAGGCCAGTGTGCCAAAAGCCTCCTTCACTGCCCGGTCTACCTGGGACTCCACTTTCAGAGAGAGAACTGTGCACCTGAACTCCAAGGTTCCTCTGTTCCACTCCACTCCCTAAGGCCCCACCATTCACCATGAAGTTCCTACCTTGATTTGACTTTCCAAAATGCAAGACCTTACACTTATTTATATTAAATTCCATTTACCCTTTCTCACCCACTTCTCCAACTGATCAAGGTCCTGCTGCGATTTCTGATAACCTTCCTCACTGTCCACCATACCGTCTATTTTAGTGTCATCTGCAAACTTACTAACCCTGCCTTGTACATTCTCATCCGAATCATTGATGTCGATAACAAACAACAATGGGCCCAGCACCGACCCTGAGGCACTCCACTGGTCACAGGCCTCCAGAACAAGCATCCTTCCACATTACCCTCTGCTTCCAACCATCAAGCCAACTCTGTGTCCAGGCTACCAGCTCCCCCTGGATTCCATGTGATCTAACCTTCCAGAGCAACCTTACCAAAGCCTCATCCATTTCCCTCATCTAAATCAGGGATAAACATGGTGAATAAAAGGTTTCCCAGCACTGATCCCTGGGTAGCTCACTCATCACTGCCTGTAACTTGGAAAACGTCCCATTTATTCACGCTCTTTGTATCTTTTCTGACAATGCAGTTCTCTATCGATGTCTGTGCACCATTTCCACTCCCATGTGCTTTAATTTGACATGCTCATCTCTCGATGGGACCAAGTTGAAACTTTCTGTTTGTTCAAGAAAACCATATTAACTGGCTCTATCTTATCAACTCCATTAATTATATCCTCAAATCTTCCAGTAAATTTCTCACGCATGGCTTCCCTTTCCCAAATCCAGATTAACTTGGCCTGATGGTGACAATGTTTTCCAAGTGCTGTGGTCTTCCATCTTTTGTCCCCTTCCCATGCCAGGGACCACATACAAGCTGCCTTGATTTCCCCCTTCAACAGGAACTGACTCAGCCTCTCTTAAAACTGTCCAGCTTCCAGAGTTTCACTTCATCTTTCACTTCACTCTGTGCCTTCAGGGGTCAAGGATCACAAGCTTCATCAAAGAATGGGTATCAACACACATCCAGATCCTTCCTCCCCCATCATTCTCTCAAACGACCTGCCTTCCTTGTATTCCATTCTCTATCTGGGTATTCACAACAGTTTCTGACCTGGTGCACTCTGATCCTTAATTCTCTGTCTTAGTAAAGACCTCGACTTACACACCTTATGTATCGACCTCAACAATGCTAAGATCTCTTCTGTTGTCTCCATCTCCATGCCCACTGGTTTGCCCAGGAGTCATCCCACCAACAAAAACAATCCCTTCACCCGTCTCCAACAGTTTCCCTTCAGCTAGTCACCAAGCACCCCCTACAAGATCACCAGTATCTTTTAACTGTGAAGCACTCTCATGAGGGTGGCACCCCCAACCTCTCTGCTCTTCTCTCTCATCCACTTGTGTGTCTCCCTCTGATCCTGCTGCACCCCTTTCTCTGAAGTCCACCCCAAACATTGCCACCATGTTGCTGTTGTTGCTTGACATAATGACCTCTGCCCAGCAAAGGCCAAACTGCAATTCCTCTGACCCCACCCTGGACCATGACCTCACGACTAAACATCAACCTGTCGTATCCAAAAGCAACAGTGACCTCAGATCCTGCACAGACCTTCCCTTCTGTGACTTTAGTATCATAGTTCCCCGGGCTGTTTTATCCTCCTTCCCACGGTCCATACATTAGAACTGTCCTGCTCAACCGACTGTTCATCTTGTTCCTATCCCACTGAACTTCTTTCTTCCTATCCCTCCCCCATTCCTCTCCCCTTGGGCATTCCCATTGGACTTCCATCCTTCTGTCACCTTACATCACTTCAACCATTTTTAATTTCCAGTCCCATGGGCCTAACCACTACACGATGGCCATCCAATCCGTCTCCACTTTTATTCCCAGCAGAGCTGTCAGAGCTCCCTGCTTCTTCTTGATACAGTGGTCCAAATAATCCCTATCCACTACAGGGTGTCCCAGGCTGAACGTGGTTTATTTATTTATTGGTGTTGTGGGATGTGGGGGTCACTGGCTGGGCCCTGCATTTATTGTCCAGTCCCTAGTTGCCCCTTGAGAAGGTGGGGGTGAGCTGCCTTCTTAAACCACTGCAGTCCACCTGCTGTGGGTTGACCCACAATGCCCTTAGGGAGGGAATTCCAGGATTCTGACCCAGTGACTGTGAAACAACGGCGATATATTTCCAAGTCAGGATGGTGAGTGCTCTGGAGGGGATCTTGCAGGGGGTGGTGTTCCCATGTATATGCTGCCCTTTTCCTTCGAAATGGGCGTGGTCGTGGGTTTGGAAGGTGCTGTCTGAGGATCTTTGGTGAATCTCTGCAGTGCATCTTGTAGACAGTACACACTGCTGCTACTGAGCATCCGTGGTGGAGGGAGTAGATGTTTGTGGATGTGGTGCCAATCAAATCAGCTGCTTTATCCTGGATGGTGTTGAGTGTTATTGGGGCTCCACCCATCCAGGTAAATGGGGCGTATTCCATCCCACTCCTGCCTTGTGCCTTGTAGATGGTGGACAGGCGTTGGGGAGTCAGGGGGTAAGTTATTCCTAGCACCTGACCTGATCGTGTAGCCCATTGTGTTTATGGGGTGAATCCAGTTGAATTTCTGGTCAACTTCCAGGATGTTGATAGTACTAACACCATTGAATGTCAAGGGGCGGTGGTTAGATTGTTACTTATTGGTGATAGTCATAGCCTGGCATTTGTGTGTCATGGATGTTACTTGCCAGTTGTTAGCCCAAGCCTGTATATTGCACAGATCTTGTTGCGTTTGGACACAGACTGCTTCAGGATCTGAGGAGTTGTGAATGGGGCTGAACATTGTGCAATCATCAGTGAACATCCTCATTTCGGACCTTCTGATGGGAGGAAGGTCACTGATGAAGCAGCTGAAGATGGTTGGGGCTTGGACACTACTCTGAGGGACTCCTGCAGGGATGTCCTGGAGCTGAGATGACTGACCTCCAAACACCACCACCATCTTCCTATCTGTCAGGTATGACTCCAACCAGCGGAGAGTTTGCCCACTGATACCCATGTTTGTTAGGGCTTCTTGATGGCACATCCAGTTGAATGCAGCCTTAATGTCAAGGGCTGTCACTCAACCCACACTCCCAACCCCCAACAAACCCCACCAACCCCACCCCCACCCCTCCCCTCAGGAATTCAGCTCCTTTGTCCATGTTTGACCCAAGGCCGTAATGAGGTCAGGAGCTGAGTGACCCTGGGGGAACCCAAACTGGGTGTCACTGAGCAGGTTATTGCTGAGCAGGTTATTGCTGAGCAGGTTATTGCTGAGCAGGTGCTGCTCGGTAGCACTGATAATGACCCTTTCCATCACTTTCCTGATGATGGAGAGAAGAGTGATGGGGCGGGAATTGGCCAGGTTGGATTTGTCCTGCTTTTTATCTCCAGGGCATATCTGGGCAATTTTCCACATTAGATTAGATTAGATTTACAGTGTGGAAACAGGCCCTTTGGCCCAACAAGTCCACACCGACCCGCCGAAGCGCAACCCACCCATACCCCTACATTTACCCCTTACCTAACACTACAGGCAATTTAGCATGGCCAATTCACCTGACCCGCACATCTTTGGACTGTGGGAGGAAACCGGAGCACCCGGAGGAAACCCACGCTGACACGGGGAGAACGTGCAAACTCCACACAGTCAGTCGCCTGAGTCGGGAATTGAACCCGGGTCTCAGGCGCTGTGAGGCAGCAGTGCTAACCACTGTGCCACCGTGCCGCCCACATTGTCGGGTAGATACCAGTGTTGTAACTCTACTGGAACAGTTTGGCCAGAGAGCTGCAAGTTCTGGAGCACAAGTCTTCAGTACTATTGCTGGAATGTTGCCAGGGTCCGTAGTATCCGCCGTCTCTAACTGTTCCTTGATATCATGTGGAGCGAATGGAATCGGCTGAAGCTTGGTATCTGTGATGTTAGGGACCACTGGATCATCTACTCAGCACTTCTGGCTGAAGATTGCTGTGAGAGCTACAGCCTTATCTTTTATACTGATGTGCTGGGCTCTTCTATCATTGAGGATGGGGACATTGTGAAGCCTCCTCCTCCAGTGAGTTGTTTAATTATCCACCATTGTTCACGACTGGATATAGCAGGACTGCAGAGTTTCAATCTGATCTGTTGGTCATGGGATCACTTCACTCTGTCTATCACTTGCTGCTTATGCTGTTTGGTAGTTTCCCCAGGGTGAGCCCTCATCTCCAGGTCTGCCTGGTACTGCTCCTGGCATGCCCTCCTGCACTCCCCGTTGAACCAGGGCTGATCCGCTGGTGCGATGGTAATAGTTGGGAGAGGGATATGCCGGGCCGTGAGGTTACAGATTGTGCTGCAGCTGTTGATGGCCCACAGTGTCTCATGGATGCCCCAGTCTTGAGTTGCTCGATCAGTTCAGAGTCTGTCCCATTTAGCACGGTGATAGTGCCACACAACATGATGCAGGGTATTCTCAATGTGAAGGTGGGACTTTGTCTCCTTACCGGTCACTCTTATCAATCCTGTCCTGGACAGATGTACCTGCAGCTGGCAGATTGGGAAGGATGAGGTCGGGTATGTTTTACTCCCCCTTCTCATTCTGAACAACCTCAGTTTCCTCCAAACTAAAAGGGTGGCTCCGAGTATCCACCTGGGGCTCTCCGTCTCGATGGCCAGCTTGGGGGGACGTGTGGAGGATTCATTAATCCAGTCCAATCTGGTAACCCAGCCTGATCTCTTTCTCCTGGATATACCTGACACTGTCATAACCCGAGCTGTTCCCGATGGAACATTTCATTGTCTTATTTCCATTCTCTCCCTTTCATCCAACTTCACCTGGTTACTTTGGGAACAAAATCCCCCCCCCCCCCCCCACCTCCCCCCAATACAGTTTGGCTCTTGAGCTCTTTCAAATCAGGAACTGCAACTTGATTTTGGGATTGCTGATGTCCATCCCTGGGTTTCCAATTTTCAGAGCATGGCTAACTCAGGGAGTAAACCCAAAACCAGTGTCACTGACCCTCCTGGGTCTATTTTAGAGATGGTCATGGGCTCTGTTCATCTCACAGCTAATAAATGCTCATAGTAAGGCATTGAGGATTAGTGAAGCTAATGAAGAAATTGACATCTCTCAACCACTTGGTGACAGAATTAAATATCTGTGACCCTCATGTCATATAACACTCACACAGTCACCTTAGTGCGAGCTGAGCAGAGTGAGAAATGTTAAATTAGCACATTCTTACCCTGTCTGCAGAGTACTGACTGATCATCCAGTTTCTCTCACTGTTCAGACTTCCAGACGATCCGCAAGTCAATGAGCTTATGGAATGATTCCTCCGAGGACCTGAGGAGGGTGAGGGAAGTCCCCATCCCCAGAGCACAGCTCTCACCAAATATTTCCCAACAGGTTATGGAGTTACACATCAGAATGGGGGGAAGGGGGGAAAGGCTACACAGAGAAGGTGAGTATCAAGTGACAACAGGGAACGTGTAAACTTCCCATGAATCACTGGGAGAAAAGACAATCCCAGCAGAGGGATTTATTGGTTAATGTTGCAGGACAACATCAGGAAATGGAGATTAATTCACGAGTAGATTATCTTTGGAGCATCAATCAAATGAGTCCATGTAGCTTTTGATCATAGCTGGAAAAACTATGCATTTAAACATATTTAAACAGGTACCTTATAGCTAGATCCCATCTGCCCCATTTATCTAATTCTCAAATTTATTTCATTGAAGAAATAAAACATTCTCACATTTATCCTTCTTTTGGGAACTGTTCACATGGAGAAGACATGTCAGCATTTCCAGTGGGTTCGAACCCGACAGGATAACACCGTGCTCAGAGAAAGCGAGGACTGCAGATTCTGGAGATTTTTCACAGTTGAGAGTGTGGTGCTGGGAAAGCACAGCAGGTCACAGCAGGAGGAGGGAGATAATTGACATTTCGGGCATAAGTCCTTCATCAGGAATGATCGTGCTGCTGATTTAATTCAGCCAGCTCCGTGAGGGAGAATACAGCTCCTGTTGTGCTGGGTGGGGAACAGTCAGATTGTAATAAGGAACAATACTGGGAGAGAGAACAGGAGAAACAGTACAGTGCTATTCCATCTCATTACTGCCGGAAATGACTATCACCCCCTTCCAAAGTTCAGTCTAATTTCCTTTCAGATTAGCGTTTCTATACTCACAATGTGGAAATGCTAACTACCATAAAATGTCAGATGACTGATATGTTATTCCCCACCCCATTCCTGAATTAATAACACCAGCAATAAGAAAGGCTGAAGCAGGAATATCTCAATTTATCCTTGTTAACGGTTATTGCTTTGTTGACAAAACAAATCCCATATTTTAAAGGCTTACAAAACTTCTAAAGTGTAAATGCAGTGCCGAGAATCACCACAGACAGCAGGATGGAGACATCCAGGAGAAGGTAGATCACCAGAGGTGACCATTTTCTTTGGGTAAGTTCTCTTGACCAGCCACGATACTCTGTAATGTGTAAGAGAAAGTCATCAATGAGACAGTTCGGGGAACTATTTTATGAAGAGGACTTTAAACCTTCTCTTATATGATTCTGAAGAAGAGGCTGAGGGGCCAACCGTTACTGGAAGTTATTGAAGCTTGTACACAAACACATAAAGGACAAAGTGGCCTGTGGATCACATCCCCAAGCATCCACTCCCTCTACCACAGACACTCACGGGCAGCACTGTGTACTATCTACAAGATGTACTGCAGGAATTCAGCAAACATCCTCAGGCAGCACCTTCCAAACCCTCGCCACTTCCATCTAGAAGGACCAGGGTAGCAGATGCGTGGGAACGCCACCCCCTGCAAGTTCCCCTCTGAACCATGCACCATCCTGACAGAAATATACCATCATCCCTGCACTGACACTGAGTGAAAATCCTGGAACTCTCTCCCTAAGGGTATTGTGCATGAACCTACAACACATGGACTATAGACATTTCAAGAAGGGAGCTCCCCCCCACCTTTTCAAGGGGCAACTAGGGACAGGGTAATAAATACTGGGCCCAGCCAGTGACCCCCACCTTCTCAAGGGGCAACTAGGGACGGGGTAATAAATACTGGGCCCAGCCAGTGACCCCCACCTTCTCAAGGGGCAACTGGGGACAGGGTAATAAATACTGGGCCCAGCCAGTGACCCCCACCTTCTCAAGGGGCAACTAGGGACAGGGTAATAAATACTGGGCCCAGCCAGTGACCCCCACGTCCCAGGAGTGAGTAAAGAAAACGTGTGTTTCTTCAATTTGAGAACATTCAGAGACGGGAGCTTGAAGATTTAAACTGAGCAATAAATGGAAGTGATGTTGGTTATGGACAGTTACAAACAACAGACACATGGGGCAGAACCTTGTACGGCCGTGAAGGCCTTGGACAATGGGGAGAAGTCTGGGACAATGATGGGAAAAGGCCACTGAGACTTCTCTCGATGTTGGGAGGAATTTGTTGTGTTTTTCTCCAGGAGTTCCAAGAGTGTGGTTCTCACTTGGGAACTGCAAGGTGCCTTGAAATGGGGATTACTGCTTGTTATCAACCTCATTAACATTGGCTCTCACATCATTCACATTTAAGTCCCTGCCCTACCACCTGCCGAATAGAAACTCTGTCCCTCCCTACTATCACCTGACGAAGGAGCATCACTCCGAAAGCTAGTGTGCTTCCGATTAAACCTGTTGGACTATAACCTGGGGTTGTGAGATGTTTAACTATGGCCCTCCCTGCCGTCCCCCTTCCCGGTTTGATGCTGCAGCATTGGCCTCTGATGGGAGGGGCTCTGCTTGTCACTGGCCCCTCAGGGGTTCCCTTCCTTCCTGCTGGAGGAACAGGAAGAGCGTTCAATATGCTCAATGTTCAGTCATTGTGTCTGACACCTGCACACACACGATGGGTGCTGGAGGAAAATAATCACTACCGCTGTGAGGCCAAAAGATAAAAACAAGAGAAAAGGGAAAGGAAAATGAAAACTGTGAGCCAGGAATTCCTAAAATGGGATTCCAAGTGTGAAATCCGATGGCTCTGACTCACTGCGTGCTCCTCCAAAACCCTTAGCTACCTGGCACCAACTTCTCCAGGTACCCTCCAAGGGCAGGGACAGCACACACCCTCTGTGTGCCCGTGTCTGTGTACCCATATTTGTGTGTCAGTGTCTGTGTGGCAGTGTCTGCGTGACAGTGTCTGGGTGCCCGTGTCAGTGGGACAGTGTCTGTGTGACAGTATCTGTGTGCCCGTGTCTGTGTGAGTGTGTCTGTGTGACAGTGACTGTGTGCCCGTGTCTGTGTGAGTGTGTCTGTGTGACAGTGACTGTGTGTCCATAACTGAGTGACAGTGTCTATGTGACATGTCTGTGTGACAGTGTTTGTGTACCCGTGCCTATGTGACAGTGTTTGTGTGCATGTGACTGTGTGCCCGTGTCGGTGCCACAGTGTCTGTGTGACAATGTCTGCGTGACAGTATCTATGTGCCTGTGCCTGTGAGACAGTGTCTGTGTGCCCGTGTCTGTGTGACAGTGTCTATGTGCCCCTGTCTGTGTGACAGTATCTGTGTGCCTGTGACTGTGTGACAGTGTCTGTGTAATAGTGTCGATGTGCCCGTGTCTGTGTGCCCGTGTCTATGTGACAGTATCTGTGTGCCTGGAACTGTGTGCGCATGTCTGTGTGCCCGTGTCTGTGTGACAGTATATGTGTGCCTGTAATTGTGTGCCCATGTCAGTGTGACAGTGCCCGTGTCTGTGTGCCTGTGACAGTGTCTATGTGAGTGTCCATGTGACAATGTCTGTGTGACCATGTCAGTGTGACAATGTATATGTGCCTGTGTCTCTGTCACAGTGTCTGTGTGCCCTTGTCTGTGCTTCCCTGTCTGCGTGACTGTGTCTGTGTATCCTTGTCTGTGTGCCTGTGTCTATGTGAGAGTGTCTGCGTGACAGTGTCTGTGTGCCCGTGTTGGTGCGGCAGTGCCTGTGTGACAGTGACTGTGTGCCCGTGTCTGTGTGCCCGTGTTGGTGCGGCAGTGCCTGTGTGACAGAGACTGTGTGCCCATGTCTGTGTGCCCATGTCTGTGTTCTTGTGACTGTGTGACCGTGTCTGTGTGCCCGTGTCTGTGTTCTTGTGACTGTGTGACAGTGTCTGTGTGACCGTGTCTGTGTGCCCGTGTCTGTGTGACAGTGACTGTGTGCCCGTGTCTGTGTGCCCATGTCTGTGTTCTTGTGACTGTGTGACAGTGTCTGTGTGACAGTGTCTGTGTGACCGTGTCTGTGTGCCCGTGTCTGTGTGACAGTGCGTGTGCCTGTGACTTTATGACAGTGTCTGTGTAACAGTGTATATGTGCCCGTGTCTGTGTGACAGTATCTGTGTGACAGTATCTGTGTGCCTGTGTCTCTGTGACAGTGTCTGTGTGCCCGTATTTGTGTGCCTGTGTAAGTGTGACAATATCTGTGTGCCTGTGACTGTGTGACAGTGTCTATGTGCCTGTGTCTGTGTGACAGTGTCTGTGTGCCTGTGACTGTGTGCCCGTGTCTATGTGCCTGTATGGCAGTGTCTGTGTGACAGTGTCTGTGTGCCTGTGTGAGTGTGTCTGTGTCAGTGTGACAGTGTCTGTGTGTCCGTGTCTGTGTGACAGTGTCTATGTGCCTGTGTGTGTGTCTGTGTGCCTGTGTCTATGTGACAGTGTCTGTGTGACATTGTGTGAGAGTGTCTATGTGCCCGTGTCTGCGTGCCCATGTCTATGTGACAGTGTCTGTGTGACAATGTCTGTGTGAGTGTCTATGTGCCTGTGTCTGTGTGACTGTGTCTGTGTCCCCGCGTCTGTGTGCCTGTGTCAGTGTGACAGTGTCTGTTTGCCTGTGACTGTGTGACAGTGTCTGTGTGAGAGTGTCTATGTGCCCGTGTCTGTGTGCCTGTGTCTGTGTGACAGTGTCTGTGTGTTCCTGTGTCTGTGTGCCCGTGTCTATGTGACAGTGTCTGTGTGACAATGTCTGTGTGACAGTGTCTATGTGATTGCGTCTGTGTGACAGTATCTGTGTGCCTGTGTCTGTGTGACAGTATCTGTGTGCCGGTGTGTCTGTGACTGTGTGACAGTGTCTATGTGCCCTTGTCTATGTGACTGTGTCTGTGTGTCAGTGTCTGTGTGTCCGTGTCTGTGTAACAGTGTCTATGTGACAATGTCTGTATGATCATGTCTGTGTGACAGTGTCTGTGCACCCGTGTCTGTGTGCCCATGTCTGTGTGACAGTGTCTGTGTGCCTGTGTCTGTGTGACAGTGTCTGTGTGACAATGTCTGTGTGGCAGTGTCTGTGTGCCTGTGTCTGTGTGCCCATGTCTGTGTGTGTCTATGTGCCTGTGTCTATGTGACAGTGTCTATGTGACAGTGTCTGTGTGTCTTTGTTTGTGTGACAGTGTCTATGTTCCCATGTCTTGTGCCCGTATCTGTGTGCCCATGTCTGTGTGACAGTGTCTGTGTGACTGTGTCTGTGTGAAAGAGTCTGTGTGCCTGTGTCTGTGTGACAGTGTCTATGTGCCCATGTTTGTGTGTCTGTGTCAGTGTGACAGTGTCTGTGTGCCCGTGTCTGTGTGACAGTGTCTATGTGCCCGTGTCTGTGTGACAGTGTCTGTGTGCCTGTGTCAGTCTGACAGTGTCAGTGTGACAGTGTCTGTGTGTCTGTGTCTGTGTGACAGTGTCAGTGTGACAGTGTCAGTGTGACAGTGTCTGTGTGTCCGTGTCTGTGTGACAGTGTCTATGTGCCCGTGTCCGTGTGACAGTGTCTGTGTGCCTGTGACTGTGTGTCCGTGTCTGTGTGACAGTGTCTGTGTCTGTGTGAAAGAGTCTGTGTGCCTGTGTCTGTGTGACAGTGTCTGTGTGCATATGTTTGTGTGTCTGTGTCAGTGTGACAGTGTCTGTGTGTCCGTGTCTGTGTGACAGTGTCTATGTGCCTGTGTCAGTCTGACAGTGTCTGTGTTCCTGTGAATGTGTGACAGTGTCTATGTGCCTGTGTCTATGTGACAGTGTCTATGTGCCCGTATTTGTGTGCCTGTGTAAGTGTGACAGTGTCTGTGTGCCTGTGACTGTGTGCCCGTGTCTGTGTGACAGTGTCTATGTGACTGTGTGCCCGTGTGACAGTGTCTATGTGCCTGTGACTGTGTGCCCGTGTGACAGTGTCTATTTGCCTGTGTGACAGTGTCTGTGTGACATTGTGTGAGAGTGTCTATGTGCCCGTGTCTGCGTGCCCATGTCTGTGTGACAGTGTCTGTGTGACAATGTCTGTGAGTGTCTATGTGCCTGTGTCTGTGTCCCCGTGTCTGTGTTGCTTGACAGTGTCTGTTTGCCTGTGACTGTGTGACAGTGTCTGTGTGCCCTTGTCTATGTGACAGTGTCTGTGTGAGAGTGTCTATGTGACCGTGTCTGTGTGTTCCTGTGACTGTGTGCCCGTGTCTATGTGACAGTGTCTGTGTGACAATGTCTGTGTGACAATGTCTGTGTGACAGTATCTATGTGATCGCGTCTGTGTGACAGTATCTGTGTGCCTATGTCAGTGTGACAGTGTCTGTGTGCCTGTGACTGTGTGACAGTGTCTATGTGCCTGTGTCTATGTGACTGTGTCTGTGTGGCACTGTCTGTGTGCCCGTGTCTGTATGACAGTGTCTATGTGACAGTGTTTGTGTGACAATGTTTGTATGATCATGTCTGTGTGACAGTGTCTGTGTGTATGTGTCTGTGTGGTCATGTCTGTGTGACAGTGTCTATGTGTTCACGTCTGTGTGACAATGTCTGTGTGGCAGTGTCTGTGTGGCAGTGTCTGTGTGACAGTGTCTATGTGACAGTGTCTGTGTGACGTCTGTGTGGCTGTGGCTGTGGCTGTGTCACAGTGTCTGTGTGACAGTGTCTCTGTGCCTGTGTGATAATGTCTGTGTGACAGTGTCTGTGTGACAGTGTCTATGTGACAGTGTCTGTGTGACAATGTCTGTGTGGCTGTGCCTGTGTCTGTGTGTCCGTGTCTGTGTGACAGTGTCTCTGTGCCTGTATCTGTGTGACATTCTTGTTCCAGTCTGTGTTCTCATGTCTGTGTGCCCGTGTCTGTTTCCTCATGCTTGCCCTACCGCACATTGCCCTGCCTTGTCTTTCAGTACGCCCACAGCGCCAGGCAGGTTATCGTGTTTATTGTCAGTGACTAGGCAAAGGGCTGAGCCTGGTGCTGCACTGTACCACATTAACGTCACTGCTACAGCCTGTGTCAGCAGCTGAGGTAACAGATAACCTGCATGTGCTTCACCCGAATGGCTCTGTGCCAATGGCCAGGGAGGGTAGTGCCCAATCACCACAAGGACAACAGTCTTACACTGAGGTCACCAGCTCAGAGAGACAGCGGCAGCCTCTGGTATCAGCCCAGGGGCATGGGCAGAGTCAGGGAGCTGCCTGGAGTGGTCAGGGTCAGCACTCCTCCATCACAGGCGATGTGAAACCCCTTTCATCACCAACCCGTCCCCTGTTTCGACCCTCACTGCTCAGGAACAGGCTGTTTTCTCCGGGAATGGGACACAATCAAAGGTCGACTGAAGAAAGATGTGACCGACTCAATGGTTGGGGCTGGTGATGATTGTGTATATGTGAAGAGATGTCCCCAGTGAGTGGGTGATTAGGCAGTGCCCTGGCTATACAGTGGAGGAGGTTGGTATGGGTAAGAAAAGTCCCAGGAAGGTGATACAGACAATAGCGAGAGTGGGAGAGCACAAGCCTTAATGTTCGGTTCCAGTTTTCACAGAGAGAGAGAGAAACAGCAGGGAACAGGTGGTGATGCTAACCCAGGGGCAGGGGAAAAGGCCACTGACCGACTTCCTACACTGTTGGGTGTTCCTGCAAACAGCTGGGTCTGCACTGACCTGGGTGGCACCTTCAGGCGAGACTGGCATGGTCGAGGGTCCTAGACCCTCCTCATCCACCAGGACATTCAGGCAAAACATGGTACACATGGCCCCAACTTTACCAAGGGGAAGGTCATGAGGTGGGACAGGCAGCCATGCAACAGGCAGCTGTGGGACAGGCAGCTCTGGGACAGTCACCTGATGGACAGGCAGCTCTGGGACAGGCAGCTGTGAGACAGGCAGCTGTGAGACAGGCAGCTGTAAGACAGGCAACTGTGGGACAGTCAGCTGTGAGACAGGCAACTGAGGGACAGGCGGCTGAGGGACATGCAGCTGTGGGACAGGCAGCTCTGGGACAGTCACCTGATGGACAGGCAGCTCTGGGACAGGCAGCTGTGAGACAGGCAGCTGTGAGACAGGCAGCTGTAAGACAGGCAGCTGTGGGACAGGCAACTGAGGGACAGGCAGCTGAGGGACATGCAGCTGTGGGACAGGCAGCTGTGGGTCAGACAGCTGTGGGACAGGCAGCTGAGGGACAGGCAGCCGTGTGTCCATCTGATATATCCTGCTGTTTCTACTCTGACAGGTGTGTGGCACTGGGAAGAATCCTGAGGGAACAACTTTTGAGGTCTTACATTTCAACTGTCTTCCTAGTTCTCTATATTCTGCTCTCAGGACCTCATCCCTTTGTTCCCTGTTGTTAGTATCAACATGTGCCATGACCACTGGCTGTTCACCCTCCCCCTCCAGAATGTTGTGGACCTGCTCCAAGACATCCAGGACCTGAGCACCAGGGGGCAGCACACCATCCTGGACTCACCTTTGCAGCCACAGAAACACCGATCTGTTCCCCTTACACCTGAATCCCCTGAACCACATTTCTATGCCTAGCTCTCCCTCTCTCTGTAGCAGAGCCAATCGCAGTGCCATGCATTTGGCTGTTGCTGATATCCCTTGAAAGCCATTTCCCTTAACAGTCCCCAAAACAGTCATAGAGTCATAGAGATGTACAGCATGGAAACAAACCCTTCAGTCCAACTCATCTATGACGACCATCTATCCTAACCCAATCTAGTCCCACCTGCCAGCACCCAGCCCATATCCCTCCAAACCCTTCCTGTTCATATACCCATCCAAATGCCTTTTAAATGTTGTAATTGTACCAGCCTCCACTACATCCTCTGGCAGCTCATTCCATACACATACCACCCTCTGCGTGAAAACCCCTTAGGTCTCTTTTATATCTTTCCTCTCTTACCTAAACCTATGTCCTCTAGTTCGGAATTCCCCCAACCCAGGGAAAAGACTTTGTCTATGCCCCTCACGATGTTATAAACCTCTATGTGGTCACCCCTCAGCCTCTGACGCTCCAGGGAAAACAGCCCCAGCCTGTTCAGCCTCTCCCTGTAGCTCAGATCCTCCAACCCTGGCAACATCCTTGTAAATACTTTCTGAGCCCTTTCAAGTTCCACAGCATCCTTTTGATAGGAAGGAGACCAGAATTACACATCAAATTCCAAAAGTGGCCTAAATCAATGTCTTGTAAAGTTACAACATGACCTTCCAACTCCTGTACTCAATACTCTGACCAATGTCAATCTGTTTTGCAGGGGAATAACTACAGGAGATTCCTGCACTGCCTGCTTAGCCCTCCTGCCCTGCCTGGTGGTCACCCATTCCCTTCCTGCCTGGGGACTGTGTGTCCCCGGTATGACCACATCCCTAAACATGCTAACCACGACAGTCTGCCCCATGGAAGCTCCACAGTGTCCCCGCTCCAACTCCGAAACTCAGGTTTCCAGGAGCTGGAGATGGGGAAACTTCCTGTCCCCATGTAATTCCCAGGCACTGTGAATGTGCCCACCTTCCCACATTGAGCAAGGGGAGCAGACAACCATTTGGAGCTCTCCTACCGTGCCTTCCCCCTTTAACGTCATTAATCCTTACAATGTCAAATACTTTTAATACCACAGTGAAGCTGCTGGAGAGCTCTGCTCCAGTAACTGTTTCTCAAAACTCAGCTGCTACTCACCAAAAACACCTTCCTGAAGTCGTTTCCACTCGTCCTCCTTTACCCACTGGAACTCTTGCTGCCAACCGCCCTCTCTCGATGTTCGGACTCTGAACCTTGCTTCTCCTTTCTCTGTGGTTGGATGAGGTAGGAGCGACAGAAATGCCACAGGAATGTCACGTTGGGGTTGACTGTTCTATAATGCCCTACACACCCACACTACCTGCCAGCTCCACTCCAAGAGTAGACTTCATTTCAAAAACTTTATCCGTTAAAAGTCTTTGTCCATCCACACTCTCACAATATTCTTGCTGAATACAGACTACAAAATCCTGTCTGAGGCCATCACCAGAATTCGGTTCTGGACAGTTGCATATCAAGTAAAGAAACAAAACATTGGACTCTGACTCTGTCTGAAAAACCAACGACCTCTCTCTTCCACCTACAACACTAATATTTACCGACACTGGGGGACTGGGAGAGTCCAGTTACTGAACAGTCCCCCATTTACCTTCAGCAGAAAGCCCTGAGACGGTGGTCTTACCCCACTGCGCTTTAGCTGCAGCTGCCCTCAGCTTTAGCACGTCCCTCAGCATGTAGTCCTGGACCTTGGAGTGTGCCAGTCTGCAACACTCAGTCAGGACCAACTCCTTGTTCTGATAGACCAACAAGATTTGGGCAGACCAAAGAACACCTTTCACTGAGCGAATGGTCCTCCAGGCACAGCCGGTGTGTGTGGCAGTGTGTGTCCCGGGGAACAGACTGTAGGGCATGGAGTCCCACAGCACGGAGCTGCTCAAGGCGAACCTCGACACACACCACTGCATCTTCCTCCAGGCTTCCTTCACAAAGGCACATCCCAGCAGGAGGTGTATGACAGTGTCAACCCCACCACAGCTACTTTGAGGGCAGGAGACGGTGGCACAGACCGGCCGGGCACACATAAAGGATCTCACAGGTTTGTCTCTGGAGATGGTATTCCACGATACCCTTCCCACCCGCACTGACTGTGAAATCCACTTCCAGAGTGGGAATGATCAACCCCTCAGCGCCCTCGGGTAGCATGGATCTAAGGGATAACATGCTTGAGTGAGAGAAACCTGTAGAAGTATCCAACTCTGGAAAGCTGCAGCAGCAGAACTTTGAGGAATAACACTGGACAAGAAATAGAGCCTGGACACTTCCAGAGACAGAGACTGGAACTGAATTCCAACACTCATCTGGTCAGAGCCAAGTTGAGTTCTGAGATAAACTTAATTATTTGAGATTTGATTGTTCCATGTAATAAAGTATAAATCATTATTTCAGCCCTGGATTGTCTGTCAGATTTATTAATCAACAGCCAAATTAAAGGGAACTTGTGGTGATTTATTCACAACCCCTGTACAAAATGGGCTACAGGAAAACATTCAAGATGCTGGGCTGAGACCTGCTCAAACCTCCCCACCTCGCCCACATGCTGCTATCAGGCATTACCTGCACCTTTCGGATGGTGTGACCACACTCCTCTTGATTTCTGCTCCAACCTCTCCATCCCTAACCATCACTCACACTCCTCTCCCACCAAACACTCCCTTTCTAACTTTTCACTTTCAGTCACTCGGGAAATGTCAGCTGTCCCATAACAGAAGTCCCAGAGCTAGAAAGTGAATGGCGTCCCACCACTGATGAAGGGCACTGTTCGATATTCTGACACTTGCTGCTTCAATCATGGCGATACACAACAAATGAAAGGACAGTGTGTCAGGAGCTGCCCGTGGTGAGGCGTCAGATGTTAGTGGACTGGAGCCAGGCAGGGAAGGTGATAGTTGATATTCCAGCTGACAGTGGAGTAAGACCCAGACAGGCTGTGCTATAGACAACTCCAAAGGGTCCTCAGTGGGACTGTCTGAAGGCACTGACCGAGCAGTATGTACAGTGCACTAACAGGCCTCCCCAGGAGCTTCCTGTCAGTGTCTAGTTTTATAAAGACATTCTACTCTTAATACTACTCGGAAGACTTCAGTTCCAAAGGATTTTTTAATAATGGATTTTCCACATTT
Organism: Hemiscyllium ocellatum; assembly: GCF_020745735.1. Lineage (NCBI taxonomy): Eukaryota > Metazoa > Chordata > Chondrichthyes > Orectolobiformes > Hemiscylliidae > Hemiscyllium > Hemiscyllium ocellatum. The sequence goes on along the minus strand of NC_083445.1, from coordinate 32,569,858 downwards.
TCTGGAAATACCTGAGCTACTTTCTTTAAAAATGACACAAAAATTGGTGACATTATGGATAGTGAGGAAGGATATCTTAGTACGCAGCTGGATATGGATTGTTTGAAAGTTGGGCAGAGAAACGGCCGATGAGATGTACAAGAGGAAGATATACAGTCAATGGTCAAACCTTTCAGAGCATTGATATACTCCACATTTCTCTGAAAGTGGCAACACAAGCAGGTAAGGTGGTAAAGAAGGTACATACCTTGGTTACCTTCACTGGTCCGGGGACTGAGTGTAAAGGTCAGGCCACATTTGGAGTATTGTGTGCAGTTCTGGTCACCACACTAGAGGAAGGATGTGGAGGCTTTAGAGAGAGAGCAGAAGTGGTTTATCATGATCTTGCCTGGAGTGGAGTGTATCAGCTATAAGGAGAAAGTGAGGGCTGCAGATGCTGGAGATCAGAGCTGAAAATGTGTTGCTGGAAAAACTCCTGTTCCTTGGAAAAGAAGGGTTTATGCCCGAAACATCGAATCCCCTGTTCCTTGGAATTACTTCTCTCCAAGGCCCCAAGGGATCCTTCCATATCCGCCACAAATTCACCTGCACCTCCACACACATCATCTATTGCATCCGCTGCACCCGATGTGGCCTCCTCTATATTGGGGAGACAGGCCACCTACTTGCAGAACGTTTCAGAGAACACCTCTGGGACACCCGGACCAACCAACCCAACTACCCTGTGGCTCAACACTTCAACTCCCCCTCCCACTCCACCAAGGACATGCAGGTCCTTGGACTCCTCCATCGCCAGACCATAACAACACGACGGTTGGAGGAAAAGCACCTCATCTTCCGCCTAGGAACCCTCCAACCACAAGGGACGAACTCAGATTTCTCCAGTTTCCTCATTTCCCCTCCCCCCACCTTGTCTCAGTCAAATCCCTCGAACTCAGCACCACCCTCCTAACGTACAATCTTCTTCCTGACCTCTCCGCCCCCACCCCACTCCGTCCTATCACCCTCACCTTGACCTCCTTCCACCTATCGCATCTCCAACGCCCCTCCCCCAAGTCCCTCCTCCCTACCTTTTATCTTAGCCTGCTGGACACACTTTCCTCATTCCTGATGAAGGGCTTATGCCCGAAACGTCGAATCTCCTGTTCCTTGGATTATGCATGACCTGCTGCGCTTTTCCAGCAACACATTGTCAGCTCTGTATTAGCTATAAGGAGAGTTTGGACAAACTTGGATTCTTTTTAGCTAAAGCGTCAAAGGTTGAAGGGTGATGAGGTCAAAGCTTATAAAATGACAGGAGGCTTGAATAGAGTGGACAGTCAGAGCCTCCTTCCCAAAGTGGAAATGACAAATACTAAGGGGCATCAATTTAAGGTGAGAGGGGAAAGTTTAAGGGAAGTGTGTGAGGAAAGTGTTTTTACAGAGAGAGTAGTAGGTACCTAGAGCCTGCTGTTGGGGGAAGTGGTAGAAGCAGGGAAAATATCAAAGTTTAAGAGGCAGTTAGACGGACACGTGAACAGGCAGAAAATAGAGGGATTCGGACCATGTTCAAGCAGAGGGATTAGTTTTGAATAGCATCACGGTGAGCATAGACACGTTGGGCCGAAGAGCCTGTTCCTGTGCTGTACTGTCTCCTATTAATTACTCTTGCCCCGTGTCGTGCCACCTTCACTTCTCTGTGCATACCAGGTCCCTCTGCTCCTGCATCCCGTGTAGCATTTGATCTCCATTTTAGATCATCTGTCAATCGTTATGAAGTTGAAGGCCTATACTCTACCTTTAAGAGAGAGAGAGAATGCTGTTCTGCATTGAAAGCTTCCAAGTACCTGTCTGAGATGACTAGCTAGCAGTCTCAGAATGTTCTGGAAAATTGAAAATCAGTAACATTTGCCTATGAAATAAATACCTGAGTTAGTTGCTGTTTTGACAGCAATTCGAGTGTAACCAATCAGTTTCAATTATGCCTCAGGATACTAAAACCAATCGAGTTTGAATTTATTGCTTTGTTAATGTTGAACCAATGAGACAATCCGATATTGGGGTATAAAAAAAGCAGGCATTTTGAAAGTCAGAGTAACTGTCATCAAGAAAGACCCAAGACATTGAAACACTCTGTATCAAAGGGACCTTTTCATATGAAACATATTCGCAGTAAAAAGAAACATGATGAACCAAGGAGATCTTTAGCTAAAAGAAAACAGACACCAAAGATGCTGGCCGCAGTCTGAATAGTTGATGTAATTTTATTAAGTGTTTTATTAAAACAGTAAATTGTTATAGAGTAAGAGGCAGATATAATCAGTAAAGAGAAAGGGGGCGTAGTGAATAGTTACTTAATGTTCACTTTTAGTGTTAAAGAATAAATTGCTATTATTTTCTTTAAATAGTGGAATTCAGGAGTTCTCTGTCACTCGTATTTTAACAGATTACGAGGCAAGGTTTCCTTTTCTGAGTGTTTGGTTTAATGAACAGAGGGTTCACCCCCGTGTCAAGGTACAATGTTCTTCTGAACTAACTACATCACCTCAGACTTCTCTGCATTAAAACCCATCTGCCTACCAACTTGCCAATGTCCTTTCGGAGTTCCACACTGTCTTCCTCACAGTTTATAATTCTCATTTTACTTGGAGTTTACTTGCTTCACTAAAGATTCTGGTCCAGGCGATCTGCAAAAGAATGGCAGCAGGAATCTGGAGCCCATAGTCAAATACACATGTCCACACACTGTGACTGTTATGTTATTTAAAACAGATTTTCCCAGGTATTTTTCAGTATCAAAGGCAGTGAACATACACAAGAAGGGCACTGATAAAACAGCAAGGATTGTATTAAACCAGTAATGAAGCAAAAACAAGATAATCAATGTTAAATTACTGAATATGTTCTAACTACCTGAAGTTCCCAGAGATACTTGCTATAAACAGGCTGAGAAAGTTCAGAATGCTGAGTGGTCTCCCACATCCTCTCTCTGCAGAACTGGGTTTCATGCTGCTACTAAACTCTCTAGGGAAGAGTTTCATTTCCTCTTGAACATCTGTAGTCTGTCAGTGGAATCTCTGCTGCTTTTCCAAGATACTTCCAGGGTTATGTATCTTTCTAGCATATTTCTAGAAAACCTGCTAAGTCCTTCAAACATAGTGCAGCTCTTAATTTCTGGATACAGTTCTGATGCTCCATTCTGGGGTAACAACTGTTCTGACCCAGGGAAGCTCTCAAATGAAAAAGCCCCCCTTTGTTTCCAATGGCACGAGGTAACCGTTCTTCCCATTAGAATCATGGAACTGTAGGAACACAGACTGTGTGGAAAGAATCCACACTGGCCCTCAGAAGACCCTCCCACCCAGACCCAGCTTCCCACCTATTTCCCATGGCCAATCCACCCAACTGACACAGCTTTGGCCTTCAGCTCCAAGGCTCCTGTTCACAGCTTGACATTGTGTCTGGTTGCAGAGAGTGGGCAGAGAGTTTATTCGACAAGTCTTTAACCATTGTTGCTCAGGTCCCAGAACGTCACTTGGTTGGTCTATTCTGAGGCATGGGAGGCCAGCAGCCTGCAGATTACAAAACCCTCCCTCAGACCCAGGGGACCTGAAGTGAGGCCGCCCTGCAGCTCAATGCCAGTTGCCAAGGCAGAAGAACCCAGTTACGTGCAAGTTGAGAATGGATTAGCGTTTGTGCTCCAGAAAGGTGAGTGATGCCTCACTCTCACTGTTCCCTCAGTGTAACCAAGCTGCTGCAGAGACAGGTCACACAGGATAACCAGCTGCAAGGACCGACACCACACAGTGGGAGCACTGAATGTGTGTGGGTTTCCTTCACTGTCAATAGAATCATATTCCCTCAGCACTGCACCTCAGGAACTGGCAAGGCCAAGTACTGCAAGAGATTAAACTACCGCTTGTCCTGTGCTAGGTTGAAGCGATGTCAATTGAGGTGAGGGAAGAGTGACTGCATTTGACATTAGGTTTGCATTCGACCGAGTGTGGTACCATAGTAAAACTGGAATCAGTGTGCATCAGGGGGCAAACTCTCCACTGGTTAGTCATATCTGACACAAAGGAAGGTGATTGTTGGAGGTCAGTCATTTCAGTTCCAGGTCTTCTCTGCAGGAGTCCCTCAGAGTAGTGACTTAGACCCAACCATCTTCAGCTGCTTCATCGATGACCTTCCCCGTCCCCCTCCCCATCAGAAGGTCTGAAGTGAGGATGTTCACTGATGATTGCACAATGTTCGGCTCCATTCCTGACTCCTCAGATACTAAGGATGTGGAAGTGCTGGTATTGGATTGGGGTGGACAAGGTCAGAAGTCACAAAGCAGCAGGTTAGAGTCCAACAGGTTTATATAAAATCACTACAGCAGCATGGCGGTTCGCAGTGCTGACTCAGTGCCAGGGACCCATGTTCGATTCCAACCTCAGCTGACTGCCTGTGTGGAGTTTGCACATTCTCCCCGTGTCTGTATGGGTTTCTTCTGGGTGCTCTGGTTTCCTCCCACAGTCCGGAGATGGGTGAATTGGCCAAGGTAAGTTGCCCATAGTGTTCAGGGATGTGCAGGTGAGGGGCATGAGTAAATGTAGACTAATAAGGTTTGGGGATTGGGTCTGGGTGGGTTACTCATCAGAGGGTCGGTGTGAACCTATTGGGTCGATGGCCCCGTTCCCACACTGTAGGGATTCTATAATAAAAGCTTTCGGAGTGCTGCCCATCACCTAACGAAGGATCAGCACTCCGAAAGATTGTAAATTCATATCAACCTGCTGTCATGTGACTTCTGACCTCAGATCTTAAACCTGACCATGTCAAAATGCAGTCAGACCTCAACAATACACAGACTTGGGCTGACAAGTTGCATGTAACATTGACACCAGACAAACCTCAAGCAATGACCATCTCTAACAAGAGAGCATCTCATCATCATCTGTGACATTTCATCACTAACCTCCCAACTATTGACCACAAACTGAATTCAACTCATTGTATCAATATAGTGGTTACAAGAGCAGGTCAGAAGTGAGGAATACTGCAGCAAGTTCCTCTCCACAAGGTACGAGTCAGGAGTGGGATGGAATACCCCACAATGGCCTGGATGGTGCTGCTCCAACAACACTCAAGAAGCTCAACACCATCTAGGACTAAACAGGCCAATTGATTGGCACCACATCCACAAACATCCGCTCCCTCCATCAGCATTGCACAGTCTCAGCACTGTGTACCATTTACAAGATTCATTGCAGGAATTCACCAAGACTCTACAGACAGCACATTCTGAACAAATCAACACTCCCATCGAGAAGGACAAGGGCAGCAGATACACTGCAATATCACCACCTGCAATTTCTCAGCCAAGTGACTCACCATCTTGAGTTGAGAATATGCTGCCATTTCTTCATTGTCACTGGGTCAAAATCCTGAAAATCTCTCCCTGACCCCATGGATCCACTGCCCCCCCCCCCCACCCCCACCAAATTGTGGGCACATTCTCCCAAACTCTAGCCTAACCCCTTGTCCCCCTCCTGCCTAATTATGGATACATTTCTCCCAAACTCTCTGCCTAACCTCTTGTCCCCCTCCTGCCCAAATGTCAGTACATTTCTCCAAAACTCTCTGCCTAACCCCTTGCCCCCCTCCTGGCTAATTGTGGGTACATTTCTCCCAAACTCTAGCCTAACCCCTTGTTCCCGCACACCTACACCAACCACCCCCCCCCCCCCCCCACTCCCCCGTCTAATAGTGGGTACATTTTTCCCAAATGTTACAAGAAGGCAGCTGCCCACCGCCCTCTCTAAAGAACAAAGTCGCATGAAATGCTCACTCAGTCAGCAAAGCCATGGCTGCTGGAGTGTCTCCTGAGTTACAATACCCAGAGATATCTAACTTCACTTCTCACTGAGTTTCCAACTACACAGACTCAGTCTCGTTCAGTTGCCTTTACAGCAGTTAAACTGAACAGTTCGATTAAACATGGAACTCACTCTCCAGAGTTCCCCGAATCCCAGCCTCACCGAACTAGTCCATTGGTATTCTTCCAGGACCTTCCGGAACACTCCACCTACACAGAATATATAGTTTCCTGCTGTGGGCGAAGTGAAGCACAGAGAGATATCTCTGTACGTTGTAATTCAGGAGACATTCCAGCAGCCCATGGAGAGATTAATGTTGGAGTTAGAGCTGCAGAAGAGACTCTGACACCTGTGTGTCCTCAGAAGAAGCTCTGCCCCAGTAACCGGTTCCCCCGAATCTTTGTAACCGACCTGACTGCAGTTCCCACTGTTCATAACCGGAGTCAGACAGCATGGAAACTGCAGACCCCTCGGTCCAACCAGCCCATGTCAGACATAATCCCAAACTCAACTACTCCCACCTGCCTGCTCCTATCCCTCCAAATATTCCTTATCCATACACTTATCCAAATGGCTTTTAAACATTATAACTGTATCCATATCCATCACTTTCTCTGGAGGTTAATGTCACATACAAACTTCTCTCTGTGTGAGCAACTTTCCCCTTATGTTTTTTAAATATTTTTCCTCTTACCTTAAAAATAATCCCTCTTTAATCTTTAAGGCCCACCTGCCATTCTATACCCATCATGATTTTATAAAATTCTATAAGGTCACCCCTTAACCTCCCCCACTCCAGTGAAAAGAGTTCCATCCTTTCCAATCTAGTTTTATTTCTCAAACCCTCCATCCCTGGCAACATCCTGGGAAATCACTTCTGAATCCTCTCCAGTTTAATAACAACTTTTCTATAACTGAGCAACCGGAACAGGACTCAGTGCTCCAGACATGGCCTCACCAATGTTCAATGTTGTGAACAATGAAATAAACCAATTGGTCAGAAAAATAGTGTAACCATCTCTTTAACTGACGGAGTTATTGACTCACTCTGAAATTCTTGAGGGAGATTTGAAGTAAAGACATTGAGGAGGGGATAGTGAAACATTGAAGAATTGATGAGGAAGGAGGTGTCTGATTGAGTAAAGATCTTTATTCCCTGTACAATGTCGGTTCTCTGTGTTCAATCTCTGCTGGCGACCATCTTAGTTATTTTGTCCAATTTTCTGTCAGGCCCAATTTCTCCAGCTCTGGGTAAATTTCACACACGTCCTGTGGTTTCATGCCCACAGTCAGCGGTGAGCACTGGGGACAGTAGCAATATTTGAAAGCTGCAAGGTCAAATGTAATATAGGCGAGGCCAACTGTGTGAGAGGCTGGAGAGGGTGGTACTGGAAAAGCACAGCAGGATTCCTGATAAAGAGCTTATACCCGAAATGTTGATTCTCCTGCTCCTTGGATGCTGTCTGACCTGCTGTGCTTTTCCAGCACCACGCTCTCGATTCTGATCTCCAGCATCTGCAGTCCTCACTTTCTCCTGTGTGAGGGTGGATCCCTTTTATTGGTCATGTCCCATGAACAGAGTGGCTGCTAGGCCATTATAGAGCCTGTGAAGGGAATTGCCAAATTGCCAGTGTTTCTCTGGATGCACAGCGACCTGTTAAAGATGACCTGGTCTAAAGATGCCCCTCTTGCAGTGGATGTCCTATGAGTGGGAAATTCTGCCAGGAAGATGGGTGTAGAATCAGATGAGGGGAGCATAATGAGGTATGTTTAGTTAGAATGGAAGGGCTGGAGCAAGAGAAGGTCATTCAGCCCCTCAAATTGGCTCTGCATATTTAACATCATCATGACTGAACATAGAACAGTACAGCACAGTACAGGCCCTTCGGCCCTCGATGTTGTGCCAGCCTTTTATCCTACTCTATCTAACCTACATCCCCTACATTTTACTATTGTCCGTGTGCCTATCCAAGAGTCACTTAAATGTCCCTAATGTGCCTGACCCTACTATCACTGTGGGCAGGCCATTCCACACACCCAGCATCACATCTCAGTCTCTCACTCACTTTCCTGCCCATTATTAATTAAAAAGCTGTCAATCACCTCCTCAAATTTACTCAATGTCCCAACAACCACCCTACTTTGGGGAAAGTGAATTTTGCAGATTTGAGCGCGGTCATTTCTCCTCATCTCTGAGTGAAATCCACTGTTCACCTCCACTTCTCAATCCCTTGAAAAGGCAGCCAGCATCGTCAGAGACCCCTCCCACCTCAATGAAAATCTCTTCCAACCTCTTCAGTCAGGTAGAAGATACAGAAGCTTAAACACACGCATTGACAGGTTGAAGAACACCTTCCTCCCTGCTGTTATTCTTCTGAATGGACCTGGCTCATTTCTGATTGAATGTTGTCCTTGCTTTTCTGTGCACCCTCTTGGCAGTGTGTCTTTGTATCCTTCACCCTGTTCGATGGTCTCTGTATGTTATGCTCTCCCTGCACTGCACTGTACTTAGTGACATGGGACAAAAGTAAATCAAATCAAATCTCTCAAGTTACCAGCCCTAAACAGGAGACGGCACTCCAGCACAGTCTCACTAATGCCTTGTACAAGTGCAGAAACATTTCCTTACCTTTTCACTCTATTCCTTCAGCAATAAATGCTGCAATTCCATGAGCCCCCCTTCCTCCCTGCTGAATCTGCAGACTGGTTTCCTGTCATTCCTGCACGAGGACCCCGCATACCCCTCGGCATTAAAACAATCTGAAACTTCCCCCAATTTCAGTCGATCTTGGCTGCCCTTTTCTTTAATGGGAATCAGCTCGAAGGGTTTCCCCACACAACTAGGAGCACCAGGCTTGAGTTGGTATTGACCCCATCAATGAATTTGGCTGATGGAGCTGTAGAGTCATAAAGATGTACAGTGTGGAAAGAGACTCTTCGGTCCAACTCATCCATGTTGACCAGGTATTCTAAATTAATCTAGTCCCATCTGCAGCATTTGGTCTATATCTCTCTAAGCCCTTCCTATTCATGTACCCATCCAGATGCCTTTTAAATGTTGTAATTGTACCAGCCCCCACCATGTCCTCTGGCAGCTCATTCCATACATGCACCACCCTCTGTGTGATTGTAATGAGTTGCCTTTTTATTCATCCAGCCAGAATGGATAATCTCACACTTCTCCACATTAAACTCCATCTGCAAAATTGGGGTCCATTTGCTGAATCTAGCTTTATCTGTAAATTCCTTACTTCAATTCCTTACAAAACCCCTGGTCAGGCCTCACACAGAGAGATACCCTCCATGAAACCCACCAAAACTCACACTTCACCAAAGAAACAGACGATTCCGCTTTGAGTCCAAACGAACATTGGATGATCAGTTGCAGTTACACAGCTGACCTTCCTGTTATTAAACAGTGACATCGGTCACTCTCTGCACTAAAAACAGAATAACATGTGAAGAAGGACTGAGAAATCATGACTACAGCCTCCAATTTCCTCTCTCATTTCCTTCAGTACTTTCAGTAGAGCCCAGTGACTCTTTAATATTGAGTTGCACTAGTTCATAAATATCCTTTCTGTCCCTCCCGTGACATGGGAAATCCAGCAACAGGACAGATTGTTTACTCGGCTCTGTATCTATTCACTTTGTGGCTCAATGGACATAACCTCTTTCTAAATTTTACTTTTTATACATTTCATCGCTTTGGAAACTTGCAAGTTTAAACTAAAGTTCACGTCTTCACATCCATTATGTGCCTTTGTTGTTTCCTATTACTGTGATAACTGTGGTCTATCACCACAGCTAATCCCTAAATCTCGAGCTCTTTCTGTCTGACATTGAAAACCTTATCCCCAGCGAGCGGAGACTTTGAATGTTGTGTTTGGGGTGGGACCAACTGGTCTCTTGGGATCGGAGGTCACACTTGCCTCTGTGATGCTGATGTGTTTGCAGACTTCTCTTGTAGTATCATGTCATTCCCGGGTCTGATATAGAGATTCCTTGTTGCTGGAATTGGGGGAGGTTGGATGTATACACCTTATTTGTCACTACCTCGACATCGGAGATCACATTTTGTGATGAATACAGCCTGAATTTGAGGAATAATCTGCATCATTACAGTTTGACATATTCCTGTTAAGTCCTCAGTTGACTGGGGTTTGGTGATCCTGTGAGCACATATTGAGATAGGCACCAACACAGGGAACAACTGTCCTCAGGATCACTTCTTGCTGGCTTCATATGACAGTCCTCACTTGAATCACCTCAGTCTCCATTTTCCACATCTCCTTTATGCTGTTCGAGATATGTTTCCTCCAAATTATTTACCATACGCTGGACACATGAAGGCATATACAATCAAGAGACTGTGTACCCAACGTTGGACATTCTAAACTGGCCCACAGCCGGAGAAATCCGGCCTGACAGAAAATTGGCCAAACTAAATTAAACAGCAGCCAGCAGCTATCGGCTGCAGAGAACAGAGCAATCCGAGGTCAAAGAGGTTACAAAGGTTCGGGGGGAACCAGTTACAGCCAGCCTGAGGTCTGTGTGAGGAGAAGTGTCAATCCGAACTTCCTGAAATGATGACTCTTGGCCCAGTGCTGGGGGATGGGCACCTTACACCTCCCCTGACATGGCAACAGTGAAGGGGGTTGGTGCTAACCCATTAGACGCTTTGAACTCTGCCCATGGTCCCATTGGCTAAAGGCCACAGAGTATTCCGGAAGGTCTAGGGCAAGGGGGATAAGGACATAATTGAAACACAAACTGAGTTCTCTGTCCCTGTGTCTACCTCACTGACAAGAACACTGGGGTAAAGTGTTTTTAATAACACATTAACTAGTCCAAAGCACAGACAACACTGGTGCCCCTGGGTGGTCTTTGATTAGAAGGGTTGATCTAATCTCTGAAGTTGGATCCCACAAACCTTGAACTCTTGGATTTTCAGGCCTGAGCCTGACTGAAGGGGCTAACTGCCCAATGTGATGACTAACTTCAAATGGGTGAAAGAGGGAATGGGTGAGGGGTACAGTCAGAGTTGGTTCAGAGTTGGGGAATCACAGAATGCAACAGATGATCAGGACTTGGAATGTACTGTCTGAGAAGACTGCAGAGACAGGATCAATTGAGGCCTTCAAAAACGCATCGGATTTTATCTGAAAAGGAAGAGGATGCAGGGATGGGGTGAGTTGGAGACATAACGAGCCAGAACAGACACAATGGGCTGAACGACCTCCTTCTGTACTGTGTCCATTATGTAATGTTGTATGAAAGGAAATCTAAACCAGGCCAGTACAGGGCCTGGGGCTGCCAAAGGATCGACTCCCTCTGGAAAGGTGGGGTGGGTAGGTGTCTCCAACCTTCACTCTTGTACTTCCATTTCCTCCCAGTCTATCCCAAAAACACTGGCCCCATGGTCCATGATTCCATGGGCCCGGGACATTGTGTCTTTAATTGTTCAGTCCTGCATTGACTTCTCGAATGGTGCGAAGTGCCTGCTCTGTTATCTTTGCCAGCCTGGTGTGCAGCCTGTGGGTTGTCCCGATCACTGAGCACCTACTGCAGCCCCTGCTATGGTCTATCTCACTGAGTCTCAAACTGTCCCAAAGTGTTCACCATTCATCTGGTCCCTCTGCTCCTGCTCTGCTGGTTGGACCTTTCTTCCTCCAGTTCCTGTTTCACTTTCTCCCAGCTCCCTAACCACTTCACCTTCTCCCATTCTGTATCTCGTAGCCGCTCCATGCAGCTGGGTATTGCTACTGCCTTGCTGGGTTTTAAAGCTTTCCTTCAGCTCTCAGTGGGGCTCCTATTTCCTCCCGCAGTCCAAAGATGTGCAGGTTAGGGTGCCTGAGGCCCACAGTGCAATCCACAGAGTGTGGCAGGAGAGGAGCTGAAGGCCATGGAACCAGCGATGCTCGCCACCGCAGGATACAGTCTGGGGGAGCCCATGGAGTGTTAACTCAGCGTAGGCAGGAATAGAGAGAGCCCCAGCTGCATTTGCCATGTGGCTATGGACAGAGTGCACAAGCAGCTTTGGTAACCTACAGCCGGTACTGCACTAACACCACAAAACAGGCAGATTGTCACTGAGGCAGTGGGGGAAGTCGGTGGAAATTGTGATTCCAAGATAACTCCAACCACACAGAACAGGTGACAAGGAACATGGCCTGGGCTTGAGAGAAAGGGATTCACAAATCTTTCTTCACGTTAATTTACTTTAGCGATGGAAAGGGATACGAATGTACTGCAGGGCAAGGGTTATAGCTGGGCAAAAGGCAATTACAATGTGATTAGGCAAGATTTAAGATCCATAGGATGGGGAATGGAACTGCAGGGGATAGGCACAATTGAAATGTGGACCTTATTCAAGGAACAGCTACTGCGTGTCCTTGATAAGTATGTACCGGTCAGGCTGGGAGGAAGTGGTCAAGCGAAGGAGCTGTGGTTTACGAAGGAAGTTGAACCTCTTGTCAAGAAGAAGAAGCAGGCTTTTGCTAGGATGAAATGTGAAAGCTCAGTTCGGGCAGTTGAGAGGTACATGTTAGCTAGGAACGACCTAAAGTGAAGAAGAGCCAACAGGGGACATGAGATGTCATTGGCAGATAAGATCAAGGAAAACCTTAAGGCTTTCTATAGGTATATCAGGAATAAAAGAATGACTAGAGTAAAATAAGGGCCAACAAGGATAGTTGTGGGAAGTTGTGCATGGAGTCCGAGGAGATAGGAGAATTGCTAAATGAAACTTTCTCATCACGTGTGGGCGGCACGGTGGCACAGTGGTTAGCACTGTTGCCTCACAGCGCCTGAGACCCGGGTTCAATTCCCGACTCAGGCGACTGACTGTGTGGAGTTTGCACGTTCTCCCCGTGTCTGCGTGGGTTTCCTCCGGGTGCTCCGGTTTCCTCCCACAGTCCAAAGATGTGCGGGTCAGGTGAATTGGCCATGCTAAATTGCCCGTAGTGTTAGGTAAGGGGTTAATGTAGGGGTATGGGTGGGTTGCGCTTCGGCGGGTCGGTGTGGACTTGTTGGGCAGAAGGGCCTGTTTCCACACTGTAAGTAATCTAATCACGCATGCATGTTGTCAAGGAGAATACAGGTTACTAGACTAACAGGACTGAGGTTCACAGGAGGTGTGTACACTTTTTGGAAAGTGTAAAAGTAGGTAAGTCCCCGAGCTAGATGGGGTTTATCCCATGATTTTTGGGAATCCAGGGAGGAGATTACTGAGCCTTTGACCTTGATCTTTATGTCATCATCGTCTACAGGAATAGTGCTACATGGCTGGAGGACAGCAAATGTTGTCCCCTTGTTCAACAGGGGATTAGAGACAACCATGATAATTATAAACCAGTGAGCCTTACTTCAGTTGTGGGTAAAGTATTGAAAAGGTTTATAAGAGTTAGAATTTATAATCATGGCAAAAGTAATAATTTGATTAGGGACAGTCAACACGGTTTTGTGAAGTGTAGGTCGTGCCTCACAAACCTTATTGAGTTCTTTGAGAAGGTGACCAAACATCTGGATGAGGTAATGCGGTGGATGTGGTGTTATATGGATTTCAGGAAGGCGTTTGATATGGTTCCCCACGGTCAGCTACTGCACAAAATACAGAGGCATGGGATTGAGGGTGATTTAGTGGTTTAGATCAGCAATTGGGTGGCTGAGAAAAGACAGAGGGTGGTGGTTGATGGGAAATGTTCATCCTGGACTTCATTTACGAGTGGTGTACTGCAGGGATCTGTTTTGAGGCCACTGCTGTTCGTCATTTTTATATGAGCAGTAGGGAGGGGCGAGGTAGCAACCATCGCTACAAAGGAAACATGATAATTGTGGGAGCACAGGGCCATCTTACAAAGGTACGACATGGTTCCCAGTCCCAGCACCGCCTCAGGACTCCGGTCTACAGCACTGAAAGGGCTGGAGAGACATGCAGCAGCTCATTTGGTGTAGGAGATCATGCAGCCGAACCTAGTGGGGGAAATGCCTGTGGTTGGATCCACTTCTGGAAGGATAATGGAGTTTCAGCTCTCCTCTGTGAGTGTGCAGTACCTTATGGGACAGTGTGGGGTGGGGCCTGGTCAGCAATGACATGGTGGGCATTCCTGGTGAGGAACACAGAACTGAACACCTCCTGAGATATTCATAATGTTTGACAACCCCATGTTCAAAACTGCTTCTGAGCTGATTCTCTGGATGGGACATGGAGAGTGAACCTGAAGGGTTGAATCTGGGAGACACAGTCTGTGAGCAACCAGCAGTGTTGGGTAATCTCAATACTGGCAGCAAATACATTTCAGACTCAGACCTCACCATAAAGTGGCATTTACCTTTCAAGATGGCTGACTGTTGGATTTGGGAAATGTCTGAGGGAGATGAGACAGTGATAGGTGCGCACGCGCGCGCACACACACACACACACACACACACACACACACACACACACAATGTGTACCGTAGGGAATAGTGGATTAACCTCACCAGAATGACTGAGGACCCAGCAGCAGAGCACAATGATGTGTTCACCAGTTTCACAACTGCGGTCATGTAGACAGCTGGTTAAGAAACCAGGTAGCTCTTTGGAACTCATCATCAATTACAGGGAACTGAATAGGACCATCCCCATCATGACACCAATCATGGTGACTAACCCTGAAACCATTGGGAGGCAGGGCCACAGGAGCACAACATTTCACCAGATTATACATTAGTAATGGACGTTGGTTCATCCTCATTCCACCGACAGTGCCAATATCAATTCCCCTTCGCATGTCAGTGTCAATGAATTACATGGAGCTGTGTGTCCCAGAGTCTTCACCGTCCCACCCCCCAATATTTCGTCAGCAGCAAGTCAGAGATCTCACATTTAGATTACGTATCAGAGGTGAGGGAGAGACTAAATCAAGTAGGTGAGTGAGCTAAACAGCAGCAAAACAAGGCACAGTATAAAATGAAGCAGGTGGCAGATAAAAACTCTGAGACTCGGATGTTTTCCTGAGAGGTTGACTTGTTAGTACTTTACTAAAGACCGGTGATTCCTTCAAAGCCAGGTTTCATGGCCCCTACCAAATTGAGAAAAAGTTGAGTCAGGTGATCTATCTAGTAAAGATGCCTGATAGAAAGAAAAGTTTTGGGTATGTCATGTGAACATGTTGAAGCCGTATCATACTGGAGAGAAAGAACAGGAGAAACAGGTGTTAGCTACTTCCCCGCAGAGTGAGGAATCTAATCCTGATGACGTAGATTTTGATGTCCCTCAAAATAGATTTAAAAATGAAGAAGTCGTTGAGGAGTGGGATAGGTTAGTAAACTATATGTCTCAGGAGCATGGAACACAGCTGAAAGATTTGTTATTGCAGTATGTGGACATATGTAAGAATCAGATGGGGAGGACTATTGTAATTGTATATGAAATAGACGTAGGGAATACTGCTCCGATAAAACAACACCTTTATTGGCTTAATCCTTTCAAAGCCAGACGGATGCAGATGGAGTGGAGGCCATACTTGACAAGGACATCATTGAACTAAGCCAGAGCGAATGGAGTTCGCCGATCATCTTAGTTCTCAAATAGGGTGGGACCCAACGATTCTGCACGGAGTATCAGAAGGTCAATGCCATTACAAAATCGGTCTCATATCCAATTCCTAGATTGGAGGACTGCATTGAGAAAGTTGGACAAGCCAGTTACATCACTAAGTTGGACTTACTGCATGGTTACTGGCAGGTACCTTTATCAGAGACCGTGAAAGAAATTTCTGCATTTGTAATCGCAAAAGGATGTCCTTTGGAATGACAAATGAACCCGTCACATTCCAAAGACTCATGAACAGAGTTGTGGCTGGTTTAACAAACTGGGCAGTCTATTTGGACAATGTAGTGATCTTCAGTAAGTCTTGGAAATATCACCTGGTAAAGTTGGCAGAGCCCCTTGAATGACTACAAGAGGCAAACCTGATGATAAACTTCAATAAAACTGAATTTGAGAAAGCAGAGGTGACATTTTTGGGACATAACACCAGTCATGGAAGGTTGACCCCTAGGAATGCAAGGATGAAGGCCATCAAGAAATTTCCACGACCAACCTCAAAGAAAGAGGTGCTTCAATTCCTAGGACTCAGCGGATTCTCTCGGAGGTTTGTTCCAAATTTAAGCAGTGTAGTGACACCGTTAACCAATTTGCTGAGGAAGAACACAGAGTTTTGGTGGACAGAACAATGTCAGGAGGCATTCAACCATTTGAAATCAATATTAACCACCAAACCAGTTTTAGCTACGCCAAACTTTTCAAAACTTTTTAAAGTCACCATCGATACTAGTGACATAGGAGTTGGAGCTGTACTCCTACAGGAAGATGAGGAAGGGATTGAACTGCCAGTTGGTTACTTTTCAAAGAAGATCGACATCTACCAGAGGAAATACTCCGTGACTGAAAAACAACTATTGAGTTTGTTACTGGCCTGACACCATTATCATATTTATGTCACAAACATTGTGTCAGAGACGGCTGTGTACACATATCACAATCTGCTTCCATTCTTAGAATGTTTTAAAGACAAGAATATGAGACTATTTAATTGGAGTCTTATGCTACAAACTTTTAATTTAAAAGCCGTATGTGTTATGGTTATAAGAATTTAATTGCAGATGCGTCACAGATTTAACTGATAAAGTTTAAACATAATTTGCTTTTATTTAATGTTATATACATATGTACAGTTAGATGGGAAGAAGTTAAGGTGAACTCAGATTAAAGATATCTGTGTGTTAGGGTAATGAGTTTACAGATTAAAAAACGAAGGCATCTTTTCATTATGATGGTTCATTTTTTCATATGAAGGTGTGGGTGTACTGCACGTTTAAGAGAGTTAAAAGCTCATAGAACTATCTGACACCGCACCAAGTGTTCTGAACAAGTTCCCTGGAGATGACAAACAAATTTGAATTAGGCCAATCGTTTAAATTATTCCCAGAAAAATACCAAACTCCAATTAAATTTGAATTTAGTATATTGACAATCTTGAAAGCCAATGACACAATCCAATGCTTTGGGGGTATGAGATCAAGGAAAATTGAACAGTTGGGAGGAGAACTGCCAAACTACCAGCATCTGCAAACTGCCTGGAGAATAGCTCTCTTGAAGTTACCTTCATGTATCAGTAACTTGTGTAGCATAATCCCTAAGAAGAAGAAAAGAGGATCGAGGAAGATTCAAATACAAGATTCAACAACCGGATGATTTTGAAAACATGAACTTTCGGTAAATCTTAATCGGAGGTTTTATTGGACTAGTATGATATAATGGAAAGTAAAAGATATGTTGGAGGAAGGAGTTGTGATTAGTTGTTAGTTAATTATTCTCTGTTATACTTTAAGACACAAAATTGGTAGTATTTACTTTAAATAATTCCTGTCCTCTCAAATTTTCACAGAATACTGCATGGGATAAATCACTTCTGTGTTGCTGGTTTAAACGAAGCAGGAGGGTTTACCCCGTGACGTAACAGGATGGTGAGTAACAGGCTTGGAGAGGCACTTTGAAGTTGTCGTGTTACCAAGTTTCTGCTGCCCTTGCCCAGTTGGACACAATTTTGTGAAAAGGTAGGTACAGGAAAATTAAGCTATAAAGAAAGTCCAATTGCATTCTTAGCATCTGATTACAGAAGTGGTATTTTACTTTTAAGCACATTAAGCAAATTCAATTGCATCAGTGATGGTAGAGGAAACTGTTGCAAGTTAATCCAGACACAATCTATGAATGTGGTTTTCACGAGTAAAGTAGGAACTAAAACTGAGAAAAACGTTTTTCTATCATTGTTGCTAAAGGCATGAAGATCCTCTGAGTGAGAACATGGAGCTAGACAACATTTACATCAATGTGAATTATGATCAAGTGAAACAAGACAGGAAACAGCAAAATCTAAAATCAGGTAAACATCCATAATCTAGTCATTACTGTACAGGTTACTCAATCTTTGTTAATTAACTGGAAGTAACTCACCTTCAGATCAATGAACAACAATGTCAATATTTCTCATTGTTTGAGACAAAGAGTTGTCAGGAAATTCCACTTATTCAGAATTAAGGGATTTTAGAGCTGATCAGTGAGGTAACATAATATGGTCAGACACTCTTCCGTGACCATCCCTTTTAACTGTGTTGTGAACAAACAATGAAATAAATCAATTGGTCAGAAAAGCAGTGTGACCATTCCTTTAACTGATGGTGTTATTGACTCACACTGAAATCCATGAGGAAGAATTTGAAGTAAAGATGTGGGGAGTGGATAGTGAACCATTGAAGAATTGACGAGGAGGGAGGTGTCTGATTGAGAAATGTGGTCTTTGTTTTAACAATGCAGATGACACAATAACTGATGATCTGTGTCTGTTTTGTATGACCCATACATTTTGTCATGTTAATTCTTGTGCAGTTTTCGATCTTTAAGCTGCTGTTAATGAATGTCTGTGACCTCAGCAAGTGCATGACCTTTAGGTCCAATGTTAAAACATTCCAGCATTGACAGTTTAATGTAAAGGGGAGGGGGGAGGGGGGAATGACACAAAGGGGTGTCTATGATGATGTGGGAAACAGGATGGATGAACTGTTGGAATTGATTTTTTGGGGGGACAGATATCTCATGATCTCTGAAGGTTTCCCCAGTATAGGTTTCTTTCAGAGGGATCTCTGTTCCCCGAGTACTTCATGGGAACACATCGTGAGAATAAAGAGCCAAATAGTTCAATCTCTTTTACTATAAAGTGTAACATCGACAGCACTTCAATATACTAACTGGTCACATTGTCAGTTCTGATTTCACATGGAGGCAGACAGCATGGAAACTGCAGACCCCTCAGTCCAAGTCAAACATAATCCCAAACTAAACTAGTCCCACTTGGCCGCTATTGGCCCATATCCCTCCAAACATTCCTTGTTCATGCACTTATCCAAATGTCTTTTAAACATTATAACTGTACCCATATCCATCACTTTCTCTGGAAGTTAATGTCACAAACAAACCACTCTCTGTGCGAGGAATTTGCCCCTTCCGTTTTTTAAAGTCTTTATCCTTGCATTTTAAAAAATAATCCCCTTTAATCTCAAAGTGCTATAACCTCAGGAAAAGACACCTGCCATTCTATACTCATCATGATTTTATAAACTTCTATAAGGTCACCCCTTAACCTCCTCCGCTCCAATGAAAATAGTTCCATCCTTTTGAATCTATTTTTATTTCTCAAACCATCCATCCCTGGTAACATCCTGGGAAATCTTTTCTGAATCCTCTCCAGTTTAAGAACAACTTTTCTATAACTGAGCGACCAGAAATGGACTCAGTGCTCCAGAGATGGCCTCACCAATGTTGTGAACAATGAAATAAACCAATTGGTCAGAAAAATAGTGTGACCATCTCTTTAACTGAGTTATTGACTCACTCAGAGTTATCGAAATCCTTGAGGAAGATCTTGAAGTGAAGACGTTGAGGAGGAGATAGTGAAACATTGAAGAATTGACGAGGAGGGAAGTGTCTGATTGAGAAATGGTCTTTATTCCCTGTACATCTTAGATTAACCTGCACATGACCTCCCAACTCCTGTACTCAAAAGTCTAAGCAATGAGTGCGTGAGCTAAATGTGATGCAAACTTCAGAGATCAGAACTACCGCAATCCAAGACCACCTGACGATATCTCCCTGATATCTTTGCCATGTCCCACATGAGAAACACACCCTTTCTTTGCTTCCATCTGGTAAACAAAAGGGTGCTGAGTGTCAGAGATGGTTACTGCAGAATGTGTTCCAGTATTTCACACTGAGACAGTATCGCACATCAGGTACAAACACCATCAGTGTTAACACACGCCCTGAACCGGACACAGTGTGGGTCAATCTTTCTTTAAAGCACATGATGGTGCAGCCCACTGTCACATCAGCTGCACTCTCCTTTCCTCCAACTACACTGACCATTTGGATCAGCCAATAAGATGCAAGCAGAATGTGTTGTGTATGGTCATTACACTTTGGTTTCTTGTCTTACCAGAACATTTCCAGGATTTCTTTCTGATTGGATTGGCGGCAGTCAGGAGGCATTGTCTTTCTCTGGGAATAACTGCACCTTATTCCACAGTTCATCACCATTCTGATTGCGGTACAATAAGTCACACTGCAATTTTCATTTCTAAATATTTGCGATGCATAATCAACGCTGCAAATTATTTCCAGCCCCTGGGTTACTTTTAGAGTGTGGGACAGCCAAATGCAGGGAGATAAAACCCAGCAAGATCAGCTCAAGAAGCACCTCCATCAGCTCTAAGGACAATAAGGGATTCCAACACATTAAATCATATTGAAGGGAAAGAACTTCAGATCAATTACTCTCGACTTTCTGAGACACTCCCCGTGGTGCAGGAGGACCGTTCTGTTTGGAAATGAGGCTCTTACTGAGACCCACTCCTTCAATATTCACAAATATCCTGGGCACCTTCGAAATAATCAATGGTCATAAGGCTCAGAGTGTGAATGGATTGATGAATGAATGTGGTTTGGAAGATCTCCTGAATCTGCAATCCTCCATCACCCCAAATGTTCAATAGCACAGCTAAAGTCAGTCTGTTTGTATTCTCTCACTCAGGCCGCAGTATTTATCAGGAAAATAGAGAAGATGACCAAATTGTCTCAGTGAAAAGTTGAGCAGACCTGATGAGCCGAATGGCCTCTACCTGCTCCAATATCCTATGGTCTCACTGTAAAAATGAAACTAAAAATCCCACAACACCAGGTTAGAGTCCAACAGGTTTATTTGGAAGCACTTGCTTTCGGAGCAACGCTCCTTCATCAGGTGGTTGTGGAGGGGAAGATCATGCTCACAGAATTTACAGCCAAAGGAGTTCGGTGTCATGGAGATGTGATACTGTAAACAATCCCAGATTAAAACTCTCACCTTTTATCATGGGATATGCTGGTTTCTGTTCGAGATGTAAATCCCAGAACTTCCCCAAATTATATTCTCAAGTTCGCTGAGTTTTTCAACCAATAGGTGTAAAATCTGTCTGTGTCCCAATGCTTTGTCAGACTGACAAACCCTCCGTATAGTTTTAGAGTTTTACATGGATTCATGCAGTTTTTGAGCAAAATAAAACGTAATTCTGAAAAAACAAATTCACCCCATAAACTGATATGTGTGTGCTTCACTCCTATTGTTTCAAACGTTGGGCTAACTTGAGAATGTAATTTGAGGGAAATTCTGGGATTTACATATCCCATGATAAAAGGTGAAAGTTCTCATTTGAGAATGCTCACTGTTTCCTCCCACAGTCCAAAGATGTGCAGGTCAGGTGAATTGGCCATGCTAAATTGCCCGTAGTGTTAGGTGAAGGGGTAAATGTAGGGGTTGCGCTTCGGCGGGTCGGTGTGGACTTGTTGGGCCGAAGGGCCTGTTTCCACACTGTAAGTAATCTAATATCTTCATGACACTTATAACTATAAATTAACTATAAATTCTGAGAGCATGATCTTGACAGGACAGTTCAAGAATTCAACACGAGGGTCAATGGGAAAGGAAGCCAAAGGAGCCAGGTGCTGGGAAACCAGATGAACACTGTCCCTGGAGCTGAGGAGAAAATCCCTGCATTTGACGGACATCCCCAGGGCACCCTGTGAATGATTTGCTGGGGTTGAAGTACCAACAGAAACTGACCAAGGACAGCGATGTTGTGAGCACTCCTGCATTTCTTGCTGTCCAGAGTCTTGTCTGATATTGATAGTCACAGCCAGCATTGAAACGGTCACATGGGAAGGATTTGGAGATGCTGGTGTTGGACTGGGGTGTACAAAGTTAAAAATCACACACCAGGTTATAGTCCAACAGGTTTAAAATTTGCATCACTTGGCATCACACTGCAAATTTTTGCTATAAATTCTGTGTTACGATCGAGCCCTCCACTATCACCTGATGAAGGAGCGTCGCTCCGAAAGCTAGTGTGTTTCCAATTAAACCTGTTGGACTATAACCTGGTGTGTGATTTTTAACATGGGAAGGAAACTGGGAACTGATCACATCAATCCAAATTGACAATAGTCAGATATGAAAGGAACCTCCACACAGGAGACTGGGACAGGAAGGAAAATGGGACATGAGAACCGAAGGTGCAGTACCCCATTGCACTGATGACTAGAACCAGCAGATCTGCTGTTGCCATGGCTACCATGTGGACATACATACAGTCGGAAATACCACAGTGCCTTCCGGAGAGAATTCGAATTGTCACCACGTTGGCTGCAAGAATGAGAATGAGATAAACCACATTTTAGCAACAGATTGATGTCTATTTAAGGGCAGCTGTTAAGCAGTATTTCTCCAGTTACATGAGCAACTGCAACTGATATTGGGCTATCGCATGGAGAATGATCAATATAAGGTACCGTTCCTCTCAGTCTAATACAGGCACTCTCAGAGTGATCCAGAAATCCATGGAAACACTTGTGTACTCCCTTCAAAGGTTATTACAATAGCACATTGCTGTCTGATAGAAGGGAGTTGGGGAATTTATGAATATAAATGTCATGAGTTGATTCCATTGATAAGCAGCTTCATCATACTGATCCTGAGGACATTGTTATCACTGTCAGTTCGATGGGAGGAGGAAGGATATTGGGAACATGAATGACTAACAAACAGATGACAGTGCCTCACTGGGGATACTGAGAGCTGTGAGAATCGGGGAGCAAGCAGCTTTCATTGTTAGGATTGCTAGCTGTCCCACTTTGGAAGAGAATTTTGAAGGCACTGACTGGTGCATGTCGGAGCTATGGGAAGGAGACCTCATTTCTAATCCAAACATTCCTCCCAGGAATTAATTAGTTTTGTTCGAATTCCTGTTAGTTCTGCTCTTTTCGCAAATCTACTCCAGGTAGCTTCTGTGTTTTTTAATTGGTTTGCTTTCTGACTAAGAAGTCACTTTTCAAGAGAATTATAACTTTTTAAATGTCCTTTATAAATAAAGCATGTACAGTCAGCAAGTTTTGTAGATTTTGAATCCAAAGGACTGGCCAAAGCAGACTTGTTTCCATGAATGTTCCTGCCTCTTGTCCTGACTGTGCGGAATAATCCAAATCCTGCAGATCATGTCCTGCCCACATGCGTCATCCAGATCTAGTGTCACCATTGCAGATACACAACCGAAGGGCAAAGCTCTCCTTACAGTTCCTGCTCCACATTCACAACAGAGATGGCCATCTTCTGTTGCACTTATTCCAACTTGTGCTTATGATTAAGGAGAGTGGGGTCTTATTTCTTTATAAAGCTACTGCAAGACCCCTACTCCAGAGGGGACTGAATCCTAGGCGATTCCAGTAGTCTCTATACTTATACAAAGGTGCCTGTTTTAATTGAAACTTACGAATAACATAAAAATCACATTTCAACCGCAGTACTGATGGTTTTATGCATGATATTGGCGACAGCAATTTCCCATTGTTCTGGATGTAAGTTTGTTCGCTTTCAGACGTTTCCTCACCATACTCGGTAACATCATCAGTGAGCCTCTGGTGAAGCACTGGTGTTATACCCCACTTTCTCTTTACGTGTTTAGGTTTCCTTGGGTTGGTGATGCCTCTGTTTGAAAACGCTGTAGAGGTGATTTTCCTTTGCTCTTCGTAATTCCCCTGTCCTGCAGTGTGTGGTGGCTCATTGAAATAATGTTCTAATGCAGCTTTGTTTGTGGGTGTTGGGATCATTGCTTCTGTAGTTCAGTAGTTGGTCTGTATAAGTTGTTAAAAGGAATGGGTGCCCAATGAACAGTCTGTCGATTTCTCAGCAATAAACCCAAACAAGCAGACAAAGTGTACTCAGAAACCCTAGCCACTCTCCCCAACATCAAAGACATCTCAGAAATGACTGCCAGACTACCCAGACCTTTTGGCATCATAGTGGCCCACAAACCCACCAACACACTAAAACAGCAGCTCATGAACTTAAAAGACCCAATACAGACAACAAAGAAAACACACATCGTACCTTACAAGAGCTGTAACAAACACTACATTGGACAAACAAACAGAAATCTAGCCAATAGGATACATAAACATCAACTAGCCACAAAAAGGCATGACTCAGTCTCACTATATTGTGACATACAGATGAGGAAGGACACCACTTTGACTGGGACAACATATCCATCCTATGACAAACCAAACAGAGATATGAACGAGAATTCCTAGAAGCATGGCTTTCCAACCAGAATTCAATCAACAAACCTATCGATTTAGACCCTATCTACCACCCGCTGAGAAAAAGAACCATAAATGACATCATCAACATCGGAAATAACATCACCAACACAGGAATTGACATCACCGACCCAAGGAAACCTAAACACATAAATAGAAAGCGGGACATAACATCAGCACTTCATTAGAGGCTCACCGATGATGTTACCTAGTATGGTGACATAAAGTCTGAAAATGAACCTTCCAGCTCAGTGAGCAAACTTACACCCAGAACCTCAACCTGAGCTACAAGTCTTCTCAAAACCCACTAATTCTCCACTGAGTTTAGTAATTCCCTCATGATGACTTGAGGTGACCATGTTTCTGTATCACTGAGTTTACCACTACACACAGAAAAGGTGCGATAGTGTTCCTCTGTCTCAAGTGACCACTCATGTGGAAGATAGCGGGGGTTTTAAAGTATTCACTCACAGGACATGGACTTAGCTGGTCAGACCAGTATTTATTGGTCAGTCCAGTATTTATTGATCAGATCAGTATTTATTTGTCAGAAAGTATTTAATGCTCGGACAAGTATTTATTTGTCAGCCCAGTGTTTATTGGTCAAATCAGTATTTATTGGTCAGATCAGTATTTATTGTCCATCCTAGAGAGCAGTTGAGAGTCAATCACATCTAGAGTCATATTCAGACCAGACCAGGTAAGGATAATGACATTAGTAAACCAACATTAGACTCTTAATCCCAGATTTTTATCATCTGCCAAGAATTGGATTTGAACATGGATCCCCAGCACATGACCTCGTTCCCTGGATTACAAATCCTGTGATAACCTATCAAGGCCATCGCCTTCTGAGGTAATGGTGCTTCCCTGGAATTATTGCTTCCTCATATTTCAACAAAACCTGAATGTGTTTCTCCATCACCAGTTGGCCTCCCACACTGTCGGTCCCTGTTCCTCCAACAATAATTGTACTTTGCATTTACATTGGATAAATCTGTCCTCAAATCTGAGTTGTACATCCACAAATGAACAATGTGCGTTTGCGCTACACCATCAGCGGTGTGTCACTTTACAGACAACAGACTTGAGGTTTCTGCGCTGGCACAAGTCCTTCCTTCACAGTAACCATTACCAGATGCAACAAGTAACCTCGAGTTAGGCTGGAAGTGACAGTAGACTGTGGTAGCAGCGAAGATCTGCCCATCACCATCAGTGATCTTACTTATTTCATAGGAATAGCATCCTCCGCTTGCTCCACATGCCTTCTTTTGATATCAGTTACATACCATACATTCGCCAATTGCAATCATTTTCCAAAGATACTCTTCCAACAGCACATTCACCATGTACCAATGGTACCCACTAGCATGGACAAGGGCATTGGCACACTCACTATGTCATTTTTTTTCACTGGTGGAACATGGGTATTGCCCCCTGATACCCATTGATTCTAGTTTTGCTAGGGCTCTTTAATGCCACATCACTTGGTTTAATTCAGCCTTAATGTCTCCCCTTCCCTCCCCTCAGGAATTCAGCTCCTTTGTCCATGTTTGACCCGAGGCCGTAATGAGGTCAGGAGCTGAGTGACCCTGGGGGAACCCAAACTGGACGTCACTGAGCTGGTTATTGCTGAGCAGGTGCTGCTCGGTAGCACTGATAATGACCCCTTACATCACTTTACTGATGATGGAGAGTAGACTAATGGGGCGGGAATTGGCCAGGTTGGATTTGCCCTGCTTTTTATCTACAAGACATATCTGGGCAATTTTCCACATTGTCGGGTAGATACCAGTGTTGTAACTCTACTGGAACAGTTTGGCCAGGGGAGCGGCAAGTTCTGGAGCACAAGTCTTCAGTACTATTGCTGGAATGTTGCCAGGGTCCGTAGTATCCACTGTCTCTAACTGTTCCATGATATCATGTGGAGTGAAGGGAATTGGCTGAAGCTTGGTATCTGTGATGTTAGGGACCACTGGATCATCTACTCAGCACTTCTGGCTGAAGATTGCTGTGAGAGCTACAGCCTTATCTTTTATACAGATGTGTTGGGCTCTTCTATCATTGAGGATGGGGATATGTATAAAGCCTCCTCCTCCTCCAGTGAGTTGTTTAATTATCCACCATTGTTCACGACTGGATATAGCAGGACTGCAGAGCTTCAATCTGATCTGTTGGTCATAGGATCACATTGTTCTGTCTATCACTTGCTGTTTATGCTGTTGGTGTGCTAGTAATCCTGTTGGGTGGCTTCCCCTCATCTTCAGGTATACCTGGTGATACTCCTGGCATACCTTCCTGCACTCTCCATTGAACTCCTGACTTAGTGCAGGCCAAGAGGTTACAGATTGTGCTGGAGTACAATTCTGTCAAATAGTGCACAGTCCTGCTGTTGAGCTTTGGTGGGTGGAGTGGCTGAAAGTTTGTGGATGTGGTGCCAATCCAGCAAGCTGTTTTGTCCTGGAGGGGGTCAAGCTTCTTGACTGTTGTTGGGACTGCACCCATCCAGGCAAGTGGGGAGTGTTCCATCACACTGCTGCATTGTAGATGGTGGACAGGCTTTGGGAAGTCAGGAGGTAGATTACTCATCACAGTATTTCTGGCCCAGACTTACTCTTATAGTGATTGCATTGGTACGGTGAGTCCAGCTCAGTTTATGGTAAATGGTAAAATCCAGGATGCTGATCGAGGGGGATTCTTTGATGGGAGCACCATTGAATGGCAGAGGATAATGGTTAGATTGTCTCTGCCTGGAGATGGTCATTGCCTGGTCTTTATGTGGGGTGAATGTCACTTATCACTTGTCAGCCCAAACCTGGATATTGTCCAGAACTTGTTGAATTTGGACAAGGACAGCTTCAGTGTCTGGAATCATGAATGGTGCTGAAAATTGTGCTATTATCAGTGAACATTCCCACTTCTGACTTCACCTGGGAGGTAGATTGTAAATATTCACTACTTCTCTGGGATATTACCCTTCTCTTCAGTAAACTGAATGCTGCTTTTTTTCCCTTCTGGCTGATTTGTTGTTCCTGTTATGTTTCTCTGATGATGAACAAACAATCAGAATATGACAGTATCTGATTTTGTAGCGATGCTGCTGGACCTGTTTCTGGAACACTGCAGTAGCCAATTTGATCACCGTATATGCACGTGTAAAAGTCAATCTCATGTCAAAGTAGACACCTTACTTTTGGCCAAAAAATCTTGCATTTTCGAAATACAGAGGAACCTCGATTACCTGAACGAGATGGGCGGGCACTATTTTGTTCGGATAATTGATTATTTGGTTCTTCGATTCAAAGCCTTTCCTCTGGGGCTCGGAGTTTTCTGTAAAGTCTGCTCCCTGTTCAGGAGATAAGGCCGCAGCACAGCACGTGAGCACCCTCACCCACAACCCCACCCAAAACCACCCCCCGCCCGGTCTCAACTCCATCCCACATCCCCAAACAAAACCACCCCCCGCCCGGTCTCAACTCCATCCCACAACCCGCCCAAAACCACCCCCCGCCCGGCCTCAACTCCATCCCACAATTCCGTCCAAAACCACCCCCCGCCCGGTCTCACCTCCATCCCACAACCCGCCCAAAACCACGCCCCGCCCGGTCTCACCTCCATCCCACAACCCGCCCAAAACCACGCCCCGCCCGGTCTCACCTCCATCCCACAACCCGCCCAAAATCACCCCCCGCCCGGTCTCAACTCCATCCCACAACCCGCCCAAAACCACCCCCCACCCGGCCTCAACTCCATCCCAAAACCACCCCCCGCCCGGCCTCAACTCCATCCAACAACCCGCCCAAAACCAACCCCCGCCCGGCCTCAACTCCATCCCAAAACCACCCCCCGCCCGGCCTCAACTCCATCCCACAACCCGCCCAAAACCACCCCCCATCCGGCCTCAACTCCATCCCACAACCCGCCCAAAACCACCCCCCGCCCGGTCTCAACTCCATCCCACAATCCTGTCCAAAACCACCCCCCACCCGGTCTCAACTCCATCCCACAACCCGCCCAAAACCACCCCCCGCCCGGCCTCAACTCCATCCCACAACCCGCCCAAAACCACCCCCCGCCCGGTCTCAACTCCATCCCACAACCCGCCCATAACCACCCCCCGCCCGGTCTCAACTCCATCCCACAACCCTGTCCAAAACCACCCCCCGCCCAGTCTCAACTCCATCCCACAACCCGCCCAAAACCACCCCCCGCCCGGTCTCAACTCCATCCCACAACCCGCCCAAAACCACCCCCCGCCCGGTCTCAACTCCATCCCACAACCCGCCCAAAACCACCCCCCGCCCGGTCTCAACTCCATCCCACAACCCTGTCCAAAACCACCCCTCGCCCGGTCTCAACTCCATCCCACAACCCGCCCAAAACCACCCCCACCCGGCCTCAACTCCATCCCACAACCCTGTCCAAAACCACCCCCCGCCCGGCCTCAACTCCATCCCACAACCCGCCCAAAACCACCCCCCGCCCGGTCTCAACTCCATCCCACAACCCGCCCAAAACCACCCCCCGCCCAGTCTCAACTCCATCCCACAACCCGCCCAAAACCACCCCCCGCCCGGTCTCAACTCCATCCCACAACCCGCCCAAAGCCACCCCGCCATCCGGCCTCAACTCCATCCCACAACCCGCCCAAAGCCACCCCCCATCCGGCCGCAACTCCATCCCACAACCCTGTCCAAAACCACCCCCCGCCCGGTCTCAACTCCATCCCACAACCCTGTCCAAAACCACCCCCCGCCCGGTCTCAACTCCATCCCACAACCCGCCCAAAACCACCCCCCGCCCGGCCTCAACTCCATCCCACAACCCTGTCCAAAACCACCCCCCGCCCGGTCTCAACTCCATCCCACAACCCGCCCAAAACCACCCCCCGCCCAGTCTCAACTCCATCCCACAACCCGCCCAAAACCACCCCCCGCCCGGTCTCAACTCCATCCCACAACCCGCCCAAAACCACCCCCCGCCCGGCCTCAACTCCATCCCACAACCCTGTCCAAAACCACCCCCCGCCCGGTCTCAACTCCATCCCACAACCCGCCCAAAGCCACCCCGCCATCCGGCCTCAACTCCATCCCACAACCCGCCCAAAACCACCCCCCGCCCGGCCTCAACTCCATCCCACAACCCTGTCCAAAACCACCCCCCGCCCAGTCTCAATTCCATCCCACAACCCCAAACAAAACCACCCCCAGCCCGGTCTCAACTCCATCCCACAACCCGCCCAAAACCACCCCCGCCCGGTCTCAACTCCATCCCACAACCCTGTCCAAAACCACACCCCGCCCGGCCTCAACTCCATCCCACAACCCGCCCAAAACCACCCCCCGCCCGGTCTCAACTCCATCCCACAACCCGCCCAAAACCACCCCCCGCCCGGCCTCAACTCCATCCCACAACCCGCCCAAAACCAACCCCCGCCCGGTCTCAACTCCATCCCACAACCCGCCCATAACCACCCCCCGCCCGGTCTCAACTCCATCCCACAACCCTGTCCAAAACCAACCCCCGCCCAGTCTCAACTCCATCCCACAACCCGCCCAAAACCACCCCCCGCCCGGTCTCAACTCCATCCCACAACCCGCCCAAAACCACCCCCCGCCCGGTCTCAACTCCATCCCACAACCCTGTCCAAAACCACCCCCACCCGGTCTCAACTCCATCCCACAACCCGCCCAAAACCACCCCCACCCGGCCTCAACTCCATCCCACAACCCTGTCCAAAACCACCCCCCGCCCGGCCTCAACTCCATCCCACAACCCGCCCAAAACCACCCCCCGCCCGGTCTCAACTCCATCCCACAACCCGCCCAAAACCACCCCCCGCCCAGTCTCAACTCCATCCCACAACCCGCCCAAAACCACCCCCCGCCCGGTCTCAACTCCATCCCACAACCCGCCCAAAGCCACCCCCCCATCCGGCCTCAACTCCATCCCACAACCCGCCCAAAGCCACCCCCCCATCCGGCCTCAACTCCATCCCACAACCCTGTCCAAAACCACCCCCCGCCCGGTCTCAACTCCATCCCACAACCCGTCCAAAACCACCCCCCGCCCGGTCTCAACTCCATCCCACAACCCGCCCAAAATCACCCCCCGCCCGGTCTCAACTCCATCCCACAACCCTGTCCAAAACCACCCCCCCGCCCGGTCTCAACTCCATCCCACAACCCTGTCCAAAACCACCCCCCGCCCGGTCTCAACTCCATCCCACAACCCGCCCAAAACCACCCCCACCCGGCCTCAACTCCATCCCACAACCCTGTCCAAAACCACCCCCCGCCCGGCCTCAACTCCATCCCACAACCCGCCCAAAACCACCCCCCGCCCGGTCTCAACTCCATCCCACAACCCGCCCAAAACCACCCCCCGCCCAGTCTCAACTCCATCCCACAACCCGCCCAAAGCCACCCCGCCATCCGGCCTCAACTCCATCCCACAACCCGCCCAAAACCACACCCCGCCCGGCCTCAACTCCATCCCACAACCCTGTCCAAAACCACACCCCGCCCAGTCTCAATTCCATCCCACAACCCGCCCAAAACCACCCCCCGCCCGGCCTCAACTCCATCCCACAACCCGCCCAAAACCACCCCCCGCCCGGCCTCAACTCCATCCCACAACCCGCCCAAAACCACCCCCCGCCCGGCCTCAACTCCATCCCACAACCCGCCCAAAACCACCCCCCGCCCGGCCTCAACTCCATCCCACAACCCGCCCAAAACCACCCCCCGCCCGGTCTCAACTCCATCCCACAATACCGTCCAAAACCACCCCCCGCCCGGTCTCAACTCCATCCCACAATCCCGTCCAAAACCACCCCCTGCCCAGCCTCAACTCCATCCCACAACCCGCCCAAAGCCACCCCCCCATCCGGCCTCAACTCCATCCCACAACCCGCCCAAAACCACCCCCCGCCCGGCCTCAACTCCATCCCACAACCCTGTCCAAAACCACCCCCCGCCCAGTCTCAATTCCATCCCACAACCCCAAACAAAACCACCCCCCGCCCGGTCTCAACTCCATCCCACAACCCGCCCAAGACCACCCCCCACCCGGTCTCAACTCCATCCCACAACCCGCCCAAAATCACCCCCCGCCCGGCCTCAACTCCATCCCACAACCCGCCCAAAACCACACCCCGCCCGGCCTCAACTCCATCCCACAACCCTGTCCAAAACCACCCCCCGCCCAGTCTCAATTCCATCCCACAACCCCAAACAAAACCACCCCCCGCCCAGTCTCAACTCCATCCCACAACCCGCCCAAAACCACCCCCCGCCCGGCCTCAACTCCATCCCACAACCCGCAAAAAACCACCCCCCGCCCGGCCTCAACTCCATCCCACAACCCGCCCAAAACCACCCCCCGCCCGGCCTCAACTCCATCCCACAACCCGCCCAAAACCACCCCCCGCCCGGCCTCAACTCCATCCCACAACCCGCCCAAAACCACCCCCCGCCCGGTCTCAACTCCATCCCACAATCCCGTCCAAAACCACCCCCCGCCCGGTCTCAACTCCATCCCACAATCCCGTCCAAAACCACCCCCCGCCCGGCCTCAACTGCATTCCACAACCCTGTCCAAAACCACCCCCCGCCCGGTCTCAACTCCATCCCACAACCCTGTCCAAAACCACCCCCCGCCCGGCCTCAACTCCATCCCACAACCCTGTCCAAAACCACCCCCCGCCCGGTCTCAACTCCATCCCACAACCCTGTCCAAAACCACCCCCCGCCCGGCCTCAACTCCATCCCACAACCCTGTCCAAAACCACGCCCCGCCCGGTCTCAACTCCATCCCACAACCCGCCCAAAACCACCCCCCGCCCGGTCTCAACTCCATCCCACAATCCCGTCCAAAACCACGCCCCGCCCGGTCTCAACTCCATCCCACAACCCGCCCAAAACCACCCCCAGCCCGGTCTCAACTCCATCCCACAATCCCGTCCAAAACCAGCCCCCGCCCGGTCTCAACTCCATCCCACAACCCGCCCAAAACCACCCCCCGCACAGCCTCAACTCCATCCCACAACCCACCCAAAACCACCCCCCGCCCGGCCTCAACACCATCCCACAATCCCATCCAAAATCACCCCCCGCCCGGTCTCAACTCCATCCCACAACCCGCCCAAAACCACCCCCCGCCCGGTCTCAACTCCATCCCACAACCCACCCAAAACCACCCCCCGCCCGGTCTCAACTCCATCCCACAACCCGCCCAAAACCAACCCCCGCCCGGTCTCAACTCCATCCCACAATCCCGTCCAAAACCACCCCCTGCCCAGCCTCAACTCCATCCCACAACCAGCCCAAAACCACCCCCCGCCCGGCCTCAACTCCATCCCACAACCCTGTCCAAAACCACCCCCCGCCCAGTCTCAATTCCATCCCACAACCCCAAACAAAACCACCCCCCGCCCGGTCTCAACTCCATCCCACAACCCTGTCCAAAACCACCCCCCGCCCGGTCTCAACTCCATCCCACAACCCGCCCAAAACCACCCCCCGCCCGGTCTCAACTCCATCCCACAACCCTGTCCAAAACCACCCCCACCCGGTCTCAACTCCATCCCACAACCCGCCCAAAATCACCCCCCGCCCGGCCTCAACTCCATCCCACAACCCGCCCAAAACCACCCCCCGCCCGGTCTCAACTCCATCCCACAACCCTGTCCAAAACCACACACCGCCCGGTCTCAACTCCATCCCACAACCCGCCCAAAACCACCCCCCGCCCGGTCTCAACTCCATCCCACAACCCTGTCCAAAACCACCCCCCGCCCGGTCTCAACTCCATCCCACAACCCTGTCCAAAACCACCCCCCGCCCGGTCTCAACTCCATCCCACAATCCCGTCCAAAATCACCCCCCGCCCGGTCTCAACCCCATCCCACAACCCGCCCAAAACCACCCCCCGCCCGGTCTCAACTCCATCCCACAACCCTGTCCAAAACCACCCCCCGCCCGGTCTCAACTCCATCCCACAACCCACCCAAAACCACCCCCCGCCCGGTCTCAACTCCATCCCACAACCCACCCAAAACCAACCCCCGCCCGGTCTCAACTCCATCCCACAACCCGCCCAAGACCACGTCCCGCCCGGTCTCAACTCCATCCCACAACCCGCCCAAAACCACCCCCCGCCCGGTCTCAACTCCATCCCACAACCCGCCCAAAACCAACCCCCGCCCGGTCTCAACTCCATCCCACAATCCCGTCCAAAACCACCCCCCGCCCGGTCTCAACTCCATCCCACAACCCACCCAAAACCAACCCCCGCCCGGTCTCAACTCCATCCCACAATCCCGTCCAAAACCACCCCCTGCCCAGCCTCAACTCCATCCCACAACCCGCCCAAAGCCACCCCCCATCCGGCCTCAACTCCATCCCACAACCCGCCCAAAACCACCCCCCGCCCGGCCTCAACTCCATCCCACAACCCTGTCCAAAACCACCCCCCGCCCAGTCTCAATTCCATCCCACAACCCCAAACAAAACCAACCCCCGCCCGGTCTCAACTCCATCCCACAACCCGCCCAAGACCACGTCCCGCCCGGTCTCAACTCCATCCCACAACCCGCCCAAAATCACCCCCCGCCCGGCCTCAACTCCATCCCACAACCCGCCCAAAACCACCCCCCGCCCGGTCTCAACTCCATCCCACAACCCGCCCAAAATCACCCCCCGCCCGGTCTCAACTCCATCCCACAACCCTGTCCAAAACCACCCCCACCCGGTCTCAACTCCATCCCACAACCCGCCCAAAATCACTCCCCGCCCGGCCTCAACTCCATCCCACAACCCGCCCAAAACCACCCCCCGCCCGGTCTCAACTCCATCCCACAACCCGCCCAAAACCAACCCCCGCCCGGTCTCAACTCCATCCCACAATCCCGTCCAAAACCACCCCCCGCCCGGTCTCAACTCCATCCCACAACCCACCCAAAACCAACCCCCGCCCGGTCTCAACTCCATCCCACAAACCCGTCCAAAACCACCCCCTGCCCAGCCTCAACTCCATCCCACAACCCTGTCCAAAACCACCCCCCGCCCGGCCTCAACTCCATCCCACAACCCGCCCAAAACCACCCCCCGCCCGGTCTCAACTCCATCCCACAACCCGCCCAAAAGCACCCCCCGCCCGGTCTCAACTCCATCCCACAACCCGCCCAAAAGCACCCCCCGCCCGGTCTCAACTCCATCCCACAACCCGCCCAAAAGCACCCCCCGCCCGGTCTCAACTCCATCCCACAACCCGCCCAAAACCACCCCAGCCCGGTCTCAACTCCATCCCACAATCCCGTCCAAAACCACCCCCTGCCCGGCCTCAACTCCATCCCACAACCCGCCCAAGACCACGTCCCGCCCGGTCTCAACTCCATCCCACAACCCGCCCAAAACCATCCCCCGCCCGGTCTCAACTCCATCCCACAACCCGCCCAAAACCACCCCCCGCCCGATCTCAACACCATCCCACAATCCACCCAAAACCACCCCCCGCCCGGTCTCAAC
The DNA here is from genome assembly GCF_020745735.1 of Hemiscyllium ocellatum. Classification (NCBI taxonomy): domain Eukaryota; kingdom Metazoa; phylum Chordata; class Chondrichthyes; order Orectolobiformes; family Hemiscylliidae; genus Hemiscyllium; species Hemiscyllium ocellatum. Next base: position 32,535,260 of record NC_083445.1, on the reverse strand, counting down.
GCCATCCCACAACCCGCCCAAAACCACCCCCCGCCCGGCCTCAACACCATCCCACAATCCCGTCCAAAACCACCCCCCGCCCGGTCTCAACTCCATCCCACAACCCGCCCAAAACCACCCCCCGCCCGGTCTCAACTCCATCCCACAACCGGCCCAAAACCACCCCCCACCCGGTCTCAACTCCATCCCACAACCCGCCCAAGACCACGTCCCGCCCGGTCTCAACTCCATCCCACAACCCGCCCAAAACCACCCCCCGCCCGGTCTCAACTCCATCCCACAACCCACCCAAAACCACCCCCCGCCCGGTCTCAACTCCATCCCACAATCCCGTCCAAAACCACCCCCCGCCCAGCCTCAACTCCATCCCACAACCCGCCCAAAGCCACCCCCCCATCCGGCCTCAACTCCATCCCACAACCCGCCCAAAACCACCCCCCGCCCGGCCTCAACTCCATCCCACAACCCTGTCCAAAACCACCCCCCGCCCAGTCTCAATTCCATCCCACAACCCCAAACAAAACCACCCCCCGCCCGGTCTCAACTCCATCCCACAACCCGCCCAAAACCACCCCCCGCCCGGTCTCAACTCCATCCCACAACCCGCCCAAAATCACCCCCCGCCCGGCCTCAACTCCATCCCACAACCCGCCCAAAACCACCCCCACCCGGTCTCAACTCCATCCCACTACCCTGTCCAAAACCACACACCGCCCGGTCTCAACTCCATCCCACAATCCCGTCCTAAACCACCCCCCGCCCGGTCTCAACTCCATCCCACAATCCCGTCCAAAACCACCCCCCACCCGGCCTCAACTGCATTCCACAACCCTGTCCAAAACCACCCCCCGCCCAGTCTCAATTCCATCCCACAACCCCAAACAAAACCACCACCCGCCCCGTCTCACCTCCATCCCACAATCCCGCCCAAAACCACCCCCGCCCGGTCTCAACTCCATCCCACAACCCGCCCAAAACCACCCCCGCCCGGCCTCAACTCCATCCCACAACCCGCCCAAAACCACCCCCCGCCCGGCCTCAACTCCATCCCACAACCCGCCCAAAACCACCCCCCGCCCGGTCTCAACTCCATCCCACAACCCGCCCAAAACCATCCCCCGCCCAGCCTCAACTCCATCCCACAACCCGCCCAAAACCATCCCCCGCCCGGCCTCAACTCCATCCCACAACCCGCCCAAAACCACCCCCCGCCCGGTCTCAACTCCATCCCACAACCCGCCCAAAACCACCCCCCGCCCGGTCTCATCTCCATCCCACAACCCGCCCAAAACCACCCCCCACCCGGTCTCAACTCCATCCCACAACCCTGTCCAAAACCACCCCCCGCCCGGCCTCAACTCCATCCCACAACTCTGCCCAAAACCACCCCCCACCCGGCCTCAACTCCATCCCACAACCCGCACAAAACCACGCCCCGCCCGGTCTCAACTCCATCCCACAACCCCAAACAAAACCACCCCCCGCCCGGTCTCAACTCCATCCCACAACCCCGAACAAAACCACCCCCCGCCCGGTCTCAACTCCATCCCACAATCCTGTCCAAAACCACCCCCACCCGGTCTCAACTCCATCCCACAACCCGCCCAAAACCACCCCAGCCCGGTCTCAACTCCATCCCACAATCCCGTCCAAAACCACCCCCCGCCCGGTCTCAACTCCATCCCACAACCCGCCCAAAACCACCCCCCGCCCGGCCTCAACTCCATCCCACAACCCGCACAAAACCACCCCCCGCCCAGCCTCAACTCCATCCCACAACCCGCCCAAAACCACCCCCCGCCCGGTCTCAACTCCATCCCACAATCCCGTCCAAAATCACCCCCCGCCCGGTCTCAACTCCACCCCACAACCCGCCCAAAACCACCCCCCGCCCGGTCTCAACTCCATCCCACTACCCTGTCCAAAATCACCCCCCGCCCGGTCTCAACTCCATCCCACAACCCGCCCAAAACCACCCCCCGCCCGGTCTCAACTCCATCCCACAACCCTGTCCAAAACCACCCCCCGCCCGGTCTCAACTCCATCCCACAACCCTGTCCAAAACCACCACCCGCCCGGTCTCAACTCCATCCCCAACCCTGTCTAACACTGCCTCTACCCTCCCCGACCCTGTCTAACACCACCCCCGCCCTCCCCCCAACCCTGTCTAACACCGCCCCCCACTCTCCCCCGACACTAACACCGCCCCCCACCCTCCCCGACCCTGTCTAACAATGCCGCCTCCCTCCCCCGACCCTGTCTAATACTGCCCCCTCCCTCCCCCGACCCTGTCTAACATCGCCCCCCCTCCGTCCCTCGACCCTGTCTAACACCGCACCCCTGCTATCCCTCCAACCCTGTCTAACATCGACCCCCACCCTTCCCCGACCCTATCTAACACCGCCCCCGCCCTCCCCGACCCTGTCTAACAGTGCCCCCTCGCTATCCCTCCGACCCTGTCAACATCGCCCCCCACCCTCCCCGACCCTAACACCGCCCCACTCTCCCCGACCCTGTCTAACACCATCCCCGCCCTCCCTCAACCCTGTCTAACACTGCCCCCTCCCTCCCCCGACCCTGTCTAACATCGCTCCCCACCCTTCCCAGACCCTATCTAACACTGCCCCCGCCCTCCCCTGTCTAACACCGCCTCCCTGCTATCCCTCCAACCCTGTCTAACATCGCCCCCACACCCTTCCCCGACGCTATCTAACACCGCCCCCGCCCTCCCCAACCCTGTCTAACACCAACCCCCGCTATCCCCCGACCCTATCTAACATCGCCCCCCCACACCCTCCCCAACCATCTAACTCCGCCCCCACCCTCCCCCGACCCTAACAGCGCCCCCACTCTCCCCGACGCTGTCTAACACCGCCCCCCACTCTCCCCCGACCCTGTCTAACACTGCCTCCCCACCCTCCCCCGACCCTGTCTAACTCCGCCCCCCACCCTCCCTGACCCTGTCTAACACCATTCCCTCCGCCCATCCCCAAATTAATCTCCTCCCTGCCTACCCCCACATATAATGGCTGTAAACAAAAGACACGATCATTGTTGGACACACGTCTTTGATGTAATGTTTCCTTCGGGACCTCGAGACCTCCTTCCGATAATCCGATTTTCGGAAAATTGGTATTCAGATAATCAAGGTCACTCTGTATCTTGTGTAAAAGTTGCCCGTACTATATCGCATCATAAACCTCTTACAAAGGAAACTGCATATTCCCATTAACCCACTTAAAAAACATCGCAATCATCCATTCATACCAGTAACTGGACTCGTCACACTTTGTTTACTGTACTGTATCTCTATTCATTCATAACTCTCCTTTGCCCACTTGGTTTACTAGAGCATGTTTTGATTCATTCATTCAGACTGTCCTGAGTCTACCTGGCATTTATCGCACTTTTTTCACTGTCCATCCAAAAGTTAATATTGCTAAGAAGTTCATCCTTTTAATGGTGCCATTATATCTGAATATAGGTCATACATATTAGCTACATATATCTTTAATTCTTTGACAAGTTTGTTAGTGGTTGCTGAGATTCATAACATAGAGAGTAAATGGGAGGGAAACGGAAGAATTTGGCAGGAAAGTTCAAGATAGTTTCACATTCAGAATTTAATAAACGTTTCACTTTAAGTCTGCCATTATACAAGGCCATGACATTGTTGAACAGTGGGATTTTGCAGGGTTTCAATTAATCTTTGACATATTAAATTTTGTCCTGGGATGTATAAATAAACATTCCTCCCAGGAATTCATTCTTGTATCTCTTGTTTTTACCCGGTAATTCCCTTTGCCATAATTCATTGTGTTTTTCTTCTTTATCTGGGATTAGTTGTGTGATCAAATCGACTTCTGCTAATAATACGGTGTCTCGATCTGCAGCGTGAATTTCAGCCCCTCAAAACTAGTACCGGGTATTAGTCAACCCCACAAATTAAAGATATATGTAGCTAATATATCACACTTTTATTCAGATATAATGGCACCGTTAAAATAATTAACGGTTTAAAAATAGTCCAAAACGTTTGACTTTTACACGAGTATATACAGTACACTGTTGAAAAGCCTGTTTCTAGTGATTGAAATCTGATGCTGTAACATTCACACTCAATATGCTTGTTTACAATGAAATTTATACATCATTGCTGGGAAGCTTATACTGATACCAGTCTGACAATCTCTGTGTATTGGCCTGTCAGGCATTCTCATGATTTTTTTTAACCCATGACTGTAGGTGCCTGAATGAGACGCATTCTTTTGCAGCTGATTTCGACTGTAACACACATCATGAATGTCTGAATGATTAATCCCACTATTACAGTTTGTGTTCACGCTCTGTACACTGATGGAGAAGTCTGATTAATGATTTCTGTCCAATACAAAGTGAGGTTTCACTCAGTGTTATACCAATGGCATCATTTCCATTGTTTGTTTCTGACTGATTTCACTGGATAGAAGGTTATCCCAGTGTTTCTCAAGCACAACATCCTTAAAATGGACAACACTTCTGTCATTGACTGTGTTATTCATTTTCTATCTGAAATGCAGACCACACTTGGAATGACACCAGAATTTGAAATCATGCTCTAAGCTGACAGTTAGATTTTAAAAATATATCCAAGTGACTTATTCAGCCGGAATTGCAAAGGAACATATTCATAGAATCCCGACATTGAGGAAACAGGCCCTTTGGTCCAACAAGTCCACACAGACCCTCTAAAGAGTATCCCACCCAAACCCATTCCCACACCCTATGATTGTATATTTTTCCTGACTAATGCATCTAATCTACACATCCCTGAACACACTGAGCAATTTAGCATGGCCAATTCACCTAACCGGTACATCTTTGGAATGTGGGAGAAAGACAGAGCATCCGGAGGAAACCCACACAGGGACAATGTGCAAACTACACACAGACAGACACCCAAGGCTGGAATTGAACCTGGGTCTGTAGAGCTGTGAGGCAGCAATGCTAACCACTGAGCCATCATGCTGCCCTGTTCCACTGTCAATGATGGTATATCAAACATGCTCTGTGCAAGCTAAGGTAGTATCCAGGAGAGAGTGAGGACTGCAGATGCTGGAGATCAGAGCTGAAAAATGTGTTGCTGGAAAAGTGCAGCAGGTCAGGCAGCATCCAAGGAGCAGGAGAATCGACGTTTCGGGCATGAGCCATTCCTGAAGAAGGGATCATCTGCCCAAATTTCCTCTGAGCATGTGCTTAGGTAACCATTGTGATAAGTGCAACAGCACAATTATTTTATTTCACGTGCATTGCAGGAACAAGGAAATAGGCAATAAATTAACAAGAAGATTACAGAACATAATGTTTGGCAGTTTTAGGAGAGATCTTGACGGAAGAAAATGCAGACTTCATTCAAATTCTGAGTGTATTAATAATTCATATGTTGGTCAGAGGGAAATCAGAAGTAGATTGTAGATCGTGGATTCATCACACATCCCTAAGCGAGTCAGATGGTATTCGGTTTGCTAGAAGGCAGGGATTTATATTTGAGCCGAATCCCTGGCTGAAATATTGAATTAGAACAAGGACTAACAAAGTGGCAGATACAAATCACTACAAATTCTGGAGGAAAGATCACAGAAGCGCTTCACAGGAGGCTCTCAAGCACTGAGGATGTTACCTAGACAGGGGACGAAACGTCTGCAACACAAATTCCGAGCTCGGCAAACACAACTACAACAACGAGCACCCGAGCTACAAATCTTCTCACAAACTTTGAACAGTAATATCAGGCCGTGGTAACAGTGTAATAACAAAGACATTGTGATGAGTAAACTACCACCAGGGCAGTAAAACCAGGGTCAGCTTTCACTGCCCAGCAGAACAATAACATCCTTTTGTTTTTATAGGGAGGAGCAGAGAAATATAGATGCTGCATGATGCTCACATTGCTCAGAGGTTTGTTGAGTCAAAGTTGACTTAACAGCAGGAGCCAAGGTTACAGGAGCAATCGTTTTGTTCGTGGAAGGCTGTCTGCATTGGGGACCCTTCCAGGTTAAACACTACATCTCTTACATTGACATCTCAACATATTAGGCTCGAATGTAATAGCACGATTAAGGGCCAAGCAGACAACACAAACACTATTGGTCTTGTTGTTAGTGAGATGTAATATTACATGCTGCAAGACCAAATCAAAAAACTGACCATTTTACAGAAAGTGTTCAAGTGATTTTTCTTCAGTGGATTGTGGGAAACTGTACTTTTGAATGAAGAAGTCCTAAATCTAAATCTAAATCTTGGAAAATGTCAGGGTACTCAGTGCCCTTTAACCTTACGCTCAGAGATCGCTGATGGTATCATAACAAGTCAATGAGTTAATTCAAAAGGATATTAACCTGTTGGCCAGGTTCTGGAACAGAAAAACTGCCATTATTAGGAAGATCTGTACAAATCATAAGCAAAACAGAAAATAAAGTCAAACAAGCAAATAAGTTCAACACATTAAAGAAAAGAAAAAAGAAAAGAATCAATCAGGCTTGAGGTGTACATAAGCCATGCTCTAGTGTTTGGCTGGGAATGGGTAATTAACAATTGAGAACAGATTGACTTTGGAACTGTAGAGTGTAAATGAGATACAATTACTCTGCATGTGCACACACAAATCATTTGAACATTGTCACTGAGCTAATGACCATTGCCAAGGCCAGAAGGTAATCCCAATGTTCCTCCTTGATTCAAATTCCTCACATTTTCTTTCACAACATATCACAAACTTTCCATGGTCAGCTTAAATTAACTATGTCCAAAATGCACATATTCCATTTCCTTGACTCCCTTGAGTATAGCATTTACACAAACATGATGGTTTACTGTTTTCAGATTCTGAAGAATTGTTGCATACTTGGGTACTGATGGGGAAACCCATTGAAAATAAACCTGCTGATACACAAACAGGATCAAACAATGTGGCACTCATTGTTATGGACCCAGATACTGACATTGTCATCACCTCTGAGAGTATCAGAGAGGGAGGACTAGCTACTATTGATACCCAGGGCCCAAATGAGCTGAAAGCAAGGAAAGGGAAGGACATTGTGCTAGCACTATCTTGGAGGAGTGGGAAACAAATCCTTCTGCCAAGAAATTCAGGGGAGACAAGCAGAGACTGGATGAACGCAGCAAACAGGGAAACACTTTAATGATGTTCTCCTGAGAAAAATGCAAGAAGGGTTTGCATGGAGAAAGGAATGGCACATTAATGAGCCATGTCTCCTCCGGTCTGCATGAGAATTCAAACTGGAACAGTGTGACTGATCCTTACCTCTGAAAAGGCTCAGTAAGACATGAAGTTGCATGTAATTTATTACAGTAAGCATTCGGGAGAAATGTATGTTACTCACAGGATCCCTATAGGAATTGCACACTTAACCCAAAGTGTGAATTTATCTGGCAGTTTAGTGAATTACAGAACATTCTCCATGAATCATTTTACGTTATTTCATCAGAGTGAGACAGTCGATCTAATATCTCTACTCCAGCACCAAACGAGAAAGGGTTTGTACTCATGTTCACAAAGTGGGCTCCTCTGATTCTTTCAGTGATGACCTTCTCTTCCACTTTACAGATCATGGAGGTGTTCAATCAACAGAGTCTGTCCAAGGAAAATGGTCACCTCTTGTTATCTACATTCTCCTGGGTGTCTCCATCCTGCTGTCCGTGGTGATGCTTATCACTGCAGTGATACTCTGTAAGTGTTATGTCATTTTAAACTGTGTCATGGTAGGGTTAGGGTTAGTGCTGTATGAATACTCCAATGACAATTGACAAATATAATTTTAAATTGTGCTTAATTTAACATATTAATAATGTAGCAGTGAAATGAGCCTGGGTGATAATGGTGAAAGGAAACTTGGGATATGGACTCCACTCAAAGCACTGCACCTCGCCCATTGCCTTGCCATCACCTGTGCCTCTCCTCAGTCAGTGGCCCATTTGCTGCCTTGTCTCCTCATGGGCAGCGTGTCCCCTGTAGGAAGAGAAGTCATTGACACAGCCCACACGGACTCCAAACCCAGAGCACATCATCTCAGAGGATCTCAACAATGGCAGCAGCTTTCTGAGCAGCTCAACTGTTCATTTTCTGAAGCCATCTGTCCAGTTACAGAATACTGAGTATTTATTGTGAGATCTTGGTGAGATGGACTGAACCCCTCAATTGCTGCTTCCACTGCTTAGCATCAGAAAGTTGGTGACCTGATCTCAAACTGTGAAGTCTTCCGAAACATTGCTGTAATAGTGAGTGACGGCAGTGCACTCACTGCCTAAGATTTCCCATGGAAATTGTTAGATTAGGTCTGGCTTCCCAATTTCAACAGCATTTCCACATCCCACACACACCAAACCCACTTGATGAAAAATCCCAGAGAACTCAACATTGTCAAGATCAGTTCCTAATGCCATGTCATGAGGATCACTCACCAGTCAGAGAGGTAATTGGGCTGACATTTGGAGGAGGTGATGTCTGTATCAGTAATGGGAGCACCCCAGTGACATGCTCATTCTATTGCAGTATTTCCTGATTCTGCAGCTTGTCTGATTGAACTCTAGTTGCTTTCACCTGATATTGAGAATGGAAGGAGGAATCACTGATAGCAGCATGTGCCCGTGTGGGGATTACTTTTCCTTCCTCATCAGGTCCTACTCCAGAGATGTTGTAGGACCACAAGATGGAGGAACAGAAGGAGATCATTCAGTTCACCGAGTCTGCTCTATCATTCAGTCATCATGAATCTGATAACCCTCAACTTCACTTTCCTGCATTTCCCCCATAACTCTTGATTTCCCTGATTAAAAAGCTGAGTTTCTTAGCCTTGAATGTAGTTAACAACCCGGCTTCAACAGCCATCTGCGAGTCATAACCCTCCAGGAGAAAAATTACTCCCCATCTTGTTCTTAAATGGGTATTCCTTTATTCTAACATAATGTACCTCTGATCCTAGATTCTCCCACAAGGGCAAATCACCAACCCTTCCACATCTATCCTGTCAAGGCCATTAAGTAGCTCATGTGTTAAAATAAGATCGCCTATTATTCTTCTGTAATCAAATAAGTACAGGCCTAACGTACTCAATCTCATAAAATGGACTCTCTGTTTCCAAGATGAACATTTTCTGGACCGCCCCCTGTGCCAGTATATTTTTATACAGGTAAGGGGCCACAACTGTTCACAGTTTTCCAGCTGTGGTGTGACTAGCGCCGGAGCAAAACCTCTCTGCTTAGACAGAGGGTGGTGGTGGAGGGTTGCTTTTCAGACTGGAGGACTGTGACCAGTGGAGTGCCACAAGGATTGGTGCTGGGCTGTCTACTGTTTGTCATTTACATAAATGATTTGGATGTGAGCATAAGAGGTACAGTTAGTAAGTTTGCAGATGACACCAAAGTTGGAGTTGCAGTGAACAGTGAAGAGGGTTACTTCAGATTACAACAGGATCTGGACCAGATGGGCCAATGGGCTGAAAAGAGGCAGATGGAATTTAATTCAGATAAATGCGAGGTGATGCATTTTGGGAAAGCAAATCTTAGCAGGACTTATATACTTAATGGTAAGGTCCTAGGGAGTATTGCTGAACAAAGAGACCTTGGAGTGCAGGTTCATAGCTCCTTGAAAGTGGAGTCACAGGTAGATAGGATAGTGAAGAAGGCGTTTGGTATGCTTTCCTTAATTGGTCAGAGTATTGAGTACAAGACTATGGAGGTCATGTTGCGGCTGTACAGGACATTGGTTAGGCCACTATTGGAATATTGCATGCAATTCTGTTCTCTTTCCTATCGGAAAGATGTTGTGAAACTTGAAAGGGTTCAGAAAAGATTTATAAGGATGTTGCCAGGCTTGGAGGATCTGAGCTACAGGGAGAGGCTGAACAGGCTGGGCCTGTTTTCCCTGGAGCGTCGGAGGCTGAGGGGTGACCTTATAGAGGTTTACAAAATTATGAGGGGCGTGGATGGGGTAAATAGGCAAAGTCTTTTCCCTGGAGTCGGGGAGTCCAGAACCCGATGGCATAGGTTTAGGGTGAGAAGGGAGAGATATAAAAGGGGCAACATTTTCATACAGAGGGTGGTACGTGTATGGGATGAGCTACCAGAGGATGTGGTGGAGGCTGGTACAATTGCAACATTTAAGAGGCATTTGGATTGGTATATGAATAGGAAGGGTTTGGAGGGATATGGGCCAGGTGCTGGCAGGTGGGATTGGATTGGGTTATGATGTCTGGTCGGCGTGGACGGGTTGGACCAAAGGGTCTGTTTCCATGCAGGACATCTCTATGACTCTATGACTCTAAATAAAGACTGACATTCCATTTAATTTCCCTACTACCTGAGAACTTGGATTCTAGCTTCATGTGATTCATGGACAAGGACTTGTAAATCCCTTTGTTCTGCAGCTTTCTGCAATCTTTATCCAATTAAATGATATTCAGTATTCATGCTTCCAGTGTGTATAATGGCAGCATCCATCATAGAGTTGGTGAGGCTGAGCAGAATGCTGCAGATTGGAACATCTTGCCTCGATCTGATCTCCTGGAAGTGCTGACAAGTTCCTCCGAGAAGAGAAAACACTGAAGGAGAAATGTGAGAATGCTCCAAGCATACTGTGAAAATAAATATCCTGGACCAGATGGAAATCAAAGCAAAGAAATGTGAAGCCATTTTCAGAGGAAGGAAAGGATTACAGATGAGCAAGAGGAGTAATATCCAAGACACTTTACAGGAGCTGAAAATGTAACACTGAGTCATATCAGGAACGGTTAGGATGTATAAGAAATCACTTGCTCTGCGTTTGATGCAATGTCTCAACGACAGAGGGGGACGTGGAGAACTAGGAAGGAAATTCTCCAGGTTAAGGCTTTGACAGCTGAAGGCAGTGTAACTGACGCTGAAGAGATTGAGATTGAGAATGGCCTTGAAGTCAGAATTGGAGAAGTACAGCTACCTCAGAGGGCTGAGAACTAGAGGAGATTACAGAGCCAGAGAGAGTCTAGGCTCAATAAAAACCCCAGAGCAATGGAAGTAGGCCACTGCTCTGCTGTTCTTCCATAGCCCTGTACTGCCTTTGTTAAAGTTCCCTCTTAAAAGAAACAGCGTCTGGAACCAATCCATGCAGCAGACTATTCCCTTATACAAATTAATACCTCCTGCCTCTCTCCTACCCTTTGTCATCATTCTCTCTACATTCTCCTCACTCCCCCACCTCTCCCTGTAATGTGGAAAAGGAGGCTATGGAGCCTATTGGCAGAATCTGACTGATGAAGCCCCTCTCAACATTCAGACCATCTCACACCATCTTTCATGCTTTTGATGACTGACGCAGGATAGGAGGCAGGGAGTTGGTATTAATTTGAAGAAGCTGTTCCACTAAGGAATGATCTGGCATATGAAGTACTCTCACGCTAGGCAGTGGGGAGTTGCCCAGTAAAGGTGAGTATGCCGTGTTGACAGCCAAACATGCCTCATTATTATTCCACTTCCTGTCTTACCAAACAAGCCAAACCAATTGGATATTGAGAAATCTCAACAAGGAAAGCAGAGCGGTAACCTGGTTCATTTTGTTCTCCACTGATCTGGAGAATCTCCATGTTGGACAACGGGCACAAACATCTTCATGGGTACCAGCCAGGTACAGCCAACTTCAAATGGACATTGGTATCTGATATGTGCCAACCTCTAAGACAGGATACTTGTGCATCTCCAGCTGTACTGGAAGCTCTCAGTGTAATGTTCCAACAAAGACACTGCATATTCAGGGTTCACTGGGCCAGGCTGCACAACGAGGCTTTTCACTCACTGTCTTAGTGCTCACTCAGTCTGAGCCGACCTGGATATGACCAGCATCACTGCCTTGCATTCCCTTGCCTTGCTTTTGTGTGCTTTACCCTTCCAGCCATAGTTACCAAGCTCATATAACTTCCACTCGAGAAGGCTTGTAGCTCAGGTTGTGGATGAGGTTGTAGGTTTGCTTACTGAGCTAGTAGGTTTGTTTTTAGACATTTCATCACCATTCTCGGTAACTTCATCAGTGAGCCTCCGGCGAAGTGCTGGAGTTCTGTCCTACTTTGCTGTTTATGTGTCTGGGTCTGCTGGGGTTAGCATGTCATTTCTGGCTTTATTCCTGGTTCTGGAGTCATGGCCTCCATTGCAGATCCGAAGGGGGGTGGGGGGGGAGTCCTCTGTTAGGACCTTCAGGTCCCTGCCCCCAAAGTGGGGCACCTATTACCACCTGTCCACCATGGCCAGGGCAAATGCCAGGTACTGTGCAGGGCAGTTCCAGACTGACACTGCTTATTGAGGTACACAGAGAGCTTTTAACAATGGCCCAGGCCCAAAGGGGTGTTCATCTTCTGGGACATAGCTGCTGGGTGGCTGGGGTGGTGTGTGATAAGGTAACACTAGCATTGGATGTGAGGGACACCCCAAAGTAAAAGGACATTAGTTAATAAAGAACATTTGGGATGATAGAAGGGAAATCTCAGTGGGCTGTCTCCAATAAACTCACCATAGCAAACAAAATGGAGGTTGCAGCCTATCTCAGTTCTCCGAGCACTTTGACGAAGTGAAAAGTTACTATGTTTTACATTGAATAGGAATTGTAATAATGTATGGGGCAGTGAGTGACAGGCAATTATCGATTGCTTTCAGGAGATGATCCTATAGCTGTATGTGTCCAACTTCCTGTGGGAGAGAATTCCACAGGTTCACAACTCTCTGATGGAAGAAATTCTTCCTCATAGAGTAATACAGCTAGAAACAGACCCTTCGGCCCAACTGGTCCATGCTGACCATTCAGCTAGTTCCAGTTGTCTGCCTGGTGCTTGGTTTCGGGATATCTCATCTGGGCTGCAGAGAAACTTGGAGTGGGAGGGTAAACATCCAGTGGTTGTGGTCCACTTTGAAGATTTACAAGGATGTTGCAAGGAGCTCATAGGCCTGAGTTATCAGGAAAGGTTGGCCAGGATAGATGTTTATTCCTTGGACTGTAGGAGAATGAAGGATGACCTTATTGAAGTGTATAACATCAGGAGCGGCACAAGTAGGATTGATGTATATAGTCATTTTTTTCCAGGGATAGGGAATTGAAAACTAGAGTGCATAGAGTTAAAGTGAGGCAGAAAGATTTAAGAAGGACATGAGGGGCAATGTCTTCACACAGTGAGTTGTGTGTATAGACTGGGCTGCCAGAGAAAGTGGTTGAGGCAGGTACAGTAACAACATTTAACAAACATTTGGATAGGTACATGGATAGGAAGGGTTTAGAGGGATATGACTAAATGTGAACAATTAAGACAATAAGACTCTAAGACATAGGAGCAGAAATTAGGCCATTCAGCCCATCAAGTCTGCTCCGCCATTCAACCATGGTTGATAAATTTCTCAATTCCATTCTCCCACTTTCTCCCTGTAACCTTTGATCCCCTTGATACTCAAGAAACTATCTCTCTCTGTCTTAAATATACTCAATGACCTGGCCTCCACAGCCTTCTGGGGCAGTTAATTCCATAGATTCACCACTCTCTGGGTGAAGTTTCTCCTTATCTTCATTCTAAAAGGTTTTCCCTTTCCTCTCAGGATATGCCCCTGAGTCTTAGTCTTTTCTACCAAAGGAAACATCTTCCCAACATCTACTCTGTCCAGGCCATTCAGTATTTTCTAAGTTTCAATTAGAGCCTCCTGCATCCTTCTAACCTCCATCCAGTATAAACCCAGGGTCCTCAAACTTTTCATTCCTGGGACCATTCTCGTGAACATTCTCTGAACACGCTCCAGGGCCAGAATATCCTTCCTGAGATATAAAACTGCACACAATGCTCCAAACGTGGTCTGACCAGAGCTTTACAGAGCCCCAGAAGTAGATTCATGCTTTTATATTCTGGTGCTCTCAAAGTAAATGCCAACATTGCATTTGCCTTCCTAAGTACTAACTCAACCTGCAAGTTTACCTCAAGAGAAGCCTGGACGTGAACTTCCAAGTCTCTTTGCACTTCAGATTTCTGAATTTTCTCCTCATTTAGAAAATAGTCCATGCCTCTATTATTCACCAAAGTGCATAATCTCACATTTTCCCACATTGTACTCTGCCACTTCTTTGCCCAATCTCTGAACCTGCCCATATCCTTCTGCAACCTCCTTGCCTCCTCAATGCTCCCTGTCCCTCTATCTATCTTTGAGTCATCTGCAAACCTAGTGAGAATGCCCTCAGTTCCTTCATCTAGATCTTTACTGTATAAAGTGTAAAGTTGTGGTCTCAACATTGAGTCTTGCAGAATACCTCTTGTCACCGGCTGTCATCCTGAGAAGGACCCTTTTATGCCCACTGTCTGCTTTCTGCCAGACAGCCAAGCGTCTATCCATGTTAGCACCTTGCCTCCAACACCATGGGCTCTTAGTTTACTCAGTAGATGCTGTGCGGCACCTTGTCAAAGGCCTTCTAGAAGTCCAGGTAGATAACATCCATTGGCTCTCATTGATCTAACCAGCTCGTTACTTCCTCAAAAGAATTCTAGTAGATTTGTCAAGCATGAGCTCCCCTTGATGAAGCCACACTGACTTTGCCCTATTTTACCACACACTTCCCAGTATTCAGAAACCTTCACAATGGATCCCAGGATCTTACCCACGACCAATGTTAGGTTAATCAGTCTGTAATCTTCCATCTTTTGCTTTTTAAACACGTTAGCGATTTTCCAGTCCTCTGTTCTCTCCCTGAAACTAGCAATGTCGGAAAAATCACCACTAATGCATCCACCATCTCTTCAGCTACCTCCCTTAGAACTCAGGAGTGTAGTCCATTTGGTCAAACTGATTGATTCCAGCACCTTTTCCTTGATGATGGCCACCATACCCAGGTCTGAACCCTCGCTTTCTTGAATTTTTGGGATATTACCATGAATTTCATCGTAAAGACTGATGCAAAGTAATTATTCAGTTCTTCAGCAATTTATTTGATCCCCAATAGTCTCTCCAGCATCATTTTTTCCAGTCACTCCAATGTCAACTTTTACCGTTCAGAAAGTCCAAAGAAGCTCTGACTGTTTTCCTTTATATTACTGGCTAGCATACACTCAGATTTAAGCTTCCATGATATTGCTGGTTAGTTTACCCTCAGATTTAATCTCCTTTTATATCACTGGCTGGCGTACCCTCAGATTTAGTCTCCTTTTATATTACTGGCCAGTTTACCCTAAGATGGAGTCTCTCTTTATATTAGTGGCTAGTTTACCCACAGATTTAATCTCTCTTTATATGGCTAGTTAGCTGACCTGCAGATTTAATTTTCCTTTATATTACTGGTTACTTTAGTCACAGATGTAATCTCCCTTTGTATGTAATCTGAGCTTCCTCTCAGATTTAATCTCCATTTATATTACAGGCTAGATTACCCACAGATTTATCCTCCCATTATAACACTGGCTGGTTTCCTTTCAGATTTAATGTCCTTTTATATTACTGTCTACTTTACCCTCCAATTTAATTTCCGTTTATATTACTAGCTAGATTACCCTAAAATGTAATCTTTCATTATATTACTGGTTAGCCTACCCTCAGATTTAATCTCCCTTTATATTACTGGCAAGTTTACCCACAGATTTAATCTTCCTTTATAATACTCAATATATTTCCCTCAGATTTAATATCATAGAGTCATAGAAATGTTCAGCATGGAAACAGACCCTTCGGTCCAACCCGTCCAGATATCCCAATCAAAACTAATCCCACCTATCAGCACCCGGCCCATATCCCTCCAAACCCTTCCTATTCATATACCCATCCAAATGCCTCTTAAATGTTGCAATTGTACCACCCTCGACCACTTCCTCTGGCAGCTCATTCCATACCCATACCACCTCTGTGTGTAAAGTTGCCCCTTAGGTCTCTTTTATATCTTTCCCCTCTCACCCTAAACCTATGCCCTCTAGTTCTGAAGTCCCTGACCACAGGGAAAAGACTTTGCCTATTTACCCTATCCATGCCCCTCAATTATGTAAACCTCTATAAGGTCACCCCTCAGCCTCCGATGCTCCAGGGAAAACAGCCCCAGTCTGTTCAGCCTCTCCCTATAGCTTAAATCCTCCAACCCTGGCAACATCCTTGTAAATCTTTTCTGAACACTTTCAAGTTTCACAACATCTTTCCGATAGGAAGGAGACCAGAATTGCACGCACTAACCAGTGGACTAACCAATGTCCTGTACAGCCACAACATGACCTCCCAACTCCTGTACTCAATACTCTGACCAATAAAAGAAAGCATACCAAACGCCTTCTTCACTATCCTATCTACCTGCAATTCCACTTTCAAGGAGCTATGAACTTCACTCCAAGGTCTCTTTGTTCAGCAACACTCCCTAGGACCTTACCATTAAGTGTATAAGTCCTGCTAAGATTTACTTTCCCAAAATGCATCACCTCGCATTTATCTGAATTAAACTCCATCTGCCACTTCTCAGCCCATTGGCCCATCTAGTCCAGATCTGAGGTATCCCTCTTCAGTGCCCACTAAACCTCCAATTTTGGTATCATTTGCAAACTTACTAACTGTACCTCTTATGCTCGCATCCAAATCATTTATATAAATAACAAAAAGTAGAGGACCCAGCACCGATCCTTGTGGCACTCCACTGGTCAGTCCTCCAGTCTGAAAAGCAACCCTCCACCACCACCCTCTGTCTCCTACCTTTGAGCTAGTTCTGTATCCAAATGGCTAGTTCTCACTGTATTCCATGAGATCTAACCTTGCTAATCAGTCTTCCATGGGGAACCTTGTCGAGCACCTTACTATGCCTGCCTATTTGTCGGATATGTGGAACAGTCCATCTTCCGCAGCTACACTGGTACCACCCCCCACCATTTCCTCCGCTACATTGATGACTGTATTGGCGCTACCTCGTGCTCCCACGAGGAGGTTGAACAGTTCATCCACTTTACTAACACCTTTCACTCCAACCTTAAATTTACCTGGACCGTCTCAGACTCCTCCCTCCCCTTCCTAGACCTCTCCATTTCTATCTCGGGCGACTGACTCAACCCGGTCATTTACTTCAACCGAACTCCCACAGCTACCTAGACTACACCTCCTCCCACCCTGCCCCCTGTAAAAACGCCATCCCATATTTCCAATTCCTTCGCTTCCACCGCATGTGCTCCCAGGAGGACCAATTCCAATACCGAACAACCGAGATGGCCTCCTTCTTGAAAGACCGCAATTTCTCCTCAGACGTGGTTGACGATGCTCTCCACCGCATCTCCTCCACTTCCCCCTCCTCTGCCCTTGAACCCTGCCCCTCCAATCGCCACCAGGACAGGGTCCACAACTGGTCCTCACCTACCACCCCACCAACCTCCAGATACATCGTATCATCCTTTGTCATTTCCGCCACCTCCAAACAGACCCCACCACCAAGGATATATTTCCCTCCCCTCCCCTATCAGCGTTCCGGAAAGACCATTCCCGCCGCGACTCCTCGTCAGGTCCACACGCCCCACCAACCCAACCTCCACTCCCGGCACCTTCCCCTGCAACTGCAAGAAATACAAAACTTGCGCCCACACCTCTCCCCTCACTTCCCTCCAAGGCCAACGGATCCTTCCATATCCATCACAAATTCACCTGCACCTCCACACACATCATTTGCTGCATCCACTGCACCCGATGTGGCCTCCTCTACATTGGGGAGACAGGCCGCCTACTTGCGGACCGTTTCAGAGAACACCTCTGGGACACCCGGACCAACCAACCCAACCACACCATGGCTGAACACTTTAACTCCCCCTCCCACTCCACTAAGGACATGCAGGTCCTTGAACTCCTCCATCGCCAGACCATGGCAACACGATACCTGGAGGAAGAGCGTCTCATCTTCCGCCTAGGAACCCTCCAACCACAAGGGATGAATGCAGATTTCTCCAGCTTTCTCATTTACCCTCCCTCCACCTTATCTCAGTCCCAACCATCAGACTCAACACTGCCTTCTTGACCTGCAATCTTTTTCCCGACCTCTCCGTCCCCACCCCTTCTCCGGCCTATCACCCTCACCTTAACCTCCTTCCACCTATCGCATTCCCAACGCCCCTCCCCCAAGTCCCTCCTCCCTACCTTTTATCTTAGCCTGCTTGGCACACCTTCCTCATTCATGAAGAAGGGCTTATGCCCAAAACGTCGATTCTACTGCTCCTTGGATGCTGCCTGACCTGTTGCGCTTTTCCAGCAACACATTTTTCAGCTCTGATTCTCCAGCATCTGCAGTCCTCGCTTTCTCCTATCTATTTCCCTAGAGTCTATACCTTCCATATCCCTTTTCCACAGTAAATACTGATTCAAAATATTCATTTAGTATCTTCCCCATTTTCTGCACCTTGCTGATCTTTGAGGGGCCCTAGTCTCTCTCTACTTACCCTTTTGTCCTTAATGTATTTGTAAAAACCCTTTGGATTCTCCTTAGTTCTATTTGCCAAAGCAATCTCATGTACCCTTTTTGCCCTCCTGATTTCCCTCTTAAGTATACTCCTACTTCCTTTATACTCTTCTAAGGATTCACTCATGTATCCTGTCTCTATCTTACATATGCTTCCTTCTTTTTCCTAACCAAACCCTCAATTTCTTTAGTCATCCAGCATTCCCTATACCTACCAGCCTTCCCTTTCACCCTAACAGGAATATACTTTCTCTGGATTCTTGTTATCTCATTTTTGAAGGTTTCCCATTTTCCGGCCCTTTACCTGTGAACATCTGCCCCCAATCAGCTTTCGAAAGGTCTTGCCTAATACCATCAAAATTGGCTTTTCTCCAATTTAGAATTTCAACTTTTAGATCTGGTCTGTCCTTTTCCATCACTATTTTAAAACGAATAGAATTATGGTTGCTGGCCCCAAAGTGGTTCTCCACTGACACCTCAGTCACCTGCCCTGCCTTATTTCCCAAGAGTAAATCAAGTTTTGCACCTTATCTAGTAGGTACATCCACATACTGAATGAGAAAATTGTCTTGTACGCACTAAAGAAATTCCACTCCATTTAAACCCTTAACACTATGGCAGTCCCAGTCTCTGTTTTCGAAAGTTAAAATCCCCTACCATAACCATCCTATTATTCTTACAGATAGCTGAGATCTCCTTACAAGTTTGTTTCTCAATTTCCCTCTGACTATTAAGGGGTCTATAATACAATCCCAATAAGGTGACCATCCCTTATCTTATTTCTAGTTCCACCCAAATAACTTCCCTGGATGTATTTCCGGGAATATCCTCCCTCAGCACAGCTGTAATGCTATCCCTTATCAAAAATGTCACTCCTCCTCCTCTCTTGCCTCCCTTTCTATCCTTCCTGTAGCATTTGTGTCCTGGAACATTAAGTTGCCAGTCCTGCCCATCCCTGAGCCATGTTTCTGTAATTGCTATGCTATCCCAGTCCCATGTTCCTAACCATGCCCTGAGTTCATCTGCCTTCTCTGTTATGCCCCTTGAATTGAAATAATGCAGTTTAATTTATTAGTCCTACCTTGTCCTTGCCTGCCCTGACTGTTTGACTCACTTCTGTTCTCAACTGTACCAGTCTCAGATTGATCTCTTTCCTCACTATCTCCCTGGGTCCCACCCCCACCTTACTAGTTTAAATCCTCCTGAGCAGTTCTAGCAAATTTATCTGCCAGTATATTAGTCCCCTTCCAATTTAGGTGCAATCCGTCCTTCTTGTACAGGCCACTTCTACCCCAAAAGAGATTCCGATGATCCAAAAATGTGAATCCTTCTCCCATACACCATCTCCTCAGCCATGCATTCATCTGCTCTATCCTCCTATTCCTGTGCTCACTAGCTCGTCGCACTGGGAGTAATCCAGATATTACTATTCTCGAGGAGCTCTTTTTAAAATTTCTGCCTAACTCTCTGCAATCACCCTTCAGAATCTCAATCTTTTCCCTTCCTCTGTCGTTAGTTCCAATGTGAACAATGACCTCTTACTGGCCCCTCTCCCCCGTGAGAATATTCTGCACCCTCTCTGAGACATCCTTGATCCTGGCACCAGGGAAGCAACACACCATTCTGCTTTGTCGCTGCTGGCCACAGAAATGTCTGTCTGTACCTCGGATTACAGAATCCTTAACACAATTGATCTCTTGGAAGCCGACATACCCCTCGTTGCATTAGAGCCAGTCTCAATACCAGAAACCTGGCTGTTTGTGCTATGTTCCCCTGAGAATCCATCACCCCATATATTTCCAAATCAGCAACACTGTTTGAAATGGGTACATCCACAAAAGACTCCTGCACTAGGTGCCTACCTCTCTTATCCGTCCTGGAGTTAACCCATCTATGTATCTGAGACTTTCCCCCCTTCCTATAACCGCCATCCATCACATACTATTGCTGTTGCAAATTCCTCATTGCTTCTAACTGTCTCTCCAACCGATCCATTCAATCTAATAAGATTCACATTCAACAGCATTTATGGCAGATCACTGTACTAAAGGCCATTTTTGCTCCTTCACAATCTACAGACTCAGAAAATACCACCGTCTTATTCCTCTACAATACACTGCCCCAGGTTAAATTAATAGTTATGGCTTATATTTTAAATTTAATTAAGAGACATATTTCCAAAAACATATAAATCAAGAAAGAACCCACTCTACTCACTACTGCAGCCTTACTATTAGTCATACTTAAAACAATGATTAACTTATGTGATTCTGTGCTGTGAACTTCGCCCAACAGTTCCTCCAAGATTAGTTGTGAATTTCGCTCTTTGTTAATTTTCCCAAATGCACTCCGATGTCCAGCGATACATGAATTCCAAACAGCAAAGGCAGTAACTGTGCAGGTTTTCTCTCCCTCCTGCACTGTCCTCACCATGTGTTTCTTTTGTTTGTTCTTCTCCCTTTTAAAATTGCTGTTGTTTTGACTTTTATTTTTCCAAAGTTCCAAAGCAATGCAACAGCATATGAAACAGAAATTGCTGCTCCTGGAATTCGAGGAAATCACCTCCAGCATCTAAAATACTTCAAAAAAGGAGCAGCTGTTACAGCCAGAAATTTTTCCCATCCTCCATCATGGATTACCCAGAACCCTCCACTAATCGCCTTTATTTGATTGCCTATCTTACCCTTAGATTTAATCTCCCTTAACATAACTGGATAGCGTACCCTCAGATTTAATATCCCTTTATAGTACTGGCTAGTTTACTCTCAGATTTAATATGTGTTTATATTATTGGCTGTCTTACCCTCAGGTTTAATCTTCCTTTATAATACTCGCTATTTTACCCTCAGATTTAATCTTTCCTTATAATACTGGCTACTGTACCCTCAGATGTATCACCCTTTATATACTGGCTGGCTTACCCTCAGATTTAATCTTCCTTTGTAATACTCGCTAGTTCCCCTCAGATTTAAAATCCCTTTATATTACTGGCTAGCTTACCTTCAGATTTAATCTTCGTCATAATACTTCGTCTTATTTATTCTTCCTTTATATTACTGGCTAGTTTAACGAAAGATTTAATCTCCCATTATATTACCTGCTGGTTTACCCTCAGATTTAACTTTCCTTTGTATAACTGATTACTTCAACCTCAGATGTAATCTCTTTATATTACTGGCTAGCTTCTCCTCAGATTTAATCTCTCATAATATTACTAGCTATCTTATCCTCAGATTTAATCACCCTGTATATTACTGGCCAGTTTATCTTCTGTTACTTTACTGGGTAGGCACCCCTCAGATTTAATCTGCTTGTACATTATTCGCTAGCTTCCCCGCAGAATTAATCTCCATTTATATTACTGGGAAGCTTACCCTCAGATTTAAACTCCCTTTATATTCCTGGGTGTTTTACCCTCAGATTTAATCTCTCCTTATATTACATGCTCACTTGCATTCAGATTTAACCTCCCTTTACATTACTGCCTAGTCTACCCTCAGCTTTAATCTCCCTTTATACTGCTGGCTAGTTTACTCTCAGATTTAACCTCCTGTTGTATTACTAGTTAGCGTACCCTCAGATTTAAACTTCTTTCATATTACTGGCTAGTTTACCCTCAGATGTATTCTCCCTTCACATTAATTGGCTAGTTAACCTTCAGATTTAATCTCCCTTTATAATACTGGCCAGTTTATCCTTTGATTTATTCTCTGTGTATATCACAGGCTACCTTGCGCTCTCCGTTTATATTACTGGCCAGTTTACCCTCAGAATAAAACTCACTTTATATTACTGGCTCGTTCACACTCAGATTTTAATCACTCTTCATAACACAGGCTAGTTTACCCTCAGATGTAGACTCCAGTTGTATTACTGCCTATCTTACCTTCAGATTTAATCTCCCTTTATATTACTGTGTATCTTACCCTCCGCTTTAATCTCCTGTAATAATGCTGGGCTTGCTTACCGTCAGATTCGATGCTTTTAAATGACTGACAAGCTTACCCTCAGATTTAATTATCCTTTATATTGTTGATAACTTTACCCACAGATGTAATCACCCTTTATATTACTGGCTAGCTTTCCCTCAGATTTAATTTCCCTTGATATTACTGGGGAGATTACCCTCAGATTTAATCTCCCTTTATATTACTAGCTACCTTACACTCAGATTTAATCACCCTGAATATTACTGGCCAGTGTATCTTCCACTACATTACTGGCTAGCTTCCCCACAGATTTAATCTGTCATCATATTACTAGCTAGCTTCCCCACAGAATTAATCTCCCTTTATATTACTGGGAATCTTACCCTCAGATTTAATCTCCCTTTATATTCCTTGACGTTTTACCCTCAGGTTTAATCTCTCTTTATGTTACTCGGTAATATGCAGTCAGATTTAATCTCCTTTTACTGCCTAGTTTACCCTTTATATTACTGCTGCCTATCCCTCAGATGTATCTCCCATTATATTACTGGCTACTTTACCGTCAGATTTAATCTCCCTTTATATTCCTGGATGTTTTACCCTCAGGTTTAATCTCTCTTTATGTTACTCGGTAATATGCAGTCAGATTTAATCTCCTTTTACTGCCTAGTTTACCCTTTATATTACTGCTGCCTATCCCTCAGATGTATCTCCCATTATATTACTGGCTACTTTACCGTCAGATTTAATCTCCTTTTATATTCCTGGATGTTTTACCCTCAGGTTTAATCTCTCTTTATGTTACTCGGTAATATGCAGTCAGATTTAATCTCCTTTTACTGCCTAGTTTACCTTTTATATTACTGGCTGCCTATCCCTCAGATGTATCTCCCATTATATTACTGGCTAGCTTCCCCGCAGATTTAATCTTCCTGTATAACACTCACTATCTTACTCGCAGATTTAATCACTCTTTATAAACTGGCTAGCTTGCCCTCAGATTTAACCTCCCTTTATATTACTGGCTAGCTTGCCCTCAGATGTAATCTTCCTTCATGATACTGGCCAGTATCCCCGTGATTTAATCTCCATATATATTACTGGCTAGCTAACCCTCAGGTTGAATCTTCAGTTATATTACTGGTTTGCTTACCATCAGATTTAATGCCTTTATATTACTGGCTAGTTTACCCTCAGATATAATTTTCCTTTATATTACTGGTTAATTTAACCTCAGATGTAATCTCTCTTTATATTACTGGCTAGTTTACTCTCAGATTTAATCTTCCTTTATATTACTGGCTAGTTTACCCTCAGATTTAGTCTTCCTTTATAATACACGCTATTTTACCCTCAGATTTAAAATCCCTGTATATTACTGGCTAGCTCCCATCAGACTTAATCTGCCTTTATATCACAATTTACTCAGATTTAGTCTCCCATTGTATTGCTACCTATCTTAATCACAGATTTAATCTCCCATTATATTACTAGTTAGCGTACCCTCAGATTTAATCTTCTTTTATATTACTGGGAAACATATCCACAGATTTAATCTCCCTTTATACTACTGGGTATTTTATCCTCAGATTGAATCTCCCATCGTATTACTACGTATTTTAACCACAGATTTAATCTCCCTTTATGTTACTGGCTAGATTACCCTGTAATTTAGTCTCCCTTTATGTTACTGGCCGTCTCCCCGCAGATTTAATCTCCCTTTATATTACTGGCTACTTTACCCTCAGGTGTAATCTCCCTTTATATTACGGGCTATCTTACCCTCAGATTTAAACTCCCTTTATATTACTGGCTACTTTACCTCAGATGTAATCTCATTTTGTATTACTGGCTACTTTACCTCAGATGTAATCTCATTTTGTATTACTGGCTACTTTACCTCAGATGTAATCTCATTTTATATTACTGGCTACTTTACCCTCAGATGTAATCTCCCTTTGTATTACTGGCTAGTTTATCCTTTGATTTATCCTCTGTTTATATCACAGACTACCTTACCCTCAGATTTAATCTCCGTTTATATTACTGGCTTGCTTACCCTCAGATTTAATGGTCCTTTATATTACTGGTTACTTTAACCTCAGATGTATTCTCTCTTTATATTATTGACTAGTTTCCTCTCAAATTTAATCTCCCTTGATATTACTGGCTACTTTACCCTCAGATTTAATCTTCCTTTATAATACTCGCTATCTCACCCTCAGATTTAAAATCCCTTTAAATTACTTGCTTCTTTAACCTCAGATTTAATCTCCCCTATATATTGCTGGTTAGTTTAACGTCAGATTTAATCTCCCTTGATATTACTGGCTAGATTACCCTCCGATTTAATCTCCCCTATATATTGCTGGCAATCTTACCCTCAGATTTAATCTCCTTTTATATGAGATGAGATTAGATTAGATTAGATTAGATTCCCTACAGTGTGGAAACAGGCCCTTACTGGCTAGTTTACCCTCAAATTTAAACTCCTTTTATATTACTGGCTACTTTACTCTCAGATTTAATCGCCCTTTATATTACTGGCTATTTAGTCTCCCGTTGTATTGCTACCTATCTTAATCACAGATTTAATCTCCCATTATATTACTAGTTAGCGTACCCTCAGATTTAATCTTCTTTTATATTACTGGCTAGTTTAACCTCAGATTTCATCTCCCTTTATATTACTGGGTATTTTTCCCTCAGATTTAGTCTCCCATTGTATTGCTACATATTTTAACCACAGATTTAATCTCCCTTTATATTACTGGGTAGCCTCTCCCCAGATTTAATCACCCTTTATATTACTGGCTAGATTACCCTCTGATTTAGTCTCCCTTTACGTTACTGGCTAGCTTACCCTCAGATTTAATCTTCCTTTATATTAGTGGCTTTCTTACCCCCCAGATTTAATCTCCCTTTATATTACTGGCTACTTTACCCTCACATGTAACCTTCCTTTATAATACTCGCTAACTTTCCCTCAGATTTAAAATCTCTTTATATTACTGGGTAGTTTACACTCAGAGTTAATCTTGCATTGTATTACTGGCTAGTTTATCCTTTGATTTGTTCTCCGTGTATATCACAGGATACCTTACCCTCAGATTTAATCTCCGTTTATATTACTGGCTTGCTTACCCTCAGATTTAGTATTCTATTATATTACTGGCAAGCTTACCCTCAGAATAAACTTCACTTTATATCACTGGCTACCTTACCCTCAGACATAATCTCCCTTGATATTACTGGCTACTTTACCCTCAGATTTTATTTCCTTTAATACTGCTGGCTAGCGTACCCTCAGATTTAGTCTCTCATTTTATTACTACCTAGCTTAATCAGATTTAATCTTCCATTATATTACTGTCTAGGGCCCCGCAGATTTAATCTTCCTTTATATTACTGGGTAGTTTACCTTCAGAGTTAATCTCGCTTTATATTACTGCCTAGTTTACCCTCAGATGTATTCTCCCTTTACATTATTGGCTAGTTTACCTTCAGAGTTAATCTCGCTTTATATTACTGCCTAGTTTACCCTCAGATGTATTCTCCCTTTACATTATTGGCTAGTTTACCTTCAGAGTTAATCTCGCTTTATATTACTGCCTAGTTTACCCTCAGATGTATTCTCCCTTTACATTATTGGCTAGTTTACCTTCAGAGTTAATCTCGCTTTATATTACTGCCTAGTTTACCCTCAGACTTTATCTCCGTTTTTATTACTGGCCATTTTACTCTCAGAATTAAACTCACTTTATACTACGGTCTGTCTTACCCTCAGATTTAATCTCCCATTATATTGCTGGCAATCTTACCCTCAGATTTAATCTCCTTTTATATGAGATTAGATTAGATTCGATTGAATTAGATTAGATTCCCTACAGTGTGGAAACAGACCCTTACTGGCTAGTTTACCCTCAGATTTAAACTCCTTTTATATTACTGGCTATTTTACCCTCTGATTTAATCTTCCTTTATAATATTCACTATCTTACCCTCAGATTTAAAATCCCTGCATATTATTGGCTAGCTCCCGTCAGATTTAATCTTCTTTTATATTACTGGCTAGTTTAACCTCAGATTTAATCTCCCTTTATATTACTGGGTATTTTACCCTCAGATTTAATCTCCCGTTGTATTACTACGTACTTTAACCACAGATTTAATCTTCCTTTATATTACTGGCTAGATTACCCTCTGATTTTATTCCTGATGAAGGGCTTATGCTCGAAACGTCGAATTCTCTATTCCTGAGATGCTGCCTGGCCTGCTGTGCTTTGACCAGCAACACATTTGCAGCTGTGATCTCCAGCATCTGCAGACCTCATTTTATACCCTCTGATTTAGTCTCTCTTTATGTTACTGGCTATTTTACCCGCAGATTTAATCTCCCATTATATTACTGGCTAGATTACCCTCTGATTTAGTCTCCCTTTATATTACTGACTATCTTCCCCTGGGATTTAATGTTCCTTTAGATTACTGGCTAGTCTGCCCTCAGATTTAATCTCCATTTATATTACTGGCTAGTTTACCCCCAGATTTAATCTCCTTTTATATTACTGGCTACTTTACCCTCAGACCTAATCTCCCTTCATATTACTGATTATCTTACGATCACATTTATTCTTCCTTTATATTACTGGTATCTTACTCTCAGGTCTCATCTCCTGTCATATTTCTGGCTACTTTACCCTTAGATTGAATCTTCCTCTATATTACTGACTATCTGATCCTCAGGTTTAATCTTCCTTTATATTATTGGCTACCTTAACCTTGAGATTTAATCGGCCTTTATATTACTGCATATCTTACCCTAAGATTTCATCTTTCTTTATATTACTTGGTATCTTACCCTCAGATTTAACCTTCCTTTATATTAGTGGCTAGTTTACAGTCAGATTTAACCTTCCTTTATATTAGTGGCTAGTTTACAGTCAGATTTAACCTTCCTTTATATTAGTGGCTAGTTTACAGTCAGATTTAACCTTCCTTTATATTACTGGCTAGTTTACCCTCAGATTTAACCTTCCTTTATATTAGTGGCTAGTTTACAGTCAGATTTAACCTTCCTTTATATTAGTGGCTAGTTTACAGTCAGATTTAACCTTCCTTTATATTAGTGGCTAGTTTACAGTCAGATTTAACCTTCCTTTATATTAGTGGCTAGTTTACCCTCAGATTTAACCTTCCTTTATATTAGTGGCTAGTTTACAGTCAGATTTAACCTTCCTTTATATTAGTGGCTAGTTTACAGTCAGATTTAACCTTCCTTTATATTAGTGGCTAGTTTACCCTCAGATTTAACCTTCCTTTATATTAGTGGCTAGTTTACCCTCAGATTTAACCTTCCTTTATATTAGTGGCTAGTTTACAGTCAGATTTAACCTTCCTTTATATTAGTGGCTAGTTTACAGTCAGATTTCCTCTCCCTTTATATTATTGACTACTTTATCCTCAGATTTAACCTTCCTTTACATTACTGGCTATTTTACCCAAAGATTTAATCTTCCTTTATACTCCTTGCTCTCTTACCCTCAAAATTATTATCCCTTTATATTACTGGTGAGATTACTCTCAGATTTATTCTCACTTTATATTACTGGCTAGTTTACTCTCAGATATAATCTCCCTTTATATTACAGGTTTGCATACCCTGAGACTTATTCTCCTCCCTCTACAAGGATTTCAGTGAGTCCCTCTTATCTCAGCCGGCTTGGCTCTCTCTCTCTTATTCCTGATGAAGGGCTTATGCTCGAAACGTCGAATTCTCTATTCCTGAGATGCTGCCTGGCCTGCTGTGCTTTGACCAGCAACACATTTGCAGCACATTATATTACTGGCAAGCTTATCCTCAGATTTAATTACCCTTTATATTACTGGCTACCTTACCCTCAGATATAATATCCCTTTATATTACTGGATAGTTTACCCTCAGATATAATCTCCCTTTATATTACTGGATAGTTTACCCTCAGATATAATCTCCCTTTATATTACTGGATAGTTTACCCTCAGATGTAATCTCCCTTTATATTACTGGCTACCTTACCCTCAAATTAAATCTCCCTTTATATTACTGGATAGTTTACCCTCAGATTTAATCTTCCTACATATTACTGGCTAGTTTACTGTCTGAGTTAATCTGCCTTTATATTACTGGCTAACTCACCCACAGATTTATTGTCCCTTTATATTCCTGACTATCTTGCCCTCAAATTTAATCTGCCTTTTTATTACTGGCTAGCTTCCCCTCAGATTTAATTTCCTTTATATAACTGGCTAGGTTACCCTAAGATTTATTCTGCCTTTATATTAGTGGCTAATTTAACCTCAGATTTATTCTTCCTTTATAATACTAGTATCTTACTCTCATATCTAATCTCCTTTATATTTCTGGCTAGTTTACCCTTAGATTGAATCTTCCTCTATATTACTGGCTATCTGATCCTCAGGTTTAATCTTCCTTGATATTATTGGCTACTTTACCCTAAGATTTAATCGCCCTATATTTTACTGGGTATCTTACCCTCAGATTTAATCTCCCTTTATAGTACTGGCTACTTTACTCTCAGATGTAATCTCCCTTTATATTACTGCCTAGCTTCCCCTCAGGTGTAATCTCCCTTTATAGTACTGTCCAGTTTCCCCGCAGATTTAATCTCCCCTTATATTACTGGCTAGTTTACTCTCAGATTTAATCTCCCTTTATATTTCTGGCCAATTTACCCTCAGACTTAATCTCTCTTTATAGGACTGGCTACTTTACTCTCAGATGTAATCTCCCTTTATATTACTGCCTAGCTTCCCCTCAGGTGTAATCTCCCTTTATAGTACTGTCCAGTTTCCCCGCAGATTTAATCTCCCCTTATATTACTGGCTAGTTTACTCTCAGATTTAATCTCCCTTTATATTTCTGGCCAATTTACCCTCAGACTTAATCTCTCTTTATAGGACTGGCTACTTTACTCTCAGATGTAATCTCCCTTTATATTACTGCCTAGCTTCCCCTCAGGTGTAATCTCCCTAATAGCACTGTCCAGTTTCCCCGCAGATTTAATCTCCCTTTATAATACTGGCCAATTTACCCTCAGATTTAATCTGCCATTATATTACTGGGTAGCTCACTGTTAGATTTATTGTCCATTCAATATTACTGGCAATTTTACCCTCAGATTAAATCTTCCTTTATATTACAGGCTAGTTTACTCACAGATTTAATCTCCCTTTATATTACTGGGTAGCTTCACCTCAGGTTTAGTTTCCCTTTATATTATTGACTAGTTTACGCTCCGATTTAATCTCTCTTTATATTACTGGGTAGCTTCACCTCAGGTTTAATCGCCCTTTATATTACTGGTTATCTAACCCTAAGATTAATCTTCCTTTATAATACTCACAGTTTATCCTCATATTTAATATCCCTTTATATTACTGGCTATTTTAACCTCAGATTTAACCTCCGTTGAGATTACTGGCTGATTTACCCTCAGATTTAATCTCCCTTTGTATTACTGGCTACTTTACACTCATATTTAATCACCCTTTATATTACTGGTTACTTTACCCTCAGATTTAATGTCCCTTTTCTTACTGGCTAGCTTACCCTCAGATGAAAACTTCCTTTATATTAATGACTAGCTGACATTCCGGCCTGTGACCAGTGGAGTGCCAGAAGGATCGGTGCTGGGTCCTCTACTTTTTGTCATTTAGATAAATGATTTGGATGTGAGCTTAAGAGGTACAGTTAGTAAATTCACAGATGACACCAAAATTGGAGGTGTAGTGGACAGCAAAGAGAGTTACCTCAGATTACAACAGGATCTGGACCAGATAGGCCAATGGGCTGAGAAGTGGCAGATGGAGTTTAATTCAGATAAATGCGAGATCTACATTTTGGGAAAGCACATCTTAGCAGGACTTATACACTTAATGGTAAGGTCCTAGGGAGTATTGCTGAACAAAGAGACGTTGGAGTGCAGTTCATAGCTCCTTGAAAGTGGAGTCACAGGTAGATAGGATAGTGAAGAAGGCGTTTGGTATGCTCTCCTTTATTGGTCAGAGTATTGAGTGCAGGTGTTGGGAGGTCATGTTGCAGTTGTACAGGACTTTGGTTAGGCCACTGTTGTAATAGTGTGCGCAATTCTGGCCTCCTTCCTATCGGAAAGATGTTGTGGAACTTAAAAGAGTTCAGAAAAGATTTATAAGGTTTTTGCCAGAATTGGAGGATTGAGCTATCAGGAGAGGCTGGACAGGTTGGGGCTGTTTTCCCTGGAGCATCGGAGACTGAGGGGTGACCTTATAGAAGTTTACAAAATCATGAGGGGCATGGATAGGATAAATAGACAAAGTCTTTTCCCTAGGGTCAGGGCGTACAGAACTAGAGGGCATAGGTTTAGGGTGAGAGGGGCAAGATATAAAAGAGACCTAAGGGGCAACGTTTTCACACAGAGGGTGGTACGTGTATGGAATGAGCTGCCAGGGGAAGTGGTGGAGGCTGGTACAATTTCAACATTTAAGAAGCATTTGGATGGCTATATGAACAGGAAGGGTTTGGAGGGATATGGGTGCAGGCAGGTGGGACTAGATTGGGTTGGGATATTTGGTCAGCATGACGGGTTCAACCGAAAGGTCGTTTTCCATGCTGTACGTCTCTCTGACTCCATGACTCTATTTAACCTCACTTTATATTACTGACGACCTTACCCTCAGATTTGATCTTCCTTTATTTTACTGGCTACCTTACCTTAGATTTAATCTTCATTTATATTTCTGGCTGGTTTACCCGCAGATTTAATCTTCATTTATATTTCTGGCTGGTTTACCCGCAGATTTAATCTTCATTTATATTTCTGGCTGGTTTACCATCAGGTTTAATCTTCCTTGATGTTACTGCATTGCTTACTCTCAAATTTAATCTCCCTTTATATTACTGGCTAGTTTACCCTCAGATTTAATCTCCCTTTATATTACTGAGTTTATCCTCAGATGTAATCTCTCTTTATATTACTGCCTACCTTCCCCTCAGATGTAATCTCCCTCATAGTACTGTTTAGTTTCCCCGCAGATTTTATCTCCCTTCATATTACTGGGCATCTTACCCTTAGATTTTTTTTTAATTAGATTCCTTACAGTGTGGAAACAGGCTTGTGGAAACAAGTCCACACTGAAGGGTAACCCACCCAGCCCCATTCTCTCTGACTAATGCACCTAATACTATGGGCAATTTTGCATGACCAATTCACTCTACCCACCTTTAGACTGTGGGAGGAAACTGGAGCAAACGGAGGAAACCCACGCAGACACGGGGAGAATTAAATTACTGGCTAGTTTACTCTCGGATTTAATCTCCCTTTATATTACTGGCCAGCTTCCCCTCAGATTTAATCTCCCTTTATATTACTGGCTATCTTACCCTCAGATTTAATCTCCCTTTATTATACTGATTAGTTTACCCTCAGGTATAATCTCCAACGATATTACTGGCTGGTTTACTCTCAGATTTAATCTTCTTTTATATTATTGGCTCATTTACCCTCACATTTAACCTCCCTTTATATTACAGGCTAGTTTACGCTCAGATTTAATCACCCTGTATATTACTGGCTAGTTTACCCTCAGATTTAATCACCCTGTATTACTGGCTACTTTATCCTAAGATTTAATCTCCTTTTATATTTCTGACTAGTTTACCCTCAGGTTTAATCTTCCTCCATATTAGTGCATAGCTTATTGTCAGATTTAATCTCCATTTCTATTACTGTCCAGTTTACCCTCAGATTTATTCTCCCTTTATATTACTGGCTAGCTTCCCCACCGATTTAATCTTCCTTTATATTATTAGCTCATTTGCCCTCAGATTTAATCACTCCTTATATTAGTGGCTATCTTACCCTCAGATTTAGTCTCCCTTTATATTACTGCCTAGTTTACCCTCAGATTTAATCTACCTTATATTACTGTGGAGCCTACCCTAAGGTTTAACCTCCCTTTATATTACTGCGTAATTTACCCTCAGATTTACTCTCCCTTTATATTACCGGCTAATTTACCCTCAATTTATTCTCCCTTTATATTACTAGTATCTTACTCTCAGATCTAATCTCCTTTTATATTTCTGACTAGTTTACCCTCAGGTTTAATCTCCCTTTATATTACTGGCTAGCGTACCCTCAGATTTAATCTTCCTTTATACTACTGGCTAGTTTACCCTCAGAATTATCTCCCTTGATATTACTGCCTAGTCTTCCTTTATATTACTGGCTGGTTTACCCTCAGGTTTAATCTCCGATTTTATTACTGGCTAGTTTACTCTCAGATTTAATCTCCCTTTCTGTTACTGGCTAGCTTCCCGTCAGATTTAATCTCCCTTTCTGTTACTGGCTAGCGTAGCCTCAGATTTATTCTCCCTTTGTTATACTGGTTAGTTTACCCTCCGATTTAATCTCCCTTTATATTAGTGGCTCTCTTACCCTCTGCTTTAATCTTCCTCTTTATTACTGGCTGGTTTATTCTCAGATTTAACCTTCCTTTATATGACTGTCAATTTACCCTCAGATTTTATTTCCCATTATATTAGTGACTATTTTACCCTCACATTTAATCTCCCTTTATATTACTGGCTAATTTACCCTCAGATTTAATCTCCCTTTATATTATTGGCTATCTTCCCCTCAGATTTAATCTCCCTTTATATTATTGGCTAACTTCCCCTCAGATTTAATCTTCTCTCTCATTTCCTTTTTTGGTTGCCTTCTATTGTTTTTTAGTAAGCTTCCCAATCCTCTGGTTTCCCACTGCCCTTCGTCACATTATATGCTTTCTCTTTTGCTTTTATGCTTTTCCTGACCTCCTCGTCAGCCATGGTTGCCTCATCCTCCCTGCACTATTCTTTTTTTCCCTCGGGATGAATCTCTGCTGTGTCTCCTGAATTATTTACATAAACTCTTGCTCTTGGTGTTCCACTGTGTTTCCTGCTAGGCCCCTCTCCCAGTCAATTCTCCCCAGCTCCTCCCTCATGCCTCTGTAGTTGCATTTATTCAGCTGTATTGCTGTTCTCTCTCTCAAACTGCAGAGTAAATTCAGTCATAT
The DNA here is from genome assembly GCF_020745735.1 of Hemiscyllium ocellatum. NCBI lineage: Eukaryota > Metazoa > Chordata > Chondrichthyes > Orectolobiformes > Hemiscylliidae > Hemiscyllium > Hemiscyllium ocellatum. The sequence continues at coordinate 32,501,789 of NC_083445.1, read as the reverse complement.
TATGATCACTGCCTGCGAAGGGGTCCTTCACCTTAAGCTCCCTTACCAAGTCTGCCTTGTTGCACAACACTAAATCCAGTATTGCCTGTTCTCTAGTGGGCTCCACAACAAGCTGTTCCAAAAAACTCATCACACAGACAATCCACAAACTCATTTTCAAATCCACTATCAACCTGATTTTCAAAGTCCACCTGTATATTGAAATCCTCCATGATCACTGTAAGTTTGACTTTCCTCCACATCTTTTCTATCTCCTGGTGTATCTTGTGCCCCAGCTCCTGATTACCGTTTGGAGGTCTGTACAGAACTCCAAATATAGTTTTGTTTTTAACTTTGCTGTTCCTCAGTTGTACGCACACAGATTGTATATCATCTGACCCTATTTTGTTTCATACTATTGATTTAATTTCATTTTTTACTAATAATGCAACCCCATCTTCTCTGCCCACCTGCCCATTGTTTCGATAGGATGGGTATCCTTGAATATTCAGCTCCCAATCCTGATCCCTTGCAGCCATGTCTCCATGATGCCCACCATGTCGTACCTGCCAATTTCGATCTTCGCCACAAGCTCATTTACCTTATTCCTTAAGCTGAATGCATTCAGACATAACACTTTCATTCCTGTATTAACCATCTCTCTTCTCATTGTCATTTGTTTGTCCAGCATGCTTAAAGTTTGATAGCTAACTCTTTCCAAACACTCACTTCTATTTGTGTCTGTGCTGGAGCGTATAATAACCTCTCCTGAGTTCTGCACCTTACCTCCTCCTTTAATTTGCATTTTCTAATTTCCCCAAAACTGAACTCTCCCCGCCCCTATTTAGTTTAAAGCCCTAGTTATGCAACTCGCTTGGACTCTGGCCCCAGCATGGTTCAGATGAAGACCATCCCCTTGCAACAGGTCCCTTCTTCCCCAATATCCCATGAATTCAAACCCATTTCTCCCACACCAATCTTTCAGCCACGCATTCACCTAGTTAATCTTATTGACCCTGCCAATTAACTCATGGCTCAGTTACTCACCCAGGGATTATTTGGTTCTGTTTTTTAATTTATCTTCTAGCTTTTCATACTCCCTTAGCAGAACCTCTGCCCTGGTTTTATCTATGACATTGGTAATTGCATGGACCACGACCACTGGATGTTTACCCTCCCATTCCAGGTTCCTCTGCAGCACAGATGAGATGTCCCGAATCTGAGCACCAGGCAGACATGTGGAACTAGCTGAGTGGTCAGCATGGACCAGTTTGGGCCAAAGGCCCATTTTAGTGCAGTATTACTCTATGACTCTAGGAGGAAGGTTTTCTTCCCTCAGGTAGTTCTGAACCTGTGGAATTCTCTCCCACAGGAAGTTGATGGAGCGAGTCCATTAGATACGTTCCAGAGGGAGCTGGACATGGCCCATGTGGTTAAAGGGATTGGGGGTATGGAGAGAAGTGGGAATGGGATACTGAGATTGGATGATCAGCCATGATCATATTGAATGGTAGGGCAGGTGCAAAGGACCGAACGCCACTTACTTTCCATGTTGCTCTGTTTCTATTCCCAAGATCCAAGTATGGCAATGCCTCTTTCTGCATTGTACTGAATACACACTGCTGTAGGATCATCTCCTGTCTCTCACTGCCCCTTACACTATTACAATTCCTACCAGCATGATGTCCCCAAAACCATGTGTATTAATCTTACCCACTAGCCTCTTACATGGGAAGTTATCAAAAGTGTGACTCAATGGTTAGCACTGCTGCTTCACAACGCCAGGACCCAGATTCAATTCCAGCCTCAGGCGACTGTCTGTGTGGAGTTTGTACATTCTCCCTGTGTTTCCTCTGGGTGTTCCGGTTTCCTCCCATAGTCCAAAGATGTGCAGGGTTAATTGGCCAAGCTAAATTGTCCATAGTGTTCTGGGATGTGTAGGTTAGGTGCATGAGTCAGGGTAAATGTAGAATAATAGGGTAGGAGAATGGGGTCTGGTTGGGTTACTCTTCGGAGGGTGGACTGAAGGGCCTGTTTCTACACTGTAGGGAAAGCCTTCATGAAATCTAAAAACACATCCACCAGCACTCCCTTATCTATTGATTATAACCTCAAAAAAAGTCAGTAGATGCCTTAAATATGACTTTTTTTTCATAAACCCATGTTGACTTTATTTAATCCCATTAATGTTTTCCCCTATAACTGAACTCTCTCCCTCCCCTATTTAGTTTAAAGCCCTCATTATGTGATTCATTAGGAGTCTGGTCCAAGCACAGCTCAGATGAAGACCATCCCCTTCTTCCCCAATATCCCATGAATTCACACACATTTCTCCCACACCAATCTTTGAGCCACCCACTTCCCTGCTTAATCTTATTGACACTGTGCCAATTAACTCATGGCTCAGTTAGTCATCCTGAGATTATTATTTCTTTTCTTGTGTTTTTTTTAAATTTCGCTCCTAGCTGTTCATACTCCCTCAGCAGAACCTCTGCCCTGGTTTTATCTGTGTTATTGGTCCCTACGGTCCAACATTTTCAATTGTTCTGCCATCATGACTTTTATATTAGACTCAAGCATTCTCCCCACTACTGATACTAATACTACAACAACTTATTTTTCTTCATGGTTGAGCCATCTTCCCTGTTGAATTTTTGTGACAGGAATGAATAATTGTTGTAATTCACATACCTATTTTTAAAAATATTAATCTCAGCCTATCCACTGTCTACCCTTTTAAAAACATTCCCCAATCGTCTATGGCCAACTTGTGCCTGACACCCTCCTGGCTCCTTTTATTCTAATTCAGAACCCAACTTCATCCCTCATCACCTTAAAGAAAAATTTTATATGTTATTGGTACTCTTTCCCAAAACACCCTGCTCAACAAAATTGTTATAAATCCTTTCTCTTTGCACAATACCCAGTCTACCATAACTTGCTGTCTCGTCAGTTCCTTGATTTTAAAAAAAATGCAAACATTCCAGAAAGTCCTCCTCTACAGTATTAACCTTAGGCTGGCACATTCCTGATGAAGGGCTTATGCCCGAAACATCGACTCTCCTGCTCCTCGGATATTCCTGACCTTTCCCATGGCCAGACTTTTCGAATCTGACTCTCCAGCATCTGCAGTCCTCACTTCCCCCCTTGTCCAATCGAAATGTAAATTAAAGTCACATACCTGGTGCCCTTTTTGTGTGTGTCTCTGGTTTCCTGGTTATTGCCTTCCGTTTTATCTCTGCTACTGTTTTTTTGGGGGGGGGGTGGGGGGGAGGGGGGGGGAATGCTATAGAGCGCTCCTTTTAACATTTCCTGCCCTCAGTGGTCCATAGCTCCATCTATGAAATTCCACAACTTGATATTTTCCGCCAATATCCATGGTCACTATTGCATTGATAATGTTACCCCAACACCTCTTCCTACTTGTTTATCCTCCCGAAATATTAAATAATCCCAGAGATTCAGTTCCAATCCTTGATCATCCTGCAGCCAAGTCTTTGTATTTGCAACTACATTACAACTGCTGCGACACTGCTGCTCCTTTAATAAGGTGATGTTGTCCTTGGTCTTTTCTTCGGAGGGGTCAGAAAGGCAGAGGTTCCAATATGTCTGAAAAAATCTACTTGAGAAAGTTTCTAAGTGTTTTTTTTAAACCATTTGTCCAATGAAAGGAGAGTGGCCAGTTCTCCCATTCAGGGTTTGGTTTGCACTTAGCAGTCTGGCTGCTTTTGTTTGGAGCAGCTGCTGGTCAGGTTTTAGCTGGGAACCCTGAGAAGCTGCTAGGGACCCAAGGAAACAACTCCATGCTGATCCTCTTCTCTCTCTCTGGAAGAACCTGGGTTTGATTTTCCCCATTTTAGCCAAGAGGCTGTTAATGGGGATGTTGCAAGTATTTGGAACAGCAGCATTAAGTTGCGATAGAGTCGACTGGGTTTTCAGACAGGTTAGGTTATTCTAAATTCAGTTCTCTTTCGTTCATGTTTCATTCAGTAGTGTGTGAAAGAATTCTGCTTTGTTTAAAACTGAGTGCTTGGGCCAGCTGCATCCCTCCTGGAATATCTGCCTGAAACCTCTTTACAATAACTAGAAATGTTAAGGTCAGGGCTACTTACTTGAAATGTTTTGAGGGTGTAAGGCCTGGCCCATTACACTGTGTACAGGTAAATCTATTTACACTGTTAATTCATCCAGACTCTTCAGAATGCTACTCCCAATGCTGTGAGCGAGTGAGGGCAGGAATAGGAGGATAGAGCAGATGTCTGCATGGCTGAGGAGCTGGTATATGGGAGAAGGATTCACATTTTTGGATCATCAGAATCTCTTTTGGGGTAGAAGTGACCTGTACAAGAAGGACGGATTGCACCTAAATTGGAAGGGGACTAATATATTGGCATGGAAATTTGCTAGAACTGCTTTGGAGGATTAAAACTAGTAAGGTGAGGGTGTGGGACCCAGAGAGATAGTGAGGAAAGAGATCAATCCGAGACTGGTACAGTTGAGAACAGAGATGAGTCGGTCGGGCAAGGTAGGACTAATAAATTAAACTGCATTATTTCAATACAAGGGGCCTAACAGGGAAGGCAGATGAACTCAGGGCATGGTTAGGAACATGGGACTGGGATATCATAGCAATTACAGAAACATGGCTCAGGGATGGGCAGGAGTGGCAGCCTAATGTTCCAGGATACAAATGCTACAGGAAGGATAGAAAGGGAGGCAAGAGAGGAGGGGGAGAGGCATTTTTGAAAGGGGATAGCATTACAGCTGTGCTGAGGGAGGATATTCCCGGAAATAAATCCAGTTATTTGGGTGGAACTGAGAAATAAGAAAGGGATGATCACCTGATTGGGATTGTATTATGGATCCCTAATAGTCAGAGGAAAATTGAGAAACAAACTTGTAAGGAGATCTCAGCGATCTGTAAGAATAATAGGGTGGTTATGATAGGGGATTTTAACTTTCGAAAACAGAGATGGGGACTGCCATAGTGTTAAGGGTTTAGATGGAGTGGAATTTGTTAAGTGCGTACAAGACAATTTTCTCATTCAGTATGCGAATGTACCTACTAGAGAAGGTGAAAAACTTGATGTACTCTTGGGAAATAAGGCAGGGCAGGTGACTGAGGTGTCAGTGCGGGAGCACTTTGGGTCCAGCAACCATAATTCTATTCATTTTAAAATAGTGATGGTAAAGGATAGACCAGATCTAAAAGTTGAAGTTCTAAATTGGAGAAAGGCTAATTTTGACGTTATTAGGCAAGAACTTACAAAAGCTGATTGGGGACAGATGTTCACAGGTAAAGGGACGGCTGGAAAATGGGAAACCTTCAGAAATGAGATAACAAGAATCCAGAGGAAGTATATTCCTGTTATGGTGAAAGGGAAGGCTGGTAGGTACAGGGAAGGCTGGATGACTAAAGAAATTGAGGTTATTGTTAAGAAAAAAAGGAAGCATATGTAAGATATAGACAGGATAGATCGAGTGAATCCTTAGAAGAGTATAAAGGAAGTAGGAGTATACTTAAGAGGGAAATCAGGAGGGCAAAAAGGGGACATGAGATAGCGTTGGCAAATAGAATTAAGGAGAATCCAAAGGGTTTTTACAAATATATTAAGGACAAAAGGGTAACTAGGGAGAGAATAGTGCCCCTCAAAGATCAGCAAGGCGGCCTTTGTGTGGAGCCACAGAAAATGAGGGAGATACTAAATGAATATTTTGCATCAGTATTTACTGTGGAAAAGGATATGGAAGATATAGACTGTAGGGGAATAGATGGTGACATCTTGCAAAATGTCCAGATTACAGAGGAGGAAGTGCTGGATGTCTTGAAACGGTTAAAGGTGGATAAATCCCCAGGACCTGATCAGGTGTACCCGAGAACTCTGTGGGAAGCTAGAGAAGTATTGCTGGGCCTCTTGCTGAGATATTTGTATCATCGATAGTCACAGGTGAGGTGTCGGAAGACTAGAGATTGGCAAACGTGGTACCACTGTTTAAGAAGGGTGGTTAAGGCAAGCCAGGGAACTATAGACCGGTGAGCCTGACCTCAATGGTGGGCAAGTTGTTGGAGGGAATCCTGAGGGACAGGATGTACATGTATTTGGAAAGGCAAGGACTGATTCGGGATAGACAACTGGCTTTATGCATGGGAAATCATGTCTCACAAACTTGAGTTTTTTCAAGAAGTAACAAAGAGGATTGATGAGGGCAAAGCAATAGATGTGATCTATATGGACTTCAGAAAGGCGTTTGACAAGGTTCCCCATGGGAGACTGATTAGCAAGGGTAGATCTCATGGAATACAGGGAGAACTAGCCATTTGGATACTGAACTGGCTCAAAGGTAGAAGACAGAGGGTGGTGGTGGAGGATTGTTTTTCAGAGTGGAGGACTGTGACCAGTGGAGTGTCACAAGGATCGGTGTTGGGTCCACTACTTTGTGCCATTTACATAAATGATTTGGATATGAGCATAAGAGGTACAGTAAGTAAGTTTACAGATGACACCAAAATTGGAGGCTTAGTGGACAGTGAAGAGGGTTACCTCAGATTACAACAGGATCTGGACCAGATGGGCCAATGGGCTGAGAAGTGGCAGATGGAGTTTAATTCAGATAAATGCGAGGTGATGCATTTTGGGAAAGCAAATCTTAGCAGGACATATACACATAATGGTAAGGTCCTAGGGAGTGTTGCTAAACAAAGAGACCTTGGAGTGCAGGTTCATAGCTCCTTGAAAGTGGAGTCGCAGGTAGATAGGATAGTGAAGGTGTTTGGTATGCTTTCCTTTATTGGTCAGAGTATTGAGTACAGGAGTTGGGAGGTCATGTTGCGGCTGTACAGAACATTGGTTAGGATGCTGTTGGAATATTGCATGCAATTCTGGTCTCCTTCCCATCGGAAAGATGTTGTGAAACTTGAAAGGGTGCAGAAAAGATTTACAAGGATATTGCCAGGCTTGGAGGATCTGAGCTACAGTCTGGGGCTGTTTTCCCTGGAGCGTCGGAGGCTGAGGGGTGACCTTATAGAGGTTTACAAAATTATGAAGGGCATGAATAGGATAAATAGACAAAGTCTTTTCCCTGGGGTCGGGGAGTCCAGAACTAGAGGGCATAGGTCTAGGGTAGGAGGGGAAAGATATAAAAGAGACCTAAGGGGTAACGTTTTGACACAGACGATGGTACGTGTATGGAATGAGCTGCCAGAGGAAGTGGTGGAGGCTGGTACAAATGCAACATTTAAGAGGCATTTGGATGGGTATATAAATAGGAAGGGTTTGGAGGGATATGGGCCGGGTGCTGGCAGGTGGGACTAAATTAGGTTGGAATATCTGGTCAGGTTGGACCGAAGGGTCTATTTCCATGCTGTACATCTCTATGACTCTATTGAGACACAATGGCATTAGGTTTTTTTTTTAAAACTTTGTTCGTCAACTTAGTTTTAGTATATACTTATCTCCATTTGTTTGTTGCCCTTCTTTATTTCTGGTTTCCACTTCTGCTTCTTACTATCCTGCCTTTTGTTTCCATCTTCCCTCCTCTGTCTCCCTGCATGGGTTCCCATCCTCCAGCTATTCTTGTTTTAAATCGTCATAACAACATTATCAGACAGCACCCTACCCCCGCTCCCGAGAACATAAATCCCTGCCCTGCCCTGACACAGCCAATCCTGTTTATACTTATCCCATCTTCCCCAGAACTGGTCACAACACCCCAGAAATCTGAATCCCTCCAACCTACACAACCTTTTCAGTCACATGTTCACCTGAGTTGTCCTTTCATTTCTACACTTGCCACTGTGGGGCATTATTATTGATCTTCAGTTTATCACCTTTGACATCCTAATTTTTAAATTTATATTCTAACTCCTTTAATCAACTTGAAGGAACTCATGCCTTTTTGAATCAGTTGCTGGTACAGTTGTCCCATAACTACTGGATTTTATATGTGGGCGGCACAGTGGCACAGTGGTTAGCACTGCTGTCTCACAGCGCCTGAGACCTGGGTTCAATTCCCGACTCAGGCGACTGACTGTGTGGAGTTTGCACATTCTCCACGTGTCTGCGTGGGTTTCCTCCCACAGTCCAAAGATGTGCAGGTTAGGTGAATTGGCCATACTAAATTGCCCGTAGTGTTAGGTAAAGGGGTAAATGTAGGGGAATGGGTCTGGGTGGGTTGCGCTTCGGCAGGTCGGTGTGGACTTGTTGGGCCGAAGGGCCTGTTTCCACACTGTAAGTAATCTAATCATGATGCTACATATGCAGGAACAGCAGTAGTCCATTCAGCCCCTTGAGCCTACTCCAGCATTCAATTTGACCATGGCTGATCTGTGGCTAAACTCCATTTACCTGCCTTGGGCTTGTATGCCTTTAAGCCTTAATGCAAACATATTTATCACAGATTTAAATTTCATTATTGAATTAGCATTGCACACCATTTGAGGAAGAGTTCCAAATCTCCGTTACTATATGTGCGTAGAAGTGTTTTCTAGCATCGCTCCTGAGTAGCCCGGCCCTAATTCTGAGATTACACCTGCAATCCTAGAATATTCAACTGATCTACCCTGACATTGCCTGATAATATCCTGAAAACTTCAATTCGATAATCTCTTAAACTACAAAATTCTCAAGAGCATAGGCTTAACTTATTGAATCTCTCCTCATAACTTTACCCCTGCTGCACCATTTTGAATTGTGTCTTCCATATCCTAATTTAAATGAGAGAGTTTTCTGCACATTCTGGTGGAATGTCATTGTCCTTACCTTACTTGCCATAAATCTTTCAAACACCTGATCAGTTGTCTTTCTCAAGCAAATCTCTTGAAAGCAACTTTTCTGCTTAATAGAAAACTGCGATTTTGAAATTCTCTATGATATGGGTGACTTTGAGGATAATAAATCTCAGTTTTCCACTATGTTGACCATATCATATTCATGGGAATGGGCTAATAATCCACTGTTCCTCAAAAAATAACCTGTTTAAATAAACTAATATGTTGGTTAGTTTATTTAAAACTGTAAAGCACTTTATAAGTTATAAAACAGACATCACAACAGAGCAACTACATTGTGTGTGTTTGCAGCTTATAAACCCCGAGCATTACATCCTTCCGATAGGAAGGAGACCAGAATTGCACGCAATATTCCAAACGTTGCCTAACCAATGTCCTGTACAGCCGCACCATGACCTCCCAACTCTTGTACTCAATACTCTGACCAATAAAGTTAAAAATCATACAACACCAGGTTATAGTCCAACAGGTTTAATTGGAAGCACACTAGCTTTCAGAGTGACGCTCCTTCATCAGGTGGTAGTGGAAGGCTCAATCCTAACACACAGAATTTATAGCAAAAATTTACAGTGTGATGTAACTGAAATTATACAATGAAAAATTGATTGTCTATTAAGCCTTTCATCTGTTAGAATACAGTGATAGTTTCACTTCTTTCATGTGTAAATCACAAAACCTTTTTTGAGAAGTTGCATTCTCAGGTTAGTTGTTAACGATGGTGATAGCTAGACAATATGTTGAAGGTGTTAGCCCCCTGTGTTCTCTGTCTATGCCATGATGTTTAGATTGATTCTAATCTAAAAAGTGAGATAACGGAGTTTTACATAAATTCATGCAGTTTTTGAGCTCAGAGTTCTACATGAATGCATGCAGTTGTTGAGCAAAGTACAATGTAACCCTACAAGTACAAATTCACCCCACAAAATATATGTGTGCATGTGGGTCTTTGTCTGTCTGTGTGTGTGTGTGTGTCTGTCTGGGTTGGGGCTTGTGAGTGTGAGAAAGTGTATCTGTGTGTGTAGTGAGTACAGAGTGTCTTAATGTGAGGGGGTGCATGTGTGAGTGTGGGAGTGTGTGTGTCTATAAGGGTGTGTGTGGGTGTCTGTGTGCGCGTCTGTGTGTACCTGTGTCCGTGTGTATGTGAGAGTGTGTGTGTGTGTGTGTGTGTGTGTGTGTGTGTGTGTGTGTGTGTGTGTGTATAGTGCAAAACAATGCAACAGCATATAAATCAGTAATTGCTGCTCCTGGAATTCAAGGAAATCACTTCCCACATCTAAAATACCTCAAAAAAGGAGAAGTCTGTTACAGCCAGAAATTTTCCTGCCTGCCATCTTGGAAACCCAGAATCTCTGTTAGTTAGTTTATTTAAAGCTGTAAAGCACGTTATAAGTTATAAAGCAAACACCACAACAGAGTTTCACATCACACAACACCAGGTTATAGTCCAACAAATTCATTTAGAAGGACCAACTTTCGGAGCGCAGCTCCTTCATCAGGTGGTTGTGGAATATATAATCATAAGACACAGAATTTATCGCAAAAATTTGCAGTGTGATGTAACTGAAATGATATATTGAAGAAGACCTGGATTGTTTGTTAAGTCTCTCATCTGTTAGAATGACCATGTTGGTTTCAGTTCTTTCACATGAAAATCGTAGTATATTTAATAGTTACATTCTCAGGTGAACTTTAACAATTAGTGTCATGTCGGCCCAGATAATGCATTGAAGGTGTAAGCTGCCCTGTGAGAGACTGTCTGTGCCACAATGGTCAGACTGATTCAAAACAAAACACTGGATTTACAGAATCTTACATGGATTCATGCAGTTTTTGAGCAAACTGAAATGTAATTCTGCAAGTCCAAATTCACCCCACAAACTTTTATGTGTGTGTGTGTGTGTGTTTTATGTGTGTGTGTGTGTGTGGATATGGGGGGGGGGGGGGGGGGGGGGGATGGGGGAAGGGTTTATGAGTGTCTATGAGAGAGAGTCTGTGAATGTGTATGAGTGTAAAGGGGTATATGTCTGTCAGCGGGTGAATGTGAGAGTGTGGGAGTGTATTTGTGAGCATATAAGAGAGGGTCTGTAGAAGAGTGTGTGGGTCTGTACGAGAGTGTGTCTGTCTGTAGGGGGTCACCTGTAGTGTGACATGAACCCCAGGTCCCAGTTGAGGCCATCCCCATTGGTACCAAACTTGGTTATAAGTTTGTTAACTTATGCTCGGCCACTTTTCATTGTTGCCTACCCCGAAGTCCGCCTTGGAGGACAGTCATGTGAAGGTACGAGGTCGAATACCCTGAATCGCTGAAGTGTTCTCCGACTGGGAGGGAACACTATCTGGTGATTGTTGTGCGGTGTCTGTTCATCCTTTGCTGTAGTCTCTGCTTGGTCTCACCAATGTACAATGCCTCAGGGCATCCTTACCTGCAGCGTATGAGTTAGACAACACTGGCTGAGTCCCATGAGTACCTGCCTGTACTTGGTGGGAGGTGTCCCCATGCGTAATGGTGATATCTGTGTTGACACTCTGACACATCTTACAGCACCTACCATGACAGGGTTGTGTGGTTTTGTCCTGTAAGCCAGGCAGTTTGCAACAAACAATGATCTGTTTGAGGTTTGGTGATTGTTTAAAGGTGAGCAGTGGAGGTGTGGGGAAGGTCTTGGTGAGGTGCCCATCCTCATTGGTAATGTGTTGCAGGCTGTGAAGAACATAGTGTAGTGTTTTGGCTCCTGGGAAATACTGGACAATGAAGAGCACCCTGTCGGTTGTTGCACGTGTCTGTCTCCTGAGGAGGTCATTACGGTTCCTTGCTGTGGCACGTCGGAACTGGTAGTCAATGAGTTGAGCATCGTACCCCGTTCTTATGAGGGCATCCCTGAGTACTTCCAGGTGCCCGTCACATTCCTCCTCATCTGAACAGATCCGGTGTATGCGGAGGTTTGTCCATAGGGAATGGCTGTTTTAATATGTTACAGGTGGAATCTGGATAAGTGTGGGTTTGTGGTAGAGTGAGGCGTTGAGGTGTCCATCCTTGATGGAGATGCATTTGTCCAAAAATGAGACCAGATAGACAGATGCTAGAGAATAGTCTTTCAATCCAGACAAATGTGAGGTGATGCATTTAGGCAAGTCTAATTCTAGAGCGAATTATACAATGAATGGAAGAGCCTTGGGAAAAGTTGATGGGCAGAGAGATCTGGGAGTACAGGTCCATTGTCCCCTGAAGGTTGCTGCACAGGTGGATAGAATGGTCAAGAAGGACAGGGTATTGAATATAAGAGCTGGCAAGTCATGATAAAATTGTACAAGACATTGGTTCAGCCGCATTTAGAATACTGTGTACAGTTCTGGACGCCACATTGCCAAAACGATGTGGACGCTTTGGAGAGGGTGCGGAGATGGTTTACGAGGATGGTGCCTGATATGGAAAGTGCTAGCTATGAAGAGCGGTTGAGTAGGTTAGGTTTATTTTCACTAGAGAAAAGAAGATTGAGGGGGGACCTGATTGAGGTTTACAAAACCATGAAGGGTATAGACAGGGTGGATAGAGACAAGCTTTTTCCCAGTGTGAAGGATTCAATAACAAGAGGTCATGCTTTCAAAGTGAGAGGTGGAAAGTTTAAGGGGGATATACACGGCAAGTACTTCACACAGAGGGTGGTGGATATTCGGAATGCGTTGCCAGCAGAGGTGGGAGAGGCAGGCACGGTAGATTCATTTAAGATGCGTCTGGACAGATGCTGAGCAGGTGGGGAGCAGAGGGATACAGAGGCTTAGGAACTGACCAACAGGTTTAGACAGTACATTTGGATCGGCTCAGGCTTGGAGGGCCGAAGGACTGTAAATTTTCTTTGTTCTAGTTCATGGTGAGTTTGATGGTGGGATGATACGCATTGATATTCCTGTGCAGTTGTTTCAGTGACTCTTTGCCATTTGTCCAGAGGAAGAAAATGTCATCAGCGTACCTGGTGTTCAATGTTGGTCGGAGGTCCTGTGTACAGAAGCAATCTTGTTCGATGCTGTGCATGAAATGGTTGGCATATTGGGGTGCAAATTTGGTCCCCATGGCTGTTCCGTGTGTCTGGATGAAGAATTGGTTGTCAAAGGTGAAGATGTTGTGATCGAGGATAAAACGGATGAGTTGAAGGATGATGTTTGGAGATTGACAGTTGTTGGTGTTGAGTACTGAGGCTGTTGCCGCGATGCCATCATTGTGGGGGATGCTGGTGTAGAGTGCTGAAATGTCCATTGTGATGAGGAATGTTCCCGGTTCGACTGGTCCAGGGGTGTTGAGTTTCTATAAGAAATCTGTAGTGTCACGACAGTAGCTGGGGGTCCCCTGTACAATGGGTTTCAAGATGCCTTTGACATAGCCAGAGAGGTTCTCACATCGGGTCCCATTGCCTGAATCGATGGGATATCCTGGTGTATTGACGTTGTGTATCTTTGGAAGGCAGTAGTAGTCGCCTACGCGAGAAGTACATGGGATGAGGGCATGTAGGGAACTCTGAAGGACTGGATCCAAAGTCCTGGTCAATGTGTTTAGTTCACGGGTGTGCTGTTTGGGCAGAACGGCTGTTAATTGCCTTTAGTGTTCCTGGTTGTTCAGTTGTCAGTACACTTCCTTACAGTAATCTGTTCTAATCTGAATGACAATGGCTCCTCCTTTACCTGCTGGTTTGGTGACAATGTTGTGATTGTTTTTGAGAGCACGGATGGCATTGCATTGTGAATGGGTGATGTTTTGCTCTACCTTGTGGGTGCGACTGATGTATCTGGCATTTATGTGTTTCCTGACGGTTTGAGCGTACATGTCAAGCCCAAGGCAGCGGCCCTCTGGTGGGCTCCAAGTTGACTCCTTTGGTTGCTCCTCTAAGAATCCCTGTGCTGACTGTTTCGGTTCCTCGGTGGGCTCATTAGGATCACTGCTGGCATCTTGAAAGAATTCTCGGAGTCTCATTTGTCTGATGAATTCCTCCGTGTCTGCTGGAAGAGCCATGGGGTCCATTTTGGTGGTGGGGCAGAAATTGAGATCCCTGCTCTTCTGGTTGAAGGGTGTGGTCCGATAAGTTGACAATCGACTTCTCTGGGGTGATAACATTATCTATTCTGGTGTCAGGGCGAGCTTGGATACTGCTGATGGTGATGCCACGTTGCTCCAACTTCTTGTTCTTGGTGTGCACGTACGTGGTGTAGTTTTGTCGCTTTGACGGTTTGGCAATGTCCCGTAACTGTACTGCTGGATCCTGAGTGTAGGCTGAGCGTATGGATTCCATCTTAATTTCAAGTTTGTGGTGTTCATAGCAAAGTGCCCGGCTTTCAGGCCAACACCATGCAACCTTGTCACAGTGGACATTACAAGATGCGTCCAAGTGTCGACACGAATATTACCATTACACATGGGGATACCTCCCATCATGTACGTAGCAAGTACTCATGCAACTTATCCAACATTGTCTACCTCATACGCTGCAAGCAACGATGCCTTGAGGCATGGTACGGCAGCGAGACCAAGCAGAGACTACAGCAACGGATGAATGGACACCACACAACAATGAACAGACAGGAGTGTTCCCTCCCAGTTGGAGAACATTTCAGCGGTCCAGGACATTCGGCCTCGGACGTCAGGTGACCATCCTCCAAGGCGGACTTCAGGACAGGCAATAATGAAATGGTGGCCTAGCAGAGGCTGAGAGCTAAGTTCAGTACCCATGGGGATGGCCTCAACTGGGACCTGGGGTTCATGTCACACTACAAGTGACTCCACAAAAACACAGACACTCCTACGCACACACACACACAAGCAAACAATCTCCTACAGACCCATGCACTCATGCAGACTCCCTCTCATACACTCAGGTGTCCACTCCCACACTCACACATGTACCCTCTCACAGACTTATCACCCTTTACACTCACACACATACACAGACTCTCTCAAAAGACACTCATCACCCCCGCCCAACACCATCCCCCCTCCCCCACACACACACTCACATCCACACAGACACATATAAGTTTGAGGAGTGAAATTGTACTTGCAGAATTGAAATCCAGTGTTAAGATTAGAATGAGTCCGACCATTAGTGGCACAGAAAGTTCCACACAGGGCAGCATACACCTTCAATGCATTATCTGGGCCGACATGACACCAATTGTTAAAGTTCACCTGAGAATGTAACTTTTAAATATTCTGCGACTTACATGTAAAAGAACAGAAACCAACATGGTCATTCTAAAAGATGAGAGGCTCAACAAACAATCCAGGTCTTTTTCAATATATCATTTCAGTTACATCACACTTTAAACTCTTGCTATAAATTCTGTATCTTAAGATCACACACTCCACAACCACCTGGTGAAGGAGCTGCGCTCCGAAAGCTAGTGCTTCCAAATAAAGTTGTTGAACGATAACCTGGTGTTGTGTGATTTTTAACATTGTACATCCCAGTCCAACACCGATACCTCCACATCATGATCACAACAGAGCAACTACATTGTGTGTACGTGCAGCTTGGAAACCTAGAGCAGAGTCATTAGCAGTAGACTCACAACATTGGTACACATGGGGTCCTTAAAGGCAAGATACACAGACAGGTTTACCATGTAATCTTCTCCCTGTGGGACATGAGAGACATATTAAACTTTATGCTGATGTGTAAATTATCATGTTTCCTTTTCAGTCACACAACGGCCCACTGACTTGAAGAGTTTAGAAACTGACTTCAAGATGGGTCTAGCCCAATTGCAACACAACGGTGAGTGGGTGTGACTGATCATCATGTCTCCACAATGTAGGGGGGTCCTGTTTGTGTGACAGTCACTGGAGTAAGCATTCAGTGTTATGACCTGGGTTTAGTTTGTGTCAGCAATTAAAATCTAATAGTTAATCAGCACAGATATAGTGCTGTCTGATTAGTCATTCCAGTCTGACCCTGGACGGTGAAATTTCGTACAAGTGAAGCAGTAATATCCAACCCACAATATCCTGTTTAAAAACAAAATAAGAAATTGCTGGGAAAATTCAATATGTCTGGTAGCATATGTGGAGAGAAAGCAGCGTTCCAGTGACCCTTCTTCAGAATAGTGCTTCTGTGTTTTTCTGTTCTGGTTCGAGGTTGTTGAGTTGCTTGGTGTGAATTAGAAACCTCCCGGACTCTCCCTCAGCTGGACAGGAGGGCAGGGCCTTTGGAATTTCCATGCACTGCCTTGTGGTTTAATGTCAGGCCTTAATCCTTCCATTGTAGACCCACCGTGTCCCATCCCCTCCCCTCAGTTCTGTCTCACTACCTCTCTGAGTGACATTATTGCCTCTCTCCTGCAGCGGATTAGGTGAGACTGGGCCTGTTGGGATATCACCCTCTCGGTATATCAGGGTGAAGATTGTTGACTGCATTTTGATTTCACATTCCATGTATTTTGGCTGCTCCAATATTTTGGATGTGCGTGTTCGTGAGAATGGCTAATAATCGATCGTTCCTCGTCAATTCATTAACTCTGTTGGTTAGTTTATTTAAAACTGTAAAACAGGTTATAATTTATAAATGAGACATCACAACAGAGTAACTACGTTTTATGTGTGTGCAGCTTGTAAACCCATAGCAGAACCATTAGCAGCACATGCACAACACTGTGGACACAAAGGGTCCTTAAAGGCAATTACACAGACAGGTTTACCATGTAATTTTCTCCCTGTGGAATATGAAAGGCTATTAAACTTTCTGCTGGTGTGTAAATTATCTTTTCTGTTTCCTTTTCAGTCACACAGCTGTTCACTGACATGAAAATTTTAGAAACTGACCTCAAGATGGACCTTGTCCAATTGCAACGTAATGGTAAGTCTGCCTGACCAATCATCATGTCTCCACAATTAGAACATAGAACAATACAGCGCAGAACAGGCCCTTCAGCCCTCGATGTTGCGTCGACCTGTGAACTATTCTCAACTCGTCCCCCTACACTATCCTAAAATCATCCACGTGCTTATCCAAGGATTGTTTAAATCTCCCTCATGTGGCTGAGTTGACTACATTAGCAGGTTGGGCATCGCACACCATTACCATTCTCTGCGTAAAGAACCTGCCTCTGACATCTGTCTTAAATCTATCACTCCTCATCATTATCCTAGGAAAATGTATTTCACTGTCTCCCCTATCTAACCCTCTGATCATCTTGTATGTCTCTATCAAATCCCCTCTTAGCCTTCTTCTTGCCAATGAGAACAGGTTCAAGTCTCTCAGCCTTTCCTCCGAAGACCTTCCCTCCAGACCAGGCAACATCCTGGTAAATCTCCTCTGCACCTTTTTCAATGCTTCCACATCCTTCCCGAAATATGACGACCAAAACTGTACACAATATTCCAAGTGTGGTCGCATGAGTGTTTTGTATAGTTGCAGCATGGTATTGCGACTCTGGAACTCAATCCCTCTACCAATGAAACCTAACACACCGAATGCCTCCTTAACAGCACTATCCAACTGGGTGGCAACTTTCAGGGATCTATGTACATGGACTCCAAGATGCCTCTGCACATCCACACAACCGAGAATCTTTCCATTGACCCAGTACTCTGCCTTCCTGTTATTCTTCCCAAAGTGCATCACTTCACATTTAGCTGCATTGAACTCCATTTGCCACCTCACAGCCCAAATCTGCAGTTTATCCAAGTCCCCCTGCAACCAGTAACATTCTTCCACACTGTCCACTACTCCACCAACTTAGTATTGTCTGCAAATTTACCAATCCATCCACCTATGCCTGCGTCTAAGTCATTTATAAAAAATGACAAACAGCAGTGGGGCGAAAACAGATCCTTGTGGAACACAACTCTTAACCGGACTCCAGGATGAGTATTTTCCATCAACCACCACTTGCTGCCTTCTTTTAGAAAGCCAGTTTCTAATCCAAACTGCTAATCACCCTGAATTCCATGCCTCTGCATTTTCTCCAACAGCCTACCATGTGGAACCTTATCAAAGGCTTTATTGAAGTCCATGTATACCACATCAACTGCCCTACCCTCATCTTAGTCACCTTCTCAAAAAAACTCAATGAGGTTTGTGAGACACGACCTGCCCTTGGTGAAACCATGTTGACTATCTGAAATAAAATTGTTGCTTGCTAGATGATTATAAATCTCATCTCTTATAATCCTTTCCAAAATTTATCCTACAACAGAGATCATTAAAACAGTGTGTGGGACGGAGCCAAACTGGGGAGGTGCTAGCAGGTTCCTGCTGCCTCGAGCAGCATACTGGTGAACCAAGTTTAGTTTCCTCTTGTCCTCATCACTTAACCCTTCTGTCGTGGAAACTAAATCAACTCGACTCAAATGCTAGCAAGAGCAAAGAAAAAGCTTTATTGTAACCTCTACCGCGGGACCCAATACACTTAGCAAAATGCCTCATTAAGGGCCCCAAATAGCTTTCACATATTCTCTTCAGTGATAAAACCAAGTGAAATCACAGAATCCCTACAGTGTAGAAACAAGTGATTTGCCACAACAACTCTACAAAAAGTAACCCTATGCAGATGCATTCCCCTATATTTACATCTGATTATTGCACCTAACTCACATATCTATGAACACTATGGGGCAATTTAGCATGGCCAATCCATGCTATCCTGCACATCTTTGGACTGGGTGGTAACTGGAGCACCCAGAGGAAACGCCACACAGACAGTCGCCAGAGGGTGGATTCGAACCGGAGTCCCCGGTGCTGTGAGACAGCAGTGCTAACCACTGTGCCACCCCCTGCTTGCATCAGGATAAGATTCAGCCGAATGAGAGCTGCAGAATCCTATTCAGCTCCTTGGAGCATCGACATTCCTGATCAACTGGAGTTAAAGTGTTCTGATCATTCAATAGGAAGAGTGTTGGCAACAGGAGTTGTCCAGTATCATGTGGAATTCTTGGCACAACTGCTTCCTCAGGAATTCTACAGGAAGCTTCACTTTTCCAGGTCTGAGTTTGAATCAGAGAATTTAGAGAGTTTCGAATCATTTCCCCGGATGGTCAGCCAGGAAATGCAGGAGGGATCAAAACCTGTTCTAATTCCTGGGTGATGTTAAAACGAACAACCCACCCAAACTTCCCACAAGAACTCCCACGGAAAGCCAACCCTACTCTGGGTGCCTGACATCCCTCCACTGCACTGACACCAACTGAACCCCAAAGGTCTCCCGGATTTCCGTATACACTAGCATGGATAGAGAGCGGGGAGAGAAGGGTCCTTCTCAGGATGGCAGCCGGTGACTAGTGGTGTTCTGCAAGTCTCAGTGTTGGGACCATAAAATTTTCCTTTATACATTAACCATCTAGATGAAGGAACTGAGAGCATTCTGGCTAGGCTTGCAGAAGATACAAAGATAGGTCGAGGGACAATTAGCATTGAGGAGATAGCGAGGTTGCAGGAAGATTTGAACAGGTTCGGAGAGTGGGCAAAGAATTGGCAGATAGACTATAATGTGGGAAAGTGTGAGGTCATGCACTTTGATAGGAAAAATAAAGACCTAGTATTTTCTAAATGGGGAAAAAAATTCAGAATTCTAAAGTACAAATGGACTTGGAAGTTCTGATCCAGAATTTCCTTAAGGCAAACTTGCATTTTTAGTCGATAATTAGGAAGACAAATATAATGCTGTCATTTGATCTCGAGAGGACTTGAATATAAAAGCAAGGCATACGCCTGGGGATCTAAGAGGTTCTGGTCAGTCCACATATAGAGTATTGTGAGCAATTTTGGACCCTATATCTCAGGAAGGATGGACTAGCCCTGGAGCAGGTCCAGGGGAGGTTTACAAGAAAGATCCCAGGAATGAAAATTTAACATTACGAGGAACATTTGAGGACTCAGGGATTAAATTTGATGGAATTTTGAAGAATGAGGAGGGATCTGATTGAAACTTACAGAATACTAAACAGCCTGGATAGAGTGGACATTGGGAAGATGCTTCCATTGGTGGGAGAGACTAGGGCCTGAGGGCAGAGGCTTAGAGCAAAGTATTATGGACCAGGCGAGATCCCCTGGATTCAAACCCTTTGTCCAAGCAGTGTTCTGACCTGACTCCAAATGGGATTGACTGTCTACCCTGAACAACTCCCAGATGGACCCATAGGATAGGAGTTCCCTAACTGGGGCTGTTAACTTGGTCCAGTCAGGAACCTCTGGCTGACAGATATAAACAGGAGGTTCAGGGTGACCTGGTGAGGGAATACAGGCCTTGGTGGAGCTATTTTACCAACTATCAAACTCACACTACTCTCAACCAGACCTGACTCTATCTCCAGGAGAAAGTGAAGACTACAGATGATGGATATCAGAGGCGAGAGTGTGGTGCTGGAAAAGTACAGCAGGTCAGACAGCATCTGAAGAGCAGGAAAATTGATGTTTCAGGCATAATTCTTTCATCAGGAATACTCTATCTCCATCTGACTCTACCTCCATCTGAACAGGGCCCTACCTATGCTGAGCCCTTTCTCACTTTCCTACCCACCCTATTCCCCAACATACACTGTCACTGCATCTGTGGTTTAAAGGCCTTAAAACCATATAATAAAAGGCGCAGTCACTATAGTGCTTATCTCCCATTAGCGACAGAGAGAGAACTGGTGGTGAGTTCCTTGTGTCTGAGGTGAGGGGAGAGAACGAGAAGGCAGGACTTCATATTAACCTCAACCTGTGCAGGAATAAAATCTGCATTGCTGAGAATCCCTGCACCAGCTGACTGAGTGAACCAACCCCCACAGAATGTTACACGAATTGCAGAAAAACAGCCAGTCCACTTCTCTGCTAGCTTTCTAGATGTTCTTTTCTCTTGTTGTTTATTAGATTCCCTACAGCATGGAAACAGGCCCTTCAGCCCAACAAGTCCACACTGATCCTCCAAAGAGTAACCCACCCAGACCCATTTCTCTCTGACTAACGCACCTAACCTCTGGGCAATTTAGCATGGCCAATTCACCTAACCTGAACATCTTTGGACTGTGGGAGGAAACCGGAGCACCTGGAGGAAACCCATGCAGACATGGGGAGAATATGCAAACTCCACACAGACAGTTGCTCGAGGCTGGAATCGAACCCGGACCCTGATGTTGTGAGGCAGCAGTGCTAACCACTGAGCCACCATGCCAATTTATGTTGCTTTGATTTGGAAAGACTGAAAGACCATCCAGTAATCTCCACCAGAGGCAAGTCCTTTAGTCTGATCTGGCTTGGAAATAAGGATTCTGACCATAGATGGGAGGATTCAGCACAATATGTCCTTTTTATCATCAGAACTGGCTAACCACAAGTGGAACTGGGTGTGCAAAATCGGGTAAGAACGGCCCTGGGAGACCCCAGTATTGTCCACAGAACTCATAAACTCTTATGACATTTGGTCCAAGAGTATCTCCCACTGTCTTACACACACCATTCAACTTTCAATGAAGCAGTTTCCCTCAACACTGTATAGTACTGGGAGGAAGGTCTGAAGGTACTTGTGCACAGAGTGTAACCTGCTGTGGTTTCAGAGCCCACTGTCTATTGTTACTCAGCGGTACAGTCAGTGGATGAGTGTGAAAACCTCCAGAATTGCCCAGTAACAGTGAGGAAATCATCATAATGACAGATCCTGTTTGCACTCCTCTTCAACCAACCACATATTACCGGCTTATGCCTCTACCGTGACATTGGTGCGAGTGAACACTGTACAGTCCTGATGAAATCAAACTCCAATTAACACATTGAGAACACCCTCCATTGTGTAGTCTGGCACTGTCACTGCACAGAATGGGACAGGCCATGAGCAACCCAGATGGCAAAAACTGGGCATCCACAAGATGCTGTAGGCCACCAATAGGGGCAGCAGTGTATACCTGAGAATCAGGTAATACAGTGCAAGAGATATTAACCTGGGCCACCACTGTGCTTAACACCATGGGCAGCATCTACAAAATCTGAAAAGGGACAGTATACACATTTGATGGAGGGCTTTCAATGATTGAAGTTAAAACAATAAAGCAATAGCGGTCAATCCAGCTTTCTATTACACATACCTCCCAATATGCTCCAGCTGTAATATAATTCACTTCAACCACCTTGCTTCAGAAATTAGCCTGGTAATTTAACGCACGTTAGTAGTGACTGGACATCACCCTTCCCATCTCCCAACTGTCTAACATCCTGTGCCCACTGCTTCTCGTTCACTTCACAATCCCCCTCCATCTTCACACAATGCCTCTGCATTTCCCACAGACTCTCCCCTCTGCTAACTGTCTCCTCTTCCCATCCCTCTCCATCCCTTGTCTGGCTCCTGTTCACTCTCTGGTTGAAAACCGAAGAAACTGTGGATAGTATTCTTAGGAAGGGTCACTGGAACGTGAACTCTGATTTCTCTCCACAGATACTGCCAGACCTGCTGCTGAGCTTTTCCAATAATCTCGGTTTTTACTCTCTGGTTAACGTCTGCAACATCAGCCAATCTTGGTGATTCGTGGGATTAGTGAGTTGCCTCTAGGATTGGGGTCTGCTGGTCTTTAGTAACAAGCCATTGCATTGAGTAGACTGATTTCTTAGCCTTAGTGTGTGCTGCAAAGGGACTGGGTCTGGTTCAGTTCAGATTCAATAATCTCAGAGTGAGACTCTATGTTGGACATACCTTTGGGCAAGGCACTGGATTGTCTGTAACAACACTGGGTAAAGTCTCAGCGAAGGAAGAGAATAATGAGGTTCTAAATGTCCTGTTGGCTGAAACATTTATTTCCATGTCCTCACAGAACTGCTTTGGAAGTGTCCCGAACACTGGAGGCGATTCCAGCAAAACTGTTATTACTTTTCATCAGAAAGCAAGAACTGGACAGAGGCCCAGAGGTCCTGTGCAATGCTGGATGCCAATCTTGTTGTCATTAACAAGCCTGAGGAACAGGTAAGTGGTTGTGGAAACAATTGCTACCAGTGAATGGTCAGCTGAGAGTACTGCCTCCAATCCTTCTTTCTATACTGGATCGAACAGCATATCTGCTTAACAGTGAAAATAATAAATGAATAGTGAATCTCAATGAGAAGAGGCATTTGTCTTAAAAAGATGTAGATAACTGCATGACAGCAATAGCTCTTAAGTTAGACAGAATAACTAAGACTCACAGACACACAGAGGACACATTGTGATCTCAAGCTAGAATTCCTTTTACCCCAGTCAGTACCGTATGGCATCATCTGATTAACACAGTCTTCAATATTAACTCTTTCTCACCTTATCCCCTCCCCAAACTTTATTTCTTTGGGTTAATGTTTGCATATCTGGATATCTAAAAATGACTACATTTACCACTATCCCTTTTTCCCCTCAGCCTTGGACTTCATAAGTTCAGACAGCCTCAAGATTTCACAATTCTAACGTATCAAATCCCTACTGCGTGCAAACAGGCCATTCGGCCCAACAAGTTCACACTGATGCTCTGAAGAGCATTCCACCCACCCACACCCCACCAGCTCCCCAGCCTATGACAGTGTATCTCCGGATACTATGGGCAATTTAGCATGGCCGATCTACCCAAGCTGAACATCTTTGGACTGTGGGAGGAACCGGAGCTCCTGGAGGAAACCCATGCAAACATGGGCAGAATGTACAAGCTCCAAGGCTGAATTGGACCCAGGTCCCTGGTGCTGTGAGGCAGCATTGCTAGCTACTGAGCCACAATACCACCCAATGTTCCTTTTGGAGTTGGAAGATTAGTAGCTCTTCGGCATGAGAATAGTTGACCTTGATTCTGAAAGTGAACTCAATTGGTCTCAGAATCATTTCTCCACTGCGTGATATTGTATCTCTCGGATGTCCTTCTCTGAGGATGGTCGTTAATACTGTGTTTGTGGCATGTGGTTGGACCAGTATTTATTGCCCATCCTAAATGCCCAAGTAATGGTTAAATCCCATGTAGGCCAGACTGGGAAAGGATTTCTTTCCCTAATGAACATTAATGAAACAGATGGGTTTTCACAAAAATAACAAGGCGAGTTTTTAACTCCAGGTTTCTAAAATATTAAATTCAAAGTTTACCATCTGCCATATTGGGATTTGAATCCATGTCCCCCAGGATATCTATCTAGGGTTCTGGATTACTCGCCCACTGATATTATGACTATGTCACAATCTCCCTTCCTTCCAGACATAGTTAGCCCATTAGTCTAGATTAGAGTGGTGCTGGAAAAGCACAGCAGGTCAAGCAGCATCCGGGAGGAAGAGGTGGGGAGTGGTGCCGGTGTAACTATGGACTGTTCTACGTAGCCAACAAAGAGACAGGCAGAGCTGGGGCTATGACCAAAAGGGTAGCCATGGGAACCCATATGAGCCCCAGCTCTGCCTGTCTCTTTGTTGGCTACGTAGAACAGTCCATCTTCCATAGTTACACCGGCACCACTCTCCACCTCTTCCTCCAGATGCTGCCTGACCTGCTGTGCTTTTCCAGCACCACTCTAATCTAGTCTCTGATTTTTAGCATCTGCAGTCTTTGTTTTTACATCTGCAGTCCTTTGTTAAATTCTAAATCTCCTCCAGTGAAACTCTTCCCTGTTCACTCATTGTACCATCTGGGGGACCTTTAATTTCATGAATGTCGATCATGGAAGGCAATGCAAATACGATGGCCTCATGGCTTCACTCAGACCACAGCATTTCTGTGATTCTTTGACATTCCATGGAAACAGTCATTAGACTTGTATGGTTACCAACCATATCATCAAATGGTGATTCCCATGCCTTCATCATCTAAGTAATTACATAACTGGCTCCTAACATACATGATGTGGCAACCTTTGGCAAATAACTCCCCAGCATCTGCAAGGCACAAATCAGGAGTGCTATTCAATGCTGTCACTTCCCTTGATGCATGTGTATCCAGCCACACTCAAGTAGGAACAGCTGCATCCAGGACAAAACAGACCACGTGATCGGCACCTTATGCACCATGTTTAAATATTCACACCCTCTATTACCAACGCAAACTATCTGCAGTGGATACCACCAGAGTCGAAAAGTGCAGTGCTGGAAAAGCAGAGAAGGTCAAGCAGCATCCAAGGAGCAGGGGAGATGCTGTTTTTGAATGATAAGCCTGATGAACGGCTTATGCCCAAAACATCGACTCTCCTGCTCCTCAGATGCTGCCCTATCTGCTGTGCTTTTCCAGCATTTTTCGATTCTGATTCTCTAGCATCTGCAATCCTCACTTTCTCCTAGTGCATAGCACCAACAAGGTACATGCCATAACCTAGTGAAGACTCCTTATATTCCACCTTCCATATCCACAGGTTTCACTGCCTGGGAGGTAAAGGACAGCAGATGCATTAGAACACAACCAGCCACAGGTTCTCCACGTAAAACATGAAAAAGACTCACTGTATTTAGGCCTCAACTGTTCCACTTCTCCCAAACAAATTAAAGACTCCTGTTCAACATTTACAAAACGTTTCACTGAGCCCCTTACTTAGGCTTATGAAATTTGAGTAAACCATTGATAGGTTTTTAACAATCATTCTATAGCTTCAAGGTCACTTTTATTTCCAGATAATTTAAAATAGATTCAAATTCTCAAACCACGAAAGAGGAATTTAATCTTAAATTCTCTACATTATGAATCAATGTCTTTAGGGAAGGAAACTGCCATCCTTACCTAGTCTGGTCTACATGTGACTTCACACCCACAGCAATGTGGTTGACTCTTAGCTGTCCTCTGGGCAATTAGGGATGGGCAATAAATGCTGCCTAGTCAGCGGCACCCTCATCCCAGGAATGAATAAAGAAAGATAATTAAAGTAACCACTGTGATAACATTTCATTTAAAACACAGCACTCTGCAGTGCCTATTTGAAATGCCTCCTTTAATTGTGTACTGAGCCCTGGATCATGAACTCTAACCTTCATAAATCAGTCTAAAATATTACAAAATTAGCCAAGCTAAAACTGCATTCTCTGTTCCTTTGACGACGGAGAGCAGCTGGTTTAAAATCATAGGGGTTTTGGCATCTGTCAAGGATGATGAATATAGAAAGTGTGCTAATAGTATTGCTGAAATCCTTGTTGTTCCGTATTCTAATAAAACTCTGTTTATATGACAGGCATTTGTGGAAAAATGGCTTGCAAACAATGGTTACTGGATTGGACTCAGAGAGACAGTCTCGGAAGGTGACTGGCGCTGGGTAGATGGAACGGATTATACGTCCTCTGTAAAGTGAGCCCACCTTTCAATTGCACATTCTGGAAAATATGTGAGACATTGAAGATTTAGCAAAAGGGTGGATATGTTTTGAAGCTTTGACTTCAGTTACTTAGCTGAACACGAGAAACAAACTTAGACTTGCAGCAGCAGTCCATCAGGCACTATAAGTCCAAAAGAGGAATTGCTACCTATTTGCAGATTATGGTTAGAAACCTTTTTCTGGTTGCTGCTGCAATTCAATGAATTTTAGGTGTTTTCCTATATCTGTTCAAAGTTCCAAATCTGTACAGAGAATGAGCTGGCTGATACTGTAGTATAGGTTGACGGCTTATTTGCAAACCAGTTAAGTCTCGATAAGAGTGGCATTGAGCATGAGTGGGGGGTGGGAGCAAAGACCAAACTGACTGCAGGAGGAGGAGTGAGAAGGAGTTGGGGGGGAAGAGGTCTTAGCAGGAGAATAAAATATCAGAGGATTTTTTGGGGAAATATCTGTTGGAAAACATAGTTAAAAATTACACAACACCAGGTTATAGTCCTGTGAGGTTAGAGTCTGTCTGCATCCCAATCTCGAGTCAAACTGGTTCTATTTCCAAAGTTGGAATTTATAAAATGACGATGGGTTGACTGCCAACAGACTGTGTGCATGTACCTGCTTTTACAATTCTGCAAATGCAAATTCACCCCATAGACTTATCTATGTGTGTACATGTGCACATGTGAGGGGGAGAGACAGTGTGTGGGGGGAGGGGGGGAAAGAGAGAGAGAGAGAGACAGAGAGAGAGAGAGAGACAGAGAGAGAGAGAGAGAGGGGGAGAGAGAGAGAGAGAGAGAGACACCGTGTGTGTGTGTACGTGCTTGATACAGTGTGTATATGAGTGTAATGGAGAAAATGCCGGTGACGCTCTTCTAAAGCCTTAAGTTATCTCAGGGCTGTGACTTGAAAGAAATTCTGGGATCTACATATTAACGAATTGAAACCTGCATTGCCATTCTAAGTGATTAAAGACTTAACAGCAATTGAGATTAGTTCAATACATCGCATCAGTTGTATGACACTGTGATCTTTTGCTATAAATTCTGTGTCCTATGATCCTGCCCCACTAGCTACCTGACAAAGGAGCAGCACTCCAAAAGCTAGTGCTTCCAAATAAATCTGTTGGACTATAACCTGGTGTTGTGGGATTTTTAACTTTGTCAATCCCAATCCAACACCGGCACCGCCACATTTTGGAAAGCATGTAACATAATCAGAGAAAAAATATGTTGTCTTGGACTGAAATGAGAAAGAGCTGTTTTAAAACCAGTGTTTGAAATGGCAGTATATGTATGAAAGGATCCAACATGGTGTCAGAGAGTCATAGAGACGTACAGCACGAAAACAGATCCTTCGGTCCAACTTGTCCTTGTTGACTAGATATCCCAACCTAATCTAATCCCAACTGCCAGCACCTGACCCACATCCCTACAAACCCTTCCTATTTATATACCCATTCAGATGCCTTTTAAGTGTTGCAATTGTCCTAGCCTCCACCACTTCCTCTGGCAGCTCATTCCATACATGTACCATCCTCTGCATGAAAAGGTTACTCCTTAGGTCCCTTTTATATCTTTTCCCTCTCACCCTAAACCTATGCCCTCTGGACTCCCCCATCCCAGGGAAAAGACTTTCTTTATTTATCCTATCCATGCCCCTCATGTTTACATAAACCTCTATAAGGTCAGCCCTCAGCCTCAGATTCTTCAGGGAAAACAACCCCAGCCTATTCAGCCTCTCCCTATCACTCAAATCCTCCAACTCTGGCAATATCCTTGTAAATCTTTTCTGAACCCTTTCATGTTTCACAACATCTTTCTGATAGGAAGGAGACCAGAATTGCACGCAATATTCCAACAGTGGCCTAACCAATGTCGTGCATTTCTTTCATAATTTTATATGGTTCTACAAGATCCTCTCTCATTCTTTTGAATTCCAATGATTATAATCCCGTTGTACCCAGTCTCCCCAAGTAAACCTCAACTCTGGAATCAAGATACTGAACCTCCTCTCCACCCCCTCCAGGGCCAGTAAATCCTTTCTCAAGTAAGGAGACCAAAGCTGCAAACAGTACTCCAGGTGTGGCTTCACCAGCACATTGTACAGCTGCAACATAGCCTACATGTTTTTAAGCTCAACCTGTTTAGCAATGAAGGACAATATTACATTTACCTTCCTTCTGTTGCACCTACAGACCAACCTCCTGTGATTCATGTACAAGGACACCCAGGTCCCTCTGCACAGCAGCATTCTGCAACTTTTTACTATTCAAGTATTAGCCCTTTTTACTGTTATTCCTACCAAAATGAATGACTTCACATTTATTCATATTGTATGTCATCTGCCAGATCTTTGCCCTCTCACTTAAAGTATCTGTGTTCCTCTGCAAAGTTTCACAATCCTCTGCACACTTTGCTCTTCCACTCATCTTCATGTCATCTGCAAACTTTGACACACTATGTGTCGTCCCCAGTGCCAAATTATCGATATAAATTGTGAATAATTGTAGTCCCAACACTGACCCCTGAGGCACACCACAACTTGCTGATTGCCAACCAGAAAAGCACTCATTTATCTCTACTCTTTTCTTTGTTGGTTAACTAATCCTCTATCCATGCCGATACTTTACCTGTAACACCATGCATCTCTATCTTATGCAGCTGCCTTTTGAGTGGCATCTTGTCAAACCTCTTTTGAAAATCTAGGTACACCACATCTACGGGTCCCTATTGTCTACAGTACTCCTAATATCCTCATAGAATTCCAGTAGGTTAATTAATGATGACCTGCCTTTCATGGATCCATGCTGCATCTGTTCAATGGAACAGTCTCCATCTCGATGTATTGCTATTTCTTCCTTGGTAATAGATTCAAGCATTTTCCCCACTGCAGAAGTTAAGCCAACTGGTCCATAATTCCCCAATTTCTGTCTATCTCCTTTATTAAACAGTGGTGTCACATTTGCTGCTTTCCAATCTGCTGGAACGGCCCCAAAATCCAGCAAAGTTTGGAAACTTACCACTAGTCCAGTTACTATTTCTCCTGCCACCTCTTTTAGTACCCTCGGATGTATTCCATCAGGGCCCAGGAGACCTTTCTACCCTCAGCTCCATTAGCTCGCCCAACGCTATCTCTTTCATGATGATAAGCGTTTCCAGGACCTCACCTACCTTCGCGTCTTTAGATTAGATTACTTACAGTGTGGAAACAGGCCCTTGGGCCCAACAAGTCCACACCGACCCGCCGAAGCGCAACCCACCCATACCCCTACATTTACCCCTTACCTAACACTATGGGCAATTTAGCATGGCCAATTCACCTTTGTGTGCTGTGGCAGGAAACCGGAGCACCCGGAGGAAACCCACGCAGACACGGGGAGAATGTGCAAACTCCACACAGTCAGTCGCCTGAGGCAGGAATTGAACCCAGGTCTCTGGCGCTGTGAGGCAGCAGTGCTAACCACTGTGCCACCATGCCACGCAATTTGTTAACTGCTCTCACAAGAGAACATTCTCTTAAAAAAAGCATTGTCTATCTATAACATGTACCACTGCACTTTTAGGTAATATTCCAGACTAAAGAAATTTCAGAGAAAATGATTAAGAAGTCATTTTTGACAGAGGAAGATGACAGAAGAAGATAGAGAAAATTTTGGAAGACACATTCTGTGTGAACTTTGAGAGACTAAGTTTTAATTTATTGTTTTCTTCTAGGATTACTCTAAGTGGGACCTGTGTTATTGGAACAATATATTATTGGAATCTTGTTTTATTCAGGAACAAGTAATTAGAGAGGGATTGTTTGGGGTGTTAGTAATTCTGCCAACTTGTTCACTGTTGGAGTTAGATAAATAAATTGTTACTTGTTAATTATAGAGTGGGGAAAAGGATTCTATTTCATTTAACCACTCCTTTATAACAAATTGGGGTAAGAGGTAGGTTATACCACATCTTTATCATATCGCGGGGCAGGGCAAGCTTCTCTAGTTGTTTTGGTCTTAATTATCAGAGGGGTGACAATCTGCTCTGGAATAATTGGCCTATGATCTACTGGGAGATAGTGAGGACTGCGAATGCTGGAGATCAGAGTTGAGAGTGTGGTACTAGCTGGTCAGACAGCTTCCTCATTTCCCCTCCCCCCACATTATTCCAGTCCCAACCTTCCAACTCGGCACTGCCCTCTGGACCGGTTCATCACTCCCCCCTCTGACCTATCAGCTTCTCCCTCACATTCATCCACCTATTACTTTCTCAGCTACCCACCCCACCGCATCGCATTTTTCTCTCAGTCCCAGCCCGCAAGCCTCATTCCTGATGAAGGACTTATGCCTAAAACCTCGACTCTCCTGCTTCTTGGATGGTGCCTGACTGGCTGTGCTTTCCCAGCAACACACTCTCGACTGTGGTCTACTAACCAATTATCAATGACAGAGACTTTTTGCCTGTTAGTAACTGTTTAATGAGTTCTCAGGCAACTGAAAAGTTTTGGACTTGGGAATAAGTTACAGAGAAAGAGAGAAGTGTTTAATTCTTCCCAGCTCAAGCGCAGTCTTTCTGTTCTCTGCTAAAACTAACTTTAAAACCAAAGAAAACCAGTTTAAATTTCCTCCAACAGTTGATGTAAGCAGTGACTTTTAACTGGTAAGTCAGAGACTTTTTGAGTGGACCAGTTTCTGTGTCTTACGAACCAATGAAAACTGGAAGCAATGTAAAACAACAACTGAAGCAACATGCTGGTTCACAGACAAATCAGAGGGGATCATCTCAAGCTCAGAATGTGAGAAAAGCTCCTGAACTGTCTTTTGAGTTTATCCCTCCGCCCATAACCTATTTCACTTTGATTGTTTGTTTGTTTGCCTGTCTATTTGTGTATACAATAATGTGATGGTTCCGGTGTTGGAATGGAATCCACAAAGTCAGATATCACACGACATCAGGTTGTAGTCCAATAGGTTTATTTGAAATCGCAAACTTCATCAGATGGAGTGATAAAGGAGCAGCACTTTGGAACCATCAGATGATTTCAAATAAACCTGTTGGACTATAACCTGGTGTTGTCTGACTTCCGACTGTGCCTGCAAGGGAGTGTTGACGAGGGGAGTAGAGTTATAATTATTATTGTTAGATGCCAACAGTTGATATCTGCTTCCCTGTAGCTACACTCTAAGTAATTCCTTGAACTACACAGCACAGGAATAGGTCCTTTGACCCATGATGTTGTGCCAAACATGACACCAAATGAAATGAATCCCTTCTTCCTGACATTGGTCCATATCCCGTCAATCCTTGCAAATTCATGTACTTATCTAAAAGTCTCTTAAATGCACCTATCGTATCTAACTCCACCACCACCTCTGGCAATGCATTCCAGACTCCAACCACTCTGTGTAAAAACCTTGCTCCTCACATCTCCTTTGAGCTTCCCCTCTCACTTTAAATGCATGCCCTCTACTACAGTTAGTTCTGATATAATGCCATAGTTCCTTCTCTTGCAATCTCGTGTTATAAGAACATCACACAATATCTACACCATTTAAACTAATGGGGCTAGAATTGTGTTATAGTGTACATGGCTAAGGAAAGGTCATGTTCTACAAATAACCATCTGAATTTTTCAATCGCCAATTTGTGTTGAAGAAACATGCGTTGTAGCAGATCCGGCTGTATTAGACAGTTCAATGCTGGGAGATAAAGATGCCGACCGTCAAACTTATCTCTGCATCTCATCATTTTCTAAACTTCTTTCAGGTCTCCCCTCAGCCTCTGCCACTCAAGAGAAAATACCTTGGGCTTTTCTACTCTCTCATTGTGGCTCATGCCCCTCTGATCCAAGCAGCATCCTGCATGTATCCAAACCAATGCAATCGAATTCAAATCAAATCTAACTTAAAACCTGGACAAGCCTCCAGACTTTGTTATGACCCACTGAAGTGGTGTGCCATGAATTGAGCCAAGCTTCTTGCCAAGTTTTTAAAGATAGTCCAATTTTCCTGACTTTCATACTGAAGCACCCTCTCCAAATCCTCCACATCCTTCCTGTAAAGTGGCCACCAGGAATGAACACAATACACTAAGTGTAGCCCAACCAAAGCTACAACATGACATCCTGACTCTTGTACACAGTTCTTCGATTAATAACGGCAAGCATGCCATACACCTTCTTTACCACCCTATCTTCTTGCGCGGCCACTTTCACGGAGCTATGGAATTGAACTCCAAGATCCATGTTCAATACAGTTACCTGGTCTATGCTTTCTATAGACCTGTGTCCAAAAGCTATGTAAACTGGGAATTTGGCAGACTTCATAAAATTCTTAACTCTTCTGATGACCCTGGGAGTAGCGGGACTTGATTCCTAGCACACTGACCCAGTGATGCTTAACAATGTTCTTGATGTAGCTCTGGTATCAACGATCACATTCTATCAAGACTCTGAGAAGAGACGAATGGAAGAACTTTAGGTGGAAGAAGTTGAATCAGTATGAGTCATCTCGGCTCATCCCAGCTCTTTTCGTTTCTATGCTGGACATCTTCTATGACTCTCTGACTTGACTAGCCGAAGATAGATCATCTCATTGTCAAAATTGGGAAGCAAAGACCACGGAGCTGATTTTCCAGACTTATTCTATCTCTGCCAATAATCTACCTTCCTGATTTGTTCATCTGTTTGTGTGTGAGGAGAATGTTATATGGATTTTTTTTTAATTTAGTGCTGTTATATGACAATGGTCTATGTCTGTTTACTTGTTGCTATGATCTAATGACTTAATTATAAAAGAATTCTTGTCAGCACAGAAACCATGCTTTCTATCAGCTTCAGTATGAAAGTCAGGAAAATTGGACTATCTTTAAAAACTTGGCAAGAAGCTTGGCTCAATTTATGGCACACTACTTCAGTGGGTCATAACAAAGTCTGGAGGCTTGTCCAGGTTTTAAGGTAGATTTGATTTGAATTCGATTGCATTGGTTTGGATACATGCATAATGAACATTTGAATGTGGTTTGCTCAATAATACAAGTTAAGGAAAACCCCAAGTTCTGGACTTTATTTAATGCATGGCACTGGAAACAGCCAACAGTTCCTGTGGGTGGCAGAGTCATCACTGGCAGCCTTAAATGGAAGTTCAAAACCAAAGCTGATTGATTTGGCGAATCAACTGAAGATAGTGAGGATGTCTGCACGTTCTCGTCAAACCTCCATTGCTGGGCTCCCTCCCACCTTCGTTTCTCCACTGTCATTATGGAGAAGGTGTCTATGTGAAGTTTCTATCTGCACCTTTTCCATTGTGTCACGCTTAAACTTGTATCATTTCTGTGGTATGAAGACAGACAAAATCTGTGGTTCTGCATGGATCTAACAAATTGGTGATGAAACATTTTGACTCTGCATTTAATATGACCTGGAGGTGCTGGCGTTGGACTATGGTGGAAAAAGTTAATAATCATACAACACCAGGCTATAGTCGAACAGGTTTATTTGAAAGCACTAGCTTACAGAGTGCTGCTCCTTCAGCAGTTGTCCAACCACCCGATGAAGGAGCAGCATTTCAAAAGGTAGTGCTTCCAAATAAACCTGTTGAACCATAACCTGGTGTTGTGTGATGTTTAACTTTAATGTGATCGACCATTAGGATCTTATGCCTGTGAGAAAAACGGAAGGCATTTTTGTTTGTGCCAGTGCCTGAAATGGGAGGGACTTACAAATTAATGCCCATACCAGCTCAGCACACAGCAAGCTTCTTATCTGTTATCAAAGTGACAGTGACTCTATTAAACATTTCACAATCAGTTTACAGAACAAATGCCTGGACACTTATGTACCCTAAAGAAGGTCCTTGTGTTACATTTCATGTCCAATCATCTTGTTCTGTTCTCTTTCCTTGTTCAGGTTTTGGGGGAGTGGCCAGCCCAATGAAAAAAACCATCAAGGGGTAGATGAAGACTGTGTCGTGACTCATGAAACTGCAGGGTGGCATGATTGGCCCTGCAATTCACTTCACTACTCAATCTGTGAAAAATCAGCATAATATTGTTTTGTTTAATGCTGCATTTAATAAATGTTGAGCCTGTTTCAATCTATTCAGTCCATGTATATTATCCAGATGCCCAGGAGCTAGAATTGATGGGATGGGTGTGTGGTACTGGGAATCTTCCCCCACCCACCTTTCTCTTCTGTCTCAAACTGCCCTAATGCCCACTGAGCATGCTCAGCCTTGGGTTTGACTTTTGCTCCCAAGTCAGGAGTACAGAATTGGGAAATTTCATGACTCCACAAACTTGACTATTGACCACAACTGAACTGGACTAGTCATATAAACATCGTAGCCACAAGAATAGGTCAGAGACTAGGAATGTTGCAGTGAACAGCTCACCTCCAGACACCTCAGGCCTGTCTACAAGGCACAAGTCAGGGTGTGATGGAATAATCCCCACTTGGCTTGATGGAAGCAGCTCTAACAACACTCAAGAACACCTGATTTAAGGCAAAGCTTGATTGACACCACACCCACCAGCTTCAACATTCACACCCTTTACCATTGATGCATATTGGCAACTATACCTTCCATCTACACAATGCACTGCAGAAATTTACCAAAGCTCCTCTTCTTGTATCTTCCAAACCTACGTCTTGCACTATTGTGAGGGATAAATGCATCAGATGCATGGAAACACCACCACCTGCAAGTTCCCCTCCAAACCACTCACTCTCTAGACTTGTAAATATATCCCTGTTTGTTCACCGTCATAGAATCATAGAGATCTTCTGCACAGGGAAAAGGCTGGAGATTCAGTAACAGGAAAATATGTTGGGCCCTCAGGATAAATATAAAAACAAAAGTTGTTTATGTAGTGTTTTGTGAATTATGTGCTGCAGAGTGGGGTGAGTTTATTTCCTGAAAATGTTCAAGGCAGATATTTGATTTTCAGGGATTCAGGAGATGAAGTGACATGGGAATTGGGTGAGGAAATGGATTTGGTGTAGAAGTTAAAATCTGAGAGGCTTAAGTGGCTTAATAATGTATTCTTGCTCCAGCTGCTGATCTCGTTATGACTTTAAACTGTTCGTTGATAAGGTGGGTGGTAACCAAAGGATACAGTTAGAAAGTCATTGGCAAAATATCCAGTGACAAGAGGGACGCCTCTTTTGCTCATTGGTTTATTTTAATGTGGGTGTGTGCAAGTGTCATGGAAGCCAAAAGGAACTTTAAAAGGTGCACTTTCTCACCAAACAGAGAAAGGAATGGGGAGAACAGTGGGAAGAATTGGAAAGCTCTTTCAGGGTTTCATAGCAACAGAGTCATGAAGGTTGATACTGCAGAAACAGGCCCGAAAGCCCAATAAGTCTGTTTTAGAAAAAGCACTTCATTATTCTGATCCCATTTCCAGCACTTGTCCTGTAGCCACGGAGTGATTGATAGGGTTATTTATTTTATATTATTTAATTTATCATTCCCAGGAGAGCCCAAATCCTGGAATTCCCTCTCTAACTGCACTGTGCGGATCCCAACGCCAAATATATTTAAGAGGGTGGCTCACAAGCACTCCCTCCCGGGGAATTAAGGATGGGAATTCAACACTGGTCCAGCCATTTCTGCTCACATCCTGTCAGAGAATTGAAAATTAAACAGGAGAGTACCCCTCAAGTAGCATGGTCTGTTCCAAGAGTGTGGGTGTGTGTACATGCTGAGGGTGGGTTACATGCTGGTGCTGCTGGTGACAATAGGGGACCTAGCAGGTGGCCAGGATAAGTTTAAAAGTTGCTGGTTGGGCAGGGGTTTTGGGTGAAATGCTGGCTTTGGTGCTCCAGCACTCAGTTGAAGATTTACAAAAAGTACAAAACAAAAAGGAACAGACTCTGGTCTTCATGCTCACATCCTCTCAACACCAACTTCACCTCCTCAACTGATTTCAACATAATCTCCCATATACTCCATGTCACCCTGATACCATGCAAACAGCTCCACAGCCCTCAATGGCCACTAGAACATAGAACAGTACATCACAGAACAGGCCCTTCTGCCCTCAGCATTGTGCTGACCTGTTATCCTACTCTAAGATCAGACTAACCTACATATCTACTAGCCTATATTGTACTATTTTCCATTTGCCTATCCAAGAGTCGCTTAAATTTCCCTAATATATCTTACTGTACTACCACTGCTGACAGTGCATTCTATTCACCGACCACTCACGGTGTAAAGAGTTGACTCTGACATCTCCCCTAAACCTTTCTCCAATTACCTTAAACTTATGTCCCCTCATGATAGCCATTTCCGCAATGGGACAACGTTTCTGATTATTCACTCTATCTATGCCTTTCATTATCGTGTAACCTCTTGCCTTTCTTTACTCCAGTGAGAAAAGCTCTAGCTCTCTCAACCTTTCTTCATAGGACATGCCCTCCAGTCCAGGCAGCTTCCTGGTAAATCACCTGTGTACCCTCTCTAACCCTTCCTACAATGAGGAGACCAAAACTGCACATAATACTCCATACTCCATAATATGGTCTAACCAGGGCTTTATAGAGCGACAGCATTGCTTTGTGGCTCTTAAACTCAATCTCCCTGTTAATGAAAGCCAACACACTATACGCCTTCTTAATAACCTTGTCAACTTGGGTGATAACTTTGAGGGATCTATGGACATGAACCCCAAGCTCCATCTGTTCCTCCACACTGCCAAGCATTGTGTCCCATTGCAACCTACAACAGTCCTCCACACATTCCACCACTCCACCAACCTTTGTGTCATCGGTAAACTTACTAACCCACCCTTCCACTTCCTCATCAAGTCATTGATAAACATCACAAAGACCAGAGGTCCCTGTGGAATACCACTGGCCACCGAGCTCTAGACTGAATACTTTCCTATCTACTACCACTCTCTGCCTTGTATGGGCCAGCCAATTCTGTATCCAGATGGCCAATTTCTCTGTATCCAATGCCTCCTTACTTTCTGAATGAACCTACCATGGAGAACCCTCATCAAACGCCTTGCTAAAATCCACATACACTTCAATGTATTTTGTCACATCCTCAAAGAATTCAATAAGGCTTGTGAGGCATGACCTGCCCCTCACAAAATCATGCTGACTATCCCTAATCAAGCTATGCTTTTTCCAAATAATCGTAAGTCCTGTCTCTCAGAATCCTCTCCAATATTTTGCTCACCACCACCTGCAGACTGACTGGTCCCTCCCAGTAGTGAATACTGAAGCAAAGTATTCATTAAGGATCTCTCACCTTGGACTCCAGGCACAAGATCCCTCCATTATTCCTGATTGGCCATACCTTCACTCTGGCCATCCTCTTGCTCCCTCAGGACAAATTTCAGATTAATTACTGTTTATTCCTGGTGGTGAGCCCATTTCTTCAGCTTTGCAGGTCATGCAGTGTCAGTACACCTATGGTGCTATTAAGGAGTGTTAAGGTCTACATACACCAGACAAGATAGGATGTGAACATACCAAGGCAGAAATTGCTGCAGAAACTCAATAGGTCTGGCACCAACTGTGGAGAGAAGAAAAAGTTAACAGTTGAAATCTTGCGACCCTTCTTCAGTTCTGAAGCCAACACAAATTCAAATTGATCTGTATCCCATAAAGGGGAAGTATATTTTGACTGAACATGCTGTGGAAGTCATTGTGAAAGTGAGTTTGCCAGCACAATGTAATAGAAAGCAGGCTCCAGGTTTTATTATTGCTGTAACAAAGTTCTGAGTTGAAGAAGTGCAGGGGAGAGGAGACCAGGAAGTGAAAGAAATTAGCAAGGAGACCATGCAATTAGATGGATGTGGCCAATGAAGACTCAAGAATCTGGATCCAGTGTAACAAGAAGTTGAATAACCTTTTTTGAACGGTGAAAGTCAGTAAATGTATTTCCAAATGCTATATCCCACGAACAACCCCCATGGAAATGGTGATAGTTGCCATCTTTGGAGTGGATCATAACTGAAGTCGTGACCAGCAGTGGAGCTGAAATGAAAGATACTGATGATATGTTGTTACCAAATCTAACTCCTCACATCTCAGCTACAATTCATACCACCATCTGTTCTGACTTATAAGTTGCAGATGGTATAAGCTGGCATCTTTTATTCTTTCTCCTTCCCTCATCATAGCCCTAGTCTTATATCCTTTTCCTTCCTTTCATAAAGCGAAGAACCGCAACCGGATAGGCACTTGAAGAAGACAAAATGCACAGAGAGCAGTAAGAAGACTCTCACTTGTTGTCATACTTTCAGCCATCAGTTTAGTTACATTGAGCACACTTTAGAGAATAACTTAGAGGCAAGGTTTGTGTGTGTCAAGATACAGGGCACATTATGCAACAACAAAGGCAGTCCTGTTGTTGAGGCATCAGATGAAGCAGTGAGAGAAGGAGGCTGGTGAGTGTACACCATGAAATGTAGTGAAAGCTCAGACTGAAGGTTGCTCTCATGCAACTCAACTTACTACCATGAAGATTCACACTTCTGTCATCACAGTTGCAGAAACCATTGTTCAAAGAGAGTGACAGAGTATCACAACAGTTTAGCTTATTTGCTGCTACCTCTTTGCTCAGATTATACGGGGGTTTCCTGGGAGTACGGAAGTGGCACAGTGGAGCACACGCCTGCTTTCCTTTCTCAGGATGGCTCTCCACCAGAACCCTTGCAGTTATCACTTGCCAACCAGCCCTGACTGCTACTGTTAATGTGGCACAATCCATAGCCAAACCTTCTGAGGTCACAGTACTCGAGGTTGGCCTGTAAATCCAACTGTAGTCTCCAACACAAAGTCATTAATTTTTCACCAGACATGCTACAACTACTGCATAACATGCATGGGAGCATTAGGGCAGACAACGACATAGAAGAGAATGAATGAGGGCAAACAACTGACTTTTGTATGCAATAATTTAGAAATTTTGTGTGGAATGATTTTTTTCAAATGTTTACATTTTCTCCAAGAGCTTGACACATGAGCATTATTAGATGGAGGCTTCAGGTATGGGATTGTCAGTGAATGGAAAATTGCTGCAGTTTTTTTTTATTTTTTTCATGGGATATGGGCATTGCTAGCTCAGCCAGCATGTATTCACCCTATTTGTTCATAGGACTGTTAAGAGTCACCAACGTTGCTTTGGGTCTGGAGTCACAGATAGGGATCTGGTAAGGATGTCAGATTTTGTTCCCAAAAGGACATTAGTGAACCAGTTAGATTTTTACAAAAGTTGACAAAGGTTACATGGTTGAAATTAGGTTAGTTTTAATTCAAGATGTTTTAAAATAGATCAAAGTTTGCCATCTGCCATGATGGGATTTGAACCTATGTCCCCAAAACATTACCCTGGAAGTTTGAATTACCAGTGCAGTGATATTACCACTACACTGCTGCTGGAGAGTTAATACACAGACAAGGGTTAAGACCTGATAAATGGACCTTGGACTTTTGAATTGAATTGGATTTATTGGCACGTGCACTGAGGCACAGTGAGCAATACAGGCAGAAGCATGGTAACTTGAAATGGAAATTGAACTCACGGAGGATGAAAAGTCACTCAATACAGAACATGAGAATGGAAAATATTGAAGATGTCTTGGTGAGAAAACTTTTATAGTAATTGATGGGCTGATGTAAACGAACATTTTCAGTGAGAAGCAAGACTCATCAAATAAAATAAGATGCCGAAAAGAGAAGAAAGTAACAAAGCAGCCAGGAGCAAATCCAGATTTAGTGAAGTGCAGCATCACAATGGCACTTTGGATTAATGATGGAAGACTTAGCCAGGCTGCAGCCAGGCTTCGTCACAGCAGATGGTGACATCCTCCCTTGATTAGATTTCCATCAATGGCATTATGTTGATTAATACTTCTATAATATTTTACTGGATGGTACAGCAAGTGCTAGAAGGTATAGAAAAAATTCTGGCAAGCGAAACATAGGGGTGGTAATAACTGATCCACTGGCAAAGACCAGAGAGTCATCATTTGGAAGGAATGTATGAAACAGGAGTTGGCTATTGGAGGTGTAATGGACAGCGAAGAAGGTTACCTCAGACTACAACGGGATCTTGATCAGATGGACCAATGGGCTGAGAATGCAGATGGAGTTTAATTTAGATAAATGTGAGGTGCTGCATTTGGCAAAAGTAAATCTTAGTAGGACTTATACACTTAATGGTAAGGTCCTAGGGAGTATTGCTGATAAAAAGAGATCTTGGAAGTGGAGTCACAGGAAGATAGGATAGTGAAGGTGGTGTTTGGTATGCTTTCCTTTGTTGGTCAGAGTATTGAGTACAGGAGTAAAAAGTGAGGTCTGCAGATGCTGGAGATCAGAGCTGAAAATGTGTTGCTGGTTAAAGCGCGGCAGGTCAGGCAGCATCCAAGGAACAGGAAATTCGACGTTTCAGGCTAAAGCCCTTCATCAGGAATGAGGAGAGTGTGCCAGGCAGGCTAAGATAAAAGGTAGGGAGGAGGGACTTGGGGGAGGGGCGATGGAGATGTGATAGGTGGAAGGAGGTCAAGGTGAGGGTGATAGGCCGGAGTGGGGTGGGGGCGGAGAGGTCAGGAAGAAGATTGCAGGTTAGGAGGGCGGTGCTGAGTTCAAGGGAATCGACTGAGACAAGGTGGGGGGGAGGGGAAATGAGGAAACTGGAGAAATCTGAGTTCATCCCTTGTGGTTGGAGGGTTCCTAGGCGGAAGATGAGGCGCTCCTCCTCCAACCGTCGTGTTGTTATGTTCTGGCGATGGAGGAGTCCAAGGACCTGCATGTCCTCGGTGGAGTGGGAGGGAGAGTTAAAGTGTTGAGCCACGGGGTGGTTGGGTTGGTTGGACCGGGCGTCCCAGAGGTGTTCCCTGAAGCGTTCCGCAAGTAGGCGGCCCATCTCCCCAATATAGAGGAGGCCACATCGGGTGCAGCGGATGCAATAGATGATGTGTGTGGAGGTGCAGGTGAATTGGTGGCAGATATGGAAGGATATTGAGTACAGGAGTTGGGAGGTTATGTTGTGGCTGTACAGAACATTGGTTAGGCCACTGTTGGAATATTGCATGCAATTCTGGTCTCCTTCCCAAGATGTTGTGAAACTCGAAAGGTTCAGAAAAGATTTACAAGAAGGTTGCCAAAGTTGGAGGATTTGAGCTATAGGGAAAAGTTGAATAGACTGGGGCTTTTTCCTTGGAGCGTTGAAGGCTGAGGGATGACCTTATAGAGGTTTATAAAATCCTGAGGGGCATGGATAGAATAAATAGACAAAGTCTTTTCCTTAGGGTGGGGGAATCCAGAAGTAGAGGGCATAGATTCAGGGTGAGAGGGGAAAGACATAAAAGAGACCTAAGGGGCAACGTTTTCACGCAGAGGGTGGTACGTGAATGGAATAGGCTGCTAAAGGAAGTGGTGGAGGCTGTCCAATTTCAACAGTTAGAGGCATTTGGATGGGTATATGAATAGGAAGGGTTTGGAGGGATATGGGTCGGATGCCGGCAGGTGGGACTAGATTAGGTTGGGATATCTGGTCGGCATGGATGAGTTGGACTGAAGGGTCTGTTTCCATGTTGTACGTCTCTATGACTCTATGATCAGCAAGTGCTTCCTAACTAACCTCCACATTTCTGTCGTGCATTTCCCTGAGAAATCTGTTCCCAATTTATGCTCCACAGTTCTTCCCTAATAGCATTGCAATTCTCCCTTCCCCACTTAAATGCTTCCTCAAACCATCTGCTCCTATCCCTATCCACGACTATAGTAAAGGTCAGGCAGTTGTGATCACTACCACCAAACTGCTCTCCCACTAAGAGATCTGACACCTGACCTGGTTCATTGCCAAACACCAAATCCAATATAGCCTCCCCTCCAGTTGGCCTGTTGAATCAGGGACCCTTCCAGGATACACCTGACAAAAACTGCTTCATCCAAGCTGCTTGCCCTCAGGAGGTTCCAATCAATATTAATGAAGTTGAAGTCACTCATGGCAATAACCCTGTTACTTCTGCACCTTTCCAAAGCTGGCCTCCCAATCTGCTCTTCCATGTCTCTGTTTCTACTGGGCGGCCTGAAGAAAACTCCCAATAAAGTGACTGCCCCTTTCCTGTATCTGACATCCATCCGTACTGACTCAGTAGACAAACCCTCCTCGACAACCTCCCTTTCTGTAGCTATGATACTATCCCTGATTAGCTATGCCAGTCCTCCACCCCTTTTACCTCCTCCCCTGTTCTTTTTGGAACATCTAAAACCTTAGAATATCCACCAACCATTCCTGCCCCGGTAACAATAATCTCCGTAATGGCCACAACCTCCTAGCTCCAAGTACTGATCAATGCTCTAAGCCCATCACCCTTATTCCTGAAACACCTCGCGTTAAAATAAACACTCATAAACCCATCACACTGACTGTACCTTTGCCCTATCAAGTGCCCTATCTCTCCTCATAAACTCTCTGCATGTTATATTTGGCTGTTCACTACCTACTCCATCCTCTGATCCATAGCTCCAGTTTCCATCCCCCTGCCAAAATCCTGGAGAGCTCCAGCAAACCTCCCCCCCGCCGGGATAATGGTACCCCTCCAGTTCAGGTCCCACTTTCCCCAGAAGTTATCCCAAACATCCACGTATCTGAAGCCCTCCCTTCTACATCAGCCCTGCAGCCACGTGTTCAGCTGCACTTGCTCTCTGTTCCTAGACTCACTAGTCCGTGGCACCAGTAGCAATCCTGAGATTACTCTGCTCATCCTGCCTTTTAGCTTCCAACTTAACTCCCTATATTCTCTCTTCAGGTCCTCCTCTCTTTCTCTAGCTATGTCATTGGTATTGATATGTAACAACTTCTGGCTGCTCACCCTTCCTCTTTAGAATCCTGGAGGCTCGATCCGACACATCCCTGACCCTGGCACCCAGGATGCAACATACCATCCAGGAGTCTCGCTCCAGACCACAGAATCTCTTGTCTGTTCTTCTCACCCTTGAATCTCCTATCACGATCACTCTCCTCTTCTACCCCCTTCCATTCTAAGTTGCAGAGCCTGGCTCAGGGCCAGGGACCTGGCCGCTGTGGCTTTCCACTCAACAGTTTCTGAAATGGTATACTTATTATTGAGAGGAATGGCCACAGGGCTTCCCTGCACTGTCTGCCTATTCTCTTTCCCTCTCCTGATGGTCACTCAGCTACGTTTATTCTGTAACTGAGGTGAGACTACCTCGCTGTTACTCCTCTCTCTCACCCCTCAGCCTCCTGAATATCCGAAGTTCATCCAGCTCCAGCTCTAGTTCCCTTACACAGTCTGAGGAACTGGAGTTGGGTGCACTCCTTGCAGGTGAAGTCAGCAGGGACACTAGCGGTGACCCTTCCCTCCCACATCCTGCAGAAGGAGCATGCAATTACCCTAGCCTCTATCCTCTCTCCTCTAAATTGTCAAGAGATATTAAAGAAAAAGCCACCAAGCCAACCAAGTGTCAACTCCTCAAACCCATAGGACTGCAGCCAAAACCCTCTTCCATTCCATGCTGCCACATCCAGTTATGACAATACAATGGCTTTAAGAGGTGTATTTTGTTCTGAGATTTTTTATGAAAAGTGGTTTAGACAGAGGTATTGAGTGGTCGTTTCCAAGCCAATAAAGTAAACAGCTTACAAGCCTTTTTTGTAAAGTTAGAATTATAGATTCAACATGA
Source organism: Hemiscyllium ocellatum (assembly GCF_020745735.1). Taxonomy (NCBI): domain Eukaryota; kingdom Metazoa; phylum Chordata; class Chondrichthyes; order Orectolobiformes; family Hemiscylliidae; genus Hemiscyllium; species Hemiscyllium ocellatum. The sequence continues at coordinate 32,458,139 of NC_083445.1, read as the reverse complement.
GTGGGTGGAGTCAGGCTCTCACAGAACCTAGGCTTTCAGTAATTGTTGGGGTTTTGAAGCTGGTTGTGGAAGTAGCTACATCTCTATCTGCTGGAGCTAAAGGCCTGGGTTCTCTATCCGCTGGAGCTAAAGGCTTGGGTTCTCTACCCGCTGGAGCCAAAGGCTTGGGTTCTCTACCCGCTGGAGTTAAAGGCTTGGGTTCTCCATCCGCTGGAGCTAAAGGCTTGGGTTCTCTATCCGCTGGAGCTAAAGGCTTGGGATCTCTATCCGCTGGAGCTAAAGGCTTGGGATCTCTATCTGCTGGAGTTAAAGGCTTGGGTTCTCCATCTGCTGGAGCTAAAGGCTTGGGTTCTCCATCTGCTGGAGCTAAAGGCTTGGGTTCTCCATCTGCTGGAGCTAAAGGCTTGGGTTCTCTACCCGCTGGAGCTAAAGGCTTGGGTTCTCTACCCGCTGGAGCTAAAGGCTTGGGTTCTCCATCTGCTTGAGCTAAAGGCTTGGGTTCTCCATCTGCTGGAGCTAAAGGCTTGGGTTCTGTATCTACTAGCAGAGTCACATGTGAGACAATCTGTTTTACTGAACCTTTGCCAAAGGTATGTTTATGGGATGTTCCTCTATTAGAACAGATGCTGTTTATAAGCTAAATAATCTTTTATTCTGTTAAGTTTTCCTTCTTTGTAAAAGTTATCCTTATTCTTCTTCTTTTGTTTGTATTTTAACTGGAAGAATAAAGTATGTTTTTTCTCAAAGCAGAGTACGTTAACCAATGGAGTTTGATCTGGAAGACAGTAACTTTAAACAAGATAAAAGTTCAGGTCGAGGCTATCTTCTTGATGTATTTGAAGGGAGTTTGGTCTGGTCCATAACACCTTACACTGAAAGAATGGAATCCTTCCTCTTCTAGGATAGAGCAGCGTTGAAATGAACTGTGTAAAAAAAAACCAAAGCCAGGGCACCCAGCACCCAACTTGATCACCTTGTGATTACCTCCCCTGGCTTCACTCCATCAAAAGGAAATGAAACAGAGAGTCTTCTCATTGATAGGACTCTCAGTGACCTGGTGCTTGGAAACAGCGCGATGTTGTTTGAGTCACGGGCAGCAGCCGAGAAAGAGCGAGATACACTCGAGCTAATCACCACAGTCACCCTCATAGCCACTGACAATGGCATCATTCTCCTGCCCTGCAGTTGGGTTGACAGCAGTTGGCATATTTCAGTCAAGCACAGAGGTCACAGGTGTTGCTTTTTGCTCAGGTTAGGGTGTGAGAAGGGATCTGAACACCCTGGGGTAAAATAAGAGCCAGAGCTTCATGGTTCATCAGTGCTCCAGAACGTGAACACAAAACCAGGCTGATCCAGGCTCTGCAGCACTGCAGGAGGGCTGCTCTGACAGAGTTACTATCATTTGGATGAGCCATTAACCATAAGCCTCTTCTGCTCTCTGAAAGGGACATGAAAGATGCCACAGCACCATTGGCAGCAGAGTGGGAACCTCTCACCAATGTTCGAGCCATTAATTAAATTCTTGAGCAACAGCGTTAAAGGCAAGTCATTTGGTCACTTTTACATCTGTTTACAGAACATTGAAATACACAAATTGGCTGCCCCTTATTGATATCGCTACTTGACTGGATTTCAAAAAACTTCTTGGAATCACAGAATTATTACAGAACAGGAGGAGGCTATTCAGTCCATTGTGCCTGCACCAATTTTATCCCCTAGTGCCAACCTCCTGTCTTTTTCCCATTTCCCTGCACACCATTTCTGTCCAGACAACTGTTGTTTGCACAGTTCTTTGGGACATCTGCAGCAATAAAATAACATACTGATATGTGCATTAGGACCAGGAGTAGGCAGTCAGCTCTTGAATCCAAGAAGATTAATGATCTGATCATTGCAAACTCTCACCCACACCCCATGTGCTTATCAGTAGTCTCTGATTTAAACATTTTCAAAGACTCTACTTTCTCCCCCTTTCATGGGAAGAGAGTTCCAATAAGAAAACTATTTGCTGCATCTTTGTTTTTAAACAATGACCCCTAGTTCGACATTGTACCATTGAGGAAGGATCCTTTCACATGCACCTGCCAAGAAACCTCCGGATCTTATACATTTCAACCAAATCACTTCTTATCCTTCTAAACTCCAGCAGATGCATCCTTTCCTCATAACATCATCCACCAATCCAGGTACTCATCGAGTAAACTTTCTCCAATCTACTTCCAATTCATTTACACCTCTCCTTCAATAAGGACTCTAATGTGGAAAAGAGTCATCCAGATATGGTCTCGTCAGTATCCTTTGTGGCTGAAATAAAACAAAGATCCAGATGCTGAAAATATGAAACAAAAACAGAAAGTGTTGGATGTCCAGCAGCTCCTCTGTGAAAAAGCAGATTTAACATTTTGTGTCCAGTGATCTACTGCTCTGAAGTGGCACCAGGAAAAACATTAACTTGGTTCTCTCTCCACGGATGCTATCAGACTTACTAGGTTTCTCCAGCAATTTCTGTTTTTGTTCCTGTGTAGCTGAAAGTTTGTTTTTACTCCTCTCATTCAAATAGACAATTTCACATTTTCCCACATTATATTCCATTTTCCAGACCTTTGTCCACTGACTTAACGTAATACCTTCTTCACAACTTACGTTTCTCCTTAATGTTGTGTCATCAGTAAATTGGCAACCATACCTTCCACCCCCTTGTCCCAGCCATTTTTATAAGTTGTAAAAAGTTAAGGTCCCAGCATTGACCGTGTGGCGTATCACTTGGTCAATCTTGCCAAAATACTAAAAGGCCCATTTACACCTTTGCTCCCTGTTAGCCAACCAATCTTCAATCAATGTCAAAATGTTACCCTGACATCAAGATATCTTATTTCTTCAATATGTTTTGGCACAGTGCTTTATCAAACACCTTCTGGAATTCTAAGCACAGTAATCAGTTCCTAACTGACAATAAATATGGCCCTACATGGCCAGGATTCTTTAAAATTCAAGTTCCAACATAGGACATCCTGCAGGGAGAAAGTGAGGACTGCAGATGCTGGAGTACCAGAGTTGAAAAATCCTTCTTCAGGAATCCTGAAGAAGGACTTATGCCTGAAACAGCGATTCTCCTGCTCCTCGGATGCTGCCTGGCCTACTGTTTTTCCAGCACCACAGAGGACATTCTGCAATGGCTATCAGATTCTGGCTGTGTTTTTACTGTCTCCATTCCCTGCACACAAAGAGACTATCTCTACTCCTGTAAATGGGTTGTGTTCTGTGTAAATCAGTTCCTTACAAACAAGTGAGGAACACGGAAGAGTTATTTTAAGTATCACTGAATCACAGAAATGCAATGTTGCAGAAGGAGACCATTGCGCCTGTGCTAGCCCTATTATTTAGTCTGCTTCTTTATTTAATAACAATCTTCTCCCTTTTCCCCGCTCAAAATATTTTCAAAAGGGTCCCATAATTTGTGAAGCCAAAGCTATGATTCCCCCAGCGGTACAAATTCTTCTAAGCCACTCGCAAGCCTGAAGAGTAAAAAAATAATTTCTCATTATAAAACTGAACATAACCACTCTAACCCTACTTCCTCTGCCACTCATGTTATCATGGTTTCCAGGAGTTAGTGGCTATTGTTCCTGCAGTGGTGGTTTCCTCTTGGTATGGATTCACACCTGCTTCTGCTTTCTTTTCATATATTTAGAAATATACACACACATTTATACACACACACACACACACACACACACACGCACACGCGCACACACACACACACACACACACACACACACGATCTGTACTAATATTATCCACTCCGATTAAACCACTGCTTCAGCACAATTTTGACTAATTTCTTTTGTGTATTCTCCAGTAAGACAGACACAAATGTTTCCTATAATATTCCATAATATTCATTTTTGCCAATCTCTACAATTTTGCTCACTGAGGTAAACCTTTACATCTGAAGTATCATTCATTTGTACGTTTTACATTTTTGCCTGATGTGTCCTTTGTCATCTATCAATACAGTTTCTAAAATAATGGGACTGCCCACCAGGGATCAAAATGGGAGGGAATGGACCAGAAAAGAGCCAAAACTGGATGTTGTGCCAGTTTTAGGAAACCATTCCTGGTAATGGTTATGTTCACGTGGGTGGGGGAAGGGTGTACTATCATCTCACCGAATCCCTGGTTAAGACCAATTAAAGTAGTTAATTCACTCATTCAGAGTCTCGTTTGATATTGATAGATCAGTATCTGGGTCAACTGCTAATGACATGTTGGTGGGGTTTCATTCTGCAAACAATCCTCATATCTATACTGAGCCTGTTCAATTATTAGCAGAAAATAATAGACCCCTGGTGAGTCTGAATGAGTCGAGGGTGTTGGCCTTACAGAACAAGAGCTGAAAATGTGTTGCTGGAAAAGCGCAGCAGGTCAGGCAGCATCCAAGGAGCAGGAGAATTGAGGTTTCGGGCATAAGCCCTTCTTTAGGAATGAGGAAAGTGTGTCCACCACGCGAAGATGAAAGGCAGGGAGGAGGGACGATGTAGATGTGATAGGTGGAAGGAGGTCAAGGTGAGGGTGATAGGCCAGAGTGGGGTGGGGGCGGAGAGGTCAGGAAGAAGATTGCAGGTTAGGAGGGCGGTGCTGAGTTCGAGGGAATCGACTGAGACAAGGTGGGGGGAGGGGAAATGAGGAAACTGGAGAAATCTGAGTTCATCCCTTGTGGTTGGAGGGTTCCTAGGCGGAAGATGAGGCGCTCTTCTTCCAACCGTCATATTGTTGTGGTCTGGCGGTGGAGGAGTCCAAGGACCTGCATGTCCTTGGTGAGTGGGAGGGGGAGTTAAAGTGTTGAGTAACAGGGTGGTTGAGTTGGTTGGTGCAGGTGTCCCAGAGGTGTTCTCTGAAACGTTCCGCAAGTAGGCGGCCTGTCTCCCCAATATAGAGGAGGCCACATCGGGTGCAGCGGATGCAGTAAATGATGTGTGTGGAGGTGCAGGTGAATTTGTGGTGGATATGGAAGGATCTCTTGGGGCCTTGGAGAGAAGTAAAGGAGGAGGTGTGGGCGCAAGTTTTACATTTTTTGCGGTTGCAGGGGAAAGTGCCGGGAATGGAGGTTGGGTTGGTGGGGGGTGTGGGGGGACCTGACGAGGGAGTCACGGAGGAAGTGGTCTTTTCAGAACGCTGATAGGGGAGGGGAGGGAAATATATCCCTGGTGGTGGGGTCCATTTGGAGGTGGTGGAAATGACGGCGGATGATACGATGTATATGGAGGTTGGTGGGGTGGTAGGTGAGAACTAGTGGGGTTCTGTCCTGGTGGCGGTTGGTGGGGCGGGGTTCAAGGGCGGAGGAGCGGGAAGTGGAGGAGATGCGGTGGAGGGCATCGTCGATCACATCTGGGGGGAACTGCGGTCCTTGAAGAAGGAGGCCATCTGGGTTGTACGGTATTGGAACTGGTCCTCCTGGGAGCAGATGCGGCGGAGACGAAGGAATTGGGAATATGGGATGGCGTTTTTACAGGGGGCAGGGTGGGAGGAGATGTAGTCTAGGTAGCTGTGGGAGTCAGTCGGTTTATAGTAGATCGACGATGCCCTCCACCGCATCTCCTCCACTTCCCGCTCCTCCGCCCTTGAGCCCCGCTCCTCCAACCGCCACCAAGACAGAACCCCACTGGTTCTCACCTACCACCCCACCAACCTGCGCATACAACGTATTATCCGCCGCCATTTCCGCCACCTCCAAACGGACCCCACCACCAAGGATATATTTCCCTCCCCTCCCCTATCAGCGTTCCGCAAGGACCACTCCCTTCGTGACTCCCTTGTCAGATCCACACCCCCCACCAACCCAACCTCCACCCCCGGCACCTTCCCCTGCAACCGCAGGAAATGTAAAACTTGCGCCCACACCTCCACACTCACTTCCCTCCAAGGCCCCAAGGGATCCTTCCATATCCGCCACAAGTTCACCTGTACCTCCACACACATCATCTATTGCATCCGCTGCACCCGATGTGGCCTCCTCTATATTGGTGAGACAGGCCGCTTACTTGCGGAACGCTTCAGAGAACACCTCTGGGCCGCCCGAACCAACCAACCCAATCACCCCGTGGCTCAACACTTTAACTCCCCCTCCCACTCCACCGAGGACATGCAGGTCCTTGGACTCCTCCACCGGCAGAACACAACTACACGACGGCTGGAGGAGGAGCGCCTCATCTTCCGCCTGGGAACCCTCCAACCACAAGGTATGAATTCAGATTTCTCCAGCTTCCTCATTTCCCCTCCCCCCACCTTGTCTCAGTCGGTTCCCTCAACTCAGCACCGCCCTCCTAACCTGCAATCCTCTTCCTGACCTCTCCGCCCCCACCCCACTCCGGCCTATCACCCTCACCTTGACCTCCTTCCACCTATCCCACCTCCATCGCCCCTCCCCCTAGTCCCTCCTCCCTACCCTTTATCTCAGCCGGCTTGGCTCTCTCTCTCTTATTCCTGATGAAGGGCTTATGCTCGAAACGTCGAATTCTCTATTCCTGAGATGCTGCCTAACCTGCTGTGCTTTGACCAGCAACACATTTGCAGCTGTGATCTCCAGCATCTGCAGACCTCATTTTTTACTCGAAGGTTTATAGTAGATGTCCGTGTTGATTCAGTCGCCCGAGATAGAAATGGAAAGGTCTAGAAAGGGGAGGGAGGAGTCTGAGACGTTCCAGGTGAATTTGAGGTCGGGGTGGAAGGTGTTGGTAAAGTGGATGAACTGTTCAACCTCCTCGTGGGAGCACGAGGCAGCGCCGATACAGTCATCGATGTAGCGGAGGAAAAGGTGGAGGGTGGTGTCAGTGTAGTTGCGGAAGATGGACTGTTCCACATATCCTACGAAGAGGCAGGCATAGCTGGGGCCCATGCGGGTGCCCATGGCAACTCCTTTGGTTTGGATGAAGTTTCCAATCTTCCCACTTCCTCCAAACCAAAGGAGTTGCCATGGATACCCGCATGGGCCCCAGCAATGCCTGCCTCTTCGTAGGATATGTGGAACAGTCCATCTTCCGCAACTACACTGGCACCACACCCCACCTTTTCCTCCGCTACATCGATGTCTGTATCGGCGCTGCCTCGTGCTCCCACGAGGAGGTTGAACAGTTCATCCACTTTACCAACACCTTCCACCCCGACCTCAAATTCACCTGGACCGTCTCAGACTCCTCCCTCCCCTTCCTAGACCTTTCCATTTCTATCTCAGGCAACCGAATCAACATGGACATCTACTATAAATCGATTGACTCCCACAGCTACCTAGATTACACCTTCTCCCACCCTGCCCCCTGTAAAGACGCCATCCCATATTCCCAATTCCTTCGTCTCTGCCGCATCTGCTCCCAGAAGGACCAGTTCCAATACTGTACAGCCCAGATGGCCTCCTTCTTCAAGGACTGCAGATTCCCCCCAGATGTGATCGACGATGCCCTCCACCGCATCTCCTCCACTTCCTGCCCTTGAGCCCCACCCCTCCAACTGCCACCAGAACAGAACCCCACTGGTTCTCACCTATCACCCCACCAACCTCCATACACCGTGTATCATCCGCCGTCATTTCCACCAACTCCAAACGGACCCCACCACCAGGGATATATTTCCCTCCCCTCCCCTATCAGCGTTCCGAAAAGACTGCTCCCTCCGTGACTCCATCGTCAGGTCCACACCCCCCACCAACCCAACCTCCACTCCCGGCACCTTCCCCAGCAACCACAAGAAATGCAAAACTTGCACCCACACCTCCTCCCTTACTTCTCTCCAAGGTCCCAAGGGATCCTTCCATATCCGCCACAAATTCACCTGCACCTCCACACACATCATCTATTGCATCCGCTGCACCCGATGTGGCCTCCTCTATATTGGGCCACCTACTTGCAGAACGTTTCAGAGAACACCTCTGGGACACCCGTACCAACCAACTCAACCACCCTGTGGCTCAACACTTTAACTCCCCCTCCCCCTCCACCAAGGACATGCAGGTCCTTGGACTCCTCCATCGCCAGACCATAACAACATGACGGTTGGAGGAAGAGCGCCTCAACTTCCGCCTAGGAACCCTCCAACCACATAGGATGAACTCAAATTTCTCCAGTTTCCTCATTTCCCCTCCCCCCACCTTGTCTCAATCGAATCCCTCAAACTCAGCACCGCCTTCCTAACCTGCAATCTTCTTCCTGACCTCTCCGCCCCCACCCCACTCTGGCCTATCACCCTCACTTTGACCTCCTTCCACCTATCGCATCTCCATCGCCCCTCCCCCAAGTCCCTCCTCCCTACCTGTTATCTTAGCCTGCTGGACACACTTTCCTCATTCCTGAAGAAGGGCTTATGCCCGAAACGTCAATTCTCCTGTTCCTTGGATGCTGCCTGACCTGCTGCGCTTTTCCAGCAACACATTTTCAGCTCTGATCTCCAGCATCTGCAGTCCTCACTTTCTCCTTACCGAACAAGAGACAGGTTATGTTCACCAATGTGATATGGATCACTGCCTCAGCCTGCATTTATTGCCCATCCCCTAATTGGCTGAGGGGAGTTAAGTGTAAGCCATTTTGCTCTGGATCTGAAACTCATGTAGGCCAGACTGAATAATTTCCATTCTGAAAGGACATTAGTGAACCAGATGGGTTTTTAACAACAATTGGCACAAGGTCTCCATAAGACCAGCTTTAAATTTTCATTTCAGGTTTTGTATTGAGTTGAAATTTCACCATTTGCCATGTCCTCAAGTAGGATTGGGCCTGGAGTTCTGGATTATTTCTGATGTACCACCACCTCCCCGAGTGAGTACAAGATTGTAATAAGTACACATTACATTGATGAGCTAAATACAATTAGCACAATAATTCAGGTCCAGAGGTGGCACATCGGGGTCCATCAAGGGCTTGTGATAGACAGCCCAGTTCTCCACCTGAAGACAACGTGACATCATCAGACTGGTCAACGTCATATTCATTGTTTCAGAATCATTACCTTCTGCAAAAGTCATTTTTCATACTGCCATGAGGCTTCTTAGATTGGCCTGTGAAACAAAATCACCAGGAATAGACCAAAAACAAGACAAAGTTTACCAGCTTTTTCTTTCGCGGTTTGTGAGATCACTGACATTCATTTCCCATCCCTAATTGTCCGGAGGGCAGTTAAGAGGCAATCACATTGCTATTGGTCTGGAGTCACAAGTAGATGAGACCAAACAAGGGATGGCTAATTCCCTTACAAAGGACTTTAGTAAAACTAGATGGGCTTTGATGACAATCAACATGATCACAATTGGGCTAGTTTTGTTTTAGTCGAGAGTGTGGTGCTGGAAAAACACAGCAGTTCAGACAGCATCCGATGAGCAGGAGAATCAACGTTTTGGGAAAGGCCCTTCATCAAGAACGTTTTGTTTTATGTGAGGTTTGGATTCTATCTCCGGTGCATTAGCCTCTGGCTCTGGATTACTCTCCAGTGGCATTGCCATGTTACCGCTTCTTTCACTTGAAGTTCCTGACTTTAGTCATCATTGTAGGATTCTGGTTAACATTCTAACTGACAAATCATCTTGCAAGGATCTCAGATTATTCATCAGCAGCAGCTCACTGACTCTTGTATTAATGTGGAATCTTGGTATCTCACATGCAAACTGCCTGTTATGTGAGGTGGGCTTTCAAAGGGTAGAGGGTCAGGAACTAGCACAGACAGGATTTGCAACCAAGGGCGGCACGGGTGGGTGGCACGGTGGCACAGTGGTTAGCACTGCTGCCTCACAGCGCCAGAGATCCGGGTTCAATTCCCGCCTCAGGCGACTGACTGTGTGGAGTTTGCACGTTCTCCTCGTGTCTGCGTGGGTTTGCTTCGGTTTCCTCCCACAGTCCAAAGATGTGCGGATCAGGTGAATTGGCCATGCTAAATTGCCCGTAGTGTTAGGTAACAGGTAAATGTAGGGGTAAGGGTGGGTTGCGCTTCGGTGGGTCGGTGTGGACTTGTTGGGCCGAAGGGCCTGTTTCCACACTAAGTAATCTAATCTAATCAAATCAAATCTTGGTCACATTAGGAACAATAAGATCTCGAGACCTCCTGAATATTAGCAATTTTCAAAAGCCAGTCTAGGACTTGGGGGAGAAAATGGAAAAATCAGAGAACTATCAATCACCAGCGTGAAAGAGATTGTTAAAGTTCTGGATGATCCAGAACGGAATTCGGAGAATCCTTACAGTGTGGAAATAGGCCATTCAGCCCAACAAGTTCACACCGACCCTCCAAAGAGTATCCACCCCAAACCCATTCCCCTATCCTATTACTCTACATTTATCCCGGACTATTATACCTAACCCATATATCCATGAAACCAATGGGCAATTTAGCATGGCAAATTATTCTAACCTGCACATCTTTGAATTGTGGAAGGAAAACAGAACACCCTGAGGAAACCCATGCAGACACGGGGAGATCAGGCAAACTCCAAACAAGCAATCGCCCGAGGTTGGATTCAAACATGGGTCTCTGGTGTTGAGGAGCAGCAATGCCTGGTGCATGTTGATTCGCAGGTGGCAATGTCAATGGGATTATTAAAAGTTATCAGTCTTTGATCTACTCATGCTGCTGTGAGCACCGAATGTTGATTACCTCTTCATGCTCCTCCATCATGGAGAAAGTGAGGACTGCAGATGCTGGAGATCAGAACTGAAAAATGTGTTGCTGGAAAAGCGCAGCAGGTCAGGCAGCACCCAAGGAGCAGGAGAATCAACGTCTCTGGCATAAGACCTTCTTCAGTCTCATTCCTGAAGAAGGGCTTATGCCCGAAACGTCAATTCTTCTTCTCCTTGGATGCTGCCTGACCTGCTGCGCTTTTCCAGCAACACATTTTTCTGCTCCCCCATCATCCCCAGCTCCTTCAATGCTGCTAATGCCATAAGAAACTGTCTGCTGTTGTTGACCACTCAGTGCTGAGGCAGCTCCCAAATTGGCTGCTCACAGAGTCAGAGAGATGTACAGCATGGAAACAGGCCCTTCAGTCAAACCCATCCATGCTGACCAGATATCCCAACCCCCAATCTAGTCCCACCTGCCAGCACCCAGCCCATATCCCTCCAAATGCTTCCTATTAATAAACCCATCCAAAGCCTTTTAAATGTTCCAATTGTACCAGCCTCCACCAATTCCTTTGGCAGCTCATTCCATACACGTACCACTCTCTGCGTGAAAAAGTTGCCCCTTAGGTCTCTTTTATATCTTTCCTCTGTCACCCAAAACCTATACCCTCTGGTTCTGGACTCCCCGACCCCAGGGAAAAGACTTTTCCTATTTACTGCATCCATACCCTTCATAATTTTGTAAACCTCCATAAGGGCACCCCTCAGCCTCCGACGCTCCAGGGAAAACAGATCCAGCCTGTTCAGCCTCTCCCTATATCTCAAATTCTCCAACCCTGGCAACCTCCTTGTAAATCCTTTCAAGTTTCACAACATCTTCCCGATAGGAAGGAGACCAAAATTGGATGCAACATTACAACAGTGGCCTAACCAATGTCGTGTACAGCCGCAATATGACCTCCCAACTCCTGTACCCAATGCTCTGACCAATTAAGGAAAGCATATCAAACACCTTCATCACTATCCTATCTGCGACTCCATTTTCAAGGAGCTATGAAACTGCACTCCAAGGTCTCTTTGTTCAGCAACACTCACTAGCACCTTACCATTAATTGTATAAGTCCTGCTAAGATCTGCTTTCCCAAAAATGCAGCACCTTGCATTTATCTGAATTAAACTCCATCTGCCACTTCTCAGCCCATTGGTCCATCTGGTCAAGATCTTGTTGTAATCTGAGGTAACACTCTTCGCTGTCCACTACATCTCCAATTTTGGTGTCATCTGCAAACTTATTAACTGTACCTCTTATGCTCGCATCCAAATCATTTATGTAAATGACATAAAGTAGAGGACCCAGCACCGATCCTTGTGACACTCCTCTGGTCACAGTCCTCCAGTCTGAAAAACAACCCTCCACCACCATCCTCTGCCTTCTACCTTTGAGCCAGTTCTGTATCCAAATGGCTAGTTCTCCTTTTATTCTGTGAGATCTTAACTTGCTAATCAGTCTCCCGTGGGGATACTTGTCGAATGCCTTACTGAAGTCCATATAGATCACATCTACTGCTCTGCCCTCATCAGTCCTGCCCCTCCTAACAGTTAGACTACACTGAAATAGAATGCAAATTAGTGTCACAAAGCCAGTGCTGTCAAGATATTCTTTTTTTTAAACTGAATTTCTTCAGTTGTCAGGTTCCTGAAGCCTCTTTGAAAATGTTGACTTGGGAATATCAATATTTTGGCCTTTCCCAAACAATCCACATCAGCTAACAAAACTCTGGCCTCATGAGTGGTCGTAGCACAAACATACACTGCAACTGTTCCCTTTTCTTAACTGTACTTCAAAAGGTCATGTTCCATCATCCCAGTAAGACTTCATCACTTTCCTCAATATTCTTTCAAAATGAACTGTCTGACTGTTAGTTAAGTTTCACAAATATATTTGAAACCATGCTCCATTATTAAACTAATTCTCTTTGTCACGCTACTTGAACCATGTCTTGTGCTTCCGAACAGACAAGGTTCTGTGATTCCTTTGACTCATTAATTTATTCCTGAATGCTGAGCACAATGCATGTTCAAAGAAGCTCATATCTGTGTGTCTCTGACTTATTTCACTTTTCCGTAGTCCAGCTAAAATCAACCTCTTTTTGTCAATGTAGTCAGCTAATTTATGGTGATGTGTGCCCACATGTTCCAGCACATGCTCAATGGAGCAGAAGCACATACACTGAAATAAAACTCAATCAGCTGAAATGGTCTAGTGCAGTCAATGAAATGGGAGTATAGATCAGTACAATGTCCTCAATATGAGCTCACAGTATCTTCAAAGGGAGCAGACACTCAAAATGCTGAGCAAGTGTTGATGTAAAGGAAGACCTGGAGATTCTGATAAAAAAAAATTTGTGAAAATGGGTAACTGAACTACACACAAAAGGCCAATTGCATTTTTAATTCCTGGATATAGAAAGGGCATTGAAGTCACCAAGAACAAAGCAAACTCAGTTGTGGCGCCAATGATAGAAGTTGAGATCATCAAAAAAGCCAGAAGTGTGAAAGGGCTGAAACTGTTCAATAAAAATAACCAAATGACAGCTTCTCTGAGAAAAACCAGAAACTCTCAGGAAGTGAAACTATGAGAGATAAAAGTGCTACTTTTCTCTAATTGTCTCTAAAGACAAGAGGATCTCCTGGATGAGAACATGGAGCTGCATGATTACATCAATCTCAAACCCTTTCATTGTAATCAACTGAGAAGAGATAGAATGAAACAACAAAACTTAAAATCAGCTAAATGTCAATGATCTGATAATTGCTGTAAAGGTTATTCGGCACTTTGTGAATTAACTTTAATTAATTAATCTTCACATCAATGAGCAACAATGGAACCATCATTTCCCATTGTTTGAGAGAAAGTGCTGTCAGGAAATCCCACTTCTTCAGAAAGCTGGATTTCAGAGGTGAACAGTGAAATAACAGAATAGGGTCAGTCACTGGACCATCCCTCTAACTGTGTTGTTAACAAAGTGAAATAAATCCGAGGAAGTGGGTATGAAAGGATGTCAAAATCATGGATGATTTTAATCATGAAGATTGGATTGGCAATAGTAGTCTGGATGACATGTCGTTGAGAAAATTTCTTAGAGCATGTTCATCTTGAGTAATCAATAAACTCAGGGTAAAAGTGACCACCATAAGATTTAATTTTACACTCAGTTTGAAAAGGTGAAAGTTTGTCCTTCACTTCCTCCTTGAACAACGATACCACATTGGCTGTTGTCCTGCCCTCTGGCACCTCTCTTGTTGCCATAGAGAAATTCAATATTTTTGCCAGCACCTCTGTTATTTTCTCCCTGTCTTACTCAACAGCCTGGGACCCATTTTTATCCAGCCTTGGGGGTTTATCTGCATTTAAACCTGCTAGACCATTCAGAGCCTCCTCTCTGTCTATGTTCATTTATTCAGTTGGATCACAGACCTTCTCCCTGATTTCTATATCCATATCGTTCCTCTCACTTGTGAATACTGATATGTTGATATTTGAATAATGAAAAATGAGATATATTTATTTAGATCCTTCCCTACATCCTCCAGCTCAACACACAAATCCCCGCCATGAGCTCTAGGGGTCATACTCTTCCTCTCATTATCCTTTTCCCTTTATTGTTCTTGTAAAAGAACTTAGGTTTTTTCATTACTTTATCTCACAAGGTTCTTTCATGCCCTCTTTTTGGTCTCCTAATCTCCCTTTTAAGATTTTCTTGCATATCTGCACTGCTTTTAGGACTTCTGCTCTCTTAGCATCTGCCACAAGCCTTGCATAGCCTCTGTGGAAATTGCAAGTTTTTTACTTTGATGATCAGGGTCAATCTGTCTAGAGAGCTAAGCATCGCTGCTGCACCACAGCCATTACTGGCACTGATTCATTATGCTGCAGGATATGGTCAAGAGTGCTTGGGGCAAGGAATTGGATCCAGATAGTTGTTAATGCCTGAGGTTCATATAACATGTCCAATTACAGGCAGGTTTCATCTCCATTAATTACAACATGATGGAAGACAAAAGCAGTCACTCCTCAAGCAGGTGGTCTCAAATTCTTTCCACTGGTGAACCTCCCAAATATATCCATTCCATCCTTGGTAGACCTCTCCGTCAACTCCAAAACACTCTCACTCAACCTATTCGCGTCCTTCTACTGGACTGCCTCAGCACTGAGCAGATTAAGTCACCATGTTGGATACAGTACGGCACTGACCCCCCCACCTCCATGGACGTCAGGACACTGCTGACTGTCACTGCTCCATCTCACATCATCCCTTCCCGTCCTGTCCCCTATCATCTACTCCAAATTATGCATTGGATTGCCGCTCTTCACTATTGTAATTCCTGCGCATCCCAGCAGACTGGTTTCATTTCCCACAATTGAATTTGCCAACCTCCCTCTTATGTTGTAGTTGTACAGAATGTACTGAGGCCGCATTTGGAGTATTGTGTTCAGATTTGGCCACCTTGCTAAAGGAAGGATGTTATTAAACTGGAAAGTGTGCAGAAAAAATTATAAGAATGTTACCAGGACTCAAGGATCTGAGTTAGAGAGAGGGGCTGGACAAGCTAGGTCTTATTTCTTTAGACAGTAGGAGTTTGAGAGGAAATCTTACAGAGGTGTATAAGATCATGAGAGGCATAGATAGGCTAAAGGCACTCAGTCTTTTTCCCAGAGTTGGGGAAATCGAGGACTAGAGGGCATCAGTTTAAGGTTAGAGGGGAAAGAATAAAAGGGAGCCTGAGGGGCAACATTTTTACACAGATGATGGTATGCATATGGAATGAGCTGCTAGTGGAAGTCGGTGAGGTGGGTACATTAATAACATTTAAAAGGCATTTGGACAAATACATGGATAGGAAAGCTTAAGAAGGATATGGGCCAAGTGCAGGGAAATGGGGTTAGTGTGGAGGTTCGTTTTGGTCGGCATGGACTGGTTTGAGCTGAAGGGCCAATCTTTGTGCTGTAGGCCTCTGAGTCTCACAGCAGTGAGCCCTGATAATCCCAGATCATTGATTTTAGGCTGAAAGGCCTGTCTCTGCGCTGTAGGCACAGTTGATTATTAACTGTCCTCAGAAATGGCTTCATTAGTCATTTGTTTCTAGGACAGTTAGGGCTGAGTAATCAATGCTAGTTGAAATAACATCAGAGAGGCTGATATCCAGTCAACAAGTCATCCTGTATTGATCAGCCCTTGATGCTGACCCAGCTCTCAGAGTGAACAGAACCCCTGACACTCCTATTTATATCAGTCAGCCAGGGCTTCTTGTTTGGATCAGATTAGCAGCCCCAATCAGGGAACTCGTATTCTACGAGATCCACCTGGCAGACCTCGCTACAATCAGTACATGAGTATTCCTAGCCACACCCTTATCCCAGGAGCAGAAGAATCAACGTTTCGGGCATACACCCTTCGTCAGGAATAAAGAGGGTGTGCCAAGCAGGCTAAGATAAAAAGGTAGGGAGGAGGGACTTGGGGGAGGGGCGTTGAGAATACGATAGGTAGAAGGAGGTTAAGCTGAGGGTGATAGGCTGGAGAGGGAGTGGGAGCGGAGAGGTCGGGAAGAAGATTGCAGGTCAAGAAGGCGGTGCTGAGTCTGAGGGTTGGGTCTGAGAAAAAGGTGGGGGGAGGGGTAATGAGAACGCTGGAGAAATCTGCATTCATCCCATGTGGTTGGAGGGTTCCTAGGCAGAAGATGAAGCGCTCTTCCTCCAGCCGTCGTGTTGCTATGGTCTGGCGATGGAGGAGGCCAAGGACCTGAATGTCCTTGGTGGATTGGGAGGGGGAGTTGAAGTGTTGAGCCACAGGGCTGTTGGGTTGGTTGGTGCGGGTATCCCAGAGGTGTTCTCTGAAATGTTCTGCAAGTAGGCAGCCTGTCTCTCCAAAGTATAGGAGGCTACATCGGGTGCAGCGGATGCTATAAATGATGTGTGTGGAGGTACATATGAAGTTCTGATGGATATGGAAGGATCCCTTGGGGCCTTGGAGGGAGGTGAGGGGGGAGGTGTGGGCGCAAGTTTTGCATTTCTTGCGGTTGCAGGGGAAGTTGCCGGGAGTGGAGGTTGCGTTGGTGGGCAGTGTGGATCTGACGAGGGAGTCATGGAGGGAGTAGTCTTTCCGGAACGCTGATGGGGTGGGGAGGGAAATATATCCTTGGTGGTGGGGTCTGTTTGGAGGTGGCGGAAATGACGAAGGATGATATGATGTATCTGCAGATTGGTGGGGTGGTAGGTGAGGACCAGTGGGGGACCCTGTCCTGGTGGCTATTGGAGGGGCAGGGTTCAAGGGCGGAGGAGCGGGAAGTGGAGGAGATGCGGTGGAGAGCATCGTCAACCACGCTCTTTGAAGAAGGAGGCCATCTGGGCTGTACGGTGTTGGAATTGGTCCTCCTGGGAGCAGATGCGGCGAAGGCGAAGGAATTGGGAATATGGGATGGCATTTATATAGGGGGCAGGGTGGGAGGAGGTGTAATCTAGGTAGCTGTGGGAGTCAGTTTATAGTAAACGTCCATGTTGAGTCGGCCACCCGAGATAGAAATGGAGAGGTCTGAGAAGGGGAGGGAGGAGTCTGAGACGGTCCAGGTAAATTTGAGGTTGGGGTGGAAGGTGTTAGTAAAGTGGATGAACTGTTCAACTCCTCATGGGAGCACGAGGTAGCGCCGATACAGTCATCGATGTAGCGGAGGAAAAGGTGGAGGGTGGTGCCAGTGTAGCTGCGGAAGATTGACTGTTCCACATATCCATCGAAGAGGCAGGCATAGCTGGGGCCCATGCGGGTGCCCATAGCAACTCCTTTGGTTTGGAGGAAGTGGGAGGATTGGAAAGAGAAGTTGTTCAGAGTGAAGACCAGTTCAGTCAGTTGAAGGAGGGTGTCAGTGGAAGGGTACTGGTTGGTTCGGCGGGAAAGGAAGAAGCGGAGGGCTTTGAGGCCTTCGTGATGGGGGATGGAGATGTGTGGGAATGGGTGTCCATGGTGAAGATAAGGCGTTGGGGGCCGGGGAAGCGAAAATCATGGAGGAGGTGGAGGGCATGGGTGATGTCCTGAACGTAGGTGGGGAGTTCTTGGACTAAGCGGGACAGGACCGTGTCAAGGTATGCAGAAATGAGTCGGTGGGGCAGGAGCAGGCTGAGGTAAAAACAATAACTGCAGATGCTGGAAACCAGATTCTGGATTAGTGTTGCTGGAAAAGCACAGCTGTTCAGGCAGCATCAGGCTGAGACAATGGGTCAGCCAGGGCAGTCAGATTTGTGGATTTTGGGCAGGAAGTAGAAACGGGTGGTGTGGGGTTATGGGACTATGAGGTTGGAGGCGGTGGATGGGAGATCCCCTGAGGTGATGAAGTTATGGATGGTCTGGGAGATGATGGTTTGGTGTTGGGAGGTAGGGTTATGGTCAAGGGGGCAGTAGGAGGAAGTGTCTGCAAGCTGGCGTTTAGTCTCAGCAATATAAAGATCGGTGCACGAAACTACCACTGCGCCTCCCTTGTCTGCCGGTTTGATGGTGAGGCTTCTTCCCCTGCAATCGCAAGAAATGCAAAACTTGCGCCCACACCTCCCCCCTCACTTCCCTCCAAGGCCCCAAGGGATCCTTCCATATCCGTCACAAATTCACCTGCACCTCCACACACATCATTTACTGCATCCGCTGCACCCAATGTAGCCTCCTACACATTGGGGAGACAGGCTGCCTACTTGCGGAACATTTCAGAGAACACCTCTGGGACACTCACACCAACCAACCCAACTGCCCTGTGGCTCCACACTTTAACTCCCCTCCCACTCCGCCAAGGACATGCAGGTCCTTGGCCTCCTCCTTCGCCAGACCATAGCAACACGACGCCTAGAGGAACAGCGCCTCATCTTCTGCCTAGGAACCCTCCAACCACATGGGATGAATGTAGATTTCTACAGCATTCTCATTTCCCCTCCCCCCACCTTTTCTCAGTCCCAACCCTCAGACTCAGCACCGCCTTCTTGACCTGCAATCTTCTTCCCAACCTCTCCACTCCCACCGGCCTATCACCCTCAGCTTAACCTCCTTCCACCTATCATATTCCCAACACCCCTCCCCCAAGTCCCTCCTCCCTACCTTTTATCTTTGCCTGCCAGGCACACCCTCCTCATTCCTGAAGAAGGGCTTATGCCCGAAACATCGATTCTCCTGCTCCTTTGATGCTGCCTGATCTGCTGCGCTTTTCCAGCAACACATTTTTATGCTCTGTTCTCCAGCATCTGTAGTCCTCACTTTCTCCTACACCCTTATCCCTTCAAGGAAAATAGGAAAAAAAAGTATTGAAATTGGCCTGGAACAATAATCTTGATCTTTGGATGAAATTTACTGAAGGAATGATTGAATGATGGCAGCCACTATAAAATGTAACAACCATTAAGGTCACCATAGTGAACATTGTTCCGGGTTGGTAGATCACCCAATAAATGCAATTCTACAACTGAAATCAATTTAGAATAACTTAAAGCAAGGAATCTTTGTTCTCTAGGGGCTTGAGATTTATCTTAAATTTGTTTTCATATTCTTTTGACTAAACTTCCTTGATCTTTGTTTCAGTATCACCTTCTCAAACATCTCCACACAATGTCCATCACCACCCAAATAGATACCTCTACCCAACACAAGCCCACACAAACCTCCCCCCTTCACCCAACCATATCTCAAACATACACACCCACCCATGAATGTTGTGGATACAAGAATAGTGAAGTACAGGGAACAGACAAAAATGGTTAGTTGATTTTTTTTGGACTGGAGGAAGGATTACAGTGGAGACCCATCCTTAAGGGTCCGTGCACTTGCTCTTCCTGCTATCTGTTCATGACCTGCAGCTTGATGTTGATTTCAAACTTTTCAGACAATATGAAACTTGAAAGCATTGTGAACTGTAATGAAAATAATTTAGTACTTAAAAATAACATAAGGTCGGTGTACAGGCAGCATGAGTGAAAAGGCAAACTGCAAATGTGTGAAAAGGTTTGCTAACCCTTTGGCTACATTGGGTGCAGCGGATGCAGTAAATGATGTGTGTGGAGGTGCAGGTGAATTTGTGACGGATATGGAAGGCAAAGTGGCACAGTGGTTAGCACTGCTGCCTCACAACGCCAGAGACACAGGTTCAATTCCCGCCTCAGGCGATTGACTGTGTGGAGTTTGCACGTTCTCCCCGTGTCTGCGTGGGTTTCCTCCGGGTGCTCCGGTTTCCTCCCACAGTCCAAAAATGTGCGGGTCAGGTGAATTGGCCATGCTAAATTGCCCGTAGTGTGAGGTTAGGGGTTTGGGTGGGTTGCGCTTCGGCGGGTCGGTGTGGACTTGTTGGGCCGAAGGGCCTGTTTCCACACTGTAAGTAATCTAATCTAAACTCATGATAGCCTCACAAAAGCAAATTGGCCAATTGTACCAGGACATCCAGAATTCCTGAGCAGCTCATGAACTCGGACAGAAGATACGCAGACAATGAAATATGCTTTCAAACTCCCATGGACATGACAGTGGCTCAAAGCCCTCAGGGCAGTTTCACAACCCAGCAGCAGCAAAGTCACACAAAGAGTGGGATAGACAGATAGACACCACAGACAATGGAAGCACCTCACCACTCCAGAAAAGACTTTAACACCTACCTGGGAAGATGAATGGAACTATGATACTGTCAGGATGTTGCATTGCGTGAAGGAACAGGACATTCACCCGATAAACTGTTTTCCAATTAGCACCCTTGCAACTAAATTACTCCATTTTCAGAAACATTGTATTTTCCCATTGTGCAGCATTACTGTAAAACTGGTCTCATCCTCAGCTCTAGGAGGAGAAATCAAGTTCTCTGTGCAGGCTGTCAGTTCTGTGTCAGCTAGTCTGTTTTCTATTCGAGTGATATCGCTTGCAATAAACTGTCCGTCACTTCGAGCTGTGTTTTGTGATCTCTAACCTATTGGGCAAATTTCTCCGACAGCAAAAGTAGAAAGCTAGAAAATAATTAATTAGGAAGGCTAATGGATTGTTAGCCCTTATTTGGGGGGGGTTGGAGTATAGGAGTTGGGAAGTCTTATTCCAACTGTACAATGTGCTGGGGGGGTACATTAAGACCACTTCCCAAACTAAACTAGTTCCACTTCCCTGCATTGGCCCAAATCCCCTTAAACCGCCCAATTCATGGACCTGTCTAAATGTCACATGGTAACTCTCCTGCCATCCCACTTCCTCTGGCAGTTCATTCCATATACAAACCATCCTCTGTGATAAAGTTACCCATTATATGTCCAGTGTAAATCTTTCCCTCTCACCTTAAAAAATATATCCCCAAGTTTTAAACTCCCCCATCCGAGGGAAAAGACCTTTGCTATTTATCTTATTTATTGAAGTTTATACAATCATGAGGGGCATAAGGTCAGTCCTCAACCTCTTACACTCCAAGGGATAAAAGCCCCAGGCCATCCAGCCTCTCCTGACAACTCAAATTCTCCAGTCCCAGAAACATCCTGGTAAACTTTCTCAGAATCCTTTCCAGTTTATTAATATTCTTCTCATAGTAGGGTGACCATAATTGGACAGAGTGCTCCAAATGTGGCCTAATCAATGCCTTGGACAACCTCAACATAATGCCCCAACTCCCTTACTCAACTGTCTGAGCAATAAAGGCAAGCGTGCTAAATGCCTTCTTATACACCCTGTATACCTGTGATAAAACTTTCAAAGAACTATCTACCTGAACTCCAAGGTCTCTCTGTTAGACAACATCACCCAAGACCCTAACATTAACAGTATAAGTCTTGTCCTGGTTTGTTTTGCCAAAATGCAATACATTCTATTTATCCAAATTAACCTCCGTCTGTCACTCCTCAGCCTACTGGCCTAATTGATCAGGATCACTTTGTAATTTTAGATAACATTCGCCACTGTCTATTCCATCAATTTTGGTGTCATCCACAACTTATTAACCATGCCTCTTAAATTCTTGTCCAAATCATTTATACAAATGGCAAACAGGAATGGACCCAGCACCGATCCCTGCAGAACACAAGTCTCTCGTCCTTCCACACCACCCTCTGTCTCTTACCATCAACCCAATTTTTTAGCCAATTGGCAAGCTCTCCCTGAATGCCATGTGATTTAACTTTATTAATTTGTCTACCATTCAGCACCTTGTCAAAAACTTTACTGAAGTCCACGTCGACAAACTCTACTGCTCTGCCTTCAATCGTTTTTGTTACATCCTTGAAAAGTTCAATCAAGTTTGAGAGACCTGCTTTCCCATACACAACACCATACTGATTATCCTTAATCAGCCCTTATCTTTCCAAATGCATATAAATCCTATATGAAGAAGGCTCACTGGATCCGAAACATTAACTCTGATTTATTTCCACTGATGCTGCCATACCTGCTGAACTTTGCCAGAATTTTCTGATTTTGCCTTTGATTTACAGCATCCACAGACATTTCAGTTTTTATTTTGTAAACCATGTCTCACAGAATCCCCTCCAACAATTTACACACCACTGATGTCAGTGATCTCAGTTCCTAGGCTTCTTACAACCTTTCTTAAATAAAGGCACAATGTTAGCCACCCTCCAATCTTCCGGCATCTCATTTGTGGCCCTCTAATTTCTTTCCTAACTTCCCACAACGTTCTGGGATACACTTTGATCATGTAATGGAAATATATCCATCTTCATGTTTTTAATACCTCCAGCACCACCTCTTCTGTAACGTGGGCTCTTTTCAAGACATCAATACTTATTTCCCAGCCCCCATTTCTTTCTCCATATTAAAAGCTGATGCAAAATATTTCTTTTGTATCTCTCTCATCTTCTGTGGTTACATACATAGTTGGCCTTTATGTACTTGTACATCTGGAGTACTGTGAGCAGTCTCAGTCTGAATGTGAAGGGAAGGTATTCCATCGGAGGTAGCTGATAGTAGGTTCACTGGGATGACTGCTTTATGAGCAAAGGTTAGACAGGTTGGGATTCTACTCATTGGAATTTAGAAGAAGGAGAGGTGATCACATTTTATCTCAGAAGAAAGGAATCCAATTTAAGACTGCGATGAGGAGGAATTTCTTCTCTGAGAGAGTAGAGTGTCTTTGGAACTCCTTGCATAGAGAACTGTGGAGGGCACAGTTCTTGTGAATATTTAATGTTGAGATAGATTCTTGACCAGTAAAGGAATGGAGGATTATGGTATAGAGTCATACAGTCAGAGTCACAGAGATGTACAGCATGGAAACAGACCCTTCGGTCCAACCCGTCCATGCCGACCAGATATCCCAACCCAATCTAGTCCCACCTGCCAGCACCCGGCCCATATCCCTCCAAATCCTTCCTATTCATATACCCATCCAAATGCCGTAAGGGTAGAAAAGACTTTGTAAGGAAAATCAGATCAACCAGGATACTCTTGAATTGTGGTGCAGGCTTGAGGGGCTGAATGGCCTACTCTTTCTTATATTTCCGACAGTCTTAAAGATGAAGTTCAATGGAGAGAAATGAAGAAAGAACAAGAAGAGACAATGAAAAATAAAAAGTAGATCAAAAGAAAGTACAGAAGGACAGGGATTGAGGTGTAAACGCGCTTAAGTCATTAAAGGTGGCAGGACAGGTTGAGAGGCAATTAATAAAGCATACAGTATCCCGGGCTTGTAGAACTGGGCAGAGAATAAATTAACTAGGGAGGTTATGCAAACTTTTATGAGACACCAGTTCACCCTCATCTGCCATGCTGAGCGGTCAATAAAACTGACATCAATTGCAAGTAAATTCCAGCAGCAAATTTTTCGTGTTCAGCAAGAAGGCGAGTCTTTCAATCACAATTCAAAAATTTCCATCAGTTTTTAATCTCATATTCTGACCTCACTTTAATTCTTCCACCCGAACACCCCTATTCAACACCCTCTCCCCAAACAGTAGCAACAGCCAATTCCCCACAAATGACCTCCCATACAAACACAGCCCAATTGTAACACAACCATCCTGTTTGGTGAAAGAGGCAGAGCTATTGCCCAGACAACCAAGATAAGCAGCATTTGGCCTGCTGTAACACAGCTGGGGAGGAAACAGACAGAGACAAAGGCCAAGCATTCCCTGTCCCTTTCTTTTCTCTTTGGTTGGGGAATTCAAAACTAGGGGCAACATTTTAAGGTGAGAGGGGAAAGATTTAAAAGAGACCTGAAGAACAACTTTTTCACGCAGAGAGTGGTTTGTGTGTTGAATGAACTGCCAGAGGAAGTGTTGGATGGAGACACAATTACAACATTTAAACAAGTTTCCTGATGAAGGGCTTATCCCCGAAACGTCGAATTTCCTGTTCCTTGGATGCTGCCTGACCTGATGTGCTTTAACCAACAATATTTGGACAGGTACACGAATAGGAAAAGCTTGGAGGGAAATGGGCCAAATGTCTGCAAGTGGGACAGGTTTAGTTTGGAAAACATGATCGGCATGGACAAGTTGGACTGAAGGGTCTGTTCCCGTGCTGTCTAGCTCTATTACTCTAACATGCTCACTAGTCAAGTGACAATCTATCCTCTTGTTAGGCTTCACTAACCCCTTATTAAAGAAAAACAATGAAACTGTTCATATCAAAGAACCAGAGGACATAGCTTAAAAATACAGGGTAGACCATTTAGGACAAAGATGAAGAGAAACTTCTTCACCCAGAGAGTGCTGGCTGTGTGGAATGCTCTGCCCCAGAGGGTAGTGGAGGCCCAGTCTCTGGATTCATTTAAGAAAGAGTTGGCTAGAGCTCTCAAGGATAGTGGAATCAAGGGTTATGGAGATAAAGCAGGAATAGGATACTGATTAAGGATGATCAGCCATGATTATATTGAATGGTGGTGCAGGCTCGAAGGGCAGAATGGCCTACTCCTGCACCTATTGTCTTTTGTCTACCTCAGTGACATTTTGAACAGTTGCATTTCAAAATTATTCAAACATATAGAAAGCGATTAATTTAATTAAACTCTTCAGCTACTTCTCCAAACAGAAGCTTGCCTCGTTTTACAATCTGTACCAAGAGTTCCCAAGTGACTTCAACAAGCAGTGAGGCTTATGGGCAGGGAATTCCTAAATCACAGCATCTTCGGAGTGGAAGGGATTGTCCTCGCATTTCTTCTAAACCTCTTGCTCCTCACCATAAATCTACCCCCTGGTCATTGATCACCCTACCAAAGCGAAACATTTCTTTCTGTTTACCCTGTCAGTGCCCGTCATAATTTGGTACATCTCTAGCGTGTCCCCTCTCAATCAGCTCTACTCGAAGGAAATGAATCCCAGTCTGTCAAAATCTCTTCATAACCGAAGCTCTCCATCACAAGCAACATCCTGGTTCATCTCCTTTGCAACCTCTCCAATGCAATTACATCTCTCCTAGAATGTGGTTAAAGAACTGTGACCTAACCAACATTTAATATAGTTCCAGAATCACCTCCCTGCTCTTAAACTATGCTTTGGCTAATAAAGGCAAAATCCCAAATGCCTTCTGAACCAACTCATCAACGTTTCCCACTATATTAAGGAACCACTCCCATGTACAGTAGGGTCCTTATGATCCTCAGTGATTCCCAGGGCCCTATTTTTCATCATATATTTCCTTCTGTTGTTTGTCCTTTCAATTGCATCACTACACATACAGCTGGATTGAATTCCATTTGCCTCTATTTATTCCATCTAACCAGCACGTATTTATCCTCCTGTCATTAAGGCAATCCTGCACAATATGAACCATCCTACCAATTCAGTAGCATCTGCAAACCTACTGAACGACTCGCATACATTCAAGTCGAAGTTATTTGTGTAAATCACAAACAGAAAGAGGCCCAATACTAAGCCCTGAGGGAGCCCACTGAAGTCAGACTGGTAGTCAGACAAACACTCCTCAACTATCACCCTCTGCTTCCCACCAGCCAACCAATTCGATATCCAAATTGCTAAGTTTCCTTGGGTCCCTATACTCTTACCTACAGCACGTTGGACTACAGTAATTCAAGAAGGCAGCTCATCAGCACCTTCTCAAGGCCAGCACGGAATGAGAAATAAATGCTGGCCCAGCCAACAATGTTTAACAGAAAGCTCACAAGTGAATAAAAAAATGCAAGTACCTTAAAATTAAGTCCTATTTGGATTTGTTTCCAGCAGAACGTAATGAGAAATTGCTTGAGGGACATTTTATTTTGCATCACATATATTTGTATTATGATATTATTATTGTGAAAGAAACCCATGCCCCTGGCTAGAAGTACTTCAACAGGAAATGTTATTACTTTCCTCTACCTTCGTTGACTTGGCATGAAGCTAACCAGATTCTGGATTAGTGGTGCTGGAAGAGCACAGCAATTCAGGCAGCATCCAATGAGCAGCGAAATCGACGTTTCGGGCAAAAGCCCTTCATCGGGAATAAAGGCAGTGAACCTGAAGCGTGGAGAGATAAGCTAGAGGAGGGTGGGGGTGGGGGGAAAGTATCATAGAGTACAATGGGTGAGTGGGGGAGGGGATGAAGGTGATAGGTCCAGGAGGAGAGGGTGGAGTAGATAGGTGGAAAAGGAGATAGGCAGCTAGCACAAGTCCGGACAAGTCATGGGACAGTGCTGAGCTGGAAGTTTGGAACTAGGGTGAGGTGGGGGAAGGGGAAATGAGGAAACTGTTGAAGTCCACATTGATGCCCTGGGGTTGAAGTGTTCCGAGGCGGAAGATGAGGCGTTCTTCCTCCAGGCTTCTGGTAGTGAGGGAGCGGCGGTGAAGGAGGCCCAGGACCTCCATGTCCTCGGCAGAGTGGGAGGGGGAGTTGAAATGTTGGGCCACGGGGCGGTGTGGTTGATTGGTGCAGGTGTCCCAGAGATGTTACCTAAAGCGTTCTGCTAGGAGGCGCCCAGTCTCCCCAGTGTAGAGGAGACCGCATTGGGAGCAACGGATACAATAAATGTTATTAGTGGATGTGCAGGTAAAACTTTGATGGATGTGGAAGTCTCCTTTAGGGCCTTGGATAGAGGCGACGGAGGTGGTGTGGGCACAGGTTTTACAGTTCCTGCGGTGGCAGAGGAAAGTGCCAGGATGGGAGGGTGGGTTGTAGGGGGGGGACGTGGACCTGACCAGGTAGTCACGGAGGGAATGGTCTTTGCGGAAGGCGGAAAGGGGTGGGGAGGGAAATATATCCCTGATGGTGGGGTCTTTTTGGAGATGGCGGAAATGTCGGCGGATGATTTGGTTTATGCGCAGGTTGGTAGGGTGGAAGGTGAGCACCAGGGGCGTTCTGTCCTTGTTACGGTTGGAGGGGTGGGGTCTGAGGGCAGAGATGCGGGATGTGGACGAGATGAGTTGGAGGGCATCTTTAACCATGTGGGAAGGGAAATTGCAGTCTCTAAAGGAGGAGACCATCTGGTGTGTTCTGTGGTGGAACTGGTCCTCCTGGGAGCAGATACAGCGGAGGCGGAGGAATTGGGAATACGGGATGGCATTTTTGCAAGAGGTAGGGTGGGAAGAGGTGCAATCCATATAGCCGTGGGAGTTGGTGGGTTTGTAAAAAATGTCAGTGTCAAGTCAGTTGTCATTAATGGAGATGGAGAGGTCCAGGAAGGGGAGGGAGGTGTCAGAATGGTCCAGGTAAATTTAAGGTCAGGGTGGAATGTATTGGTGAAGTTGATGAATTGCCCAACCTTCTCGCGGGAGCACGAGGTGGCGCCGATGCAGTCATCAATGTAGCGGAGGAAGAGGTGGGGAGTGGTGCCGATGTAATTATGGAAGAAACTAACTTGGATGAAGCTAACTAAAGTTGCATTTCCAAGCAATCCCACCTGGTAGTCACTGACATGGTAGATGAGCAGGTAAGGATGTGTAATCACAGGCAGGAGAACAAACAGCACCAAACACACTCATTTAACCTCTGCCCACAACCCTACTGGTCATCACCCAACTGATCCCTGATGGAGGGAAACTCTGATCATTTCTCTGCAGCCAGCTTCAATTTAAATTAACTTCCCCGTTTCCAACTGCAACTTGCCTTTGGGATAAACTCGCTTCAGGTTTCCTGTTGTTTCATATTTACTACAATATTTCCACAGCCACTGATCTGCACAATCACACCATCACCTCTGCTGCGAGCATCCTAACTGGATGAAGCCTCATCTAGGCTCATAATGCTAGCTTGCTTTCTCTCCATGGATGTTGCCTGACCCACTGTGACCTCCAGCACAATGCGTTTTCAGTATTCATTAAATCGATGGCTCTCTCTGGACCCGGGACATCTCCCTGATAGGAGCCGCCTCTTCCATTCCCTGACATAGGTTTTAAGAGTTATGCTGCACAACTGGTTTAGTCACATAGTATTCTATCATGTCCTGTTCACCTTCATCAAAACTGCTCACTTGTCCTGGAATGCAAAGTTAAACTAGGCCTCCTTTCTCTATTACCAATTTCCTTCCCCTACCTTCTCCATCCTCACCTCCAGTAACATATGTAAGGAGCTTATGGGTGAAGACAATTTGTCCATCTCTTCCTTCCTCCTTTCTCCACTGAGCAACATTTCCTCTAAGATTCCGACTGCCTTACTCTTGAACTAACCAGCCTTTCTGATTATTTATTTGACATCACATTCTCACAGAGTTCATCATACCCACGAGACCCATTTTCTGCTCCCTCAACTCCATCTCAGTAAACTGCTGACTATCCAGTCTCACCTCCTGGTCCCCATGTTCACTAATTTAAAATGTTTTTCTCTCTCAGGTCCTGTTCCTCTCTCCTTCAAATCGAGAGTCCTCCCCCCACCTTTCCCCACAAAACACTGCCTCATCCTCAAGCTTATTTGCTCAGGAAAGTCTTTAAACATGTTGCCATCTTCAAATTCGATGTCCATCTTTCCCATAATTCACAGAATCACAGATTTGTTACTGAGCAAAGGACTGGTAGTCAGCCCATCAAGTCAGCATTGGGCTCTTAAACAAGGATTATAATTTAGTTCCACTCTCCCAGTCTTTCCCCACAATCCTGCATATTCTTTCAGTTCAAATAATCTTTGAATGCTCTCATGTATACCTTGATTGAACCTCCCTCCACCACACTTCCACACCTTCACAACTTGCTGTATCAAAAAGGTTTTATTCCTAATATCACATTTACTTCTTTTGCAAAAATAAGTCCTCATGTTCCTGAGGCTTTAAACATAGCAAGTTTCTCCCTGTCTACCCGGTCCAGATGTCTCATGGTTTTGAAAACTTCTGTCAAAACTCTCTGTGCTTTCTCATTTCCAAGGAAAACTGTCCCAACTTCTCCCTTCCATATTTTTAACTAAGATTTCTCACCCTGGAGCAATTTGCATAAATCTTGAAGAACATACAAGCCAGGAGCAGGAGTAGGCCGCCTGGCCCCTTCAAGCCTGCTCTGTCATTCAATAAGATCATGGCTGACCTGCACTGACCCCACTTACCCGCACACTCACCGTATTCATTAATTCCATTATTGTTCAAAAAAAATCCATCTTAGCTTTAAAAATGTTTACTGAAGTAGCATCATCTACTTCACTGGCAAGGATTAACTCTGGGTGAAGAAGTTCCTTCTGAATTCAGTCCTAAATATGCTCCCTCTAATCTTGAGGCTATGCCCTCTTGTCCAAGTTTCACCTGCCAGTAGAACATCCTCTCTACCTCTACCTTATCTATTCCTTTCATAACTTTATATGTTTCTATCAGATCCCCCTCATTCCTCTGAATTCCAGCGAATTTAATCCCAGGCTACTCAGTCTCTCCTCAAAAGACAATCCTCTCAACTCCATAATCAACCTAGTGAATCCCCTCTGTGTCGCCTTTAGGGCCAGTGCATCCTTTCTCGAGTAAGGAGACCAAAACTGCACACAGTACTCCAGATGTGGCCTCACTAACACCTTGTACAGCTGCAACATAATGTCTCTGCTCTTAAATTCAATTCCTTTGACAATGAAAGACAAAATTCCATTTGCCTTCTAATTACCTGTTGTATCTGCAGACCAACTTTCTGTGATTCATGCACAAAGATACCCAGGTCCCTTTGCACAGCAGTGTAGAGCAACTTTTTACCATTCAAGTAGTCGACCTTTTTACTGTTACTCCTACCAAAATAGAAGACTTCACATTTATTAACATTGTATTACATCTGCCAGACCTTTGCCCACTCAATGTATCTATGTTCCTCTGCAAAGTTTCACAGTCCTCTGCACATTTTGCTCTGCCGTTCATCTTAGCGTCATCTGCAATCTTTGACACCTGACATGTGGTCCCCATCTACAAATCATTTATATAAATTGTAAATAATTGCAGTCTCAACAATGATCTCTGAGGCTCACCACTAATCAGTGATTGCCAACCAGAATAGCACTCATTTATCTTGACTCTTTGGTTGACTAACAGGAAACAATCCTCTATCCATACTAATACTTTACCTGCAACACAGTATCTTTATCTTATGCAGCAGCCTGTTGTGTGGCACCTTGAAGGCCTTTTGGAAGTCTAGGTACACCACATCCGCTAGCTCCCCATTGTCCACCTTGCCCGCAATGTCTACATAGACTTCCAAAAGATTAGTTAAGCATGACCTGACCTTCATGAACTCATACACCTGCTCAATGGGTCAATTTCTGTCAACATGCCCTGCTATTTCTTCCTTGATAACAAACCCAAGCATTTTCCCCTCTACAAAGCTTAAGCCAACTGGTCTATAATTCCTCATCTTTGCCTACCTCCTTTTTAAACAGTGGCATTGCATCTCCTGATTTCCAATTTGCTTGGACTGCCCCAGTGTACAGCGAATTTTGGAAAATTACTGCCAGTGTACTTGCTATATCTCCTGCCATCTCTTATTACCCTGGGATGCATTCCATCAGGGCCCAGGAGACTTGTCTATCCTTAGTTCCATTAGCTTGCCCAACACTAACTCTTCATAATAATGCCTGTTCCGAGATTCTCACCTGCTTTTGCCTCTTCGTCAATTATTGGCATGTTATTAGTGTCCTCCACTGTTAAGACTGATGCAAAAACCCTGTTCAATGCCTCAACCATGTCATCATATCCCATAACTAAATATCCCTTCCCAACCACTAAAAGACCAACACTTACTTTAGCCATTCCTTTTCATTTTATATATTTATAGAAACTTTTGCTATCTGTCTTTATATTCTGTGCTAGTTTTATTTTTCATATTCTATCTTATTTTACTTTATAGCTCTTTTTGTGGCATTCTATTGACCTTTAAGGGTTGGTGATCTGTGACCAGTGGGGTTCCACAGGGATCAGTGTTAGGACCGCAACTGTTTACAATACATATTAATCACAGAGGTAGTCACATTTGCAAATAACACAAATATAGGTCGAAAAGCAAGTTGTAAGAGGAATATAAATGGTTCACAGAAAGATATTGATATAAAAATGGGAAAAATGTCACATGGAGTATAATGTGGAAAATTGGAAAGTTGTTCATTTTGGAAGGAAAAACAAAAGAGTATTTACATTGAATAAAATTATAGAAAGCTGTAATACAAAGGAACTTGGGGGGACTTGTGCATGAAACACAGAAACACCCAGGTGCAGCAGATAATCAGGAAGGTGAATGGAATGTTGGCCCTGATTTCAAGGGGGTTGGAGTATGAGAGTAGGGAAGTTTTACAACAACTGGACTAGGTACTAGTTGGATAGGTAAAAACAATGACTGCAGATGTTGGAAACCAGATTCTGGATTAGTGGTGCTGGAAGAGCACAGCAGTTCAGGCAGCATCCGAGGAGCAGTAAAATCGATGTTTCGGGCAAAAGCCCTAGGTGCTAGTTGGACCACATCTGGAATACTGTGAACAGTTTTGGTCCCCTTATTTAAGAAAGGATATTATTTCATTGGTGGCACATCAGAGAAGGATCACTCAGATAAACCCTGATTGGGAAGAATTGTCTTATGATCAAAGGCTGAACAGGTTGAGATTCAACTCATTGGAGTACAGAAGAATGAGAAGTGACCTCAATGAGACGTATCGGATTTTTAAAGGGACAACGGGGCAAATGCAGAGAGGATAGTTCCCCTCATGGGAGAATCTAAGACCAGGAGGCATGGATAGGGTGCCAGTTTAAGTATGAGATGAGGAGGAATTTCTTCTCTCAAGGGGTTGAGTGTCTTTGGAACTTCTTGATATTGTGAGCTGCGAGGACAGAGTCCTTGTGAAAGTTTACGGCTGAGATCGATTTTTGATCAGTTGGGGAATCAAGAGTTATGAGGAACGGGCAGCAACTTTGATATAGGGAATATTAGATCAGCCGTGATTATATTAAATGACAGAGCAGACTTGAGAGGCTGAATGGCCTACTCCTGCTCCTATTTCTAATGGTCTTATTAACCTCATCTGCACTTTCTACAACACATTCACATCCACCCAGAACTGTAATGGTACACAAGTTGGAATCTAACAAGTGTTTTATACAAATTCAACATCACCTCCCTGCCCATGTCCCATATGACCCATTGATGAAGCCTATGATGCTGTATACTTTATTAACAGGCCCCTCAACTTCTCCTGGCACCTTTAGTGACCTCTGCACATATGCACCAAGGTTTCTCTGCTCTTGCACACGTTTGGATCTCTCTAATATGGATCACCTTGTCTGCACTGCAATGCAACACCCCGTGGGAAAGTGGGAATTACCGCTGCAGTTACACATTGCATTGTAAACTCTCTCTTCTCACGACTGTCACCCGTGTACAAACTTTAACAAGGCTGATATACACCTCTCCTGTCATCCAGCTACATGCAACATTCCTCACTCTGTTCCACCCTTAACTGTACAGAGAAACAGCTGTAGTGCCATTTCCACCTCATTCCCTTGCAACACCCTAAAGATCCTTCCTTCATTTCCAGGACTCTCCTATTTCTCATTGGTGCTGCAACTCATTAACATGGTTCACAATGCTGTGTCAGTTTACCATGTCCTGCTAAAGAGAGTCATGGAGACTTCACAATGACATCTTACAATTCCTCCAATCACCATAAGACCATACAATATGGGAGCAGAAATTAGGCCATTCAGCCCATCCAACTCTGCTCTGCCATTCAATCATGGCTGATAAGTTTCTCAATCCCATTCTACTGCTTTCTTTCCAAAGCCTTTGATCCTCTTGGCAATCAAGAACCTATCTATCTCAGTGTTAAATATACTTAATGACCTGGACTCCACAGCCTTCTGTGGCAATGAATTCCATAGATTCACCACTCTCGGGGTTAAGAGATTTCTGAGTTGAAAACTGTGGCAATGGAAAAGCACAGCTGGTCAGGCAGCATCTGAGGAGCAGAAGAGTCAATGTTTTTGGCAGAAGGCCTTCATCAGGAATGTGAAGGCGAAAGGGGCTGAGAGATAAATAGGAGGATGGGAGGTTTCTCCTTATCTCCGTTCTAAAAGGTCTTCCCTTTACTCTAAGACTAAGCCCTCAGTTCCCAGTCTCTTCTCCCATTAGAACCATCTTTCCAACATCTATTCTGTCCAGGCCATTCAGTATTATGTAAGTTTCAATTAGATCTCCCCACCACCCCCCCACTCCCCTCCAGTTCTTCTGAACTCCATCGAATATAGACCCAGAGTCCTCAAATGTTCCTCATATGTTAAGCTTTTCATTCTTAGGCCCATTCTTATGAATCTCCTCTGAACACACTCCAGTGCCAATACATCCTTCCTGAGATATGGGACCCAAAACTGTACACAATACTCCCAAATATGGTCTGACCAGGGCTTTAGAGAGGCCCGGAAGTACATCCCTACTTTTATATTCAAGTCATCTCAAAATAAATGCCAACTTTGCATTTGCCTTCCTGACAACAGACTCAACCTGCAAGTTTACCTTGAGAGAATCATGGACTAGAACTCTCAAGTCTCTTTGCGCTTCAGACTTCTGAATTTTCTCCCCATTTAGAAAATAGTCCATGCCTCTGTTCTTCCTACCAAAGTGCATGACCTCACACTTTCCCACATTGTACTCTATCTGCCACTTCTTTGCCCATTCTCCAAACATGTCCAAATCCTTCTGCAGCCTCCCCACCCACCTACTCAAAGCTACCTGTCCCACTACCTATCTTCGTATCATTTGCAAACTTAGCCAGAATGCCCTCAGTTCCTTCATCTAGATCGTTAAATGTATAATGTGAAAAGTTGTGATCTCAGCTTTGATCCATGCTAGCACCTTGCCTCTAACATCATGGGCCCTTATCTTACTCAACAGCCTCCTGTGCAGCAACTTGTCAAAGGTCTTCTTGAAGGCCTTCAGATAGATAGCATTCATTGGCTCTCCTTGGTCAAAACTTCTTGTTATTCCCTCAAAGAATTCTATCACATTTTTCAGGCATGACCTCCTCTTGATGAAACCACGCTGACTTTGCCTTATTTTACCACACACTTCCAAGTATTCAGAAATCTAATACTTCATAATGAATTCCAGGATCTTACACTTGACGGAGGTTAGGCTAATCGATCTGAAATTTGCCTTACTCCCTTTTTAAATAGGGGTGTCACGTTAGCAATTGTCCAGTCTATTGGGACCCTCCCTGACTCTAGCGATTCCTGAAAGCTCACCACTAATGCCTCCACCACCTCTTCAGCTATCTCCCTTCAAACTCTGGGATGTAGTCCATCTGGTTCAGGTTATTTTTCCACCTTCAGGCCATTCACACAACTTCTCCTTGTTGATAGCCACTATACTCACCCGCCCCCCCCACCCCCCGCCCTCCAACAAACTCACTTGACTTTTTGGAAGTCACAAGTAATATCCCAATGTGAAGACCGGCAAAGTAATAATTCTGTTTCTCAGCCATTTCCTTGTTCTCCACCACTATCTCTCCAGCATCATTTTCCAGCAGTCCAATGTCCACATTTGCCTGTCTTTTGCCCTTTATATATCGAAAGAATCTCTTCCAGTCTTCCTTTGTATTAATGGCTAGCTTACCTGCAGATCTAATCTTCTCCTTTGTCATTTCTTTCTTTGTTGCCCTCTGTTGGTCTTTGTAAGCTTCCTAATCCTCTGGTTTCCCACTGTCCTTCACCACATTATATGCTTTCTCTTTTGCTTTAATGGTATCCCTGACCTCTCTCATCAGCCATGGTTGCCTCCCTGTACTATGCTACTTTTCCTTCAGGATGAATCTCTGTTGTGTCTCCTGAATTGCTCCCAGAAGCTTCTGCTATTGGTGTTCCACTGTCTTTCCTGCTGGGCTCTTCTCCTGGTCAATTCTACCCAGCACCTCCCTCATGCCTCTGTAGTTGCCTTTATTCAGCTGTAATAATGTTACCTCTGATTCTGTCTTGTCTTTCTCAAAATGCAGAGTACATTCAGTTATATTATGATCACTGCCTCCGAAGGAGTCCTTCACCTTCAGCTCCCTTATAAAGTCTGCCTCATTGCACAACACTAAATCCAGTATTGCCTATTCCCCAGTGGGCTCCACAAGCTGCTCCAAAAAGCCATCTCATAGACATTCCACAAATTCCTTTTCTTGCAATCTACTAGCAACCTAATATTCCCAGTCCTGATATCCTTGCAGCCACATCTCCATGATGCCCACTACGTCATACCCTGCCAACTGTGATCTGTGTCACAGGCTCCTTTACCTTATTAGACAATGTGTATTCAGATAGAACACCTTCAGTCCTGTATTAACCATCCCTCTTCTCATTGTCATTCGTTTGGCCAGTGTACTTAAAGTTTGATTGCTAACTCTTTCCAACATAGTTAAAAATCACACCACACCAGGTTATAGTCCAACATGTTTAATTGGCTCCACTGACGCCTCAGCAGAAGAGCTGGATAATAAGTGTACAGACTTGCATATATGAAAAATAAATTTTGATGTCTGTATTAAAGCAATGTAATGTGTGCACAACAATGGCATGACCAATTGCATAGAGCTCCAAATAATTTTATGAATAAAGTATATTTTTGAAATTTTAAAAAAACATGTTTAATTGGAAGCACTAGCTTTCGGAGCACTGCTCCTTCATCAGGTGGTTGTAGAGCATAAAATTGTAAGACACAGAATTTATAGCAAAAATTTCAGTGTGATGTAACGGAAATTATATGTTGAAAAAGACCTGGATTGTTTGTTAAGTCTCTTATCTGTTAAAGTAACCATATTGGTTTCAGTTCTTTCATATGTAAATCGCAGAACTTTTTTTAAAAGTTACATTCTCAAGTGAACTTTAACAATTGGTTTCACGTCGGCCCAGATAATGCATTCAAGTTGTGAGCTGCCCTGTGTGAGATTGCCTGTGCCATGTGGAAGAGGGGGAGGGGAGGGGGGGGGGTGGGAAGAGTTATGAGTGTGAGTGTGTGTGTGTGTGTGTGTGTGTGTGTGTGTGTGTGTGTGTGTGTGTGTGTGTGTGTAATGGAGTATAAGACGGTATGTGTGGGAGTCTATGAGAAAGGGTCTGCATGAGTGTATGAGTCTGTAGGGGTGTGTGTGTAAGAGCATGTGTAGGAGTGTCTGTATGTGTGTGTGAGTGTGTAGTGCAATGGAGTCACCTGTAGTGTGACAGGAACCCAAGGTCTCGGTTGAGGCCATCCCTATGGGTACCTCAGCCTGGCCACTTTTTGTTGTGGAATTAGAGATCCTCTTCGAAGGAGTGATCACAGTATGGTCGAATTTAGAATACAGGTGGAGAGTGCGTAGATAAATTCCAATACCAGGGCTCTGTGCTTAAACAAGGAAGACTACAATAGAAAGAGGACAATGAAAAGTGGCCGAGCAGAGGATGATAGCCAAATTCGGTACCCATGGGGTTGGCCTCAACCAGGACCTTGGGTTCATGTCACTCCACAGGTGACTGACACACACACACACACACACACACACGTGCAAGTTCTCTCCACTATCCCTGATCAGCCCTACCCTCTCTCTCTCGGACCATCCTTTTGCCCCTCACGTAAGGGTAGTACATCTTAGGGCATTCCTTAATCCTACCTGCTAAAGCTTTCTCGTGCCCCCTTCTACCTCTCCTAAGTCCATTCTTCAGTTCCTTCCTGGCTACCTTGTAACCTTCTAAAGCCCTGTCTGATCCTTGCCTCCTCAACCTTCAGTAACCTTCCTTCTTCCTCTTGACTAGATGTTCCACATCCCTTGTCACCTAAGGTTCCTTCACTCTACCATCCCTTGCTTGCCTCAGTGGGACAAACCTATCCAGCACCATCAGCAAGTGCTCTCTCAACAATCTCCACATTTCTATTGTGCATTTCCCTGATAATATCTTTGCAAATTTAGGCACCCCAGTTCCTGCCTAATAGCATTGTAATTCCCCCTCTCCAATTAAATAATTTCGTATACAGCCTGCTCCTATCTCTCTCCATGAGTAATAAATTATGATTACTATCACCGAACTGCTCTCCTACCAAGAGATCTGACACCTGGCATGGTTCGATGCCAAGTATCAAATCCTATCTGGCCTCAAACACACCTGACAAAATCTCTTTCATCCAAACTATTTTAACTAAGTATCCTTGGCTATCCTTCCACACTATCCACAACGGCATCCATTTTTGTGTCATCTGCAAACTTATTAACCAGACCACCTACATTTTCATTCAAATATATATAAACATTACAAATAACAGAAGTCCTAGTACTGATGTTTGTGGAACACCCACTGGTCACAGAGCTCCAGTCGTAAAAACACCCCTCCACAACTTCTCTGTCTCTGATGAACAAACCAATTTTGCATGCTATTTGCCAACTCACCAAGAATTATATGCGATTTGATCTTCTGAACCAGTCTACCATGCTTTGGTAAAGTCAATATAGACAAACATCTACTGTTTTATCTTCAATTATCTTTGTCACTTCTTCAAAACCCTCAATCAAGTTTGTGAGACAAGACATCCCTTACATAAAGCCATGCCAAATACCCCTAATATGTCCATTCATTTCCAAATGCGAGTAAATCCTGACCCATGGATTTGCTGGATTATCCCTATGGCCTTCGTGAGCAAAGGGACAATATTGGCTAATCTCCAGTCTTCTGGGACATTGTTTGTGATTAAAGAGGATACAAAAATCTCTGTCAAAGCCCTGGCAATCTCCTCCTTTGCTACCTTGAATATTCTGGGATAGATCCCATTACGCCTTGGGAATTTATCTACTTTAAAGCTTTTCAAGATACCCAGCACCACCTCCTCCTTAATATTGACATGCCTTAGTGCATCAATAAACTCCTCTCTAAATGTATCATACATGTTTTTGGCCTTGGTGAATACCAGTGTAAAGTACTCATTAAAGACCTCATCCACTTCCTCCTGCTGCACACACAAATTCTACCCTTTGTCCTAGAGTGGACTTACCCTTTCCTCTAGTTACCCTCTGGCTCCTAATATAGAATCCCTACAGTGCAGAAATAGGCTATTTTGCCCATGGGGACAACATCCCACCCAGACCCAACCCCCTTCCTTATACCCATAATTTTGCATTTCCCATGGCTAATCCACCTAGCCTGCACATCCCTGGACACTATGGGCAATTTTGCATGGCCGATCCACCAACACTGAACATCGTTGGATTGTGGGAGGAAACTGGAACACCTGGCAGAAACCCACACAGGCACAGGGAGTATCTGCAAACTCCATACAGACGATCATCAAAGGCTAGAATCAAACCCAGGTCCCTTATGTTGTGAGACAGTAGTGCTAACCACTGAGCCACCCTGCCACCTATAAGTGTAAAATGCTTTGGGGAATCTACCTTCATGACTTGTTCTAGCCCTCCTAATTTCTTTGTGCTTCCTTTACACTCCTCAAGTATCTTGTTGATTTCCTAAACTTCACTTACGTTTCTTTTTCCTTTTTAACTGAACTTACAAAATTTCTCAACATCTGAGCTTCCTGACTCTTGTCATCTTTATTTTCCATCCTCAGAGGAATATTTTAAGTGTTTAATGAAGTATTATATAAAATGTTGGTTAACAAAGTGAAAACATATGCAGTCGGAGAATGATGATCCAGACCTTCAGTGCCCGCAGACTGTTCCTGTGCTGTCACTCAATAACCTCCCCACAACAACTGTACATTTAGCAGATTTATACTTGCTGATTTCTCTCTTTCTCCCTTCTCACCTCACACATCTGCATATTAAATTGCCTCTGCCACCTGTCTGTATGTTTTATTATCTGCTTGATCGTGAAGCATGCTGTCAAGCTCCACCAGCCTGTGTGTTCCTTGAATGTGCCTTCTAACTCCCTTCTGTCCGACTCAAATGTGTCTTTTAAGCAGATGCTGCAGTTACACAATGGGTGAGTGGACAGACTTGCATTCTCCTACAAAATACAAGGTTACAGCTCCCTTGAAACTGCCATGCTTATCCAACCATTCTGGACTGTGTAACCTATTAACTGTTAAAACATTTGTTAGGCCACAGCGAGAGTATTGTGTATAGTTCTGGAATCCACATTACAGAGGGATGTGAATAGCACTGGAGATGGTGCAGAGGAGCTGTATAAACTTCATGAAATATCTAATACTAACCCTAGTCAAAGATTAAGGGGTAAACCGTTCAGGACTGAGATGAGCAACAATTTCTTTACGCCAAGATATGTGAGCCTGTGGAATTCTCTCCCACAGGAAGCTATTGGGATTTGTCCGTTAGATATATTCAAGAGGAAGCTGGGTGTGAAAGCAAGTGAGGGAGAGTGAAATTGCATGATCAGCCATGATCATATTGAATAGTGATGCAGACTTGAAGGGCCAAATGGCCTATTCCTGCATATACTTTCTAAGTTTTTGTGTTTTCTATGTTTCTGTAAAATTATGAGGGGCATGGACAGGGGAAATAGGAAGAAAGATATCCCCTTGATGGAGGGAAAAATGACTAAGGGATGAGGTGAAAGGTTTAGAGGAGATGTGAGGAAAAGTCTTTTGGCCCAGAGGGTCATGGGAATCTAGAACTCACTGCCTGTAAGGGTGGTAGAGGCAGGAACACTTGTAACATTGAAATACTTCTTCAATGTGTAATTACAGTGCCAAGGTATTCATGACTTTGGGCCAAGTGTTGGAAAATGGAACTCAAATCGTTAGTTTTGGACTGGCACAACAGGCTGAATTATGCAGATAATTGACTTTCTGACTCTATATTTCAATGTTAAATCATGTATTGAAGTAATAAGCCCTAATTTATTGTCTACTGATTGTGTCTAGTATAAGGTCACATCATGCTGGGTGATCTGCAATCGCTGGTCTAGCAGTGTCTCTGCTGTAGAATGTCAGGAGGATAGATTAAACTGACAATCCAGTACTAATGATCCAGCACAGGGAACTGCTTAACCGCAGTGTGTTATAAGTTTTCATTTACTTGTGTAGGTTTTGTTATGCCTCCCATGTCTGTAGGAACACAGTTCATAGAGTCAGAGATGGACAGCACAGAAACAGACCCTTTGGTCCAACCCATCCATGCTGACCAGATATCCCAACCCAATCAAGTCCCACCTGCTAGCACCCGGTCCATATCCCTCCAAACCCTTCCTATTCATATACCCATCCAAATGCCTTTTAAATGCTGCAATTGTACTAGCTTCCGCCACTTCCTCTGGCAGCTCATTCTATATACATGCCACCCTCTGCGTGGTCTCTTTTGTATCTTTCTCCTCTCACCCTAAACCTATGCCCTCTCATTCTGGACTCCCCCATCCCAGGGAAAAGACTTTGTCTATTTATCCTATCCATGCCCCTCATAATTTTACAAATCTCTATAAGGTTACCCTTCAGCCTCTGATGCTCCAGGGAAAACATTCCCAGCCTATTCAACCTCTCCATGTAGCTCAAATCCTCCAACTCTGGCAACATCCTTGTAAATCTTTTGTTTGAATTCACAGGAGTATGATCTTGACATTTGTCCCTATGGCAACCTTAGCCATAAGCAAACAATTATCAGTTTTCTGAGGGCCCATCATTTAGATATTTACAAACAGCTTGGCCGTTGTGGTGACGCTGATGTTTTCCACAAGGTGACGGAGTGAAACGCCTGTCACCACTTGCTGTCTCTACGTGTACATCCTCAGATTCTGGTCTATCAATCACTTCAGATGCACACCTCTGGTTGGAACCCAGGTGGTCTTTATTGTAGTTTGAAGATGCTCCTTACACACAGTCTGCTTGGGTCCGTGCACAGCCCTTTGTAGCTGCATTGGCCTTTGTCTAGTGCACTGCCTATGCCAATTGCCTTTCCTGCCACATTCCTGGCAACATTGATTGATAGGTTGGGACTTCCATGGTGCATGCAGGAAGTCACAACTTCTACATGTTCGGGTGTTCCACAATTCTGTCGACCACTGTGTTTGTACTTAGTCCCTGCACACTTCGTTGGCCCATATCCCTCTAAACCCTTACTATTCATTTAGCCATCCAAATGCCTTTTAAATGTTGCAATTGTACTAGCCTCCACCACTTCCTCTGGCAGCACATTCCATACATGCACCACCCCTCTGCGTAAAACAATTGCCCATTAGGTCCCTTTTAAATTTTTTCCCTCTCACCTCAAACCCAAGCTGTCGAGTTTTGGACCCCCCCCAACCACCCACCCCCAACTCTGGGGAAACAAACTTTACTATTCACCATATCTATGCCCTCAAACTCCTATAAAGTCATCTCTCAGCCTTCAACACTCCAGGGAAAATAGTCCTAGCCTATTCAGACTCTCCCTGTAGCTCAAACCCTTCAGCCCAGCAACATCCTTATAAATGTTTTCTGAACCTTTTCAAGTTGCACGACATCGTTCCTATTCAAGAAGGACGGATACTCAAAAAATGCAGTGCGCAGATTCCTCAAGAAC
The DNA here is from genome assembly GCF_020745735.1 of Hemiscyllium ocellatum. Taxonomy (NCBI): domain Eukaryota; kingdom Metazoa; phylum Chordata; class Chondrichthyes; order Orectolobiformes; family Hemiscylliidae; genus Hemiscyllium; species Hemiscyllium ocellatum. Next base: position 32,416,711 of record NC_083445.1, on the reverse strand, counting down.
AGACCAAGACAAGCAGACCAAACACAGCCAGAAACCCTCACCACCTTAACATACATCAAAGAAGTTTCAGAAATGACAGCCAGACTACTAAGACCCCTCGTGTGGGATATGGTAAATTAATGTTACTTCTGCAATTCTCAATTATAATTTCTGATACAAGGTGAATGAACTCACATCAGTGTGTAATTGTTTCAGCCAGTAGCTGAGTCAACAAGAATGGGAACTATGTGGAGGAAATGCATAATTGTTTTTTTGTATTAGCTAAAAATATATGCAAGAAAGAAATGGAACTGTAAGACAATGGTTAAAAAAAAAGAGGCTTAGTGATAAGATGCTGTGAAGACAGGCCTGTATAAACAGTAGGTACAAACATCTGTTTCCCACTTTTACAGAAACACAGGAACAAACCCCAATTAAAAGAGTCTTCATGATAAGATGCTGAGAGGGGCAGCACAGATGAAGGGAGTAAATAATGGTAAGGCAAGGATGTGCCCACAGCAGGATGAGGTCAAATGGCCTTGAGAACAGGAATAAGCATTTTGCCACAGACAAGGCCGGATAAGACAAGAGATAAACAGGAGTAGTGGGTACCGGTCTTCGGGAAGTGGAGGATGTAAAAGAAAAAAATATGAACGAACCAAATTATATAAATATCAAGTATTTGTTGAATTCAGTGTATTTTGTCCTTGCCTTGTAGACATCACACCCACTTGCAAGTGTGAAATAAAGGGCACTACTGATTCAGATCTTGTCTCGGATTGAAATTATTGAAGTGAGTGGGCTTTGTTTCTCACAACTCGGAATCCTAGTAGCACACAAACCTACCAACACTCTCAAACAAAAACTAACAAACTTAAAAGACCCAGTACAACTCATGGACAAAACCAACGTCATCTAAAAATTCCATGCAAGGACTGCCACAAACTCTACATAGGACAAACAGGAAGAAAGTTAGCCACCAGGATACATGAACACCAGCAAGCCACAAAAGGACACGACCCTCTCTTCCTCGTAGCCCTACACACGGATGAAAAGAAAACACCATTTCGACTGGGACAACATATCTATCCTGGGACAGGCTAAGCAAAAGCATGCCAGAGAATTCTCAGAGGATGGGCAGTCCAACCACAACGCCATAAACAAACACATAGATCTAGATGCCATCTATCGACCCCTCAGAAAATGAACAGGAAATGACATCACCACAAACCCCAGGAACCCCATCCAGGAGAAAGATATAAATAGAAAACAGGAGCCAACAGCTTTGCTTCACTTGGAGGTCACCACTGATGATGTTACCTAGCCAGGTAATGAAACGTCTGGATATCAAACCTACACCCTAAAACGCAACCTGAGCTACAAACCTTGCAATCGTTCCTATAGCATGGAGATCAGAATTGAATGCAGTATTCCAAAAGTGGCCTGAACAGCGTACTGTACGGATGCAACATGACCTCCCAACTCTTATATTCAATGATCTATAAAGGAACGCATACCAAATGCCTTCTTCACAATACTGTCTACCCACAACTCCATTTTCAAGGAATTGTGAACCTGCACTCCAAGATCTCTTTGTTCAGCAACACTCCCAAGGACCCGACCATTAAGTATATTCCTGCCCTGATGTGCCTTTGCACAATGCAGCACCTCACATTTACCTAAATTAAACTCCATCTGCAATCCTCAGCCCATCTGACTAATATCCTGTTGTACTGAGGTAACCTTCTTCACTGTCCACAACACCTCCAAATTTGGTGTCATCTGCAAACTTACTAATCATACCTCCAATGTTCACATCAAAATCATTTACATAAATCTCAAAAAAACAGTGGACCCAGCACTGGTACTTGTGACCCACCACTGGTCACTGGCCTCCAGTCTGCAAAACAACTCTCCACCACCTCCCACTGTCTCCTACTTTCAAGCCAGTTCTGTATCCAAATGGCTTGTTCTCCGTGTATTCCACGTGATGTAACTTTGTTAACCAGTTACCATGCGGAACCTTGTCAAATGTCTTAAGTCTGCGTACATCATGTCCATCACTCTGGTCTCACCAATCATCTTTGTTACTTCTTCAAAAAACTCAAATCAAGTTCGTGAGATTTGATTTCCCATGCAAAAAGTCATGTTGACTATCCCTACTCAGTCCTTGACTTTCCAAATACGTGGAAATCCTATCCTCAACAGCTAGCCCACCACCAATGTCAGGCTCACCGGCCTATAGCTCCTTGACTTCTCCTTACCACCTTCCTCAAATAATGTCGGGCCCTTAGCCTATCTTTCAGCACTTCACCTGTGACTATCGATGATCCAAATATCTCAGCAAGCAGCCCAGCAATCACTTCCCTAGTTTTCCATAGAGTTCTAGGGTATAAGGTGAGGTGCCGGAAGACTGGAGGTTGACAAACATGGTGCCACTGTTTAAGAAGGGCAGTAAAAACAAGCCAGGGATTTATAGACTGGTGAGCCTGACCTCAGTGGTGGGCAAGTTGTTGGAGGGAATCCGGAGGGACAGGATGTACATGTATTTGGAAAGGCAAGGACTGATTCAGGAAAGCTAACATGGCTTTGAGCGTGGGAAATCATGTTGCTTGTCATCTGCGTGTGTGGCTACTAAGGATAACTGGTCGTGTAATTTCGTGGCTAGTTGGTGTTCATGGATGCAGATCGTTAGCTGTCTTCCTGTTTGTCCTATGTAGTGTTTTGTACAGGATTTTGTATACTACATTGGTTTAACTGGGACAACACTACTATTATAGGACAAGCCAAACAGAGAACAGTCAGGGAATTCCTAGAGGCATGGCACTCATCCAATGATTCAATCAACAAGCACATCGACCTGGACCCAATCTACCGGCCACTGCAGCGGACAGCTGGAATTGACAACTGGAAGCGGCAGATTAAAACCACTATAAATGCCGGAGAAAAGATCACAGAAGCGCTTCACAGGAGGCTCCCAAACACTGAGGATGTCACCTAGACAGGGGACGAAACGTCTGCAACACAAATTCCCAGCTTGGCGAACACAACCACAACAACGAGCACCCGAGCTACAAATCTTCGCACAAACTTTGTCCTTTATAAATGCCTCCAGCATTTTTCCCATGACTGAGGTCAGAGTAACTGATCTATAATTCTCTGTTTTCTCTCTCTCTCTTTTCTTAAAAAATGGGACAACATTAGCCACCCTCCAATCTGCAGGAACTGATCCTGAATCGATAGAACATTGGAAAATGATCACTAATTCATCAACGATTTCTAGAGCCACCTCTGTCAGTACCCCTGGGATGTAGACCATCAGGTCCCGGGGACTTATCAGCCTTCAGACCTAACAGTCTCTCCAACACCATTTCCTGCCGAATATAAATTCCCTTCAGTTCAGGTCCTTCAGCCACTATTACATCTGGGAGATGGCTCATGTCTTCCGCAGTGAAGACAGATCTGAAGTACCAATTCAACTCTTCTGCCATTTCTTTGTTCCCCGTAATAAATTCACCCGTTTCTGTCTTCAAGGGCCCAACTTTAGTCTAAACCATTGTTTTTCTTTTCACATACCTAAAAAAGCCTTTACTATCCTCCTTTATATTTTTGGCCAGTTTACCTTCACACCTTAGTTTTTCTTTGCGTATTACCTTTTTAGTTATCCACTGTTGTTCTTTAAAACCTTCCCAGTCCTCAGATTTCCTAATGGAGGCTTTGGAGATGGTACAGAATAGATTTACCAGGATGCTGCCTGGACCCGAAGGTATGAAATGAGGCTAGAAAAATTCATGTTTTTTTTGAGCAGCGGAGGCTAAGGGGAGACACAACAGAAATCTATAAAAAATTGTGAGATGCATACAGTTGACGGTCAGAGTATTTTTTTCCCAGTGTTGAAATATCCAATACTGAAGGTGAAAGGCATATTTTGGACCAGTCCAGACCCATCAAAACATTAAGAAGGGAGTCCACACCCTAACTTTGCTGGTTGTTTGAAACAGGTGTAATGTGGATAGTCCAGGTGAGAGGCTGCTGGTGAAACCATTCAGTTTTAAGCAAACCAGAAATTATTTACAAGATCACTGAATGAAAAGCGAAGAAAATAGAATACAGAATAACAATCTATGCGAAAACCTAACAGATTATCCCAACTTAATGATGCTGTTCCCCATATTCACAACAATCCTCATAAAGACCTTTGGCACAAAAGGAAAAATCGAACACAGGGTCTTACAAGAGAGAAGTCAGAGAGAGACCGGCATGGACCGGCTTCTTTGGTTCCAGCAGCTTTTACAGCACTACTGCTAAAATCCAAACCAAACCAGAGTAAAGCTGAGCTGGGAGAACAGGCCACTCCCTTTTCAAGTTTTTGAAACAAAAACCCTGTAAAATGAAAGCCTGTTGCCCGAGGCCATATCTGTTACCTATAACCAAACTGGCCCTATGACCCTTCAACTTAGACTTTTCAGAGTCTGTGCCTTTTGCGACCGGTCTGGAAAAAAAAACAAGGACAACATAACCTTGTCAAAGGAGTAACTTCATCACAGGGGGAAAGTTCAAAGGAGATGTGAGGGGTAAGTTTTTTTTACGCTAAGTTGTAAGAGTCTGGAACGCCCTGCCTGGCATGGTGTTCCAGGCAGATACGATAAAGACGTTGAAGGGACTTTGAGATAAGTAATGAATATACAAGGAATGGAGGTATATGGACCAAGGGCAAGTAAAAGGGATAATTAACTTGGCTTCATGTTCGGCACATCATGTACTGAACAGCCTGTTTCCATATTATACAGCTCGATGTTTGCAGCGACTCACTGAGCATTTTAATTTTCCTTATAATACTGCACAGTTAAATAATGATCAAATGCTTGTGTGTGTCTCAAAAGAAACTTCCACCTCTTCCAGGCTGTGCATTCTGTAACTACTTACTGCATAAAATTTATTTTCTCATCTTGCATTTGTTTCTCTTACAAATCACTTTAAATCTGTGCCCTCTGGTTCTCAATGCAATCACAAACAGGAAGTTTTTCTCCATTCGCTCTGTCCCCTTACGATTCTGAAAACTTCCTTTGAATCTTTTCCTCTGAAATGAAAACAGTTCTATTTTCTCTCATCTATCCTCATAGCTCATTTTTTACATTCAGGAACTACTCTTGGTATGTGCACCCACATCCCCTCCAATACATCTGTATTTGTGTAATGCAGCAAATAACATAGTACACAATAACCAAAATGCATTTCAGGTTCAGCACAACCTCCCTGCTCTTGTATGCTATGCCCCCATTAATGAAGCCTAGAATATTGTATGCTTTATAATGCTCTACCTGTCCTGCCATCTTTAATAATGCATTAACTGGCATGGATGTGATAAGCCAAAGGGTGTTTTTTGTGTTGTAGTTCTCTGTGACTTTATGCACATGCACCCAGATTGCTTTACTTTTGCACACCCATGAGAATAGTTCCCTTTATTTTGTACCCCTTCACATTCTTTTTATTGAAATTATTCTGCCACATATTCAACCCACACCAGCAATTGTTCTACATCCTTTTGAAGTTTCTGCTTTTAAATGTCTCAAATTTTGCATCATCCACAAACTCTGAACTTAACTCTTCTGCGTTGAGAACAAGTCATTTGTGTATTAGAAAATGCAAAGATCCCAAGACTGTTCACTGCAGAAACTTCATAAACTTTCCCCTAGCCCAATAAATACACATTAACCATTATTTACCACTTACTACCATTGGTAAATTGTGTACCCAGATTGTTACAAGGAGTAAGTGAGGACTGCAGATGCCGGAGATCAGAGTTGAAAGTGGGGTGGCTGTGCTTTTCCAGCAACACACTCTTGACCCCGATATTGTTACTGCCCTTCTTATGGATAGTTTTGAATGTTCATCTTTAATATTTAGAACATTTAAATGTCTATTCCCAGAAACCTAGCTCCATTATTGATTTACATTGATTGGAAAAAGCAGTGGCGAACTGTTTAGGTAATATTTCAATATCCCTAAAATCATCTATTTCCCAGTTCAGCTTTGGTTTATTTTGGTCATAATACAGTAAGTTAGCACTAGGTCATTATACCCATTGGACTGATAGACAACAATAGATCCAGATTCTGGATTAGTGGTGCTGGAAGAGCACAGCAGTTCGGGCAGCATCCAAGGAGCAGCGAAATTGACGTTTCGGGCAAAAGCCCTTCAGTCAAGGTTAAACAGAAATAGGTAACAGGTTAGTATGATCAACATGTGAGAAACTAAGCTCACACACTTCAATAATCTCAGTCCGAGACAAAATCTGAATCAGTGTGTTTTGTCACATCTCAAATAATTCAATAAGGGTTGTGAGACATGACCTGACAAAGCCATGCTGACTGTCTCCAATCAAAGTATGGTTTTTGATGTAATCATAAATCCTGTGTCTCAGAATCTTCTCCAATAATTTGCTCCCCACAGACATAAGACTGACTGCTCTAATTCCAAGGGTTATTCCTAAACCATTTCCTCAAAAGGGAATAACATTTGCCACCCTCCAATCATTTGGTGTTACTCCCATGGATAGTGAGAATGCCAAAGGTGCAGCAATCTCTTCTCTCGCTTCCTGTAAAACCTTGGGTATATCACATCTGGTCTAGAGGACTTACCTATTCTTATGTCTTTCAGAAAATTCCAGCACATCCTCCTCCTTAATGTCAATCTGTTTGAGCATAACGCCCTGTTTCATGTGGTCCTCACAAATGACAAGGTCTCTCTCAGTAGTGAATACTGAAGCAAAGCATTTATTAAGGACCTCCTTACATCCTCTGACTCCAAGGATATGTTTCTTCCACTATCCCTGATTGGCCCTAACCTCACTCTGGCCATCCTCTTGTTCCTCACATATGTGTAGAACAGCTTGGGACTTTCCTTAACCCTACCCGCCAAGGCTTTTTCATGCCCCCTTCTAGCTCTCCTAAGTCAGTTCCTTGCTGGCTCCTTTTTAACTTTCTGGAACCCTGACTCAACCTTAAGTCAGCTTCCTTCTTCCTCTTGACTAGATATTCCACATCTCTTGTCATTCAAGGTTCCTTCACCCTACCATCCCTTCATTGCTTCTTTGGGACAAACCTATCCAGAACTCGCAGCAAGTGCTCCCTAAACAACCTCCACGTTTTGTCATGCATTTCCATGAGAATATCTGTTCTCAGATATGTATTAACTATGGTCTGTTGCGAATGTACATTTTGTTCATTGGTGGTTACACGCTGTCTTAGGTAATATTTATTTTGTCCCTGGAACTCTAGATCCGGGAATATTTTGAATTAAGTCAACGTTTTAGAAATCCATGGTGATTTGAAAGTATAGTCTGTGCCTGCATCAGTGTGGATCATGCATGGTTAATGTAATGTCCTTTTGAGGAATTATCACTCCTAGTGTAAGGCAGAATCTGCCAGGAAATGTTGACTTAGAAATTTGGGTTATAAAGTTTGGTAAAATTTATCTCTTGGAATTGGAATTCATCACATTTTCTGGCCAGAATGAATTTCCAAAAACTGTTTTAACAGGTAAGCTAATCCTTAATTCTGGATGATACGATTTTCTCATTGTAAATATAGTTTGTAAAAATTGGAATTTTGGAAATGCAATCCTGTTTGGACTAAATTTTGGTAAAATGTTCTAAAATCTGTGGAAACTGATGAAGACTTGGGGTGACGTTGAACAATATTTGAGTATTGAAGGAGATGCTGGGATACTTGTCCTCGTAGGTGCTATTGTAGATCTATTATCAGTGATAATAGAAATCTCTTTAGGTTATTCTTTTAAAAAAAACTCCCCCTCCTCTGGAAAGAAAAAATAGTCTACTGCTATGGAATTAAGATGTAAGGTGTTTCAGGCAGTATACATAGATATGGAGGGTGATGACTTCTTGACCCTTTCAGGTAGGTTCATGTGCAAATATAACATCTACTCAAGAGTATTTAATGAAGACGATTATGGTAGCCAAAGAAGCAGTCATTTACATTTTTTTTGGTATGTCTGTACAATAGAATTACTGGACAGATTGACATGATAATTCGAATCATAATCTGTTCAGTCACTTTGTTAATTTGAGATAAAATTTATGCAGTAAATGACATTTTATTCAGTTTTAAGTTTGTCATATTTTTGTGAATGTAAAAATAGGCATGATAAATCAATTATCTTGAAGGATATAAATTAATATGTCTGTGCTCGCAGACATGAAAATATTAATTTCCCATGTGGCTTGGCCATATTAATTCATATTTCTAGGTTTGGTGCCTTTTTAAAATCTGCGGAATTAATAAAAGTTAACTTGGAGTGCCAGTAGTGTAAATCAGACCTCCAGCAGTTAAGAATGCTTTAAATTGCTTTTAGTTTCTCTTGGAAGGCCGTGGAAATGGAAATTTTATATGGTATAAAATGGATTGCTGATTTGTTGGATCCATGCTTTGCGCAGTTGGCATAGCCCATTTACATCTGAGATATGTTAGGTGGTTTAATTAACTAACTAGATTTATGTTAGTGATCCACAGGAAGTATTGCACAAGTGTTTCAGACTAATTTGGAATTCTGTAACATATTTGAAGGAATACTTGTAATTTAATATCTGAGTGGAATTTAAGTTACTTTAATGCAGACTAAATATTGGTTAGTGTGCACATAATAGGACAATCCTGAGACAATTTTCTGTATACAACCCTAAGAATTTGAATCATTTTGTGATGTTAAAGTCTGTTTGTTCTTATTAATTAACTGAAATGTCTCAGCCACTTGTTCAGTTTCCATCTCTCAATTCGAGAATATGGTTCTATTATTTTACACCATTTGAATTAATACTGAATTACAAAATCAGATATAATTGGCAAGTTTAATTGGTTTTTCAATCTTTTTATACTTTGCCAGTGACCTGTGTCATTGCCTCATGCTTAATTTGAAGCATGGCTGTTATGATTAATGTTCATCTGGACCATTCCTTAAAACAAATTGAGCATTGTACATGCAATTGGCATTAGAAGTAAAGTCAATAAAAGGGAAAGTGTAGGATACAGAGCGAGAAAAAACATAAGGAGAGTGAGACTTGCTGTGTTCCTTATGTAAAAAACTGACACTGAAATAACAGGTTGAATAACCTTCTGTGCTGTAACTATTTTGATTGTGTGTGAAATTATAAGTTTGCTCAAGAGTAGGAATACTGTAATTGTTGGATTTGGAGATGCCGGTGTTGGACTGGGGTGTACAAAGTTAAAAATCACACAACACCAGGTTATAGTCCAACAGGTTTAATTGGAAGCACACTAGCTTCCGGAGCGACACTCCATCAGGTGATAGTGGAGGGCTCGATCGTAACACAGAAGTTTTCGCAGAAATTTGCAGTGTGATGTCACTGAAATTATACAATGAAAAATTAATTGTCTGTTAAGCCTTTCATCTGTTAGATAGTTTCACTTCTTTCATGTGGAAATCACAAAACCTTTTTTTCAAAGTTGCATTCTCAGGTTAGCTGTTAACAATGGTGATAGCTAGACAATATGTTGAAGGTGTTGGCCCCCTGTATTCTCTGTCTATGATCTGATGTTTAGATTGTTATCTCACTTTTTAGATTAGAATCAGAGTTTTACATAAATTCATGCAGTTTTTGAGCTCAGAGTTCTACATGAATGTATGCAGTTTTTGAGCAAAGTGCAATGTAACTCTGCAAGTACAAATTCACCCCACACAATATATGTGTGCATGTGGGTCTTTGTCTGTCTATATGTCTGCCTGTCTGGGGTGGGGGTTGAGAGTGTGAGTGTGTGTGTATGTATGTAGTGCAATGGTGATCACCTGTAATGTGACATGAACCCAAGGTCCCGGTTGAGGCCCTCCCTATAGGTACCGACCTTAGCTATCAGCCTCTGCTCGGCCACTTTCCTCTGCTGCCTGTCCCGAAGTCCACCTTGGGGGATGGTCACCCGAAATTCCGAGGCTGAATGTCCAGGACCACTGAAGTATTCCCCAACTGGGAGGGAACCCACCTATCTGTTGATTGTTGTGCGGTGCCCATTCATCCATTGTCATAGCCTTTGCTCGGTTTCCCCAATGTACCTTGCCTCCGGGCATCCTTGCCTACAACGTATAAGATAGACAACGTTGGCTGAGTCACATGAGTACCTGCCATGTACAAGGTGGGAGGTGTTCCCATGCATAATAGTGGTATCTATGTCCACAATCTGACACGTCTTGCAGCGTCCACCATGACAGGCTTGAATGGAGTTGTCCTGAGAGCCAGGCAGTTTGCTATGAACAATGATCTGTTTGAGGTTTGGCGGTTGTTTAAAGGCAAGTAGTGGAGGTGTGGGGAAGGTCTTGGTGAGGTGCTCATCCTCATTGATAATGTGTTGCAGGTCACGAAGAATATGGTGTAATTTTTCAGCCTCTGGGAAGTACTGAACAACAAAGGGTACCCTGTCAGTTGCAGCTGAGCAGAGGCTGATAGCTAAGTTCGGTACCCATAGGGAGGGCCTCAACCTGGGTTCATGTCACATTACAGGTGATCACCATTGCACTATACACAGACTCTCTCACATACACAGGTACACACAGACGCGCATACAGACACCCACACACACCCTTATTGACACATAAATTCCCACACTCACACATGTACCCCCTCACAGACTTAAGACACTCTGCACTCACTATACACACACACACACACACACACACACACACACACACACACACACACACACACACACACACACTTTCTCACACTCACAACCCCACCCCAGATAGACAGACAGACACACACACACGCACACAGATAAGGACCCACATGCACACATATATTTTGTGGGGTGAATTTGTACTTGCAGAGTTACATTGCACTTTGCTCAAAAACTGCATACATTCATGTAGAACTCTGAGCTCAAAAACTGCATGAATTTATGTAAAACTCTGTTATCTCACTTTTTAGATTAGAATCAATCTAAACATCAGATCATAGACAGAGAATACAGGGGGCTAACACCTTCAACATATTGTCTAGCTATCACCATTGTTAACAGCTAACCCGAGAATGCAACTTTTAAAAAAAGGTTTTGTGATTTCCACATGAAAGAAGTGAAACTATCACTGTATTCTAACAGATGAAAGGCTTAACAGACAACCAATTTTTCGATGTATAATTTCAGTTACATCACACTGCTTAAATGTTCGCTATAAATTCTGTGTTACGATCGAGCCCTCCACAATCACCTGATGAAGGGGTGTCGCTCCAAAAGCTAGTGTGCTTCCAATTAAACCTGTTGGACTATAACCTGGTGTTGTGTAATTGTTGGAGTTATGTTTAAGAAATTCTCGAATATACAGCTATCTCTGGATGTATGAAGGCATGAATTCTCTTGGATATTCAAATTGAATGTATTTATGATAGGACAAAAAGGAAAATTTAAAACACTGAAAGCATAAGTGGAAAAAAAGTCACTCTTGGGGAATTGCAACATTGGACATGAACAAACAGATCAGCAGACAAAATAGCAGATGCAGTGGGTCAATTGAAAATTTTAGAACAGAACAAGAATGAATTAACTTATTTTAAAATTTAGAAAATTGAAAATTGAAGTGCTATAAATGTGGCTAATGACTAAATTTATTATTTAAATGCTAATTATTATATTATGTATGTGACATTTAAGTCTTGATTCTGTACCCTCTGTGTAGGTCAGGAAACTAGGGACCTGAGATATGGCCTCTTGTGAACAGGCAGTAAACCTAATTTGAAAGATAAATTGTGAGAAAAAAGTGGAAAATATTAATTCACGAGTGGAAAGATAAAGCCGATAATAAATGGCCAGATACCTTCCTGACTAGTTGGAGAAATAATGCATGTGATAGAGGGATAGAGGTATGTCCAGCAGATGGAACTCTCAAAAGCTGGGAGACATTAAAAGCTGAGTGCGAATGGGTAGATGGGAGACCGTGGAAGCCATTTCCTGGGCTGTGGCTTCTCTCCCGGTTAAAAAATCATTTTGCTGGAGGGCCCCTCACCCAGCAGAAGAATAGTACTTGGCATGTAGCTATGAGAGGCTGTCCCCCACATAGCTTAGATCCTCTCTCATTGTGATGCATTGCTTTTGTGTGTAGCTTAGTTGCTCAAAGGCACCTCCTCTTTTGTCAATTATCTTCTCTCTCTCTACGATATATTGCCAGTGTGTGTTACTCTAATTAAGGACAGCCGTCCTGTGTTTCTCACGGATCTTTATAAACAGCAGTTAGGTGATAACTTCCAGTCCTGTTTACTTGCAGAATGTGTAGCATCTTTTAGGGCTGACCCTGAGAGCTGACCCCTGATTCGGTACCTCCTTGAACCATCCTGATACATTGTAATTAATGGTCAGCCTGTGTTTTAGCCCTGCCTTATTTTCTTTTTACTCTTGCAACTTTCTGCTGTAATTCGGAATCCCATCGAGCCACTGTTAGGATGGAGGATATCTTGTAATAAACTGGTTAATGCCCAAGGTCTGCGCCTCGAGATTTTCGTCAAAAAAGTAAAAAAGGAAACAGGAGAAACAGTGGAAGGACACTAAGGCTAAGGAAGATTTTTAAAAAGGGTTAAAGCAACAGCTCTGTAAAAGGATTTAAGTTCTACTTGGGATCCCAAGCTCAGGTCTGGCATACCGACTTTTGTTGATGAGAGGGATTATACCAACAGCGATGAGAAATGAGGATGTTCTCCTAGATTGCCTGCTCGGAGAAAGTGAGGACTGCAGATGCTGGAGATCAGAGCTGAAAAAAGTATTGCTGGAAAGGCGCAGCAGGTCAGGCAGCATCCAAGGAGCAGGAGAATCAACGTTTCGGGCATAAGCCCTTCATCAGAAATGAGGAGGCTAAGATAAAAGGTAGGGAGGAGGGTCTTTGGGGAGGGGCGTTGGGAATGCGATAGGTGGAAGGAGGTTAAGGTGAGGGTGATAGGCCGGAGAGGGGTGGGGGGCGGAGAGGTCGGAAGAAGATTGCAGGTCAAGAAGGCGGTGCTGAGTCTGAGGGTTGGGACTGAGATAAGGTGGAGGGAGGGGAAATGAAGAAGCTGGAGAAATCTGTATTCATCCCTTGTGGTTGGAGGGTACCTTGGCGGAAGATGAGGCGCTCTTCCTCCAGGCGTCGTGTTGCCATGGTCTGGCAATGGAGGAGGCCAAAGACCTGCATGTCCTTGGCGGAGTGGGAGGGGGAGTTCGTGTTCAGCCACAGGACGGTTGGGTTGGTTGGTGCGGGTCTCCCAGAGGTATTCTCTGAAACGTTCCGCAAGTAGGCGGCCTGTCTCCCCAATGTAGAAGAGGCCACATCGGGTGCAGCAGATGCAGCAAATGATGTGTGTGGAGGTGCAGGTGAATTTGTGACGAATATGGAAGGATCCCTTAGGGCCTTGGAGGGAAGTGAAGGGGGAGGTGTGGGCACAAGTTTTGCATTTCCTGCGGTTGCAGGGGAAGGTGCCAGGAGTGGAGGTTGGGTTGGTGGGGGGTGTGGACCTGACGAGGGAGTCGCGGAGGGAGTGGTATTTCTGGAATGCTGATAGGGGAGGGGAGGGAAATATATCCTTGGTGGTGGGGTCTCTTTGGAGGTGGCAGAAATGACGAAGGATGATATGATGTATCTGAAGGTTGGTGGGGTGGTAGGTGAGGACCAGTGGAGTTCTGTCCTGGTGGCGATTGGAGGGGTGTGGTTCAAGGGCGGAGGAGCGGGAAGTGGAGAAGATGTGGTAGAGAGCATCCTCATACACGTCTGAGGGGAAATTGAGGTCTTTGAAGAAGGAGGCCATCTGGGTTGTTCGGTATTGCAATTGGTCCCCCTGGGAGCAGATGCGGCAGTGGCGAAGGAATTGGGAATATGGGATGGCGTTTTTGCAGGGGGCAGGGTGGGAGGAGATGTAATCTAGGTAGCTGTGGGAGTTGGTCGGTTTATAGTAAACGTCTATGCTGAGTTGGTCGCTCGAGATAGAAATGGAGAGGTCTAGGAAGGGGAGAGAGGAAGGAGTCTAGGTTGAGGTAAATTTGAGGTCGGGGTGGAAGGTGTTAGTAAAGTGGATGAACTGTTCAACCTCCTCGTGGGAGCACGAGGTAGCGCCGATCCACTCATCGATGTAGCGGAGGAAAAGGTGAGGGGTGGTGCCAGTGTAGCTGCGGAAGGTGGACTGTTCCACATATCCACGTCCCGCTCCTCTGCCCTTGAACCACACCCCTCCAATCGCTATCAGGACAGAACCCCACTGGTCCTCACCTACCACCCATCAACCTCCAGATACATCGTATCATCCTTCGTCATTTCCGCCACCTCCAAACAGACCCCACCACCAAGGATATACTTCCCTCCCCTCCCCTATCAGTGTTCTGGAAAGACCACTCCCTCCGTAACTCCCTCGTCAGGTCCACACTCCCCACCAACCCAACCTCCACTCTGGCACCTTCCCCTGCAACCGCAGGAAATGCAAAACATGCGCCCACACCTCCCCCCTCACTTCCCTCCAAGGCCCCAAGGGATCCTTCCATATCCGCCACAAATTCACCTGCACCTCCACACACATCATTTACTGCATCCGCTGCACACGATGTGGCCTCTTCTACATTGGGGAGACAGGCCGCCTACTTGCGGAACATTTCAGAGAATACCTCTGGGACACCAGCACCAACCAATCCAACTGCCCTGTGGCTGAACACTTTAACTCCCCCTCCCACTCCGCCAAGGACATGCAGGTCTTTGGCCTCCTCCATCGCCAGACCATGGCAACACGACGCCTGGAGGAAGAGCGCCTCATCTTCCACCTGGAACTCTCCAACCACAAGGGATGAATACAGATTTCTCCAGCTTCCGCATTTCCCTCCCCCCACCTTATCTCAGTCCAAACCCTCAGACTCAGCACCGCCTTCTTGACCTGCAATCTTCTTCCCGACCTCTCCGCCACTACTCCCTCTCCAGCCTATCACCCTCACCTTAATCTCCTTCCACCTATTGCATTCCCAATGCCCTTCCAAGTCCCTCCTCCCTACCTTTTATCTTAGATTGCCCGCTCCCCCGTTTGCCTGTCTATTCCTACTGCACCCTCCCCGCCGCTGTACCAGCTCCCAAGGAATTCAATGTGGCTGAACGAGCAAAAATAAACCCCAGAAAACATGTTGGAAAGAAATCCTCTCATGAGGATTCTGAGGATGACCAGTCCGACCTTTGTGCTGAGTTTAGTGGATTCCAGGTTGGTCCCCAATTGCAGTGCCCAATACGACAGTTACCAAATCCCAAAGCACTAATATTTGTGAGGAATCAACAATTGGAGGTTTTTCCCAGAAACATCAAGAAATGATAATGAACCAAACCCCTGACTGCAAGGTGAAACCAGTCCAATTTGGTCAACACGTCCAAAGGACAATACAGATGTGTAATGCCACTCCTCAGGACTTGTTTGCTCTTTACTGTATGATCTTGTCCCTGAAGAAGTTGAAAAATGTGGTGCTGGAAAAACACAGTAGGCCAGACAGCATCTGAGGAGCAGGAAAATTGACGTTTCGGGCATAAGCCTTTCTTCAGGAAATACCTGAAATGTCAATTTTCCTGCTCCTCGGATGCTGCCTGGCCTGCTGTGTTTTTCCAGCACCACATTTTTCAACTCTGGTACTCCAGCATCTGCAGTCCTCACTTTCTCCTCCCCTGAAGAAGTTACCACGTGGCAAGAACAGATGGGCTAGGGTGGTGCGGGGCCAATTCTCAGTTATGAGGATTTGAAGAAGCGATTCCCTAAAAATGATGCTCAGGTAGACAACTTAATCTAGTCATTAGAATGAGCCTTTCAACAACCTGGAAACATTAGTAAAGTTCTGGAATGCAAACCCAAACCTGGGGAGTCAGGAGGTGATTATTGGAAGCGGTTTGTTGCCTGGTAGGGAACATTTGCAGCTGATCAAGCCTTTAATCAAGAAGATGACTCAACTTTGTTTAATGCTATGCTTTGTCAATGTTTTCTTTCTGGTGTCACTGACCTGATCCAGGCAACCAAAATGAACAGGTCCAAGAATTCCCAGTCGCAAATGAAGTGAGCAGTGGTCTTCTACTGAGATGGCCTGAATGAGCCCAAATCATGATCCAAATTACAGGTAAAAACCAAATATGTTCAGCGACCTCGTGATCCCTATATACCCCGTCTGACAACCCCGACAAGGTTGATTGGGACCAGGATACTCGCTTGGGGCGGACCCTTCCTCAGATGCCCACCTAGCGACCACTGCTGAGTAACCCTTTCCCAGGGGGACTCTGGAAAAGGGGTTAGGCATGCCCCAGTACGACACCTTAGGCACTGGGAACAACAGAGCGAAAATCCCCCAGGGGCGATTGGCAGGCCCTTGTTTTAACTGTGAGAGATATGGCCATTGGAGAGCAAAGCATCCTTATCATGACCTTGGAACTACCGCGGGAATGGACAGTAATATGGTATGTAGATGATTTGCTTGTTGTCAGCAACAGCATGTCCAGATGTGAAACCAATACCGCAGTTTTATTGAATGTCTTGCCTTCCCTAGCACAAAAAGCTGAGTTTCTTTAAAGGGAAAATCAGAAAATATATATACTGACTCTCATTATGCTTTTAGCATGGCCCATGATTACGGAGCCTTTTGGGAAAATGGAGGATTTTTAACTTCCGCGGAACAATCTATTAGTAATGCTGTTTTTGTGCATAAGCTTTGCAGGCTTTGCAATTGCCAGCCAGTTCAGCCGTAATCACTGGTGTAACCGATACAGTCTCCAAAGGCAATGAGTGGGTAGACTTTGCTGCAATGCAGATGGCCTTACACCCTGTACTTCTGGTCCCATTGGGTTCCCAGCAAAACCCGGTTAGAAACCGTGTAAGGATGGGTATGCCAGACCTGGGTAAGATACAGAAATTACAGGGGGACACCCTTGTCAAGAACTCAAATGGGGTGCTTTGACAGGTCTAATATGCCCAAGTCAAAGTTATCGTGACCTCTATGCTGATTATTGGGCATCGGAAGATGCCACTGTTATCGATTAAGCAACCCAGAGAGTGTGCTCTATCCCCATGCACCTGAATGTTTGATTAAGGGCTGTCTTCTGGGACACAGAGACTGGAGCTCACCATATTGGCAACTCTATTTATGGAGGAGGCCAGGGGAGGAACGTTGCTGGGTTCAGGGCTCAGTGGGTATCATGAAGGAGGCTTAGAAGACACACTGGAAGAGAATAAAGACTGTAGGAAGAAATGAGGTATAGTCACCGATAGGACAGGTGAGGTGGGAGCAGTGGTATTTAAATTTGTGTGAATGTTTGTTATTTTGTCAGGAAGAGTCACAAACAGTGATTGCAGAGAATGTAAATGTCAGAATTCTGTACAACAAAGAGTCATAGAGATATACAGCATGGCAACAGACTCTTTGCTCCATCTCATCCATGACAACCAGATATCCTAAACTAATCTAGTCCCATTTGTCAACACTTGGCCAATATCCCTCTTAAGTCGAAAAGTGTGGCACTGGAAAAGCACAGCAGGTCAGGCAGCTTCCACGCAGCAGGAGAATCAAGGTGTTGGGCATAACCCCTTCTACACTTTCTCCTAGTCGCCGTAACCTTACTGCGAAACCTCTTCCACACTTTCTCCTACTCGTAGAGTCATAGAGATATATAGCATGGAAACAGACCCTTCAGTCCAACTCGTCCATGCCGACCAGATATCCCAACCCAATCTAGCCCCACCTGCCAGCACCCGGCCCACATCCCTCCAGACACTTCCTATTCATATATCCATCCAAATGTCTCTTAAATGTTGCAATTGCACCAGCCTCCACCACTTCCTCTGGCAGCTCATTCCATACACGAACCAGCCTCTGTGTGAAAAAGTTGCCCCTTAGGTCTCTTTTATATTTTTCCTCTCTTACCCTAAAACTGTGCCCTCTAGTTCTAGACTCCCTGACTCCAGGGAAAAGACTTTGTCTATTTATCCTATCCATGTCCCTGATAATTTTTAAATTCCATAAGGTCATCCGTCAGCCTCCGATGCTCCAGGGAAAACAGCCCCAGCCTGTTCAGCCTCTCCCCATAGCTTACTGTAAACTTACTATGAAACCTCATCCACACTTTCTCTTAGTCACTGTAGCCTTACTGTGAAACCTCTTCCACAAAATCTCTTCCACACTTTCTTGTAGTCACTGTAAACGTACTGTGAAGCCTCTTCCAAGAATGCCCACCCTGAAGAAGTTCTCCCATTTTCTCCATATCCGTCTAAACACTTCCTATTCATATATCCAGCCTGATGCCTTTTAAATGTTATAATTCTGTGAGACTCCACCACCTTCTGTGGGAGGTCTTTCTATACATGCACCACCCTTTGCATGTAAAAGTTGCCCCTGAGGTCCCTCTTAAATTTTTCCTCTCTCACCCAAAACTGATGTCCTTGGGTTCTGGACTCCCTCACCCCAGTTAAAAGACCTTGCCTATTTACGCTATCCATGCCCCTCAAGATTTTATAAACCTCCATAAGGTCACTCCTCAAAAACATGGAAATTCAGAAAATTAGCAAGATAAACTATGCTGTGTATTATTTGCAAATTTCAAACAGTGAGATGTTAAAACTCATTTACTAGAAAGGGAGCATATGCAAGTTGATAACTTCTAAATAAAAGAGGAAAGCACAGCATTCAGTGATCACAAGGTACAGCTACATTGTTTCCACAGGGTTCCAAAATCATGTACAACCCCAAATGTGTATCTGCTCTCAGTGTAAATATTCACTGTCTTTCCCAAGCCAATTTACAGGCCTCAATCAAGGCAATCAGCTCCGCTGCTTGTGATGACAGATGAGAAGGGAGTGGTCCCGCTTCGACTATCTCGTATGTAGTCACTACAGCATACCCAACACAAGTCTGGTCCGTCTCCTTGCTCCTGAATGCTAACCCATCCACAAAAAACTACATATCCGGATTCTGAAGTGGTGAATCCTGCAAATCTGGTCTGGGGCTACAAATTTCATTCGTTACAGCAACACAATCGTGTAGGTCTCCATTTCCTTCTGTGGGGACAAGGCTAGCAGGGTTTAGGACGTTACATCATTTTATTGTAATGTTAGGCATCTCCAATAACACAGTATTGTATATCAGCCAACGTGCAGCCGACATGTGTGCTGTCTTTTGATCAGGAAGCAGTAATGATACTGCAGAATCGCTGATCCTGGGGTTAACAAGAGTCTCCAGACTCCTGCGTAGAGCCTCGTTATATAATAGTGGGGGGTGAAAGTATATAATTTCCCTCTGAATGAAAAAGCAAACCAGAATTGACTATCTGGTACACTAAAGAAGGCATTTGCTAAATCTACATCAGAGAACCATTTGCTGTCCGGTGGAATTTGAGCTAATATAGTAGAGGTGTTGGGAACATTTGAGGCACATGGGGAAACGGCATTATTGATTGCCTGCAGGTCTTGAACAAACTTCCATTCCTCTGGTTCACTGGGAATGTTTGCCTTTTTGACCGGATAAATGGGGTTTCTCACTGGTGAGTTTTCACAGGGGATTTTCACTCCAGCCTTTAGGAGGGATCCAAAGACTGGAATAATTCCTTCTATGGCCTCGGGTTTTAACGGGGATTGTGCTCTGCAAGGATGATACTCAGACTTTGGGGTTAACCTTATGGGTTCACAGCCCCATATGAGCCCACATCATGTTTGCCTTTTGCCCACAACTCAGTAGGGACCGTTTTTAATCTTTGGTCTGAGACTTCTATCTTAGAGGAAATGCCAGGCAATCCCCCTAGCTTTTCAGGGCTAGCGGGGGTTACCTGGACTGTCCTATGTTCCTGAGTTAGCCAATTTAGTTTCTTCTTATATGTCCGCATATCTGCACTGAACCAGACACCCACATCATCTCTTACCACCCAATCTTTCATTCTTTGTGCTTTTAGCACCCATGGTCCCAAATCTGCCACCTGTTACCAGACGCCTTCGCCAGTGACACGTGAGGAGCGGTGCCTTCCACATCAAAAAGATGGGGTCTACCTGTTGTTTCAGATAACTTGTGCAGTCAGTGTGAACTTACCTATCTGTGATCACTCCAATAAAATTTGCACAGTAACAACTGACCTCTTCAACCAATCCTTCACCTGGTTTGTCAGGACAGTCATGGTGTATGTGTGCTGTTCAGTGCAGCATATCTCCAGCAAGAAAATCGGTGTTAATAGGATTAACATGGTTGCTTGTTTCCAGGGTGAGTGAATCGCTCACTGAAATTATCGCTCTCTGGCTTAATCGCCACTCATAGACATACATCGGTGTTGTAGATCATATTTTACAGCCTGCACTGGTAAATCTGCCCTTTGAATTACCTGCAAGCCAGTTGGAGTACTAAGCAAGTCCAACCCCAGTCTCCCTATGAGATCCCAACCCATCAGATTTAAAGGACAAAATTCCGATAACAAGGAGGAGAATTGGAATGTTTCCCCATTACTAGTTTCAACAATAGGGGTACAGAAAATCTCTCCTGCACCATGACTCCTGATGCATCCACTGTGTTCAGGAACTTTTCACTCATCTTTATTTTCGTTGATTGTCTAAACTGGCTTAATTTAAGGACTGAGTGTGTTGCCCCTGTATCTACCACAAAGATAACTGATGTACCTTCCACATATAACATAGAGGTAGGCATCAACTTCTATGCATCATTGTGATATTGGACATACTGTCCACACTTCACAATCTCAGCACTCAACATAGAGGTGTGACATGTCTCAGTGCCCATAAGGTTAGTAGAAGAGATTAGCATAAGCAAGCTTTCATTGTCAAGCATAAAGGAAAGAGGCTTACCTGTACCTTGTGGGCTGCCCACTTCCAACTCAGCCTTACCCTGTCAGTCACCCTGTCGCTCAGCCTCCAGGGCCGATTGGGGCTGTCTGTGTGGGCACTGTCTTGCCCAGTGGTCCATTCTCCACAAACAAAGCACCAGCCAGATCTACCTCTGCCCGTGCCTCTACCCCTCTCTTTTTCAGCTGCACCTCCCTCCTACAGCTGGGCAACCATCTGCATCAGCTTTACGTGCTTGCTGTTCCATCTTTAGTTTCCACTTACCCTTCTCATGGATAAGCAATTTTTCAGCATGTATCGCATGCTGTTCTATCAAATTCAGCTTTCCCGTGTCCCAGGTAATGTGTCCTTTACCTTTTTCGCTATTTCGTCCTTCATTCCATTGATGAAGCTGTTCCTCAGGTGTGCTTCATATGCCGTGATTTCTGCCGCAGTTATGCCGTCGGGTGGTCTCAGTCCACTATGGGTGTTATGGACTTCAGTGAGGCGCGTAAGGTACTGGGACACTGTGTCTCTCCTTCCCATTGTTTACACATTGCTATTTTGATATTGTCCATTCGTACTGGGAATGCCTCCCTACAGGCGGTTGCCAGCGCTGCAACAAAAGCACTAAAGTCTCCGTTCTGCTCTGTGGGTTGGCTACTGTTGTGTGGACTTTTGCAGCTGACTTTGGTGACATCGGTACCTAGTTTTCGTCCCAGGAGATGTCTCATCTCATGTGACATGGGACGGAACTCAGTACAGAGCTTTGTCACTTCTTCAGCGAACTTATTACCTCCAACCTTGCGTGGGTCAGGCAACTGCCCATAGGCACTTTCCAGATCCTTCATGGTCCATGGCTGGTGGATCAACACTGGATACCCTTCTGGACCTGCAACTTCAACCTTTGAGGCTTGCAGAACTACCTGGTTAGGTGATCGTATGTCAGTATCCTCACCGTCTGACTCATCATCCATCATGGGGAGATCACGAGCAGGCCCTGGATGCCTTTCCGTCTTGGAGTGGCAGTTGCCATTTTGGGCTTCTTGCTTCAGTTGGTTGCGGGTCCGATTTGCTATCAGTAATCTAGCAGACGCTGACTTGGAACCTTCGCCAGGCAGATCCCGTAGGGGGGCTGCAGGTCTCGGAGGGCAGTCACTAAGGTCAGGATCTGAAACAGACTTAAGACACCGTACAGCTCTTCGTTAGGTTGTTTTCTGCACGCATCTGCATGTGCACTGGTATTTGTATGTGTATTTGATCTTTTCCTTAGTTGAGATTTCCTTTCTCTGATATCAGCCTCAGCCTTCCACATGTTATAAGCACTCCAATTCACAGGTTCTATTTTTCCCTTCATTTTCTCCTTCTCTCTATCCTCCACCCTCAACCTCAATATTTCCAGCTGTCTTTTACTAAAACTTCCTCCCTCCAGAAAACCACATTCCTTGATCCACAATTCTAACTGCTTTACAGACTCTGGGCCGTAATTATTAAGCATGTATTGGGTTTTTGGGTGGTCATTCCAAGTCCTGTGAGGACTCTCCTTTTGCTCTTGCCGGAGCCTATTTTTAGTATAACTGGAAAAGTGTTTAGAGCTCTCTCTCTCTCGCACGGTACCATTATCATTTCCCTTTGACATGCTTTCTTACATCCGGAAGTCCCCTCTCACATTGTGCGTGTCCACCTCAATGCTTTGGTTTTCGTAAACCAAGAAACCACGTATCCAATATGTCTTTAGCGAGTCCAACTCAGCCAATGGCAGTTCCAAGTCTAAAACCACCCTTAAACTTGCTGTCTCCTAAACACTCTAGAGACAACAATCCCTTTCCCTTGTGTTTTGCTCTAATACCACACGAGAGTTCACTGAACCCTTTTCCTGTTGTATTTATTCTTTTAGAATGAGTCTCTAGGTAAGATTATTTAAGCCACGACTCTTACCCCAAGCCTATTTGATTTGAACACCAGCGCTGGGGCGATCTACAGATTCCCAGTCCTCTCACGCAAAAGGACCAATTCAGTGCTCAAGATAAAGTGAAAGACCTTCAAGGCGCTGGCACCTACACCTGCTGGGAATCTTCAGAATCCCACCCAGTCGCGGGGTCCCAGGCCGAGCTCCCAAGTTTACTGTCATGGAAATTAAATCAACTTGACGCAATTGTTAGCAAGAGCAAAGAAAGGAGCTTTAATTAAATTCTGAAGAATTTGACCCAATATATTTAGCCAGATGCCTCAATGCTCGGGGTACCTGAGCACTGTTCAGATACTCGCCTTATACTGTTTCTTATCATGCTCTCAAGGGCAAAGGCTGGGAAAATTCAAGTTGTTATTCTCTCATCCCCTGGTCTTGGATATAACAGTTCTTCAGCTTTCGCTGAGTTTAACTGTCACAAAGTCGAGTTGAATGTTTACAAAATTCATCGAGACAAGCTGACTGCAAACCTCATCAAAGTATTGTTTACAAAGCTCAGCACAGCATTAAATTTTAGAAAGGCATTCTCTTTCAAATTTCACAGTAAATGTAAAATTTCTTAATTTTCCATTACAGATGGGAACGTCACAAAGATTTACCAGACTTCTGGGATGGCCAGACTAAAATAAGATGAGAGACTGGATCGGTTATAACTATATTAACTTCAATTTAGAAAAAATAAAGGATGATCTCACAAAAAACTATTAAAATTCTAACAAAGCTAGACAGGGCATATGTAGGAAGGATGTTCCCAATGACTGGGAGGGTCCATTACCAGAGGTCAGTGTTTAACAACATAGGGCTGGACATTCGGGACTGAGATGAGACAAAATCTTTTCACCCAGAGAGTGGTGATCCTGTGAAATTCTCTATCACAAAAAGCAGTTCCAGTCAAACATTGAATATTTTCAAGGAGGAGTTACATAGAGTTTTCAGGGTGAAAGGAATCAAAGAATATGGAGGAAAATGGAAACAGGGTACTGAGTTACACACTGAGCCATAATCACATTAAATGGCAGAGCAGGTATGAAAGGGGACTATGTGTCTAATTCCTGCTGCTATTTTCTGCATTTCTGTTACTTTTTGACAAGTCTAGACTTGACCTTTGAGAAAATGCTGGTGAGTTACAATGAGGTCATATTGGAAACTAGTTGACGAATCTGCATCACAGCTCATTGCTTGCTTTGAATATAAATTACTCAGGAAGGGCGGGGTTCATTTTCAATATTTCATCCTGAATCATGTACCCTTACTGCATTGTGTACTGTGCTGGTTTAGTATTGGTCCACTGTTTTGTTGGGAATATGCTGCAAGGAAAGGGAATGCAATTGATTCAAGTCATACAAAGTTCAATAATTTCATCCATTTTCAGCAGCTTTGAAGCATTTGTATTCACTGCAGATCATAAAATGTGCTGGAATTACAATGTCTTGTCACAAACATGCTCAGATCATTCTGTTTTCAGTTGCTAATTTTCCAATATTTGGTCTTTGACAAGCCTCAGCCCTGAGTTACAAACCCATTGATCTAATTCGGTATCCCTGCTAACTGGGGTCTCCCAGGAAAGGGGAGGTGCTGGAGTACATGCAGATGGCAGGGACACAGAACGGGATTGGGAGGGCTGTCAGGCATTTGGGTAAGGAGGAAGAATTGGGAGGCAGAGGTGGAGGGCAAAGGGGAGGAGAATGATCCCTTGCTGCAGCTCATCTCTCTGAAGTTGGAGTGAAGTGGGCTTTTCTGTCCACACGCACACAGCTAAATGAGCAAGAATGGTTCAAAACCCATTCCATTCCTTGAAGGATGAGGAGAGGTGTAATGAATTTTAAATGATGTGGAGGTGCTGGTGTTAGACTTGGGTGCACAAAGTTAAAAATGACACAACAGCAGGTTATAGTTCAGCAGGTTTATTTGGAAGCGCGAGCTTTCAGAGCGCTGCTCCTTCATCAGGTAGCTGTGGAGCAGGATCGTAAGACACAGAATTTATAGCAAAAGATCAGTGTCATGAAATTGATACAATATATTGAACAAACCTGAATTTTAAACAGCACAACATGTTTAAGATCCCTTTAGTTCTTTTGCTGCAATGGGATTGGGATGGTGAGTGAAAGGAACAGGACATTTCAATGCACAAACATTCTCTTAACATTCCAGAAAACTGGAATAAAAATAGAAAGTGCTGGATAAACTCAGCAGCATTTATGGAGAGCCACACAGATTTAATGTTTTGAGTCCAGAATGACTACTTCAGAACTGAAATATTAATTCTTTGACTCTTCACTGATGCTGCCAGTCCATCTGATTTTCTCTGTTCTTATTTCACATCTCCGGCATCCACAGTACACCGTAATTATTGATCTGATTCAACATGATATATATTCCTATACTATGTGAATTTTTACATTACTTATTGAGATAAACGGGAATAGCCTGATGGCTTTCAGTGGGACTTTGGAACATTATGGTCAGAAGAGTGAGGGAGACCCCTTGCTACTCCCTTCTGTCAATCCCAGCTTAGAATTGCTTGTTTAATGTACAGACTGAACATTTCAAAAGTGATTTGCTTCCCTCCCTGTGCACTGGTGGAACATTAAGGACAATTAAACTGTGCTGGCTTTTCACAGATCCAAGGTTGAGAGGAATCACATGGTAGATCATTCCATTCTCCATCTCTGTGTATTTCTGCACAGTCTTCATTAGACTTATTATTTGGTTCACCTGTTGCCCAAAATCTAAAAAAAAGATGAGAATACAATTCATGATAAGAATTCATACTGCAAGTTAATGCAAAATCCCCATGCGAGTCCAACAGTTAAACTTCTAAAAATGGCTGAGTATGCCTTTCGTTTGTACTAAACCACAGTAGGGTAACTGAATGGATTCACTGGCATTGACCTGGCACCAGAAAAGACAATAGTTTACCTAGCCTTACCAACCTTGAAAATTCCTCCTCCCTAACATTTGGGCTGAGGGTGTGGTGTGGGGGTGCAGACCCAAAGTTGTCTCTCGGACTAGTCAAGCAATAGCATGTGCTCATCTTACTCACAGAACCCCAACATCCTAATACCATCATCAACAGAATATGGTATTTGCCTGTTCCACATTTAGGTCAGACACTTTCATGACAGCACACTGATTTCTGATTGCGAAATAATCTTGGAAAGTCCTCACCAGTTTGTCCAGTCAAACATTGTGTGTGTGTGTGTGTGTGTGTGTGTGTGTGGTGGGGGAGTAGGTGAGGATCTATGCCCAGAGCTGAGAGTGAATCACTAAGACCTCTGCTGACTGAGCTTGCCATTTACATAGTGGCTAGAATGAGCCTGTTGCAAGTGATGTGTGTTCCATCAAGAGGCAAAATCAACTTAACTTTCACCTCCCCAAGCTACGGATGCATCTATCCATGACAGTTAGTTAAGAGCAAAAGGATTCAATACTTAAAACTGGGCATCAGAGAGTTGCTATGGACCATCAACAGCAGCTGAACCTTATGGCTGGCAGATTGTACAATGCGGGTAAAAAATGAGGTCTGCAGATGCTGGAGATCACAGCTGAAAATGTGTTGCTGGTTAAAGCACAGCAGGTTAGGCAGCATCCAAGGAATAGGAAATCCGACGTTTCGGGCATAAGCCCTTCATCAGGAATGAGTGTTGCTGGTTAAAGCACAGCAGGTTAGGCAGCATGCAAGAAATAGGAAATCCGACGTTTCGGGCATAAGCCCTTCATCAGGAATGGTTGATCTCTGTCCCCGCCCCTAACGCCGCCCCCACCCCCAGCTCCAGTCCCACACCAGGTCCTAGCTCCTAGCCATGCCGGATCTTCACCATCCCTCCAGACCTCCCCCTCTCCAAGGATGAAAGATCAGTCGTCAGCAGGGGCCTCACCTTCATTCCCCTACGCCCTCGGATCAATGAGTTCAACACGCGGCGAGATATTGAACAATTCTTCCGCCGCCTTCGCCTCCATGCCTACTTTCACAACCAAGACTCCCGCCCACCCTCTGACGACCCCTTCTCCCGCCTCCAACGCACCCCAGCATTCCTGATGAAGGGCTTATGCCCGAAACGTCGGATTTCCTATTCCTTGGATGCTGCCTAACCTGCTGTGCTTTAACCAGCAACACATTTTCAGAGTGTACAATGCGGGAGGCATACTGTAAGTAGCACCTGGCCTATCAGAAATTTGACAAATTTGTGAAGCTACAATGCAGGATACAGAACGTGCAGACCAGAGAATGAAAGACATGATAGACAGTAGTAAGTGATCGCAACAACCAATAAATCAAATCTAATGAAAGAAAAATACTACAAATCTGGAAATCTGAAACAAACATACAGAATGATGGAGAAGTAGCAAATATGATCGCTTCAGTTAAGAATGAAGGGATACAGAAAACAGGGATCAATAGGCCATGTAGTTTGACATCTCGCATGGACACGGTGTCAGTCAGAATTCATCATGAAGGAGGTTATTACTGGGCACTTCCAAGAAATAAAACCAGAAAATATTGGAGAAATTCAACAAGTCTGACAGAATCTCTGGAGAAAGAAATACACTTGGTGTCTCTCTCCACAATGCTACCAGACCTGCTGAATTTCTCCAGCATTCTTTGTTTAGGCCAGCTTGAAGCTCTGTAGTCCCACCACATATAGTCATGAATGGTGGTGGACATCAAACAACTTGCTGAAGGAGGTGGCGAGAAATACAGAGTGAGTAATCCATCTCATCCACCTCCAGTGGCCACCAACATCACAGCTGCTGGTCTTCAGCCAATTTGATTCACTCCACATGATATCAAGGAATGGTCAGAGATTATAGATATGCAAAGACTATGGGCCCTAACTTTCTGGCAACAGTACTGAAAACTTGTGCCGCAGAACTACAATTGTACGAGTCAAGCTCTTCCAATAAAGAAGAAATTATCTGCTAGAAAAATTAATGCTTAATCAACAGCATTTTGTTTAGTGCAGTCAAAGATTATTTTAAAATGTAACGTCTCAAAGTATTACCGGTGCAGCTAATCACTGATATTCGAAGTTTTCAAGTCATTATCAGTGTCTACAAAGATTGTAACAGTATCTAACTTTCTGTCAGTCATCCACAGTCTCTTTCAAGTAAGACAATGGTTTAAATATCCATTTCTTACTTTCAAATTTCCTTTGCCCAAAACAAAGATTTGCTCAGTTTCATTTCAAACACCTAAATACTGCTTCCTGCTCTAACTGTGGTAGAAGAGCAGGAAGACAGTGAAGATACACTGTCACTCAATCTTACAAATACAGCCATCAGCTCAAAGATAGACACAATGAGCAACTTAAAAGGTACAAGAGAATTAGGATCTGCAAATGGTGAAACATTGCTGTTGGGTCTGAGAGAATGGAAATCTCAGTTCCCAGCTCACGAAAAGGTGAGTTTAGCCTTTGCTATGGCTGTAGAACACCCAGAAGAGGACCTCAGTGTCCAGACTATAGAGGAAGAGTGATGGTTATACATTCTAAAGTGCTTAGGGAATGGAGAATCCTGCCAGAAAGCCTGCATCCAAATTTCAAGGTGCATTGAAGAATCTGGTACTAACTTGGCACAGGGCTTTGTGCAGAGATTGAGCCTCATTCCTGTCAGCAAAGATTAGATAATCACCTTCGTTAACAAATCTGTGGAGTCAAACAGGGTCCGGAATCCTTGCAACACATATACCATTGTTCCAATAGCTTTGTGTGACTGTAGGATCTCAGACAGATGTTGTCATGGCTCTAAATACCAGGACATAATGCAACTCTAGCAAAGCTCGGGAAAAAGCTGTTCTCTATCAAGTGTGTACCCTAATAGGCTCTGCCATTATGGTGCCTGTTGAAAATAGCTACTTTTACTCTTCCCTTCCTCTTCTAGCAGCTTGTCATGCTCTGCCTGGCCTCTCCTCACTGTCCCGATCGTGTGAGGAATAGACACTGCAAAGGCAGCACTAGTTTATGAACAATCCTTCACTCACCAAAATAAAATCAGCCAGATCACTTTATACTCTAGTAAAACATTTTAAAAGCCCTGAAATTCACTGGAAAATGCATAGACTTGTAGCAATGTGCTGAATAAATATTCCAACAACTGACCTGTAATTAGTTGTTGATCTTCTTAATGAATACTGCAGGGAGGTGCTGCATGCCACTGAGGGTGTGCTCAGATGTGGGAGTTTCAGAGGATGGAGGCTGGAGCTCTGGATGAGCTACATCATGATCTGTCTACTCGAAACAAAATTGGTGTACACCGATGTGCGTGTACACAAACTCTCTTATCAACACAGCAGTCAGCACTCTCGACAAGTGAGTGGGCATACACCAGAGATGTCATTTTGCAACTTAAAGGGATCTCATAGTGCCCCTTAGATGGCTTCTGTCCTGCCTGGCTTCACTTCATTTATCTCTAATTTTCCAGCTTAACGAAATAGCTGAATCTAAACTTCAAAACACATTCAGCTTTCTGTTTTGTGTCTAATGTCCCAAATAATGTCAAATATATACAATCAGACTGTGAGCTCACTTTACAGAAGAAGTATAATCCATTCCGTCCACCCAGCGCCAATCACCTTCAGAGATAGAATCAGTGAGTCCAATCCAGCGATTTTTCCTTTGAAACCACGTTTTTATAAACGCCTGCCAAGTAAATAAAAGAGTTTTTGCTTTAAATGGAATAAAGCAGGTTGTAAGTAATGTAAGTAATGTAACTCTCTACTTGACAATCTTCTATCTGAAAACTCAACACATTTAGTTTAAACTAGCCTCGCTCTATGAAACAGCAGTGATGAGTACAAGTCTGTTTCTATGAACGATTAAATACTTCTTTCTTCTTATTCTATTTTCTATTCAATCAAGCGATGTGGGTAGTAATTGTTGATCATCTCTAATTGCTGGTCGTGAGCCACCTTTGAGAATGGCAGCAGTCGAAGAGGAGTAGTTGAAGGATTTTAACCAAGCATGAGTGAAGGACCATCAATATAGCTCCAGTTCAGGATGGTGTGGTTCTTGGAGAGAAATTTGCCAGTGTTAGCCTGAAAATTTCACAGGTTTGGAAGATAGAGTGTGATGAGTTTCTGCAGAAAACCTTGTCAATGTTGACAGTTGACTGCTGAAAGTGATGACGTGATGTCAATCAGCAACAACAAAGGCTACTTTATCTTGGATGGTGTCAAGCTTCTTGAGCACTGTTGGAACTGCATTCATCCAGACAAGTGGGGAACATTCCATCACACTCCTGACTTGAACTTTGTAGACAGTCTTTGGAGAGTTGGGAGGTGCTTGCTGAAGGATTCATAGGGTCATAAAAGGATATTTGGCCTACCATTTCTTTGCTGACCAAGAAGCTTAACACTACACTTGTTCCATTTTACCTGCACTTGGTCCATAGCCTACTATGCTCTGGTCCTTTGAAGTGCTCATCTAGATATTTCTTAGATGTTGCAAGCATACCTGCCTTCATCACTCCCTCGGGCAGCATGTTCCAAATTTCTACCACCCTCTGGATAAAAAAAATCAATTCTCAAAATCCCTCTAAATGACTTAGTTCTCACCTTAAACTTATACCCTCTGATCTTAGTCAAGTCTGCAGAGGGCAAAGATTCCCCAGTCCATGCTCCTCACAATTTTGTTACTAGCCTCATAACTGAGATTTTGCACCCCCAGGCAACATCCTGGTAAATCTCTTCTGCACTGAGTCCAGTGCAGTGACGTCATTCCAATAGTGTGATGACCAGAACTGCACACAGTATTCCATCTGTGGCTGAAACAATGTCTTATGAAGTTGTAAGGAGACTTCCTTGCTCCTACATTCTATACCCCAGATAATGAAGGCAAGCATCCCGTATGTCATCTTCACTACCTGTCTACCTGTGCTGACACCTTCAGGGATCTCTGGACTTGTACACCAAGGTCTCTTTGTCTCTTAGTACTCCCTGGGGACTTACCATTCATAACTTTCCTTGATTAGACTTCCCAAAATGCAAGAGGTCACACCTGACAAGATCAAATTCCATTTGCCATTGCTCTCCCCAATTTACCAGTTGATCAATATCAGACTGTAGCCTGAGAACATCCTCCTCACTATCCACAATTTTCATGTCATCAGCAAACTCACTAATTATACCTTCTATTATTGCATCTAAGTCATTCATGAACATGACAAATAGCAATGATCTCAGCATCAATGTCTGTGGTACACCACTGGTCACAGGTTTGTAATCACAAAATTATCCCTCCATCATGACTCTTTGCCACTACAATGCAAGCCAATTTTGACTCAAGTTTGCCAATTTGCCTTGTACCTCTTGAGCTCTTCCTTCTTGGACCACCCTTCCATATGGTACATTGGAAAAGGCCTCACTGAAGTCCATGACATCATCTGCACGATTTTCAGCAACATAATTAGCCACCTTGTCAAAAACCTCAACTAAACCAGTCAGACAAGATCTCTCTCCAACAAATCCACACCAACTATCCCTGATCAACCCCTTCTTTTCCAATTAATCCTGTTGTTCAGAATTGTTTCCAATAATTTCCCTACCATTCTCAAGCGACTAACTAGTCTATAATTACCTGGGCTACCCCTGAGGAACTTTTTGAACAAAGGAATTACATTAGTTCCTTTCCTGTCATCTGGCACTTCACCTGTGGCCAATGAAGTGACGCATGTATGGAATGAGCTGCCAGAGGAAGTGATGGAGGCTGATACAATTACAACACTTAAAAGGCATCTGGATGGGTATATGAAAAGGAAGGGTTTGGAGGGCCAAGTGCTAGGAAACTTGATTGGGTTAGGATATCTAGTCGGCAAGGACAAATTGAACTGAAGAGTCTGTTTCCCTCCTGTACATCTCTATGACTCTAAATTTCTGATACTGGTCAGAGATGTGTAGGTTAGGTACATTAATCGGGGAAATATAGAGTAGGGGAATGAATCTGGGTGGGTTACTCTTCGGAAGGTCGGTGAGGACTTGGTGGGCCAAAGGGCCACATTCTATACTGCACCCACCTCAACAATGTCCGCTGGCAGCTCATGCCAGATGCATACCACCCTCTGTGTAAAAACGCTGCCCGTCAGGTTCCCTTTTATTTTTTCCCCTATAAACTTAAACTGATGCCCTCTTGTTCTCGATTCCACAACCCTGGTGAAAGGACTGAGTGTATTCACTCTACCCATGCCTCTCATGATCTTATACACTTCTGTAAGATCCCCCTCAGTCTCAGTTTTAAAGGAAAAGGTCTTAGCTTGTCCAACCTCTTTCTATAACTCTGATCATTGAGTCCTGACAACACCCTTGTAAATTTCTTCTGCACTGTTTCTAGTTTCCATCCTTCCCATAGCAAGGTGACCAAAACTGAACACAATACTCCAAGTGTGGCCTCATCAGCTTCCTGTAAAACTGCAACTTGACATTTATGGGAGTGAAATATTTCAGTATGAATAGAGAAAGGGGGGGTGGGTGGTGGCA
This sequence comes from Hemiscyllium ocellatum, assembly GCF_020745735.1. Classification (NCBI taxonomy): domain Eukaryota; kingdom Metazoa; phylum Chordata; class Chondrichthyes; order Orectolobiformes; family Hemiscylliidae; genus Hemiscyllium; species Hemiscyllium ocellatum. The sequence continues at coordinate 32,384,497 of NC_083445.1, read as the reverse complement.
TTGTTAGTCAAGGACAGTATTACGTTGGCAGAAAGGATGTTGAGGACTCGTCCACTGAAGTAATATGGGCTGATGTTAGAAACAGCAAAAGAGAGGTCACCCAGTTGGGAGTTTCCTAACAGCCCCTGAATAGTTCCAGAGATGGAGGGGAAAGGATAGCAAAGATGATTCTGGATAGGAGCGAGAGTAACAGGGTAGTTGTTATGGGGTCTTTAACTTTCCAAATATTGACTGGAAATGCTATAGCTCGAGTAATTTAGATGGGTCTGATTTTGTCCAATGTGTGCAGGAGGGTTTGCTGACACAGTATGTAGAGAGGGGAACATTAGGTCTGCAGATGATGGAGATCAGAGTCGGGAATGTGTTGCTGGAAAAGCACAGCAGGTCAGGCAGCATCTGAGGAGCAGGAGAATTGACATTTTGGGAGGGTGCCCTTCATCAGGAATCATCAGCAATCAAGCCTTCCTGATGAAGGGCACCAGCCCGAAACTTCAATTCTCCTGCTCCTCAGATGCTGCCTGACCTGCTGTGCTTTTCCAGCAACACACTCTCGACAGATTGTAGACAGGCCAACAAGAGGCGAGGCTATATTGGATTTGGTACTGGGTAATGAACCCGGCCAGGTGTTAGATTTAGAGGTAGGAGAGCACATTGGTAATAGTGACCACAATTTGGTTATGTTCACTTTAGTGATGGAAAAGGATATTTATATGCCACAGAGCAAGCATTATAGATGGGGGAAAGGCAATTATGTTGTAATTAGGCAAGATTTAGGATGCGAAGGATGGGAAAGAAAACTGCAGGGGATAGGCACAATTGAAATGTGGAACTTATTCAAAGAACAGCTAATGCGTGTCCTTGATAAGTATGTATCTTGCAGGCAGAGAGGAAGTGGTCGAGCGAAGAAGTTGAATCTCTTGTCAAGAGGAGGGCGATGAAGGCTTATGTTAGGATGAGACATGAAGGCTCAGTTCAGTCACTTGAGAGTTACAAGTTAGCCAGGAAAGACCTAAAGAGAGAGAGAGGATCAAGGGAAACCCTAAACTTTCTCTTGGTATATCAGGAACAAAATAATAACAACCAGAATAAGGAGGATAGGGGGAAGTTGTCCATGGAGTTAAAGGAGATAGGGGAAGTGCTAAATGAATATTTTTCATCAGTCTTCACACTGGAAGAAGACAATGTTGTCGAGGAGAATACTGAGATACAGGCTACGAGACTAATGGGATTGGGGTTCACAAGGAGGTATTAGTAATTCTGGAAAGTGTAAAAATAGATAAGTCCCCTGGGCTGGATGGGATTTATTTGATTATATATAGGATTCTTTAGGAAACCAGGCATGTGATTGCAAGCCTTTGGCTTTGATCTTTATGTCATCATTGTCTACAGCTATAGTGCTAGAAGACTGGATAGCAAATGTTGTTCCCTTGTTCAAGAAGGGGAGTGGAGGTAACCCTGGTAATCCAAATGCTCAACACTGCACTCAAGGTCAAGAGCAAACCAGGCAGACATGATCATGTATGGTCACAGGAGGAGGTAGCACTCCTGAGAGAATTAGATGTGAGATTTGCAGGATGCAAATTGCTTAATAAATCGATCACCAACATCCTTAAAACAGAAACACCCAATCAAATCTCAGACAAATGCAGAACCTTGCAAACACCTTGACGGAGGTCCAAACCCCAAACAAGTCGAGCATAACTAATGACTCGCACGAATAGGAGCAGAGAGTGTCCAGAATAATTCCAATGATGCAAACCTGTGCCAAAGACCCAGCTGCAGAACACCAGCCTCAATCCCTAAGCATGAGACAGAGATGACCAGCTAACACAAGCTGAGGAGCTCTTGAGTGTGAGGAATGACCCGGACACTCTTGCCCCAGCGGTTGGACTGATGGAAAGTATTGCTGATCTACTAATGAATAGTAGAGAGAGACAGAAATAAATGGAATAAGCCTCAAAAAGGCCGGGCTGAAAAAGACACAAAGACCGGTAACAGTACCAGGGCAAAGAAAAGATGGGCAGCATGTAGAGTGCTGTTTAGAGCGACATAGCAGCTCTACAAAATCAACCGGTGCCAGCTAGCTCATGAGATCATAGGGACTCTAAAGAGGAACTGGAAAAATGTTTCCGTGAGAAACTGTCAGTACCAAACTATAAATCAAATATCAGAAAGTACACCCCATTTACCGGGAACGTAGATAACAAATCCTTGATGAAACCCATAGAGGTAGAAGAGGTTGAGGCAGCCATCAAAGGGTTAGACAAGCACAGTGCCACTGGACCAAATGGCCTGAAACTGAGTGATATACAATCAATCCACAAGGAGGAGGAAACTCGTCTACCAGTACTCTTCTCCCTGTGGCTCAAATCCAGCACAATACCTGAATCACTGAAAGAGTTGAACAGTCTTGATTCCTAAGTGCAAGGTTAAGGACCGCCTAAAAACATTGACAATTGGCGGCTGATAACTGTTGGTCCGATGCTGCAATGATTGTTCATGAAAATAATGGCAAAATTCTTCAGTGAAACAGTCAAATTTAACACTAGGCAAAAGGGGATTTTAGCAGCCATTCCCAGATGCAATGAAAACACTGTCATCCTCAAGAACATCATTAAGGGAGCAAAGTATAACCACAAGGACTTCGCAGTTGTCTTTGTTGATTTGGCGAAAGTATTCAACTCGGTTGAGCACAAGCTACTACAAAAATCTTTACAAAGGGCACAACTTCCCAAAGTCTTTGTAGGTCTGATCAAGGATCTCTACACTGGCAACACAACCATGGTGGAAGGGAACAGTAACTGTCCTACCCCAATAAACATTGAGAGGGGCATAAAACAGGGTGACCTACTCTCACCAATGTTATTTAACATCGCTCTGGATCCTCTGGTTTACTGTCTGGAGTGGGCCAACTCAGGGGTTGCCATGCCCCTCGGCGACAGAAGAGTCAACTGTTCAGCTTTGGCCTTCACGGATGACATAGTCCTTCTGAGTGACTCTCACACATGTATGACGAGGAATCTGAAGCTGCTCCAGTCATATTGTGACCAGATGGGTCTCAACATTAACATTGTGAAGACAAAGGGCTTCCACTTTATGTTTAAGAGGAAGACTTTCCTATACAACCACTTTGATAACTGGAAGCTATGCAACAAATCTATAGCTTATATACCCCCAGGGGATACAGAGAAATTCCTGGGTGCCCGTATCGATCTGTGGCCGAGTGTGTAAGAAGGAGAATGGGAGGAGAGGCTTACGACCTGGGTTAAAGGAATACAGGCAGCATCTCTCCAACCAAGGCGATGGCTGGAGATCCTAAAAACTCATGTCATCCCCAGATTGTATTACCATTTGATCCTATCCCAAGCATCTCAGTGCACACTTATAAAACTGGACCAGATCATCCGTAACGCCACAAAAGAATTCCTCCACCTTCCACCTCATAGCGCTGATGGAGTGCTGTATGCCAGCAACAGGAACAGCAGTTGAGGCATCCCAAAACTGGAGGTGCAAATTTCATCCGCAATTGTCCACAAACGCGAGGCACTTGAGATATCCAGAGATTTGATAATTCAGGCCTCCTTTCAGTATAGAGGAGAGTGCAACAAAGGCACTGTTGTGGGACAGCGCAAGCTCAAAGTCCTGAAAGAAATTGAAAATTTCCTACCTAGCAGCCAAAACGGCAGCGAAGGGGAAATGGATCCGCTGACTCACATCCAGGCCATTATGCCAGCATTCCAAGAGATGAACGCTGGGCGACAAAAACCGCCCAACAGGTATGCAGGGTGGAGAGAGTGGGAATTTGAAAAGTGGCAAAAGCTGGAATGTCAAGGGGCAGGCATTCAGTATTTCAGAGATGAGAGGATCGCTGACTGTTAGCTGAAATCAACAACCCAACAGAAATCCTCACAGTTTATAAAACAGCCTGCTCTTGCAGAGAAATCTATCTCTGACAAGAGCCACCCTATCAACGGGAAGACCAAATAGAAACAAAACTTGCCGAAGGTGTGAGATGGCAATCGAGACTATCTCACACATCTCAGGATGCTGTCTATTTGTCAAAAACACTCAGATAAAATGCTTTAATAAGATCACAGACCAACTGCAGAAGCATGTCAGTAAGTACAGCTGGACATCATACGTTGAACCCAGGTTATTTGCAAAAGACTGGTCACTGTGGAAACCCGATCACATATTTAAGAATGATCAAACAATCGCGGTATTCAATGTCAGCAAAGTACGAAAATGTCAGCAAAGCGTTAGAAATGGCATGGCATGAGAAAAGTGAGAAATATAAACACCTTCACTCCAAGATAATGGAATTGATGGGAGGCTCTGAACCTAATATTTTGGCTTTGTGATAGGCGCACGAGGCAAGCGGCTGGACCTGAATAACAGCTTCATGAAAATCTTCGGCATTGAAAGATTCAAAACATTTACCCAAAAGACATCCAGACTCTCATTATTACTGACATTCGAAGTATTACCACTCTTCAGTGATCAGTGAGCAAACTACCATTAACTGGCTCTGGCTGGAGACTAGGATCAGCCAACCCCCACCAAAAAAGTAAAATAGAAAATCTGCGCGCCGGTCCACCAATACCATGATCAGTCTGATACCAGGCTGATGGAAGACCACCTAATCCAAGCCTCACATAACACCAGTACCCTTGGCCTGTGGTGATGCCAGAGAGTCCAAAATGTTGACATGCGACATGAAGTCTCGAAAAAGGCATTCTTGTGAGTGTTTCAAAATAGACCAATGAGCCTTACTTCAGTTGAGGGTAAAGTGTTGGAAAGGGTTATAACAGATAAGGTGTACAATCATGGCGAAAGGAATAAGTTGATTAGGGATAGTCAACACGGTTTTGTGAAGAGTAGATTGTGCCTCACAAACCATATCGAGTTCTTTGAGAAGGTGACCAAACAAATGGATGAAGGTAAAACAGTGGATTTAGTGTATATGGATCTCAGAAAGACGTTTGATAAGGTTCCTAATGGTAGGCTATTGCAGAAAATATGGAGGCATGGGATTGAGGGTGATTTCACAGTTTGGATCAGAAGTTGGCTAGCAGAAAGAAGACAGAGGGTGGTGGGAAATGGTCATCCTGGAGTTCAGTTACTAGTGGTCTACCACAAAGATCACCACCGTACAAAACTCTGGTGAAGCCGCAGTAGGGGTATTGTGCACATTTCTGGTCACCGCATTATAGGAATAATGTGGAAGTTTTGGAAAGGGTTCAGAGGAGATTTTACTGGGATATTGCCTGGTATGGAAGGAAGGTCTTATGAGGGAAAGCTGAGGGAATTTAGGCTGTTTTCATTAGATAGAAGAAGATTGAAAGGTGACTTAATTGAGACATATAAGATAATCAGAGGGTTAGATATGGTGGATAGTGAGAGCCTTTTTCCTCAGATAATGATGGCAAGCATGAGGTGACATACCTTTAAATTGAGGGGTGATAGATAAAAGGACCGATGTCAGAGATAGTTTCTTTAATCAGAGTAGTATCAGCATGGGACTCCCTGCCTGCAGCAGTAGTAGACTTGCCAACTTTAAGGGCATTTAAATGGTCATTGGATAAACATATGGATGAAAATAGAGTAGTGAAGGTTTGATGGGCTACAGATTGGTTCCACATGTTGGCTCAACAATTTGGGCCAAACAGCCTGGTCTGCGATGTAATATTCTATATTCTACATTCTAACTTCCCAACTGCTATAATTACTGCCTTGACTGATGAAGGCCAGTGTGCCAAAAGCCTTGTTCATTATCCTGCCTACCTGTGACTCCACTTTCAGAGAACCGTGCACTGGAACTCCAAGGTTCCTCTGTTCCACTACACTCCTTAAGGCCCTACCATTCACCATGAAACTTCTACCTTGGTTTGACCTTACACTTATCTATATTAAACTTCATTTGCCATTTCTCACCCACTTCTCCAGTTGATCAAGTCCTGCTGCAATTTCTGATAAACATCCTCACTGTCCACTGCCTATTTTAGTGTCATCCACAAACTTACTAATCATGCCTTATACATTCTCATTCAAATCATTGATATAGATAACAAACAGCATAGACCCAGCACCGACCCCTGAGGCACTCCACAAGTCACTGCCAGGGCCCTAGCAATCTCCTCCTTAGCCTCCCATAGCAGCATTGGATGGATTATAATCAAGCCGAAGGTATTTATACAGTTTTATACCAGCTAAAACATCTAATATCTCCTCCTTATTAATCTGAACACGTTCTTGGACCTCACCATTCCATATCAAATCTCCAGCTACAGTGTCTTTCTCTGCTGTGAATACAGATGAGAAATGTTCGGCAAAAAGACCTCCCCCATATCCTCTGTCTCCATGCATAGATTACCCCTTAAGTCATAGTGGCTCAGTGGTTATCATTTCTGCCTCACATTACTATGGACACAGGTTTAAATCCAGCCATGGGTGACGTTCTGTGTGGACTTTGTACGTTCTACCCTCATCTGCAAAGGTTTTCACTGGGTGGACTGGTTACCTGCCACACTCCAAAGATGTGTGGTTTGTGTAGATTATGCCTGCTAAATTGTCCACAGTGTCAAGCACTGTATAAGCTAAATGGATTAGCTATGGGAGTCTGAGTCTGGGATAGGGTGGGCTGTTGCATCTGGGATTGGGTGGGGGTCTGGGTCTGAGATAGGGTGGGGAAATGGGTCTGTGTTTGGGTTGGGGTCTGAGTTTGGGATAGGGTTGGGGGCAATGCATCTGGGATTGGGTGGGGGAGCTGAGTCAGGGATTTTGTGGCAGCTGAGTCTTGGATAGGGTGGAGGGCTGTGTCTGAGATAGGGTGTGGTGGCTGGGTCTAGGATAGGGTGAGGGGGGCTGGGTCTGGGATAAGGTGGGGGTCTGAGTCTGGGATTGGGTCAGGAGCTAGGTCTGGGATATGGTGGTGGGCTGGGTCTGGGATTGGGTGGCGGAGCTGGGTCAGGGATTTTGTAGTGGCTGAGTCTTGGATAGGGTGGAGGGCTGTGTCTGAGATAGGGTGTGGTGGCTGGGTCTAGGATAGGGTGAGGGGGGCTGGGTCTGGGATAAGGTGGGGGTCTGAGTCTGGGATTGGGTCAGGAGCTAGGTCTGGGATATGGTGGTGGGCTGGGTCTAGGATTGGGTGGGGGTGCTGGGTCTGGGATTGGGTGGGCGGACTGTGTCTGGGATGAGGTGGGGGCTGCGTCTGGGATTGGGTGGGGTTTTGTTTAGCGAAATCAGTGCAGACTCTTTTTGCCAAAACGCCTCTTTCCGTGCTTTGGAGATTCTATGATTTTAATAGATTTCCTTGGGAATCCTCTTGGTCTTAATATACTTAGAAGATGCATTGGGGTTTTCTTTAGTTCTACCTGCGAAAGATATTTTGTGGCTCCACTGTTACAACACAGGGTAAGCCCTCCTGCTTAATTTTAACCAGCAACACAGAAAAGATTTATCCCATGCAGTAACCTATGAAAATTCGAGAGGCCAAGACCTATTTAAAATAAAAATTAACAACATTATTTCTTAAAGTATAATAGAGAATAATTAACTCACAACTATTTACAATTCCCTCCTCTAACCTATCTTTTTTCTTTCCCTTATATAATACTAGTCCAATAAAACCCTTAGTAAGATTTACCAAAAATTCAAATTTCAAAACCAGCCAGCTGTCGAATCTTCCCTTTGTAACTTCCTCTGTAGGTTTTCTTTTTCTTATGGATTTCTGTTCCACAGGTCATTGATAGATAACGGTACCTTTAAGAGAGCTGTGTTTCGGGCAGACTGTACATGCTGGTGGCTTGGCAGTTCTCCCCTCAACTGTTCATTTGTTCCCAGTCTGATACCCCAAAGCATCGCATTGTGTCATTGGTTTTTAAAATTGTCAATATACTCGATTTAAACTTGATTGGAAGTTAGTACTTTGGGGTATAATTGAAACTGATTGGCTGAATTCAAATTTGTTTGTGTCTCGTAGTAACTCAGCCAGTGCTCGCTTCTGGACCAAATGTGACATTGTAAATTCTCCAGCACTCTGTGTGCTTGCGAAGTCCTTCACTCTCTTAAAGGTAAGGTACATTTCTACACCTTCATATCACCCCAATTGCCATCTTGACTCTTTTTTTAACAACCTCCTACAGTCTCCATACATTTGAAATGCCTCCGCTGTTTACCATGTGCTGTACCTGACATATGCATCCGTCTTTTTCTTTGCCAAATACTCAAAGCCAGGCTTCTCTGGGCTTGCTGCCCTTGCCTTTCATTCTTAGAGGAACACGGTTGTCCTGTATTCTCACTGCACTCCTTTTAAAAGGCTCCCACTTTCCAAATGTAGACTGACTTGCAACTAGGTGATCCCAGTCTATATTTGCCTGATCCTATTGAGTGACACTGAAGTTGGCCTTCCTAACTAATTTAGACACTTAACTGCTGCATTATCCTTATCCTTTTCCATAACACCTTTTAACCTTATTGAGTTATGGTCCCAATCCCCAAAATGTTTGTCCATTGAAACTTTAACCACTTGATTCGCTTCATTCTCTATGATTATTCGGGCACTTTCCCTTCTCTAGCATAACCATCTATGTTCTGGCACAAAACGGTTTCTTGGATGGACTTTAAAAATTCCACCATGTGTAATCCTTTTACTCTAAGGCGTTTCCAGCTAATGTTAGCACATCTGGAATTAATCTACCGTTGACCATGAAACTATTGCTGATTCTCAGAAAAGTCTATTTGATTCAATAATGTCCTTCACGGAAGGAAATCTGCCTTCCTCACCTGGTCTGGCCTTCATGTAACCTGAGATCCACATCAGTTGGGTTGTTTGTTAACTGCACTCTGAAATGGCTGAGCAAGCTAATCAGTTGCATCAATCGCTATAATGTCTCAATACAGAAATGAAACTGGTCAGACCACAGCACATAGTCTGACAAGGACAACTAGGGTAGAGCAATAAATGCTGGCCCAGCCAGCAATGCCAAAATTGCTGAATAAGGAAAAGTTTAAATTTCATACTACTAAAACCCTGTTTCTCCCACACGGGTCTGTGATTTGCCTTTTTATCTGCTCCTCTATCTCTTTTTGAATGTTTGGAGGCCTGTAGTATAATCCCAGCAAGGTAGTCACTTGTTTTATTTCTGATTTCTGCCCAGTAGCCTTATTTGAAGATCTTTCTAAGACTGTCCTTTCTCATTACTGCAGTGATGGCTTTCTTTGTCCATAATGCAGTGTCCCCACCTCTCGTACATCCCTCCCTGCTGCCAATCCCCCCCCCCCCCCCACCATAGATGTTGAGCTGCCAGTCCTGCCCTTCCTTCAAGCACTTCTTATTGATTGCAACAATATCATGTGTTTCCAGTCTGCTAGACTTTCCTACTATATCTGATTCCTAGACGCTAACCTTCTATTGTAACTACTGTATTTATATGGCTAGTTCAGTTCATCATCTGTCAATGGTAACTCGCATGATGTTCATAGTCGGGGATTAATTGATGATGGTGTCATTGAATGACAAGGGCTGACATTTAGATTCTTTATTGTAGGAAATGGTCATTGCATTGAACTTGTGTAGCATGAATATCACTGCCACTTTTCAGCCCAAACCTGGATATTGTCCAGGTCTTGTTAAATTGATGACTGCTTTAGTATCTGAGGAATCAGTACCTTGTGCAATCATCGGTAAACATCCACATTTCTGATCTTATAATGGCGAGAAGGCCATTGATGAAACAGCTGAAGGTGCTTTGGCCTAAGACACTATCCTGAGTGACTCCTGCAGACATGTCCTGGAGCTGAGATGACTGACCTTATAAACCGCAATCATCTTCCTATGTGCCAGATATGATTCCATCCAGCTGTGAGCTTTCTCCCTGATTCCCAATTGCTCCTGTAATGCTCGGGCTCCTTGATGCCACACTTGTTCAAATTTGGTGAGAGACTGTCACTCTCAACTCACCTCTGGAATTCAGTTCTTTTGTCCATGTTTAAGCTAAGGCTGTGATTGGGGTGGGATCTGAGTGACCTGTGGAACCCAGGCTGGACATTAGTGAGCAGGTTATTGCTGAAGAGTTTATGCTTGATAGCACTGTTGATGACATGTTCCCTCACTTTACTGATGATCAAGAGGAGATTGATGATACAGTAATTGGCAAGTGGATTTTCCTCCTTGTCTGTAGAATTTATCTGGGCAATTTCCACATTATCGGGTAGATGCCAGTGTTGTAGTTCGACTGGGACAGCTTGTCTCGGGGAGTGGTCTCTCGACCCGAGATCTTTGGGACTTTTGCCAAAATGCTGTCAAGAACCATAGCCTCTGCAATATCCAATGGCTCCAATTGTTTCTGGATATCATGGGGAGTGAATCAGATTAGCTGAAGATATATCTGTGATGCTGGGGACCATTGGAGGAGGCCAAGGTGGATCATCCACTCTGCACAGCTGGCTGAAGATTGCTCCAAATGCTTCAGCTTTATCCTTTGTACTGATGTGTTGGGCTCTTCCATTAAAACGATAGGGGTAATCATGGAGCCTCCTTTAATTGTCCACTACTATTGATGACTGGATGTGGCAGGACTACAGAGCTTAATTCTGATCTGTTGGTTGTGAGCTTACTTAGCTCTGTCTGTCACTTGCTGTTTGGCATGCATGTAGTCTTGTTTAGTAGCTTCACCAGATTGACATCACATTTATTTCGGTATGCCTATGGCTACTTAAGTATGCCTTCCATTGAGCCAGGGTTGGTCTGGCTTGATGGTAATGTTATGTGGGGGCTCTGCTGGGCCATGACTTTGCAGATTGTGCTGGGGTGTGATTCTGCTGCTGTTCCAGATGGTACACAGTGCCTCATGGATGCCCAATTATATGTTTCCAGATTTATTTACAATCTATTCCATTCAGCATGGTGATCATGCCACACAAATGATACACATTATCTTAATGTGTACACGTCCTTGGCATTATCATAACGCTAAAATCAAAATTTGTCTCCACAAAGACTCGCTCTGATTGATATTGACATGAATGCATGCATCTGTGGCAAGCAGATGAGGATGACGGCAAGTTAATTCTTGTTGGTTGTGTTATTGCCTCATACAGACATAGTAGCAGCCTGAGAAATGGGAATTCCCTCGGGGATGAGGTATAATGTTTTAACTTAAAACCACAGGAAAAGAATTTTGGTTTAAACCTCAAGACTTGTGACAGTTCTGGGATTACATCATAAGTTGATAAGTAATTAGAAAAGCACTTTAACTGGAATATAGTATTTAAGGATCGAGGGGAAAGAATGGGATGTTTGTTTATAACAGCAGTTCGAGTTGAACAGGTGTCAGCACAAGAACAAGAACATAACATCCTTTGGTTTTGATTGGCGAACTGTGTGCTTCACAGACCACTATTTTGGGAATTTAATGCAGTGGGTTGGTTCACTTCAAAAATCTGGTGAGAGTTTTCTTCAATCTCTAAGCTAAGTAACTTGCTTTTTCTTTACTAAAGTATTATCTCACTAATGTTACAAACAAATAAATGTGATCATATGGGTATGGGAGTAATGTTAAAAACTGTAACTGCAGTATGTGGGATTTTCTGGACAGCATCATGATCCCAGACAAGACAGCCATTTCATTGATGGGTCATTGCCGCTTTATTCAAGCTGGAGACTGAGCTGAAGATATTGAAGGTGAAAAGTTACCAAGACACTTTGTTCCCTGGACACCTTGCTTAGGTTAAGTAGGACTTCAAGAGTTGGTCAATGGTGAGCAACAGGAGGATGTGACTGTGAGCTAAACTAGTGTTAAGATCCAGGATGTATTACTGAAGCCCTCGCATCTCTTGATTTTTACCAGCAAGTTTGAGGTATTTGCTAGCTGTCTGGATAAAAATAAACACTGCAGGTGCAACTGCACCTAAAATTACCAAAGCTCCACGATATAGGAACCATTCACATGGGAGCTGTGTAGTGAAAATGACAGTGTCAATACTAATGTTATTTTCCCATGGCTGAGCAGTAGAGAACATTAGGGTACAGTCTGTAGGTTAGGGATCAATCATTTAGGACTGAGATGAGAAATTTCTTCAGTCAGAGGATTGTAGTCCACACCAGAGGGTGTGGATTGCAGACTGAGATTGACAGATTTATGATCTCTCAGGGAATCGAGGCATACTGGGTAGTGAGTGAGATCAGAAAGGAATGCAGATGACTGTCCATGATCATATTGAATAGCAAGGCAGGCTTCGGGCTGATCTTGTCGAATCTTGCTGCTTAAATTATGTCTCCGTGAATTTCTAATCAATGTTGTTCCTGAGGTCACTGAGAAATGACCATAGGTTGGTGGGTTTGAAATTGTTTGAATCTCTTACCTGTTCCTCCGGCTTGTTAATGACAACAAGATTGGCATCCAGTGATCTACAGGCTCTCTGGGCCTCTTTCCAAGTCTTGCTTTCTGATGAGAAGTAATAACAGTTTTGTTGAAATCGCCTCCAGTCTTCAGGACACCCCCCAGATAGTTCTGCAAGGACATGGAAATAAATGTTTGAGCTAACAGGGACACTGCAGTACCTCATCAATTCCTTGCTCACTGAGATTTTACCAATATTGTAATATTACTGGTTACACACCATACAGTGCCTTGCCCAAAGGAACGTTCAACACTGAGACTCACTGTCTAAGGGTATGATGTTTAAATCTCAGCTGAACCAGACCCAGTCACTTTGTAGCACACACTGAAGCTGGGAAATGAGTCCAGCCAACCCAATGATTTGTAACTAAAGACCTGCAGGTCCCAATCCCAGAGGCAACTTGCCAGTCCCAGGAATCACCAGGATTGACCAACCTTGTAGAGGTTAATGAGAAACAGCCAGAGGGACAGGCAGTCAGGGAGGGATTTGCAGAAAAGAGAAAATGGTTAGCAGGATAAAAAAGGGGCTTTGGGTAAGGGTGGTGTCTTGAAGCATGGTGAGGGGAGGCTGCAGAGGAACGATAAGGGAGATTTGAGAGATCGAAAAGCAATGATCTGATAATCACTGATGACACATGTAAAATTGTGAGCTCCCCTTTGGCAAGTGTCAATTATGTGTTTTATTCTGGATGTTTTTGAGGAATCAACTAAATAACAAGCTCAGTCATTCAGTTGATGTTTCTAGTTTTGCTTTACCCAGTTTAGTTTCATGAAGATGGATGAGAGGGATTGCTTGTGGGCCATGTATTGTCAGACTGTGGAAGTCTATAATTCTGCTCCTGTTGGTGGCCCACAGCACCTTGCGGATGCCCAGTTTTTGCTACCAAGGCTGTTCCTGGCCATTCAGTTCGGTGACAGTGCCAGACTCCACAATAGAGGTTATTCTCAATGTGTTAATGAGAGTTTGATTTCTTCAGGACTGAACAATGTTCACTCTCACCCATGTCACAGTGGAGAGATAAGTCTGTAATGCTGGGACAAGATGAATTTGAATAGAATCCGCCACCTGTTTGCTTTCCTCACCTGTCAATAGTTTCCTCACCTGTTACAGCGCAATTCTGGCTACTTTCAAATTCATTCACCAACTGTACTGCTGATTGGTTCTCCACAGCAGGTTATGCTCTGTGTACTAGTACTTTCAGCCCTTCCTCCCAGTACTATTCAATGTCGAGGGAAGGTGTTTCATTGAAAGTTGAATGGTGTGTGTGACACTGAAAGATATCTTGTCCCCTTGACCAAAAACCATAGAACATAGCCCATAGAATATAGAACATTACAGAGCAGTACAGGCCCTTCAGCCATCGATGTTGTGCCGACCTGTGATACCAATCTAACCTACACTATTTCATTGTCATCTATATGTTTATCCAATGACCATTTAAATGCCCTTGAAGGTACTACTGTTTCAGGCAGAACATTCAATGCCCTTACTTCCCTCTGAGTAAAGAATCTACCTCTGACATCTGTCCTCTATTTATCACCCTTTAATTTAATGCTATATCCTCTCATGCTAGCCATCACCATCTGAGGAAAAAAAGCTCTCACTGTCCACCCTATCTAATTCACTGATCATCTTGTATGTCTCTATTAAGTCACCTCTTAACCTTCCTCTCTTGAATGAAATCAGCCTCAAATCCATCGGGCTTTCCTCAATAGACCTTCCCTCCATACCAAGCAACATCCTGATAAATCTTCTCTGCACATTTTCCAACGCTTCCACATCCTTTGTATAATGCGGCGACCAGAACTGTATGCAATACTCCAAGTGCGGCTGCATCAGAGTTTTGTACAGCTGCAACATGACCTCATGGCTCCAAAACTCAATCCCTCTACCAATAAAACATAACACACTGTATGCCTTCTTAACAACCCTATCAACCTGGGTGGAAACTTTCAGGGATCTGTGCACATGGACACTGAGATCTCTCTGTTCATCCACACGACCAAAACTTTACCTTTAGCCCAGTACACTGTATTCTTGTTACTCCTTCCAAAGTGAATCACCTCACACTTTTTCACATTAAACTTGATTTGCCACCTTTCAGCCCAGCTCTGCAGTTTTTATATGTTCCTGTGTAACCTGCAACATCCTTCCACACTATCCACAACTCTACTGCCTTCAGTGTCATCCGCAAATTTACTAACCCATGTTTTTTCGCCCACACCCAGGTCATTTATAAAAATGACAAACAGCAGTGGCCCCAAAACAGATCCTTACGATATACCACTAGTAACTGAACTTCAGGATGAAGTCTAGGATGAATATTCCCATCAATCACCACCCTCTGTCTTCTTTCAGCTCGCCAATCTTTGATCCAACCTGCTAAATCACCCTCAATCCCATGCTTCCGTATTTTGTGCAATACTGCGGGGAACTTTATCAAATGCTTTCCTGAAATCCATATATACCACATCAAAAGCTTTACCCTCATCCACCTGTTTTGTCACCTTCTCAAAGAACTCAATAAGGTTTGTGAGGTGCAACCTACCCTTCACAAAATCATGTTGACTATTCATAATCAGCTTATTCATTTCTAGGTGATTATAAACCCTTTCTCTTATGATCATTTCCAACACTTCACCACAACCAAAATAAGGATCACTCATCTATAATTACCAGGGTTGTCTCTACTCCCCTTCTTGAACAAGGAGACAACATTTGCTATCCTCCAGTCTTCTGGCACGATTCCTGTAGACAATGACGACATAAAGATCTAAGCCAAAGGATGTGCAATCTCGTCCCTAGCTTCCCAGAGAATGCTAGGATCAATCTCATCCGGCCACAGGGACTTATCTATTTTCACTCTTTCCAAAATTACTAACACTTTCTCCCTGTGAACTTCAATCCCATCTAATCGAATAGCATGTATCTCAGACTTCTACTTGACAACATTGTCTTCTTCCTGAGTGAATACTGATGAAAAACATTCTTTCAGTACTTGCCTATCTCTTCGGACTCCACTTCTGTCCTTGACTGACCCTAATCTTACTCTCCATTAGGCCAGTGGGGCCATGAGCTTTTGTGAAGACCGAGGTTAATGTTGAGGACTGCAGTAGAAATTCTCACATGACTAATTGACCCAAATTATCTGTCTGGTTGGTCTGTTCTGTTGATGAGTGAACACTTTAAATCCAGTTGATCAGAAATTAAATGTAATATAGAGCTGAATAGGATCCTGCAGCTTTCATTCAGCTAAATCTTATCCTGATACTAAAGTCTAAAGCAGCATTTCACCTGGTTTTATAATTGAAGACCTCAATGATCTACATCAGAGATCATTGATGCAGTGTGCGGGAGTGACCCAGCCTGGGGAGGTGCTAGCAGGTTCCTGCTGCCTTGAGCAGCACACTGATGAACCAAGTTTAGTTTCCTCTGGTAACATCTTGTCCTCATCATTTAATCCTTCAAACATAGATAACCCTCTAATTAGTCAGACCTGACCTTAAATAAATAACTGAAGCTGTGTTTGGGTCTGTCAGGGCACATGTTCTGAGAAAATCTACCAATGGAAGCTCAGAATGAGGCCAGGGCACCTCATTTAAATTCTCCATGGCAGTTTCCCGTCCAAAATCGATGAACAGCTCTGACCCCATTTTATATAAACGATGCAGAGGCACTGGAGAATATGTGTGAAACATTCATGGGGACGATACAGAAGGTGAGAGGGTCTTTCTGAGCTGTGGCCCTGTAGAGATCCTGAAAATAATAATACACGGGTTTGATAGCTTAGCCACCCAGAAGATGGTTCCCCTCATCAGACATATAAAACTGGAGGAGATGGAATCTGGACCTGGACAGTATTACCAATCCACCTGGGCAACCATCCCAATAGTTTTGACTTTTAAACAGACATTTTTCCAGTTGATAAACGTTACCTCGGAGTTTATCAAGTGATCTGTTTTTCTTCTCAGACAATTCTGTAACTGAAAGAGCTACAACAACAGTTTAGAGCACACAATGATCTTTCTCCAAAAGGACATCATCACCGTCCTGCAGATTTACTTTCAAAACAGAATGGTAATTCTGATAACATTCACAAATCTTAATAGAAAAATATAAATATGTCTGTGTTCTGATCATGTACATCACACTACAAGGAGTCGGAATAGGAACAGAGAGAAAGACAGTCGCTTTATGCAGATTTTTCTTTTCTGACTTAGATCATAAGTATCCCTGTCCTATCTGCATCCTTTACCAGTGTGATTGCTTTCTGCAGCTCAGAATGTTCCTGTTGACAGTAAAAGCACTGTAGCTTTAATCTAATTTACCATGAGCAATGTTACAGAAAGGCAATTCAGGATAAATTATCTGTTCCACCAGAACACTGACTATCCTCCAAACACAAACATTCGATTGGCTCACATTTCCCAACAGTCAATCACAAATGCTTTCCCTCCATTCACTAACTTTGACGTTTAATGATGTCTCCACCCCAGCACATTGCTGCAGCAGTTTCTCATGGGAGCAGCCAAACTCCATTCGCCATCAATCCCCACATTAAATTAGCCAGGCATAGATGTATCCATTGTTCTTTTATCTGGGAATCAATGTCTGAGAATTCCCAACGGAACCACACAAGAACACCTGAATCAAAAGAAATTGAGGGTTTGGTTAAGAAAAACAAGGAAGCATATGTCAGGTATAGACAGGATAGATCGAGTGAATCCTTAGAAGAGTATAAAGAAAGTAGGAGTATACTGAAGAAGGAAATCAGGAGGGCAAAACGGGGACATGAGATAGCTTTGACAAATAGAATTAAGGAGAATCCAAAGGGTTTTGACAAATATATTAAAGACAAAATGAGTAACTAGGGAGAGACTAGAGATCAGCAAGGCAGCCTTTGTGTGGAGCCACATAAAATGGGGGAGATACTAAATGAATATTTTGCATCAGTATTTAGTGTGGAAAAAGAAATGGAAGATACAGTCTGTAGGGACATAGATGGTGACATCTTACAAAATGTCCATGTTACAGAGGAGGAAGTGCTGGATGTCTTGAAACGGTTAAAGGTGGATAAATCCCCAGGACCTAATCAAGTGTACCTGAAAACTCTGTGGGAAGCTAGAGAAGTGATTGCTGGACCTCTTGCTGAGATATTTGTATCATCGATAATCACAGGTGAGGTGCCCGAAGACTGGAGGTTGGCAAATGTGATGCCACTGTTTAAGAAGGGCGCTAAAGACAAGCCAGGGAACTATAGACTCGTGAGCCTGACCTCGGTGGTGGGCAAGTTGTTGGAGGGAATCCTGAGGGACAGGATGTACATATATTTGGAAAGGCAAGGACTGATTCGGGATAGTCAACATGGCTTTGTGCGTGGGAAATCATGTCTCACAAGCTTGATTGAATTTTTTGAAGAAGTAACAAAGAAGATTGATGAGGCCAGAGCAGTAGATGTGATCTATATGGACTTCAGTAAGGCGTTCGACAAGGTTCTCCATGGGAGACTGATTAGCAAGGTTAGGTCTCATGGAATACAGGGAGAACTAGCCATTTGGATACAGAACTGGCTTAAAGGTAGAAGACATAGGGTGGTTCTGGATGGTTGTTTTTCAGACTGGAGGCCTGTGACCAGTGGAGTGCCACAAGGATCAGTGCTGGGTCCTCTACTTTTTGTCATTTACAGAAATGATTTGGATGTGAGCATAAGAGGTACAATTAGTAAGTTTGCAGATGACACCAAAATTGGAGGTATAGTGGACAGCGAAGAAGGTTACCTTAGATTACAACAGGATCTGGACCAGATGGGCCAATGGGCTGAATAGTGGCAGATGGAGTTTAATTCAGATAAATGCGAGCTGCTGCATTTTGGGAAAGCAAATATTAGCAGGACTTATCCACTTAATGGTAAGGTCCTAGGGAGTGTTGCTGAACAAAGAGACCTTGGAGTACAGGTTCATAGCTCCTTAAAAGTGGAGTCGCAGATAGATAGGATAGTGAAGAAGGTGTTTTGTATGCTTTCCTTTATTGGTCAGAGTATTGAGTACAGGAGTTGGGAGGTCATGTTGCGGCTGAACAGGACATTGGTTCGACCACTATTGGAATATTGCGTGTAATTCTGGTCTCCTTCCTATCGGAAAGATGTTGTGAAACTTGAAAGGGTTCAGAAAAGATTTACAAGGATGCTGCCAGGGTTGGAGGAGTTGAACTACAGGGAGAGGCTGAACATGCTGGAGCTTTTTTCCCGGAGCTTCGGAGTTTGAGGGGTGACCTTATAGAGGTTTACAAAATTATGAGAGGCATGGTTAGGATAAATAAACAAAGTATTTGTTTATTTGTAAATGTGCCGAAGTCATTAAAGGTGGCAGGACAGGTTGAGAGGCAATTAATAAAGCATACAGTATCCCGGGCTTGTAGAACTGGGCAGAGAATAAATTAACTAGGGAGGTTATGCAAACTTTTATGAGACACCAGTTCACCCTCATCTGCCATGCTGAGCGGTCAATAAAACTGACATCAATTGCAAGTAAATTCCAGCAGCAAATTTTTCGTGTTCAGCAAGAAGGCGAGTCTTTCAATCACAATTCAAAAATTTCCATCAGTTTTTAATCTCATATTCTGACCTCACTTTAATTCTTCCACCCGAACACCCCTATTCAACACCCTCTCCCCAAACAGTAGCAACAGCCAATCCCCCACAAATGACCTCCCATACAAACACAGCCCAATTGTAACACAACCACGCCAGTGTCACCAGGAACTTTTAATTCCTC
Organism: Hemiscyllium ocellatum; assembly: GCF_020745735.1. Taxonomy (NCBI): domain Eukaryota; kingdom Metazoa; phylum Chordata; class Chondrichthyes; order Orectolobiformes; family Hemiscylliidae; genus Hemiscyllium; species Hemiscyllium ocellatum. The sequence goes on along the minus strand of NC_083445.1, from coordinate 32,365,322 downwards.
GCTCATTACCACACTTGACTGATTCATTGACATCCATTACTCTTGAACAGATATTGAAATCCTGAGCAATGTATTGTTACCGCAGAAAGGCATTGTGCTTCTTCAGAAGAAGTTCTGTTTAATCCCTGAACCAGGTAAGAAGCTGAGAAGAGGAAACATGGAGCTGAATTTTAACTTTGACACACACATTGACAGTTGGAAGGTTGGTAATGTGTTGCAGATCCAGAAGTTCCAACGGTCAGTTTGCCAGTAGCTGTTTCACTCATCCACTGTATGTCCACTTAAGTGTACAGTTTCCCAGTTGATTGAGTGGACAATGTGATAATTGAAATATAAATAAACAAATCAATTATTCCATCAATAGAGCATGGTATAAGTGGCTTGCATTGCTGATGTATCCTGTTTGGTGAAAGAGGCAGAGCTATTGCCCAGACAACCATGATAAGCAGCATTTGGCCTGCCGTCTAATTATTCCGTCTAACCTGTCATCGAAGGCTATCCTGCACAATATTTACCATCCTACCAATTCAGTAGCATCTGCAATCCTACTGAACGACTCGCATACATTCAAGTTGAAGTTATTTGTGTAAATCACAAACAGAAAGAGGCCCAATACTAAGCCCTGAGGGAGCCCACTGAAGTCAGACTGGTAGTCAGACAAACACTCCTCAACTATCACCCTCTGCTTCCCACCAGCCAACCAATTCGATATCCAAATTGCTAAGTTTCATTGGGTCCCTATACTCTTACCTACAGCACGTTGGACTACAGTAATTCAAGAAGGCAGCTCATCAGCACCTTCTCAAGGCCAGCACGGGATGAGAAATAAATGCTGGCCCAGCCAACAATGTTTAACAGAAAGCTCACAAGTGTATAAAAAATGCAAGTACCTAAAATTAAGTCCTATTTGGATTTGTTTCCATCAGAATGTAATGAGAAATTGTTTGAGGGACATTTTATTTTGCATCACAAATATTTGTATTATGATATTATTATTGTGAAAGAAACTCATGCCCCTGGCTGGAAGTACTTCAACAGGAAATGTTATTACTTTCCTCTACCTTCGTTGACTTGGCATGAAGCTAACATTAGTTGCATTTCCAAGCAATCCCACCTGGTAGTCACTGACATGGCAGATGAGCAGGTAAGGATGTGTAATCACAGGCAGGAGAACAAACAGCACCAAGCACACTCATTTAACCTCTGCCCACAACCCTACTGGTCATCACCCAACTGATCCCTGATGGAGGGAAACTCTGATCATTTCTCTGCAGCCAGCTTCAATTTAAATTAACTTCCCCGTTTCCAACTGCAACTTGCCTTTGGGATAAACTCGCTTCAGGTTTCTTGTTGTTTTGTATTTACTACAATATTTCCACAGCCACTGATCTGCACAATCACACCATCACCTCTGCTGCGAGCATCCTAACTGGATGAAGCCTCATCTAGGCTCATTATGCTAGCTTGCTTTCTCTCCATGGATGTTGCCTGACCCACTGTGACCTCCAGCACAATGCGTTTTCAGTATTCATTAAATCGATGGCTCTCTCTGGACCCTGGACATCTTCCTGATAGGAGCCGCCTCTTCCATTCCCTGACATAGTGATGCTGCACAACTGGTTTAGTCACGTAGTATTCTATCATGTCCTGTTTGCCTTCATCAAAACTGCTCACTTGTCCTGGAATGCAAAGCTAAACTAGACCTCCTTTCTCTATTACCAATTTCCTTCCCCTACCTTCTCCATCCTCACCTCCAGTAACACACGTAAGGAGCTTATGGCTGAAGACAATTTGTCCATCTGTTCCTTCCTCCTTTCTCCCCTGAGCTACATTTCCTCTAAGATTCCCTCTGCCTTATTCTTGAACTAACCAGCCTTTCTCTGATTACTTATTACTTCTCACAGAGTTCATCTTATCCACGAAACCCATTTCGTGCTCCCTCAACTCCATCTCAATAAACTGCTGACTATCCAGTCTCACCTCCTGGTCCCCATGTTCACTAATTTAAAATGTTTTTCTCTCAGGTCCTGTTCCTCTCTCCTTCAAATCTGGAGTCTTCCCCACAAAATGCTTATTTGCTCAGGAAAGTCTTTAAACATGTTGCCATCTTCAAATTCGATGTCCATCTTTCTCATAATTCACAGAACCACAGATTTGTTACTGAGCAAAGGACTGGTAGTCAGCCCATCAAGTCAGCATTGGGCTCTTAAACAAGGATTATAATTTAGTTCCACTCTCCCAGTCTTTCCCCACAATCCTGCATATTCTTTCAGTTCAAATAATCTTTGAATGCTCTCATGTATACCTTGATTGAACCTCCCTCCACCACACTTCCACACCTTCACAACTTGCTGTATCAAAAAGGTTTTATTCCTAATATCACATTTACTTCTTTTGCAAAAATAAGTCCTCATGTTCCTGAGGCTTTAAACATAGCAAGTGTCTCCCTGTCTACCCTGTCCAGATGTCTCATGGTTTTGAAAACTTCTGTCAAAACTCTCTGTGCTTTCTCATTTCCAAGGAAAACTGTCCCAACTTCTCCCTTCCATATTTTTAACTAAGATTTCTCACCCTGGAGCAATTTGCATAATTCTTGAAGAACATACAAGCCAGGAGCAGGAGTAGGCCGCCTGGCCCCTTCAAGCCTGCTCTGTCATTCAATAAGATCATGGCTGACCTGCACTGACCCCACTTACCCGCACACTCACCGTATTCATTAATTCCATTATTGTTCAAAAAAAATCCATCTTAGCTTTAAAAATGTTTACTGAAGTAGCATCATCTACTTCACAGGCAAGGATTAACTCTGGGTGAAGAAGTTCCTTCTGAATTCAGTCCTAAATATGCTCCCTCTAATCTTGAGGCTATGCCCTCTTGTCCAAGTTTCACCTGCCAGTGGAACATCCTCTCTACCTCTATCTTATCTATTCCTTTCATAACTTTATATGTTTCTATAAGATTCCCCTCATTCCTCTGAATTCCAGCGAATTTAATCCCAAGCTACTCAGTCTCTCCTCAAAAGACAATCCTCTCAACTCCGTAATCAACCTAGTGAATCTCCTCTGTGTCCCTTTTAGGGCCAGTACATCCTTTCTCGAGTAAGGAGACCAAAACTGCACACAGTACTCCAGATGTGGCCTCACCAACACCTTGTAAAACTGCAACATAATGTCTCTGCTCTTAAACTCAATCTCTTTGGCAATGAAAGACAAAATTCCATTTGCCTTTGAAATTAGAGGTTACATCTGCAGACCAACCTTCTGCGATTCATGCACAAAGATACCCAGGTCCCTTTGCACAGCAGTGTACAACAACTTTTTACCATTCAAGTAGTCGACCTTTTTACTGTTACTCCTACCAAAATAGAAGACTTCACATTTATTAACATTGTATTCTATCTGCCAGACCTTTGCCCACTCACTCAATATATCGATGTTCCTCTGCAAAGTTTCACAGTCCTCTGCCCGTTTTGCTCTGCCAGTAATCTTAGTGTCATCTGCAATCTTTGACACCTGACATATGGTCCCCATCTACAAATCATTTATATAAATTGTAAATAATTGCAGTCTCAACAATGATCTCTGAGGCGCACCACTAATCAGTGATTGCCAACTAGAATAGCACTCATTTATCTCGACTCTTTGTTTCCTGTTAGTCAACCAGTCCTCTATCCATTCTAATACTTTACCTGCAACACAGCAACTTTATCTTATGCAGCAGCCTGTTGTGCGGCACCTTGTTGAAGGCCTTTTGGAAGTCTAGGTACACCACATCCACTAGCTCCCCATTGTCCACCTTGTTCGTAATGTCTTCATAGACTTCCAAAAGATTAGTTAAGCATGACCTGACCTTCATAAACCCATACACCTGCCCAGTGAGTCAATTTCTGTCAACATGCCCTGCTATTTCTTCCTTGATAACAAACCCAAGCGTTTTCCTCTCTACAAAGCTTAAGCCAACTGGTCTATAATTCCTCATCTTTGTCTACCTCCTTTTTTAAACAGTGGCATTGCATCTCCTGATTTCCAATTTGCTTGGACTGCCCCAGTGCACAGTGAATTTTGGAAAATTACTGCCAGTGTACTTGCTATTTCTCCTGCCATCTCTTCTATTACCCTGGGATGCATTCTATCAGGGCCCAGGAGACTTGTCTATCCTTAGTTCCATTAGCTTGCCCAACACTAACTCTTCATAATAATGCTTGTTCCGAGATTCTCACCTGCTTTTGCCTCTTCGTCAATTATTGGCATGTTATTAGTGTCCTCCACTGTTAAGACTGATGCGAAAACCCTGTTCAATGCCTCAACCATTTCATCATATCCCATAACTAAATGTCCCTTCCCAACCACTAAAGGACCAACACTTACTTTAGCCATTCCTTTTCATTTTATATATTTATAGAAACTTTTGCTATCTGTCTTTATATTCTGTGCTAGGTTTATTTTTCATATTCTATCTTACATTTCTTTATAACTCTTTTTGTGGCATTCTATTGACATTTAAGGGTTTCTTCCAGATTCATGCTGTTTTTGGCCACATAATATGCGTTTCTTTCATTTTGATAGGCTCCCTTATTTCCTTTGACACTCATGGCAGATTATCCCTTTTCCTACAGTTCTTCCTTTTCACTAGAATATAGTTTTGCTGAGCACTTTGAAAAATTGCCTTGAAAGTCCCTTACTGCTCATCAACTGTCCTACCATCAAATCTTTATTTCCAGTGTCTTATAGCCAAGTTCTCCCATGTTCTATTGTAGTCTCCCTTGCCAAGCACAGGACCCCGATACTGGACTACACCTTCACACTCTCCACCTATACTCTAAATTCAACCACACTGTGATCACCCCTTCCAAAAGGATCCCTAACTACAAGGTTATTAATTATTCTCATCTCATTACACAGGACCAGATCTAGGATAGCTTGCTCCTTGGGGTCAGTCCCATTACATACTGTTCAAAAAGACGATCACAGATCCAACCCAACGAACCCCTCCTTAAGGCTATCCTGACTGAGCTGGTTTGACAAAATCTACACATAAATTAAAATCCTCCATGATAATTGCCAGACCACTTTTACAGGCATTAGCTATTTTTTTTGTTCTTTGCCAGGCCCAATGTGATGTTATTATTTGGTGGCCAATAGGCTCCAACTGTCAGTGACATTTTATTCTGAGAATTTATAATTTCCACCCAAATAGATTCAACATTATTCTCCATTGAACCAATATCATCTTTCAGCACTGTCTTGATGTCGTCCTTGAATATCAGAGCAACACCACGTCCTTTACCTTCTTGTCTGCCCTTCCATCTGTTCCTCCCCCCCCCCCAGAATGGCCTTCGCAGGGCATAAAGAATTGGCTAATAAGCAGGAAACAGTTGAGTGGGGATAAGGGGATTTTTCAGGTTGGTGATCTGTGACCAGTGGGGTTCCACAGGGATCAGTGTTGGGACCGCAACTGTTTAAAATACATATTAATCACACAGAGGTAATCACATTTGCAAATAACACAAATATAGGTCGAAAAGCAAGTTGTAAGAGGAATACAAATGGCTCACAGAAAGATATTGATAGCTTATAAAAATGGGCAAAATGTCACATGGAGTATAATGTGGAAAATTGGAAAGTTGTTCATTTTGGAAGGAAAAACAAAAGAGTATTTACATTGAATAAAATTACAGAAAGCTGTAATACAAAGGAACTTGGGGGGACTTGTGCATGAAACACAGAATCACCCAGGTGCAGCAGATAATCAGGAAGGCGAATGGAATGTTGGCCCTGATTTCAAGGGGGTTGGAGTATGAGAGTAGGGAAGTCTTACGACAACTGGACTAAGTGCTAGTTGGATAGGTAAAAACAATGACTGCAGATGTTGGAAACCAGATTCTGGATTAGTGGTGCTGGAAGAGCACAGCAGTTCAGGCAGCATCCGAGGAGCAGTAAAATCGATGTTTTGGGCAAAAGCCCCAGGTGCTAGTTGGACCACATCTGGAATACTGTGAACAGTTTTGGTCCCCTTATTTAAGAAAGGATATTATTTCACTGGAGGCACATCAGAGAAGGATCGCTCAGATAAACATCGATTTTACTGCTCCTCGGATGCTGCCTGAACTGCTGTGCTCTTCCACACCGCTAATCCAGAATCTGGTTTCCAACATCTGCAGTCATTGTTTTTACCTATCCAACTAGCACTTAGTCCAGTTGTCGTAAGACTTCCCTACTCTCATACTCCAACCCCCTTGAAATCAGGGCCAACATTCCATTCGCCTTCCTGATTATCTGCTGCACCTGGGTGATTCTGTGTTTCATGCACAAGTCCCCCCAAGTTCCTTTGTATTACAGCTTTCTGTAATTTGGGATTGGGAAGAATTGTCTTATGAGCGAAGGCTGAACAGGTTGAGATTCAACTCATTGGAGTACAGAAGAATGAGAAGTGACCTCAATGAGACGTATCGAATTTTTAAAGGAACAATGGGGCAAATGCGGAGAGGATAGTTTCTCTCATGGGAGAATCTAAGACCAGGAGGCATGGACAGGGTGCCAGTTTAAGTATGAGATGAGGAGGAATTTCTTCTCTCAAGGGGCTGAGAGTCTTTAGAACTTCTTGATATTGTGAGCTGTGAGGGCAGAGTCCTTGTGAAAGTTTACGGCTGAGATCGATTTTTGATCAGTTGGGGAATCAAGAGTTATGAGGAACGGGCAGCGACTTTGATATAAGGAACATCAGATCAGCCGTGATTATATTAAATGACAGAGCAGACTTGAGAGGCTGAATGGCCTTCTCCTGCCCCTATTTCTAATGGTCTTATTAACCTCGTCTGCACTTCCTACAACACATTCACATCCACCCAGAACTGTAATGGTACACAAGTTGGAATTTAACAAGTGTTTTATACAAGTTCAACATCACCTCCCTGCCCATGTACCATATGACCCATTGATGAAGCCTATGATGTTATATACTTTATTAACAGGCCCCTCAACTTCTCCTGGCACCTTTAGTGACCTCTGCACATATACACCAAGGTTTCTCTGCTCTTGCACACATGTTTGGATCTCTCTAATATGGATCACCTTGTCTGCACTGCAATGCAACACCCCGTGGGAAAGTGGGAATTACCGCTGCAGTTACACATTGCATTGTAAACTCTCTCTTCTCACGACCGTCACCCGTGTACAAACTTTAACAAGGCTGATATACACCTCTCCTGTCATCCAGCTACATGCAACATTCCTCACTCTGTTCCACCCTTAACTGTACAGAGAAACAGCTGTAGTGCCATTTCCACCTCATTCCCTTGCAACACCCTAAAGATCCTTCCTTCATTTCCAGGACTCTCCTATTTCTCATTGGTGCTGCAACTCATTGACATGGTTCACAATGCTGTGTCAGTTTACCATGTCCTGCTAAAGAGAGTCATGGAGACTTCACAATGACATCTTACAATTCCTCCAATCACCATAAGACCAGACAACATAGGAGCAGAAATTAGGCCATTCAGCCCATCCAACTCTGCTCTGCCATTCAATCATGGCTGATAAGTTTCTCAATCCCATTCTACTGCTTTCTTTCCAAAACCTTTGATCCTCTTGGCAATCAAGAACCTATCTATCTCAGTGTTAAATATACTTAATGACCTGGACTCCACAGCCTTCTGTGGCAATGAATTCCATAGATTCACCACTCTCGGGGTTAAGAGATTTCTGAGTTGAAAACTGGCAATGGAAAAGCACAGCTGGTCAGGCAGCATCCGAGCAGAAGAGTCAATGTTTTGAGCAGAAGGCCTTCATCAGGAATGTGAAGGCGAAAGGGGCTGAGAGATAAATAGGAGGGTGGGAGGTTTCTCCTTATCTCCATTCTAAAAGGTCTTCCCTTTACTCTAAGACGGAGCCCTCGGTTCCCAGTCACTTCCCCCATTAGAATCATCTTCCCAACATCTATTCTGTCCTGTCCAGGCCATTCAGCATTCTGTAAGTTTCAGATAGATTCCTTTCCCCCCCCCGAGTTCTTCTGAACTCCATGGTACAATTGCAACATTTAAGAGGCATTTGGATGGATATATGAATGGGAAGGGTTTGGAAAGATATCTGGTTGGGATATCTGGCTGGCATGGACAGGTTGGACTGAAGTTATTTCCATGTTGTACATCTCTATGACTCTATGATTCAGCCCAGCTTCAGAGTGAGTGTCGAGGGAATGATCAGAGCCTCTGAGAAATTGGTGAACTCTTTGAATTGGAGACATGGGGTGATCAGTCAAGACCACTCACCGCAATTTTGCATTTGGGCTAGATCCCAAAGTCAGTTTCTAACATTTTCATGTCACTGGACAGCAGTGTAACTGAAAAGGAAACATGATAATTCACATATCAGCATAATGTTTAATAGTGTATGTTTCTAAAATCCCATAGGGAGAAAATTACATGGTAAACTTACCTGTGTATCTTGCTGTTAATGACCCCATGTGTACACAATGTTGTTAGTCTGCTGCTAGTGATTCTGCTCTGGGTTTCCAAGCTGCGCGCGCACACACCCACACACATACACACAATGTAGTTGCTCTTTTGTGATGTCTGCTTTAAATCTTATAACCTGCTTTACTGTTTTAAATAAACTAACCAACAGAGTTTAATCAATTGACACGTAACAATTCATTATTAGCCCATTCTGATGAACATGCCCATCTGAAATATTAGAGCAGTCCAAATACAAAAAATGTGAATTCAAAATGCAGGACTGAGGATTTCACAACAATCTTCACCCTGATAAACCGAATGGATGACATCCCAACAGGCCCAGCCTCACACAGGCCCATCTTCACCTAATCCGATTCACTCCATGTGATTTTGAGAGACAGCTGAGAGCACTCAGTGCAGCAAAGGCTGCAGGAACTGACAATATAACAACTGCAGTACTGAAAACATGTGCTGTACAATTTGTTTTCTTCTATTCAATCCAACTGTCCCAGGGAAGCTACAACATTAGGATCCTCTGCCTGTATTCTATAAGCACTGAGGGTGCAGGAGAGAGGCAGTAATGTCACACAGTGAAGTAGTGAGACAGAACAGAGGTGAGCTGATGGGACATGGTGGGTCTACAGTGTAGGGATTAAGGACTGACATCACACCACAAGACAGAGCATGGAAATTTCAAAGGCCCTGCCCTCCTGTCCAGCTGAGGCAGAGTCCGGGAGATTTCTAAGTCACTCCAAGCAACTCAACAAACTGTATCCAGGACCTAAAAACACGCAACTGAAAATGTGTTGCTAGAAAAGCGCAGCAGGTCAGGCAGCATCCAAGAAACTGGAGATTCGACGTTTGGGGCATAAGCCCTTCTTCAGGAATTCACAGAAGCACTGTTCTGAAGAAGGGTCACTGGAATGAAAATATTAACCCTGCTTTCTGTCCACACATGCTGCCAGACGTGTTGAGTTTTTCCATCAAGTTTTGATTTTGTTTTTCAAGAGGACAGTGTGGTTTGGATATAACAGCTTCATTTGTCACAAATTTTTACTGTCCAGAGTCAGACTGGAATGATTAATTACATAGCACTATAACTGTACTGATTAACTGTTAGACTTTCGTTCCTGACACAAACTAAACCCTGGTCATAACACTGAATGCTTACTCCAGTAACTGTCACACAAACAGGACCATCCTCCTTTACACTATCAACAGATGGAACTGCAACCCTCCTGAATCGAAAGGATTTCAGCCCAGTCTCAAAGTGAGTGTCAAGAGAATGACTGGATCCTCTGACAAATTGGGCTCTCTACATTGTGGAGACATGACGATCAGTCACACCCACTCACCGTTGTGTTGCAATTGGGCTAGACCCATCTTGAAGTCAGTTTCTAACATTTTCATGATGGTGAACAGCTGTGTAACTGAAAAGGAAACAGATGATAATTCACACATCAGTGTAAAGTTTAATATGTCTCTCATATCCCACAGGGAGAAAATTACATGGTAAACTTGTCAATTTATCTTGCCTTTAAGGACCCCATCTGTACACAATGTTGTGAGTCTACTGCTAATGATTCTGGTCTAGGATTACAAGCTGCACACACACACATGCACAACAGTTGCCCTGTTGTGATATCTGCTTTATAACTTATAACCTGCTTCACAGTTTTGAATCAACTAACTGTTAAGGACGAGGCCAGACTACTCAGAACTAAAGTAGGAAGCCCATCCCATAACTTTACAACTTGTTTCGTTAAGTATAAAATGAAAATTCCCCGGAGTAAGTTAACTAGGTTGACTACCAGGTTTTAAAACAGATAAAAATGTATTAACAAAATTACAATGAAACACAAAGAACAGAATAAACAACACTTGCAGATCTCAGTGTATCCAAACTAGACTTAATTATGCTGTTCCGCATATACACAATAGTTCCAATTAGCAAACCACTTCCACACAGAGCAAAAAAATGAAACAAAAGCTGACAGGACAAAGTTAGAAGGGCAGAAGGAGAGATAGAATGTTCCTACACAGAGCACAGCTGAACTCCCCCTAGTTCTGGACTGAACTATTCACCTAGAGAGCTGGCTATACCCGCTTGACTGATACAGGTTTCTTCTAAAACATGACCACTTTGGCTAGGAGTCTCATCTGTGAAACTGTGAATCTCAGTTTTCTACGTGACAACATTGTCTTCTTCCTGAGTGAATACTGATGAAAAACATTCTTTTCGTGCTTCCCCTTTCTCTTCGGACTCCACTTCTGTCCTTGACTGACCCTAATCTTACACTCGTCATTCTTTTAATCCTGACATACCTACAGAAAGCTTTAGGCTTTTCCTTGATCCTACCTGCCAAAGGCTTCTCATGTCCCTTCGTGGCTCTTCTTAACACTCTCTTCAGGTCCTTTCTGGCTAACCTTTATCTGTCAAGCACCCTAGCTGAGCCTTCATGCCTCATCTTAACATAAGCCAAATCTGCAAGTGGTTCAGCATATTGCTAAGACCACCCCAGATGAAACCTGATCCCACAATCCCTGGCTTAGAATACCAGTACCTGATCCATTAGGCCAGTGGGGCCATGAGCTTTTGTGAAGACCGAGGTTAATGTTGAGGACTGCAGTAGAAATTCTCACATGACTAATTGACCCAAATTATCTGTCTGGTTGGTCTGTTCTGTTGATGAGTGAACACTTTAAATCCAGTTGATCAGAAATTAAATGTAATATAGAGCTGAATAGGATCCTGCAGCTTTCATTCAGCTAAATCTTATCCTGATACTAAAGTCTAAAGCAGCATTTCACCTGGTTTTATAATTGAAGACCTCAATGATCTACATCAGAGATCATTGATGCAGTGTGCGGGAGTGACCCAGCCTGGGGAGGTGCTAGCAGGTTCCTGCTGCCTTGAGCAGCACACTGATGAACCAAGTTTAGTTTCCTCTGGTAACATCTTGTCCTCATCATTTAATCCTTCAAACATAGATAACCCTCTAATTAGTCAGACCTGACCTTAAATAAATAACTGAAGCTGTGTTTGGGTCTGTCAGGGCACAAGTTCTGAGAAAATCTCCCAATGGAAGCTCAGAATGAGGCCAGAGCACCTCATTTAAATTCTCCATGGCAGTTTCCCGTCCAAAATCGATGAACAGCTCTGACCCCATTTTAGATAAGCGATGCAGAGGCACTGGAGAATATGTGTGAAACATTCATGGGGACGATACAGAAGGTGAGAGGTGTTGCCCTGTAGAGATCCTGAAAATAATAATACACGGGTTTGATAGCTTAGCCTCCCAGAAGATGGTTCCCCTCATCAGGCATATAAAACTGGAGGAGATGGAATCTGGACCTGGACAGTATTACCAATCCACCTGGGCAACCATCCCAATAGTTTTGACTTTTAAATAGACATTTCTCCAGTTGATAAACATTACCTCGGAGTTTATCAAGTGATCTGTTTTTCTTCTCAGACAATCCTGTAACTGAAAGAGCTACAACAACAGTTTAGAGCACACAATGATCTTTCTCCAAAAGGACATCATCATCGTCCTGCAGATTTACTTTCAAAACAGAATGGTAATTCTGATAACATTCACAAATCTTAATAGAAAAATATAAATATGTCTGTGTTCTGATCATGTACATCACACTACAAGGAGTCGGAATAGGAACAGAGAGAAAGACAGTCGCTTTATGCAGATTTTTCTTTTCTGACTCATATCATAAGTATCCCTGTCCTATCTGCATCCTTTACCAGTGTGATTGCTTTCTGCAGCTCAGAATGTTCCTGTTGACAGTAAAAGCACTGTAGCTTTAATCTAATTTACCATGAGCAATGTTACAGAAAGGCAATTCAGGATAAATTATCTGTTCCACCAGAACACTGACTATCCTCCAAACACAAACATTCGATTGGCTCACATTTCCCAACAGTCAATCACAAATGCTTTCCCTCCATTCACTAACTTTGACGTTTAATGATGTCTCCACCCCAGCACATTGCTGCAGCAGTTTCTCATGGGAGCAGCCAAACTCCATTCGCCATCAATCCCCACATTAAATTAGCCAGGCATAGATGTATCCATTGTTCTTTTATCTGGGGATCAATGTCTGAGAATTCCCAACGGAACCACACAAGAACACCTGAATCAAAAGGAATTGAGCGTTTGGTTAAGAAAAACAAGGAAGCATATGTCAGGTATAGACAGGATAGATCGAGTGAATCCTTAGAAGAGTATAAAGAAAGTAGAGTATACTTAAGAGGGAAATCAGAAGGGCAAAACAGGGAAATGAGATAGCTTTGGCAAATAGGATTAAGGAGAATTTAAATGGTTTTTACAAATATATTAAGGACAAAATGGGTAACTAGAGAGAGAATAGGCCCCCTCAAAGATCAGCAAGCAGCCTATGTTTGGAGACACATAAAATGGGGGAGATACTAAATGAATATTTTGCATCAGTATTTACTGTGGAAAATGATATGGAAGATACAGATTGTAGGGACATATATGGTGACATCTTGCAAAATGTCCATATTACAGAGGAGGAAGTGCTGGATGTCTTGAAATGGTTAAAGGTGGATAAATCCCCAGGACCTGATCAGGTGTACCCTAGAACTCTGTGGGAAGCTAGAGCAGTGATTGCTGGGCCTCTTGCTGAGATATTTGTATCATCGATAGTCACAGGTGAGGTGCCAGAAGACTGGCAAACGTGGTGCCACTGTTTAAGAAGGGCGGTAAAGACAAGCCAGGGAACTATAGACCGGTGAGCCTGACCTCGGTGGTGGGCAAGTTGTTGGAGGGAATCCTGAGGGACAGGATGTACATGTATTTGGAAAGGCAAGGACTGATTCGGGATCGACAACATGGCTTTGTGCATGGGAAATCATGTCTCACAAACGTGATTCAGTTTTTGATGAAGTAACAAAGATGATTGATGAGGCCAGAGCAGTAGATGTGACCTATATGGACTTCAGTAAGGTGTTTGACAAGGTTCCACATGGGAGACTGATTAGCAAGGTTAGGTCTCATGGAATACAGGGAGAACTAGCCATTTGGATACAGAACTGGCTCAAAGGTAGAAGACAGAGGGTGGTTCTGGATGGTTGTTTTTCAGACTGGAGGCCTGTGACCAGTGGAGTGCCACAAGGATCGGTGCTGGGTCCTCTACTTTTCATCATTTATATAAATGATTTGGATGCAAGCATAAGAGGTACAGTTAGTAAGTTTACAGATGACACCAAAATTGGAGGTGTAGTGGACAGCGAAGAAGGTTACTTCAGATTACAACAGGATCTGGACCAGATGGGCCAATGGGCTGAGAAGTGGCAGATAGAGTTTAATTCAGATAAATGCAAGGTGCTGCATTTTGGGAAAGCAAATCTTAGCAGGACTTATACACTTAATGGTAAGGTCCTAGGGACTGTTGCTGAACAAAGAGACGTTGGAGTGCAGGTTCATAGCTCCTTGAAAGTGGAGTCGCAGGTAGATAGGATAGTGAAGAAGGCGTTTGGTATGCTTTCCTTTATTGGTCAGAGTATTAAGTACGGGAGTTGGGAGGTCATGTTGTGGCTGTACAGGACATTGGTTAGGTCACTGTTGGAATATTACATGTAATTCTGGTCTCCTTCCTATCGGAAAGATGTTGTGAAACCTGAAAGGGTTCAGAAAAGATTTACAAGGATACTGCCAGGGTAGGAGGGTTTGAGCAACAGGGAGAGGCTGAACTGGCTGGGGCTGTTTTCTCTGGAGTACCGGAGGCTGAGGGGTGACCTTATAAAGGTTTACAAAATGCGGGGCATGGATAGGATAAATAAACAAAATATTTTCCCTGGGGTCGGGAGTCCAGAAATAGAGGGCATAAGGAGGGTTTGGAGGGATATGGGCCAGGCGCTGGCCGGTGGGACTAGATTGGGTTGGGATATCTGGTCGGCATGGACGGGTTGGACCAAAGGGTCTGTCTCCATGCTGTACATCTCTATGACTCTAACCCTGGCAGCATCCTTGTAAATCTTTTCTGAACCCTTTCAGGTTTCACAACATCTTTCCGATAGGAAGGAGACCAGAATTGCATGCAATATTCCAACAATGACCTAACCAATGTCCTGTGCAGCCGCAACATGATCTCCCAACTCCTGTACTCAATATTCTGACCAATAAAGGAAAGCATACCAAACGCCTTCTTCACTATCCTATCTACCTGCAACTCCACTTTGGAGGATTTGAGCTACAGGGAGAGGCTGAACAAGCTGGGGCTGTTTTCCCTGGAGCGTTGAAGGCTGAGGGGTGACCTTATAGAGGTGTACAAAATTATGAGGGGCATGGATAGGATAAATAAACAATGTATTTTCCCTGGTGTCGGGGAGTCCAGAAATAGAGGGCACAAGCTTAGGGTGAGAGGGGAAAGATATAAAAGAGACCTAAGGGGCAACGTTTTCACACAGAGAGTGGTACATGTATGGAATGAGCTGCCGAGGATGTGGTGGAGGCTGGGATAATTGCAACATTTAAGAGGCATTTGGATGGATATATGAATAGGAAGGGTTTGGAGGGATATGGCCCGGGTGATGGCAGGTGGGACTAGATTGGGTTGGAATATCTGGCCAGCATGGATGGGTTGAACCGAAGGGTCTGTTTCCATGTTGTACATCTCTATGACTCTATGATTCAGCCCAGCCTTAGAGTGAGTGTGGAGAGAATGATCAGACCCTCTGAGAAATTGGTGAACTCTTTGAATTGGAGACATGGGGTGATCAGTCAAGACCACTCACCGTTATTTTGCACTTGGGCTAGATCCATCTTGAAGTCAGTTTCTAATGTTTTCATGTCACTGGACAGCACTGTAACTGAAAAGGAAACATGATAATTCACATATCAGCATAATGTTTAATAGTGTATGTTTCTCAAATCCCACAGGGAGAAAATTACATGGTAAACTTACCTGTGTATCTTGCTGTTTATGACCCCATGTGTACACAATGTTGTTAATCTGCTGCTAGTGATTCTGCTCTGGGTTTCCAAGCTGTGCGCGCGCACACACACACACACACACACACACACACACAGACACTGTAGTTGCTCTGTTGTGATGTCTGCTTTATAACTTATAACCTGCTTTACTGTTTTAAATAAACTAACCAACAGAGTTAATCAATTGACACGTAACAATTCATTATTAGCCCATTCTGATGAACATGCCCATCTGAAATATTGGAGCAGTCCAAATACATAAAATGTGAATTCAAAATGCAGGACTGAGGATTTCACAACAATCTTCATCCTGATAAACCGAATGGGTGACATCCCAACAGGCCCAGCCTCACACAGGCCCATCTTCACCTAATCCGATTCACTCCATGTGATTTTGAGAGACAGCTGAGAGCACTCAGTGCAGCAAAGGCTGCAGGAACTGACAATATAACAACTGCAGTACTGAAAACATGTGCTGTACAATTTGTTTTATTCTATTCAATCCCACTGTCCCAGGGAAGCTACAACATTAGGATCCTCTGCCAGTATTCTATAAGCGCTGAGGGTGCAGGAGAGAGGCAATAATGTCACACAGTGAAGTAGTGAGACAGAACAGAGGTGAGCTGATGGGACATGGTGGGTCTACAGTGTAGGGATTAAGGACTGACATCACACCACAAGACAGAGCATGGAAATTTCAAAGGCCCTGCTCTCCTGTCCAGCTGAGGCAGAGTCCGGGAGGTTTCTAATTCACTCCAAGCAACTCAACAAACTGTAACCAGGACCTAAAAACACAGAAGCACTGTTCTGAAGAAGGGTCACTGGAATGAAAATATTCCAGTGAGACACCTGGACTGTCTCAGATCCAGTCCCTGTACACCTCCAGCCCCCACCACGAAGGACTCAAAGCCCTCCGCTTCTTCCTTTCCCGCCGCACCAACCAGTACCCTTCCACTGACACCCTCCTTCGACTGACTGAACTGGTCCTCACCCTGAACAACTTCTCTTTCCAATCCTCCCACTTCCTCCAAACTAAAGGAGTTGCCATGGGCACCCGCATGGGCCCCAGCTATGCCTGTCTCTTTGTAGGATATGTGGAACAGTCCATCTTCTGCAACTACACTGGCACCACCCCCCACCTTTTCCTCCGCTACATCGATGACTATATCGGCGCTGCCTCGTGCTCCCACTAGGAGGTTGAACAGTTCATCAACTTTACCAACACCTTCCATCCCGACCTCAAATTCACCTGGACTGTCTCAGACTCCTCCCTCCCCTTCCTAGACCTTTCCATTTCTATCTCGGGCGACCAAATCAACACAGACATCTACTATAAACCGACTGACTCCCACAGCTACCTGGACTACACCTCCTCCCACCCTGCCCCCTGTAAAAACGCCATCCCATATTCCCAATTCCTTTGTCTCCGCAGCATCTGGTCCCAGGAGGACCAGTTCCAATACCGTACAGCCCAGATGGCCTCCTTCTTCAAGGACCACAGATTCCCCCCAGACGTGATCGACGATGCCCTCCACCGCATCTCCTCCACTTCCCGCTCCTCCAACCGCCACCAGGACCGAACCCCACTGGTTCTCACCTACCACCCCACCAACCACCGTATACAGCATATCATCCGCCGTCATTTCCGCCACCTCCAAACGGACCCCACCACCAGGCATATATTTCCCTCCCCTCCCCTATCAGCATTCCGCAAAGACCACTCCCTTCGTGACTCCCTCGTCAGGTCCACACCCCCCACCAACACAACCTCCACTCCCGGCACCTTCCCCTGCAGCCGCAGGAAATGCAAAACTTGCGCCTACACCTCCTCCCTTACTTCTCTCCAAGGCCCCAAGGGATCCTTCCATATCTGCCACAAATTCACCTGTACCTCCACACACATCAACTGTTGCATCCACTGCACCGATGTGGCCTCCTCTATATTTGGGGAGACGAGCTGCCTACTTGCGGAACGCTTCAGGGAACACCTGTGGGACGCCCGGACCAACCAACCCAACCACCCCGTGGCTCAACACTTTAACTCTCCCTCCCACTCCACCAAGGACATGCAGGTCCTTGGACTCCTCAATCGTCAGAACATAACAACACGACGGTTGAAGGAAGGGCGTCTCATCTTCTGCCTGGGAACCCTCCAACCACAAGGGATGAACTCAGATTTCTCCAGTTTCCTCATTTCCCCTCCCCCCACCTTGTCTCAGTCGATTCCCTCGAACTCAGCACCGCCCTCCTAACCTGCAATCCTCTTCCTGACCTCTCCGCCCCACCCCACTCCGGCCTATCACCCTCACCTTGACCTCCTTCCACCTATCACATCTCCATCGCCCCTCCCCCAAGTCCCTCCTCCCTACCTTTTATCTTAGCCTGCTGGACACACTTTCCTCATTCCTGATGAAGGGCTTTAGCTCAAAACGTCGAATTTCCTGTTCCTTGGATGCTGCCTGACCTGCTGCGCTTTAACCAGCAACACATTTTCAGCTCTGATCTCCAGCATCTGCAGACCTCACTTTTTAAATGAAAATATTAACCCTGCTTTCTGTCCACACATGCTGCCAGACGTGTTAATTTTTCCCATCAAGTTTTGATTTTGTTTTTCAAGAGGACAGTGTGGTTTGGATATAACAGCTTCATTTGTCACAAATTTTTATTGTCCAGAGTCAGACTGGAATGATTAATTACATAGCACTATAACTGTACTGATTAACTGTTAGACTTTCGTTCCTGACACAAACTAAACCCTGGTCATAACACTGAATGCTTACTCCAGTAACTGTCACACAAACAGGACCATCCTCCTTTACACTATCAACAGATGGAACTGCAACCCTCCTGAATCGAAAGGATTTCAGCCCAGTCTCAAAGTGAGTGTCAAGAGAATGACTGGATCCTCTGACAAATTGGGCTCTCTACATTGTGGAGACATGACGATCAGTCACACCCACTCACCGTTGTGTTGCAATTGGGCTAGACCCATCTTGAAGTCAGTTTCTAACATTTTCATGATGGTGAACAGCTGTGTAACTGAAAAGGAAACAGATGATAATTCACACATCAGTATAAAGTTTAATATGTCTCTCATATCCCACAGGGAGAAAATTACATGGTAAACTTGTCAATTTATCTTGCCTTTAAGGACCCCATCTGTACACAATGTTGTGAGTCTACTGCTAATGATTCTGGTCTAGGATTACAAGCTGCACACACACACATGCACAACAGTTGCCCTGTTGTGATATCTGCTTTATAACTTATAACCTGCTTCACAGTTTTGAATCAACTAACTGTTAAGGACGAGGCCAGACTACTCAGAACTAAAGTAGGAAGCCCATCCCATAACTTTACAACTTGTTTCGTTAAGTATAAAATGAAAATTCCCCGGAGTAAGTTAACTAGGTTGACTACCAGGTTTTAAAACAGATAAAAATGTATTAACAAAATTACAATGAAACACAAAGAACAGAATAAACAACACTTGCAGATCTCAGTGTATCCAAACTAGACTTAATTATGCTGTTCCGCATATACACAATAGTTCCAATTAGCAAACCACTTCCACACAGAGCAAAAAAATGAAACAAAAGCTGACAGGACAAAGTTAGAAGGGCAGAAGGAGAGATAGAATGTTCCTACACAGAGCACAGCTGAACTCCCCCTAGTTCTGGACTGAACTATTCACCTAGAGAGCTGGCCATACCCGCTTGACTGATACAGGTTTCTTCTAAAACATGACCACTTTGGCTAGGAGTCTCATCTGTGAAACTGTGAATCTCAGTTTTCTACGTGACAACATTGTCTTCTTCCTGAGTGAATACTGATGAAAAACATTCTTTTCGTGCTTCCCCTTTCTCTTCGGACTCCACTTCTGTCCTTGACTGACCCTAATCTTACACTCGTCATTCTTTTAATCCTGACATACCTACAGAAAGCTTTAGGCTTTTCCTTGATCCTACCTGCCAAAGGCTTCTCATGTCCCTTCGTGGCTCTTCTTAACACTCTCTTCAGGTCCTTTCTGGCTAACCTTTATCTGTCAAGCACCCTAGCTGAGCCTTCATGCCTCATCTTAACATAAGCCAAATCTGCAAGTGGTTCAGCATATTGCTAAGACCACCCCAGATGAAACCTGATCCCACAATCCCTGGCTTAGAATACCAGTACCTGATCCATTAGGCCAGTGGGGCCATGAGCTTTTGTGAAGACCGAGGTTAATGTTGAGGACTGCAGTAGAAATTCTCACATGACTAATTGACCCAAATTATCTGTCTGGTTGGTCTGTTCTGTTGATGAGTGAACACTTTAAATCCAGTTGATCAGAAATTAAATGTAATATAGAGCTGAATAGGATCCTGCAGCTTTCATTCAGCTAAATCTTATCCTGATACTAAAGTCTAAAGCAGCATTTCACCTGGTTTTATAATTGAAGACCTCAATGATCTACATCAGAGATCATTGATGCAGTGTGCGGGAGTGACCCAGCCTGGGGAGGTGCTAGCAGGTTCCTGCTGCCTTGAGCAGCACACTGATGAACCAAGTTTAGTTTCCTCTGGTAACATCTTGTCCTCATCATTTAATCCTTCAAACATAGATAACCCTCTAATTAGTCAGACCTGACCTTAAATAAATAACTGAAGCTGTGTTTGGGTCTGTCAGGGCACAAGTTCTGAGAAAATCTCCCAATGGAAGCTCAGAATGAGGCCAGAGCACCTCATTTAAATTCTCCATGGCAGTTTCCCGTCCAAAATCGATGAACAGCTCTGACCCCATTTTAGATAAGCGATGCAGAGGCACTGGAGAATATGTGTGAAACATTCATGGGGACGATACAGAAGGTGAGAGGTGTTGCCCTGTAGAGATCCTGAAAATAATAATACACGGGTTTGATAGCTTAGCCTCCCAGAAGATGGTTCCCCTCATCAGGCATATAAAACTGGAGGAGATGGAATCTGGACCTGGACAGTATTACCAATCCACCTGGGCAACCATCCCAATAGTTTTGACTTTTAAATAGACATTTCTCCAGTTGATAAACATTACCTCGGAGTTTATCAAGTGATCTGTTTTTCTTCTCAGACAATCCTGTAACTGAAAGAGCTACAACAACAGTTTAGAGCACACAATGATCTTTCTCCAAAAGGACATCATCATCGTCCTGCAGATTTACTTTCAAAACAGAATGGTAATTCTGATAACATTCACAAATCTTAATAGAAAAATATAAATATGTCTGTGTTCTGATCATGTACATCACACTACAAGGAGTCGGAATAGGAACAGAGAGAAAGACAGTCGCTTTATGCAGATTTTTCTTTTCTGACTCATATCATAAGTATCCCTGTCCTATCTGCATCCTTTACCAGTGTGATTGCTTTCTGCAGCTCAGAATGTTCCTGTTGACAGTAAAAGCACTGTAGCTTTAATCTAATTTACCATGAGCAATGTTACAGAAAGGCAATTCAGGATAAATTATCTGTTCCACCAGAACACTGACTATCCTCCAAACACAAACATTCGATTGGCTCACATTTCCCAACAGTCAATCACAAATGCTTTCCCTCCATTCACTAACTTTGACGTTTAATGATGTCTCCACCCCAGCACATTGCTGCAGCAGTTTCTCATGGGAGCAGCCAAACTCCATTCGCCATCAATCCCCACATTAAATTAGCCAGGCATAGATGTATCCATTGTTCTTTTATCTGGGGATCAATGTCTGAGAATTCCCAACGGAACCACACAAGAACACCTGAATCAAAAGGAATTGAGCGTTTGGTTAAGAAAAACAAGGAAGCATATGTCAGGTATAGACAGGATAGATCGAGTGAATCCTTAGAAGAGTATAAAGAAAGTAGAGTATACTTAAGAGGGAAATCAGAAGGGCAAAACAGGGAAATGAGATAGCTTTGGCAAATAGGATTAAGGAGAATTTAAATGGTTTTTACAAATATATTAAGGACAAAATGGGTAACTAGAGAGAGAATAGGCCCCCTCAAAGATCAGCAAGCAGCCTATGTTTGGAGACACATAAAATGGGGGAGATACTAAATGAATATTTTGCATCAGTATTTACTGTGGAAAATGATATGGAAGATACAGATTGTAGGGACATATATGGTGACATCTTGCAAAATGTCCATATTACAGAGGAGGAAGTGCTGGATGTCTTGAAATGGTTAAAGGTGGATAAATCCCCAGGACCTGATCAGGTGTACCCTAGAACTCTGTGGGAAGCTAGAGCAGTGATTGCTGGGCCTCTTGCTGAGATATTTGTATCATCGATAGTCACAGGTGAGGTGCCAGAAGACTGGCAAACGTGGTGCCACTGTTTAAGAAGGGCGGTAAAGACAAGCCAGGGAACTATAGACCGGTGAGCCTGACCTCGGTGGTGGGCAAGTTGTTGGAGGGAATCCTGAGGGACAGGATGTACATGTATTTGGAAAGGCAAGGACTGATTCGGGATCGACAACATGGCTTTGTGCATGGGAAATCATGTCTCACAAACGTGATTCAGTTTTTGATGAAGTAACAAAGATGATTGATGAGGCCAGAGCAGTAGATGTGACCTATATGGACTTCAGTAAGGTGTTTGACAAGGTTCCACATGGGAGACTGATTAGCAAGGTTAGGTCTCATGGAATACAGGGAGAACTAGCCATTTGGATACAGAACTGGCTCAAAGGTAGAAGACAGAGGGTGGTTCTGGATGGTTGTTTTTCAGACTGGAGGCCTGTGACCAGTGGAGTGCCACAAGGATCGGTGCTGGGTCCTCTACTTTTCATCATTTATATAAATGATTTGGATGCAAGCATAAGAGGTACAGTTAGTAAGTTTACAGATGACACCAAAATTGGAGGTGTAGTGGACAGCGAAGAAGGTTACTTCAGATTACAACAGGATCTGGACCAGATGGGCCAATGGGCTGAGAAGTGGCAGATAGAGTTTAATTCAGATAAATGCAAGGTGCTGCATTTTGGGAAAGCAAATCTTAGCAGGACTTATACACTTAATGGTAAGGTCCTAGGGACTGTTGCTGAACAAAGAGACGTTGGAGTGCAGGTTCATAGCTCCTTGAAAGTGGAGTCGCAGGTAGATAGGATAGTGAAGAAGGCGTTTGGTATGCTTTCCTTTATTGGTCAGAGTATTAAGTACGGGAGTTGGGAGGTCATGTTGTGGCTGTACAGGACATTGGTTAGGTCACTGTTGGAATATTACATGTAATTCTGGTCTCCTTCCTATCGGAAAGATGTTGTGAAACCTGAAAGGGTTCAGAAAAGATTTACAAGGATACTGCCAGGGTAGGAGGGTTTGAGCAACAGGGAGAGGCTGAACTGGCTGGGGCTGTTTTCTCTGGAGTACCGGAGGCTGAGGGGTGACCTTATAAAGGTTTACAAAATGCGGGGCATGGATAGGATAAATAAACAAAATATTTTCCCTGGGGTCGGGAGTCCAGAAATAGAGGGCATAAGGAGGGTTTGGAGGGATATGGGCCAGGCGCTGGCCGGTGGGACTAGATTGGGTTGGGATATCTGGTCGGCATGGACGGGTTGGACCAAAGGGTCTGTCTCCATGCTGTACATCTCTATGACTCTAACCCTGGCAGCATCCTTGTAAATCTTTTCTGAACCCTTTCAGGTTTCACAACATCTTTCCGATAGGAAGGAGACCAGAATTGCATGCAATATTCCAACAATGACCTAACCAATGTCCTGTGCAGCCGCAACATGATCTCCCAACTCCTGTACTCAATATTCTGACCAATAAAGGAAAGCATACCAAACGCCTTCTTCACTATCCTATCTACCTGCAACTCCACTTTGGAGGATTTGAGCTACAGGGAGAGGCTGAACAAGCTGGGGCTGTTTTCCCTGGAGCGTTGAAGGCTGAGGGGTGACCTTATAGAGGTGTACAAAATTATGAGGGGCATGGATAGGATAAATAAACAATGTATTTTCCCTGGTGTCGGGGAGTCCAGAAATAGAGGGCACAAGCTTAGGGTGAGAGGGGAAAGATATAAAAGAGACCTAAGGGGCAACGTTTTCACACAGAGAGTGGTACATGTATGGAATGAGCTGCCGAGGATGTGGTGGAGGCTGGGATAATTGCAACATTTAAGAGGCATTTGGATGGATATATGAATAGGAAGGGTTTGGAGGGATATGGCCCGGGTGATGGCAGGTGGGACTAGATTGGGTTGGAATATCTGGCCAGCATGGATGGGTTGAACCGAAGGGTCTGTTTCCATGTTGTACATCTCTATGACTCTATGATTCAGCCCAGCCTTAGAGTGAGTGTGGAGAGAATGATCAGACCCTCTGAGAAATTGGTGAACTCTTTGAATTGGAGACATGGGGTGATCAGTCAAGACCACTCACCGTTATTTTGCACTTGGGCTAGATCCATCTTGAAGTCAGTTTCTAATGTTTTCATGTCACTGGACAGCACTGTAACTGAAAAGGAAACATGATAATTCACATATCAGCATAATGTTTAATAGTGTATGTTTCTCAAATCCCACAGGGAGAAAATTACATGGTAAACTTACCTGTGTATCTTGCTGTTTATGACCCCATGTGTACACAATGTTGTTAATCTGCTGCTAGTGATTCTGCTCTGGGTTTCCAAGCTGTGCGCGCGCACACACACACACACACACACACACACACACACACAGACACTGTAGTTGCTCTGTTGTGATGTCTGCTTTATAACTTATAACCTGCTTTACTGTTTTAAATAAACTAACCAACAGAGTTAATCAATTGACACGTAACAATTCATTATTAGCCCATTCTGATGAACATGCCCATCTGAAATATTGGAGCAGTCCAAATACATAAAATGTGAATTCAAAATGCAGGACTGAGGATTTCACAACAATCTTCATCCTGATAAACCGAATGGGTGACATCCCAACAGGCCCAGCCTCACACAGGCCCATCTTCACCTAATCCGATTCACTCCATGTGATTTTGAGAGACAGCTGAGAGCACTCAGTGCAGCAAAGGCTGCAGGAACTGACAATATAACAACTGCAGTACTGAAAACATGTGCTGTACAATTTGTTTTATTCTATTCAATCCCACTGTCCCAGGGAAGCTACAACATTAGGATCCTCTGCCAGTATTCTATAAGCGCTGAGGGTGCAGGAGAGAGGCAGTAATGTCACACAGTGAAGTAGTGAGACAGAACAGAGGTGAGCTGATGGGACATGGTGGGTCTACAGTGTAGGGATTAAGGACTGACATCACACCACAAGACAGAGCATGGAAATTTCAAAGGCCCTGCTCTCCTGTCCAGCTGAGGCAGAGTCCGGGAGGTTTCTAATTCACTCCAAGCAACTCAACAAACTGTAACCAGGACCTAAAAACACAGAAGCACTGTTCTGAAGAAGGGTCACTGGAATGAAAATATTCCAGTGAGACACCTGGACTGTCTCAGATCCAGTCCCTGTACACCTCCAGCCCCCACCACGAAGGACTCAAAGCCCTCCGCTTCTTCCTTTCCCGCCGCACCAACCAGTACCCTTCCACTGACACCCTCCTTCGACTGACTGAACTGGTCCTCACCCTGAACAACTTCTCTTTCCAATCCTCCCACTTCCTCCAAACTAAAGGAGTTGCCATGGGCACCCGCATGGGCCCCAGCTATGCCTGTCTCTTTGTAGGATATGTGGAACAGTCCATCTTCTGCAACTACACTGGCACCACCCTCCACCTTTTCCTCCGCTACATCGATGACTATATCGGCGCTGCCTCGTGCTCCCACTAGGAGGTTGAACAGTTCATCAACTTTACCAACACCTTCCATCCCGACCTCAAATTCACCTGGACTGTCTCAGACTCCTCCCTCCCCTTCCTAGACCTTTCCATTTCTATCTCGGGCGACCAAATCAACACAGACATCTACTATAAACCGACTGACTCCCACAGCTACCTGGACTACACCTCCTCCCACCCTGCCCCCTGTAAAAACGCCATCCCATATTCCCAATTCCTTTGTCTCCGCAGCATCTGGTCCCAGGAGGACCAGTTCCAATACCGTACAGCCCAGATGGCCTCCTTCTTCAAGGACCACAGATTCCCCCCAGACGTGATCGACGATGCCCTCCACCGCATCTCCTCCACTTCCCGCTCCTCCAACCGCCACCAGGACCGAACCCCACTGGTTCTCACCTACCACCCCACCAACCTCCGTATACAGCATATCATCCGCCGTCATTTCCGCCACCTCCAAACGGACCCCACCACCAGGCATATATTTCCCTCCCCTCCCCTATCAGCATTCCGCAAAGACCACTCCCTTCGTGACTCCCTCGTCAGGTCCACACCCCCCACCAACACAACCTCCACTCCCGGCACCTTCCCCTGCAGCCGCAGGAAATGCAAAACTTGCGCCTACACCTCCTCCCTTACTTCTCTCCAAGGCCCCAAGGGATCCTTCCATATCTGCCACAAATTCACCTGTACCTCCACACACATCAACTGTTGCATCCACTGCACCGATGTGGCCTCCTCTATATTTGGGGAGACGAGCTGCCTACTTGCGGAACGCTTCAGGGAACACCTGTGGGACGCCCGGACCAACCAACCCAACCACCCCGTGGCTCAACACTTTAACTCTCCCTCCCACTCCACCAAGGACATGCAGGTCCTTGGACTCCTCAATCGTCAGAACATAACAACACGACGGTTGAAGGAAGGGCGTCTCATCTTCTGCCTGGGAACCCTCCAGCCACAAGGGATGAACTCAGATTTCTCCAGTTTCCTCATTTCCCCTCCCCCCACCTTGTCTCAGTCGATTCCCTCGAACTCAGCACCGCCCTCCTAACCTGCAATTTTCTTCCTGACCTCTCCGCCCCACCCCACTCCGGCCTATCACCCTCACCTTGACCTCCTTCCACCTATCACATCTCCATCGCCCCTCCCCCAAGTCCCTCCTCCCTACCTTTTATCTTAGCCTGCTGGACACACTTTCCTCATTCCTGATGAAGGGCTTTAGCTCAAAACGTCGAATTTCCTGTTCCTTGGATGCTGCCTGACCTGCTGCGCTTTAACCAGCAACACATTTTCAGCTCTGATCTCCAGCATCTGCAGACCTCACTTTTTAAATGAAAATATTAACCCTGCTTTCTGTCCACACATGCTGCCAGACGTGTTAATTTTTCCCATCAAGTTTTGATTTTGTTTTTCAAGAGGACAGTGTGGTTTGGATATAACAGCTTCATTTGTCACAAATTTTTATTGTCCAGAGTCAGACTGGAATGATTAATTACATAGCACTATAACTGTACTGATTAACTGTTAGACTTTCGTTCCTGACACAAACTAAACCCTGGTCATAACACTGAATGCTTACTCCAGTAACTGTCACACAAACAGGACCATCCTCCTTTACACTATCAACAGATGGAACTGCAACCCTCCTGAATCGAAAGGATTTCAGCCCAGTCTCAAAGTGAGTGTCAAGAGAATGACTGGATCCTCTGACAAATTGGGCTCTCTACATTGTGGAGACATGACGATCAGTCACACCCACTCACCGTTGTGTTGCAATTGGGCTAGACCCATCTTGAAGTCAGTTTCTAACATTTTCATGATGGTGAACAGCTGTGTAACTGAAAAGGAAACAGATGATAATTCACACATCAGTATAAAGTTTAATATGTCTCTCATATCCCACAGGGAGAAAATTACATGGTAAACTTGTCAATTTATCTTGCCTTTAAGGACCCCATCTGTACACAATGTTGTGAGTCTACTGCTAATGATTCTGGTCTAGGATTACAAGCTGCACACACACACATGCACAACAGTTGCCCTGTTGTGATATCTGCTTTATAACTTATAACCTGCTTCACAGTTTTGAATCAACTAACTGTTAAGGACGAGGCCAGACTACTCAGAACTAAAGTAGGAAGCCCATCCCATAACTTTACAACTTGTTTCATTAAGTATGAAATGAAAATTCCCCGGAGTAAGTTAACTAGGTTGACTACCAGGTTTTAAAACAGATAAAAATGTATTAACAAAATTACAATGAAACACAAAGAACAGAATAAACAACCCTTGCAGATGTCAGTGTATCCAAACTAGACTTAATTATGCTGTTCCGCATATACACAATAGTTCCAATTAGCAAACCACTTCCACACAGAGCCAAAAAATGAAACAAAAGCTGACAGGTCAAAGTTAGAAGGGCAGAAGGAGAGAGAGTCTAGCAGTCTGTTCCTCCATAGAGCACAGCTGAACTCCCCCTAGTTCTGGACTGAACTATTCACCTAGAGAGCTGGCCATACCCGCTTGACTTATGCAGGTTTCTTCTAAAACATGACCACTTTGCTCTTAAGTCTCATCTTTTTACATATAATGAAAAGGCCTCTGAAAATGCTTTTTCGTCTCTGTACCAAAGTAACCACCTCGGAGCCGGGAGGTGAGTTTCAGCCCCTCTGAAGAAAACCATGGGCATGGGGGCATCCTTAAAAAAAATAACAGCTTTGTGACATAACCAACAGAGTTCATCAATTGACAAGGAACAAATCCCGACTCAGGCGACTGACTGTGTGGAGTTTGCACGTTCTCCCAGTGTCTGCGTGGGTTTCCTCCGGGTGCTCCGGTTTCCTCCCACAGTCCAAAGATGTGCGGGTCAGGTGAATTGGCCATGCTAAATTGCCCGTAGTGTTGGGTAAGGGGTAAATGTAGGGGTAGGGATATGGGTGGGTTGCGCTTCGGTGGGTCGGTGTGGACTTGTTGGGCCGAAGGGTCTGTTTCCACACTGTAAGTAATTTAATCTAATCTAATTGATTATTAGCCTATTCTCATGAACGTGACATGGTAAAAAGTGGTGGTAAACAAATTGCTGATGAGACTTATTATCCTTAAAGTCAAAAATTGGTTAATCCATGCAGTGGGAGAGTTTCAAAATCACAGTTTGCTATCAAGCAGAAAAGTTTCTTTCAAGAGATTTGCTTGAGAGAGACAAGTGATCAGGTATGTGAAAGATTGATGGCAAGTAAAGTAAGGACAATGATATTCCACCTGAATGTGCAGAAAACCCCCTCATTTAGAGTCAGAGAGATGTGCAGCACGGAAACAGACTCTTTGATCCAACTTGCCCATGCCGACCAGATATGCTAACCCAATCTAGTCCCTGCTGCCAGCACTCGGCCCATATCCCTCCAAGCCCTTCCTATTCATATACCCATCCAGATGCCCAAGACCACCCTCTGTGTGAAAAGGTTACCCCTTAGGACTCTTTTATATCTTTCCCTTCTCACCCTAAACCCATGCCCTTGAGTTCTGGACTCCCCCAACCTGGGGAAAAGACTTTGTCTATTTATCCTATCCATGCCCCTCATGATTTTATAAACCTCTATAAGGTCACCCCTCAGCCTCCAACGCTCCAGGGAAAACAGCCCTGGCCTGTTCAGCCTCTCCCTGTAGCTCAAATCCTACAACCCTGGCAACATCCTTGTAAATCGTTTCTGAACCCTTTCAAGTTCCACAACATCTTTCCAATAAGAAGAAGACCAGAATTGCACGCAATATTCCAACAGTGACCTAACCAATGTCCTGTACAGCCACAACATGACCTCCCAACTCCCGTACTTAATACTCTGACCAATAAAGGAAAGCATACTAAATGCCTTCTTCACTATCCTATCTACCTGCGACTCCACTTTCAAGGAGCTATGAACCTGCACTCCAACGTCTCTTTGTTCAGCAACAGTCCCTAGGACCTTACCATTAAGTGTATAAGTCCTGCTAAGATTTGCTTTCCCAAAATGCAGCACCTCGCATTTATCTGAATTAAACTCCATCTGCCGCGTCTCAGCCCAATGGCCCATCTGGTCCAGATCCTGAGGTAATCTGAGATATCTCTCTTTGCTGTCCACGACACCTCCAATTTTGGTGTCAATTTGCAAATTTACTAACTATACCTCTTATGCTCGCATCTAAATCATTGTTCCTCAAATGGTGGCCAATACTAATTAAATTATGCAATTTAAATTTGTGATAAAAATGTTCGCATTTTGTCTATCATGGGATACAAGCCCAAGGCAGGTAAATGGAGTTTGACCACAGATCAGCCATGATCTTATTGAATGGTAGAGTAAGCTCAAGGGGCTGAATGGCCTCCTGCTGTACCTATATAAAATCCAGTGATTATGGGACATATATACCAGCAACATAACTCAAAAAGTCTTGAATTCCTTCCAGCTGATTAAAGGAGTTACAATGTAAATTTAAAAGTTAGGATGTCAAAGATAGTAAACTCAAGATCAATAATAATGCCCCATGGTGGCAAATGTGAAAGCATATCTCAGATGAATATATGTGACTGAAAAGGTTGCGTAGGTTGGAGGGATTCAGATTTCTGGGATGTTGGGACCATTTCTGGAGAAGATGGAATAAGCAGGATCGGTTATATCAGGGCATTGGGGGTGGGGTGCTGTCTGATAATGTTGTCGTGACGATTTAAAGCAAGAGTAGCAGAGGGATGGGAAGCCAAGCAGGGAGACAGAGTCATAGAGATGCACAGCATGGAAACAGACCCTTCAATCCAACCCATCCATGCCGACCAGATATCGGATGGAGGAAATAAACAAAAGGCAGGATAGTAAGAAGCAGAAGTGGAGCTATAGTATATACTAAAATCAAGTTGACTAACAAGGTTAACAAGACAAACCTCATGTCATTATGTCTCAGTCAAAAAGCATTCTCAAGAGTCTGGATGCATTAATAGTGTAAATAGATCTACCTGTACACAGTGTAATGGACCAGGCCGTACCCCTTCAAACATTTCAAGAAGGTACCCATACCCTAACATTTTTAATTATTTTAAACAGGTTTGTGGCAGAAATGCCAGAATGGGCCCAGCTGGCCCAAGCACTCAAATTTAAACAAAACGGAAATCCTTCACATACTACTGAGTGAAACACAAACAAAAGAGAACAGAATTTAGAACAACTTAACCTATTTGGAAACCCAGTCAACTCCATTGCAACTTAATGATACTGTTCCAAATTCCTGAAACATCCCCATTAACAGCCTTTTCGCAAAAATGGGGAAAATCAAACCCAGGTTCTTCCAGAGAGAGAGAAGAGGATTAGCATGGAGCTGTTTCCTTGGGTCCCCAGCAGCTTCTCAGGGTTGTCAGCTAAAACCTGACCAGCAGCTGCTGCAAACAAAAGCAGCCAGACTGCTAAGTGCAAACCAAACCCTGAATGGGAGAACTGGCCACTCTCCTTTCATTGGACAAATGGTTTAAAAAACACTTTAAAACTTTTTCAAGTAGATATTTCCAGACATATTGGAACCTCTGCCTTTTTGACTCCTCCGAAGAAAAGACCAAGGACAACATCACCTTATTAAAGGAGCAGCAGTGTCGCAGCAGTTGTAATGTAGTTGTTAATACAAGGTCATGGCTGTTCGGTGACTGAATCTCTATGGTTATTTAATATTTACCAATGACAGACAAGTAAGAAAAGAGTTGGGGTGGCATTGTCAGTAAGAAAGTAAATCAATGCAATAGTGACCTTGGATATTGGCTGAGAATATCAAGTTGTGGAATTTCATAGATGGAGCTCAGGACCACTGAGGGCAGGAAATGTTAATAGGAGCTCTCTATAGCACCCCCCCCACCCCCCCCCACCCCCAACCAATCAACCAAACAATAGCAGAGATAAAACGGAAGGCAATAACCAGGAAATCAGAGACACATACAAAAAGGGCACCAGGTATGTGACTTTAATTTACATTTCAATTGGACAAGGGGGCAAGTGAGGACTGCAGATGCTGGAGAGTCAGATTTGAAAAGTCTGCCCATGGGAAAGGTCAGGAATATCCGAGGAGCAGGAGTGTCGATGTTTCAGGCATAAGCCCTTCATCAGGAATGTAGCAGCCGAAGGTTAATACTGTAGAGGAGGACTTTCTGGAATGTTTGCATGTTTTTTAAAATGTCAGTACATTTAAGGAGCCGATTAAACAGCAAGTTATGGTAGACTGGGTATAGTGCAATGAGCTGAAAATGTGTTGCTGGAAAAGCGCAGCAGGTCAGGCAGCATCCAAGGAGCAGGAGATTCGATGTTTCGGGCATAAGCCCTTCTTCAGGAATGAGGAAAGTGTGTCCAGCAGGCTAAGATAAAAGGTAGGGAGGAGGGACTTGGGGGAAGGACGATGGAAATGCGATAGGTGGAAGGAGGTCAAGGTGAGGGTGATAGGCCAGAGTGGGGTGGGGGCGGAGAGGTCAGGAAGAAGATTGCAGGTTAGGAAGGCGGTGCTGAGTTCGAGGGATTTGACTGAGACAAGGTGGGGGGAGGGGAAATGAGGAAACTGGAGAAATCTGAGTTCAATGTGAGTACAATGAGAAAGGATTTATAACAATTTTGTTGAGTTGGATGTATTGGGGAAGAATATCAATAAATTATAAAATGGTTCCTTAAGGGGGAGAGTGAGGAAGTTGATTCTCAAATTCAGGTTCTGAATCTGAATCAAAGGAGCCAGGAGGGTGTCAGGCACAAGTTGGCCATAGTGGATTGTGAAGTGTTATTAAAAGGGTTGCTGTGGATCGGCAGAGCTTAATATTTTTTAAAATATTTATGTAAATTACAATTATTCATTTCTATCACAAAAATACAACAGGAAAGGTGACTAAACCATAATAGAAAAATAAGTTGGGGTAGTATTAGCGTCAATGGTGTGGAGAATGCTTGAGTCTAATATAAAAGTCATAATGGCAAAACAATTGCAAAGCATTAATGGGATTAAACAAAGTCAGCATGGGTTTATGAAAAAGAAGTCACGTTTAAGGCATCTACTGAAGTTTTTTTGAGGATATAATCAATAGATAAGGGTGTGCTAATGGACGTGTTTTTTGAGATTTCATGAAGGCTTTCCTTATAGTGTGGAAACAGGACCTTCAACCCAACAGGTCCACCCTCTGAAAGTAACCCACCCAGACCCTTTCACTCTATATTTACCCCTGACTAATACACCTAACCTACACATCCCTGAAAACTATGGTCAATTTAGCATGGCCAATTAACCTAACCTGCACATCTTTGGATTGTGGGAGGAAACAGGAACACCCAGAGGGAACACACACAGACATGGGAAGAATGTACAAACTCCACACAGTCGCCCGAGTCTGGAATTGAACCCGTGTCCCTGGCGTTGTGAGGTAGCAGTGCTAACCACTGAGCCACCGTGCCACCCCCTTTTGATAATGTCCCACATAAGAGGCTAGTGGGTAAAATTAATGCACATGGTTTTAGGGACATCATGCTTGTAGGAATTCTAATAGTGTAAGGGGCAGTGAGAGACAGGAGATGATCCTACAGCAATATGTATCCAGTACAATGTAGAAGGAGGCATTGCCATACTTGGATCTTGGGAATAGAATCAGAGCAACATAGAAAGTAAGTAACATTCAGCCCTTTGCACCTGCCTTACCATTCAGTATGATCATGGCTGATCATATTTAATTTTTTGAGGATGTAACTCTGAAGATGCACAAGGGAGATCCAGTGGATGTAGTGTACCTGGACTTTCAGAAAGCCTTTGTTAAAGTCCCAAATAGGAGGTTAGTAAGCAAAATTAGGGCGCATGGTATTGGGGGCAAAGTACTGACTTGGATTGACAATTGGTTGGCTGACAGGAAACAAAGAATAGTGATAAACGGCTCCCTTTCGGAATGGCAGGCGGTGACCAGTAGAGTACCGCAGAGATCAGTGCTGGAACCGCAGCTTTTTACAAAATATATTAATTGTATAGAAGATTATATTAATAGTAACATTAGCAGATTTGCTGATTATACAAAGCTGGGTGGCAGGGTGAAATGTGAGGAGGATGTTAGGAGATTACAGGGTGACCTGGACAGGTTAGGTGAGTGGACAGATGCATGGCAGATGCAGTTTAATATGGATAAATGTATGGTTATCCACTTTGGTGGCAAGAACAGGAGGGCAGATTACTACCTAAATGAAGTCAAGTTGGGTCAAGGGGCAGTATAAAGAGATCTGGGTGTTCTTGTACACCAGTCAATGAAGGCAAGCATGCAGGTACAGCAGGTCATGAAGAAAGCTAATAGCATGCTGGCCTTCATAACAAGAGGGATTGAGTATAGAAGCAAAAAGGTTCTTCTGCAGCTGTACAGGGCCCTGGTGAGACTGGAATATTGTGTGCAGTTCTGGTCTCCAAATTTGAGGAAAGACATTCTGGCTATTGAGGGAGTGCAGCGTAGGTTCACGAGGTCAATTCCTGGAATGGCGGGACTATCTTATGTTGAAAGATTGTAGTGACTGGGCTTGTATACTCTTGAGTTTAGAAGGCTGAGAGGGGATCTGATTGAGACGTATAAGATTATTAAAGGATTGGACACTCTGGAGGCAGGAAACATGTTTCCACTGATGCATGAGTCCTGAATCAGAGGACACAGCTTAAAAATAAAGGGTAGGCCATTTAAGACAGAGATGAGGAGAAACTTCTTCACCCAGACAGTGGTGGCTGTGTGGAATGCTCTGCCCCAGAGGGCAGTGGAGGCTCAGTCTCTGGATTTGTTTAAAAAAGATTTGGACAGAGCTCTCAAGGACAGTGGAATCAAGGGTTATGGAGCTAAGGCAGGAACAGGATAATGATTAAGGATGATCAGCCATGATCATATCCATGATCATATTGAATAGTGGCGCAGGTGCGAAGGGCAGAATGGCCTACTCCTGCACCTGTTGTCTATTGTCTCAGTATGCCATTCCCACTTCTCTCCATACCCACGATCCCTTTCACCTCAAGGGACATGTCCAACTCCCTGAGGGAAGAAATTCTTCCTCATAGAGTCACAGAGTAATACAGCATAGAAACAGGTCCTTCGGCCCTAACTGGTCCATGCTGACCACTCAGCTAATTCCACATGCCTGCCTGATACTCGGGTTTGGGATATCTCATCTGGGCTGTAGAGGAACAGGAGTAGGAGGAGAAAGATCAAGTGGTCTTGGTCCACGCAGTTACCAGTGACATGGATAAAACTAGGGCAGAGGTTCTGCTTAGGGAGTATGAAAAGTGAGGAGCTAAATTAAAAAGCAGAACCAAAAGGTAATAATCTCTGGATGACTAACTGAGCCACGAGTTAGTTGGCACAGGGTCAATAAGACTAAGTAAGTATATGTGAGGCTCAGAGATTGGCGTTGGAGAAATGGATTTGAATTCATGGGATGTTGGGGAAGAAGGGACCTGCTCTGAGGGGATGGCCTTCATCAGAACTGTACTGGGACCAGAGTTTCAGCTAATCACTTAACTCGGGTTTTAAACTGAATAGGGGCGGCGGGAGAGTTCAGTTATAGGGGAGATTAGAAAACGCAAATTAAAGGAGGAGGTAAGAGTGTAGAACTCAGAAAAAGATATTAAAATCTCCAGCACAGACACACATTGAGTGTTTGGAAAGGGTTAGCTGTCAAACTTCAAGCACGCTGAACAAACGAATTACGATGAGAAAAGGGATGGTTAATCCACGACTGAAGGTGTTATATCTGAATGCATGCAGTGTAAGGAACATGGTCAATGAGCTTGTGGCACAAATCGAAATTGGCAGGTATGACGTGGTGGGCATCACGGAGATATGGCTGCAAGGGATCAGGATTGGGAGCTGAATATTCAAGTATACCCATCCTATCGAAAAGATGGGCAGGTGGGCAGAGGGGATAGGGTTACATTATTAGTAAGAAATGAAATTAAATCAATAGTATGAAACAAAGTAGGGACAGATGGTGTTGAATCTGTGTGCGTAGAGCTGAGGAACAGCAAAGTTAAAAAAAATATATATTTGGAATTCTGTACAGGCCTCCAAGATTGGGGGCACAAGATACACCAGGAGATAAAAAAGATATGCAGGAAAGGCCAAGTTACAGTGATCATGGGGATTTCAATTTGCAGGTGGACTTTGAAAATCATTGTTGTAGTGAATTTGGAAATGGATTTGTGGAATGAATGTAAGATGGCTTTTTGGAACAGCTTGTGATGGAGCCCACTAGGGAACAGGCAATACTGGATTTAGTGTTGTGCAACGAGGCAGACTCAGTAAGGGAGCTTAAGGTGAAGGACCCATTTGCAGGCAGTGATCATAATATGATTGAATTTATTCTGCAGTTTGAGAGGGACAGCTGAATAAAGGCAACTACAGAGGCATGAGGGAGGAGCTGGGTAAAATTGATGGGGAGAGGGCCTAGCAGGAAAGACAGTGGAACAACAATAGCAGGAGTTTCTGGGAGCAATTCAGGAGAAACAGCAGCGATTCATTCCCAGGGAAGAAAAAGCATAGTGCAGGGAGGGTGAGGCAACCATGGCTGACAAGGGAGGTCAGGAAAAGCATAAAAGCAAAAGAAAAACAAATAATGTGACAAAGGGTAGTTGGAAACCAGAGGATTGGAAAGCTTACACAAACCAACAGAGGACAACAGAAAAGGAAATAAGGCGAGAGAAGAATAAATCTGAGAGTAGCTTAGCCAGTAATATAAAGGATGATTAAATCTGAGGGTAAAGTTGCCAGTAATATGAAGGAAGATTAAATCTGAGGATAAGCTAGCCAGTAATATAAAGGGAAAATTATTCTGAGGGTAAACTAGCCAGTAATATAAAGGAAGGCAATGTAATGGAAAATTATCCATTTACTGTGAAATTTCAAGAGAATGCTTTTCTTCAAATCAATGCTGTACTGATCTTTGTAAACGATGCTTTGATGAAAGTCTGCAGTTAGCTTATCTCTGTTTGAATTCTGTAAACATTCAACTTGACCTTGCGATAGTCGAACTCAGTGAAAGCTGAATAACTGTTACGTCTAGGACCAGGGAATGAGAGGATAACAACTTGAGTTTGCCCTTGAGAGTGTGATAAGGAACGCTATAAGGCAGGCTTCTGTGTAATGTTTCGGTAATGCCTATTTGCATTGAGGCATCTGACTTAGTGTAATGAGTCAAAATCCAGCAGGATTTTTAATAAACAATTTTGTAATAATTGAGTCAAGGCGATTTAATTTCCACAACAGCAAACCTGGGGGCTTGTCCGGGATCCCAATACTGGGTGAGATTCTGAAGATTCCCAGGAGGCGCAGGCGCCAGTGCCTTGAAGGTCGTTCACTTCATCTCAAGCGCTGATTTGGCCCCTTTGCATGAGAGGACTGGGAATTTGTGGATCGCCCCAGCACCGGGGGTTCAAATCGAATAGACTCGGGGTAGGAGTCATGGCTTAAGTAATCATACATAGAGACTCATTCTAAGAGAATAAATGCAACAGGAAAAGGGTTCAGTAAACTCTTGCATGGTGTTAGAGTAAAACCCCAAGGGAAGAGTGTTTAGGAGATAGCAAAGTTGAGGATGGTTTTAGACTTAGAACCACCGCTGGCTGAGTTGGATTCATCTAAGACATACCGGGTATGTGGTTTCTTGGTTTATGAAAACCAAGGCATTAGGCGGACGCGCCCAATGCAAGAGGGGACCTCTGGAGGTAAAAAGCATGTCAAAAGGAAGAAAGATAATGGTACTATGAGAGTGTGAGAGAGAGAGAGAGCTGAACACTTTTCTAGTTACACTAAATATGGACTCTGGCAAGAGCAAACAGAGGGAGAATACACACAGGACTTGGAATGGGCAACCAAAAATACAATACAATCCCAGAGTCTGTAAAGCAGTTAGAATTGTGGATCAAGGAATGTGGTTTTCCGGACGGAGAAAGTTTGAGTAAAAGACAGCTGGAAATGTTGAGGTCGAGGTAGGAAGAGAGAGAAAGGAGAAAAGGAAGAGAAGAATAGAATCGGTGAATTGGAGTGCTTATAATATGTGCAAGGCTGAGGCTGATATCAGAGAAAGGAAATTTTAAGTAAAAGATCACATGCGCGTACATACACCAGTGCACATGCAGACACGTGCGGGAAAATAACCTAATGAAGCTGTACAGTGTCTTAAGTCTGTTTCAGACCCTGACCTTGACGACTGCCCTCCGAGACCTGCAGCCCCCCCCTACGAGATCCGCCTGGTGAAGGTTCCAAGTCAGCGGCCCCGCCTCAGGGTCTGCTGAATCACCGGTAGCATCTCGTACCCCCAACAGATCGAAGCAAGAAGGCCAAGAGAAGTATAAGTGGCCAGCTGTAAATGTCCATGCCAGAGTAGTCAACCCACAAGCAGAAGAGAACGGAGACTTTAATGCTTTTGTTGCAGCGCTGGCAACCACCTGTAGGGAGGCATTCCCAGTATGAATGGACATGACCAAAATAGTAATATGTAAACAACGGGAAGGTGAGACAGTGTCCCAGTATCGTACACACCTCACTGAAGTCCATAATGTCCATGGTGGACTGAGACCACCTGAAGACATAATGGCAGCAGAAATCACGCCGTATGAGGCACACCTGAGGAACAGCTTCATCAATGGAATGAAGAATGAAATAGCATAAAAGATGGTCACCCAGCCGTTGGAGGAAGGTGCTGCAGAAAAAGAGGTCGTGGAAGAGGCACGGGCAGAGGTAGATCTGGTGGGTGCTTTGTTTGTGGAGAATGGACCACTGGGCAAGACAGTGCCCACACAGACAGCCCCAATCGGCCCTGGAGGCTGAGCGACAGGGTGACTAACAGGGTAAGGCTGAGGTGGAAGTGGGCAGCCCACAAGGTACAGGTAAGCCTCTTTCCTTTATGCTTGACAATGAAAGCTTGCTTATGCTAATCTCTTCTACTAACCTTATGGGCACTGAGACATGTCACACCTCTATGTTGAGTGCTGAGATTGTGAAGTGTCGACAGTATGTCCAATATCACAATGATGCATAGAAGTTGATGCCTACCTCTATGTTATATGTGGAAGGTACATCAGTTACCTTTTTGGTAGATACAGGGGCAACACACTCAGTCCTTAAATTAAGCCAGTTTAGACAATCAATGAAAATAAAGATGAGTGAAAAGTTCCTGAACACAGTGGATGCATCAGGAGTCATGGTGTGGGAGAGATTTTCCGCATCCTATTGTGCGAAACTAGTAATGGGGAAACATTCCAATTCTCCTCCTTGTTATCGAAATTTTGTCCTTTAAATCTGATGGGACGGAATCTCAGAGGGAGACTGGGGTTGGACTTGCTTAGTACTCCAACTGGCTTGCAGGTAATTCAAAGGGCAGATTTACCAGTGCAGGCTGTAAAATATGACCTACAACACCGATGTATGTCTATGAGTGGCGATTAAGCCAGAGAGCGATAATTTCAGTGAGCGATTCACTCACCTTGGAAACAAGCAACCATGTTAATCCTATTAACACCGATTTTCTTGCTGGAGATATGCTGCACTGAACAGCACACATACACCATGACTGTCCTGACAAACCAGGTGAAGGATTGGTTCAGGAGACTGGTTAAACCAGGTCAGTTGTTATTGTGCACATTTTTTGAAGAGATCACAGATGTGCAGTCAGTGTGAACATATCTAAGGTATCTGTAACAGCAAGCAGATCCTATCTATTTGATGTGGATGGCTCTGCTCCTCACGCGTCACTGGCGAAGGCGTCTGTTGACAGGTGGCAGGATTTGGGACCATGGGTGCTAATGCCACAAAGAACGAAAGGTTGAGTCTTAGGGATAATGTGAGTATCTGGCTCAGTGCAGATATACGAACATATAAGAAGAAACTAAATTGGCTAACACAGGCAAATAGGACAGTCCAGGTAACCCCCGCTAGCCCTGAAAAGCTAGGGGGATTGCCTGGCATTTCCTCTAAGATAGAAGTCTCAGACCAAAGATTAAAAACGGTCCCTACTGAGTTGTGGGCAAAAGGCAAACATGATGTGGGCTCATATGGGGCTGTGAACCCATAAGGTTAACCCCAAAGTCTGAGTATCATCCTTGCAGAGCACAATCCCCGTTAAAACCCGAGGCTATAGAAGGAATTATTCCAGTCTTTGGATCCCTCCTAAAGGCTGGAGTGAAAATCCCCTGTGAAAACTCACCGGTGAGAACCCCCATTTATCCGGTCAAAAAGGCAAACATTCCCAGTGAACCAGAGGAATGGAAGTTTGTTCAAGACCTGCAGGCAATCAATAATGCCGTTTCCCCATGTGCCTCAAATGTTCCCAACACCTCTACTATATTAGCTCAAATTCCACCGGACAGCAAATGGTTCTCTGATGTAGATTTAGCAAATCCTTTCTTTAGTGTACCAATACACCCAGATAGTCAATTCTGGTTCACTTTTTCATTCAAATGAAAATCATATACCTTCACGCGGCTTTGTCAAGGTTACTGTGAGTCCCCCACCGCATATAATGGGGCTCTGCGCAGGAGTCTGGAGACTCTTGCTCTAACCCCGGGGTCAGCGCTTTTACAGTATCTAGATGATCGCTTGATAGCGGCACCAACAAAGGAACAATGTGAGAAGGATATCCTTGCGTTGCTCTGCCATCTAGCAAGAGACTGGCACAAAGCCAGTCTCACAAAGCTACAATTTGTACAACAACAGGTGAAGTTCTTAGGTCACTTAATATCTGAACAAGGGAAGGCTATTGGTCAAGACAGAGTTCAAGCAATCCAGCAAATTCCAAAGCCTCACCTGAAGAAACAATTACTATCCTTTTTGGGCATGTGCTCCTATTGTAGAATATTTATCACACATTTTGCAACCCTTGAGGCTCCCCCAAGTGACATAGCCCATGGCAAAGGTTTGCAGAACCAGAGTCCGTTGCAGTGCACCCCAGGGCTGAGAGTGCCTTTGTTGAATTAAAAAAGGCGCTCCAAACTACACCTACGCTGGGGATTCTGAATCCAAACAAGCCTTTTGTACAAACGGTGGATGAGAAGCGTGGCTGCACGACATCTGTGCTGTTGCAGGATCATGGGGGATGATTGAGGCCGGTGGCATATTTTTCATCTAAACTAGACCCCGTAGCGGCAGGATTGCCTAAATGCCTGCGAGTCATGGCTGCAGCTGAAAAGGCTGTTATAGAGTCCAGGGATATAGTCGGCTATGGTGAATGAACCCTTCTGCTCCCACATGCAGTATCCTTACTGCTTTCCGAGCAAAGGGCCACACACATATCAGCAGCACGTTGGCTCAGATATAATACTGTGTTATTGGAGATGCCTAACATTACAATAAAGTGATGTAACATCCTTAACCCTGATAGCTTTCTCCCCACAGAAGGAGACGGAGACCCACATGATTGTGTTGCTATAACTAATGAAATTTGCAGCCCTTGACCAGATTTGCAGGATTCGGAGTTTTTTGTAGATGGGTTAGCATTCAAGAGCAAGGACGGACCAGAATTGTGTTGGGTATGCTGTAGTGACTACATACGAGATAGTCGAAGCGGGACCACTCCCTTCTCATCTGTCATCACAAGCAGCGGAGCTGATTGCCTTGATTGAGGCCTGTAAATTGGCTTGGGAAACACAGTGAATATTTACACCGAGAGCAGATACACATTTGGGGTTGTACATGATTTTGGAACCCTGTGGAAACACAGGGGCATCTTGACCTCCACCGAAAAGGCCATCACACACCGTGGCCTGATTTCTGACCTCCTGGAAGCGGTCCTATTGCCTAAATCAATCGCTGTGTGTAAATGTGAAGCTCACATCAAAAGAATAATGATTTTATTTTCCAAGGCAATGCAAGTGCAGACTCACCAGCAAGCACTGCAGCCCAGCAGCTGCCAAGTGAGCAGATTGACATGTGTATGACAAAAATTTGTACCCCAGCAGCAGACGTACGGGAGTTACAGTCACAGGCCACACCGGAAGAAAAGTGTGAGTGGACAAAAGCAGGATGCAGAGTGAGGGAAGGAGTATGGTGTGGTCCCAATGGTAAACCCTACCATGATCGTTATTTCCATTTTATGCCAAACTGACACACGGTAAGGACCATTTGTCAAAAAGGGGTGGGGGGGGGAATGTATCACAGTATTTCGGCACACTGGTACACCCACGGATTTACTCATTACTCCCAGAAGTATTGTGAATGATGTGTTATCTGTGCCACTAATAATGTGGGGCAGGGGAATACAGATGAGTCAGGCAGCACACCCCCAACCCCAAACTTCTTTTGAACATTTACAGATGGATTTTATTGAACTAACGCCCAGCGAAAGGAAAAGGTATTGTCTGATAATAGTTGATGTTTTCCAAATGGATGGAAGCGTTCCCCACGTCTAAACAGGGTGCCAGTGCAGTAGCCAAGGCTCTGCTAACTGGACTCATCCCGAGATGGGGCATCCCCAAAAGGCTCAGTAGTGACAATGGAACACCATTTGTCAATAATGCCCTACAGCAGATCAGTGATTATTTGGGAATAAACACGAGACAACACTGTGCCTACAACCCAGTGAGCGGTGGGGTAATGGAAAGAGAAAATGGTACCTTAAAAAATAAATTGACAGGATGTTATGTTACTGTATAAAATTCTTACACTTTTATCTGAAATCCAGAATCAAGTGAAAGCAGCACTACCCCAACCAGCAGGAGGGAAGCTACATGATCTAGACCCTGGAAACTGGATAATGGTGAAAAACTTCAGGAGGAGAAACTGGAAGGTGACGAGGTGGCTGGGACCATTTCAAGTGCTCCTCACAACACAGACAGCAGTTAAGATCGCAGAAAGAACCACGTCAGCCATTGCAAGCGTTTAGCTGGGCCTGAGGATACATCGGACGGCACCGGAACCAATTAAGTGCAAGTAGTGATTAAAGCCTCATGTGAATATGGGGCTGCCCCAACTCACACCTTTAGCAAGCGCCCTGGTAGGACTATTCGTAAGGGCAGGTGCATTGCGTGGACCCCACCCTAGCATGGCTTTGACGAGTGTGACGTGTGAACATGGGATGTGTACAGGGCACACCAGAGCAGGTGTTTTGGGCAGGGGGTGTCTAAGGAAAGGCCTGGTGTTTCCTAAACATTTTCTGATGTGTAGCTATTCCGGCTCTGTATTTCTTTGTTGTTGCTGCTGTAGTTGTCCTTGTTGCCATAAAATGACAAAAAGGAAGGCAATGTAATGGAAAATTATCCATTTAGTGTGAAATTAATTATCCATTTATTGTGAAATTTCAAGAGAATGCTTTTCTTCAAATCAATGCTGTACTGATCTTTGTAAACGATGCTTTGATGAAAGTCTGCAGTTAGCTTATCTCTGTTTGAATTCTGAAAGCATTCAACTCGACAAGTCGAACTCAGTGAAAGCTGAATAACTGTTATGTCTAGGACCAGGGGATGAGGGGATAACAACTTGAGTTTCCCTAGTCTCTGCCCTTGAGAGTTTGATAAGGAACGCCATAAGGCAGGCTTCTGTGTAATGTTTCGGTACTCTTTGCATTGAGGCATCTGACTTAGTGTAATG
This sequence comes from Hemiscyllium ocellatum, assembly GCF_020745735.1. Taxonomy (NCBI): domain Eukaryota; kingdom Metazoa; phylum Chordata; class Chondrichthyes; order Orectolobiformes; family Hemiscylliidae; genus Hemiscyllium; species Hemiscyllium ocellatum. The sequence goes on along the minus strand of NC_083445.1, from coordinate 32,322,539 downwards.
AGTCAAAATTCGGCAGGATTTTTAATAAAGACCCTTTCTTTGCTCTTGTAATAATTGAGTCAAGTCAATTTAATTTCCACGACAGCAATATCCTCGTAAATCTTCAAAGTGGACCACAACCAATGGATGTTTATCCTCCCACTCCAAGTTCCTCTGCAGCCCAGATGAGATATGCTAAACCAAGCACCAGGCAGACAACTGGAATTAGCTGAGTGGTCAGCATGGACCAGTTTGGGCCAAAAGGCCTGTTTCTAAGCTGTATTACTCTATGATTCTATGATGAAGAATTTCTTCCCTCAGGGAGTTGTGAACCTGTGGAATTGTCTCCCACAGGAAGTTGGATTCACACTGCTATAGGATCATCTCCTGAATGCAATCAATGATTGCCTGTCACTCACTGCCCCTTATGGTATATCACATTTGCTACTCAATGTTTCACTTCATTAAAGTGTTCGGAGATCAGAGATAGGCTGAAACCTCCATTTTGTTTGCTATGGTGAGTGTACTGCAGCGAGCCCACTGAGATTTCCCTTCTATCTTCCCAAATGTTCTTTATTAACTAATGACCTTTTATTTTGGAGTGTCCCTCACATCCAATGCTAGTGTTACCTTATCACACACCACCCCAGCCACCCAGCAGCTATGTCCCAGAAGATGAGCACCCCTTTGGGCCTGGGCCATTGTTAAAAACTCTCTGTGTACCTTGATAAGTAGTGTCAGTCTAGAACTGCCCTGCACATTATCTGGCATTTGCCCTGGCCATGGTGGACAGGTGGAAATAGGTGCCCCACTTTGTAGGTAGGGACCTGAAGGTCCTAACAGAGGACTCCCTCCCCCCCCCCCCCCCACCCCCTCGGATCTGCAATGGAGGCCATGAACCCAGAACATCCCATTCTGATCTGAGGCTATCATTCAGGTTTAGTGCAGAAATAGTGAGAAAGATCCAGTTCAAGACGAGGAAGGTTATAGTCCTTTTCCATTCTGCCACCATAAATGCCAACACCTTCCCTCCAATGCCTTCCGCTGCACCCACCTCCCACCAGGGCTCATGTTCTCCCACTTTCACTGTTTCCTGTAACATCTTCCCTCACTCGCTGTTATCCAACCCAACCCCTGACACCACTAACACTACATGCCTTTCGGACTGCCCATATACCTCCCACCTACAACAGCAGCAGCTGTGCTACCCACTTTCAGCCTCCTTAATGCCCTCTCCCCCCTCTCATCCCAAGAGGGGTCCAGCCCACACTCGGGGCAGAAAGACTCAGGACCAGGATTTGTCTTCTCCCCCTGACTCTAACCACCCTGAGTGACTGACTGAGTGTATCCAAGCCTCTGGAATGGCATTCCAGTGACTTCTCATAACTGAAGCCAGTCGACAATTAATACAAATGCCCTGCCGTTGTCTCTGTACGAAATGACATGACAAGATAGCAGTAATATGAGGATGTTGACTTGCTTGCTAAGTTGGTAGGTTTGGACTTGACAGGATAGCTGTGGAAGGGTTTGGTGATTTCCCCTTGTGACAGAATCTAGGACCAGAGGTACATTATGTTAGAATAAAGGAATACCCATTTAGGAACAAGGTGGGGAGTAATTTTTCTCCTGGAGGGTTATGACTCGCAGACGGCTGTTGAAGATGGGTTGTTAACTACATTCAAGGCTGAGAAACGCAGCTTTTTAATCAGGGAAATCAAGAGTTATGGGGGAAATGCAGGAAAGTGGAGTTGAGGGTTATCAGATTCGTGATGATTGAATGATAGAGCAGACTCGGTGAACTGAATGATCTCCTTCTGTTCCTCCATCTTGTGGTCCTACAACATCTCTGGAGTAGGACCTGATGAGGAAGAAAAAGTAATCCCCACACGGGCACATGCTGCTATCAGTGATTCCTTCTACCTTCTCAATATCAGGTGAAAGCAACTAGAGTTCAGTCGGACAAGCTGCAGAATCAGGAAATACTGCAATAGAATGAGCATGTCACTGTGGTGCTCCCATTACTGATACAGACATCACCTCCTCCAAATGTCAGCCCAATTCCCTCTCTGCCTGGTGAGTGATCCTCACGACATGGCATTAAGATTCATAGCAGAAGCAGTAATGTAAAGACTAGAACAAACAGCCCTACCAACCATCAAACCAAAAATCTGGGTCCGCTATGTTGATGACACCTTTGTCATCACAAAATGAAACAAGACATTTAACATCATCAACAACACCTTCACAGGCATAAAGTTCACCAAGGATGAAGAAACCGACAACAAACTCGCATTCCTGGATGTCACAGTCGAAAGAACGGGCAACGGAGAACTCCAAACCTACGTATACAGAAAACCGACAAACACTGACCAAATACTTAACTACACCAGCAACCATCCCAACACACACAAATGAAGCTGTATCAGAACACTATTCCAACGAGCCACCTCACACTGCAGCACAGACGGACTTCAGAAAACAGAGGAGAACTACCTATATAATGTATTCAAGAAGGACGGATACTCAAAAAATACAGTCTGCAGATTCCTCAAGAACAAACCACGACAAGCAGACCAGACACACCAGAAACCTTAACCACCTTACCATACATCAAAGAAGTTTCAGAAATGACAGCCAGACTACTACGACCCCTCCGAATCCTAGTAGCATACAAACCCACCAACACTCTCAAACAAAAACTAACAAATGTAAAAGACCCAGTACAACCCATGGACAAAACCAACATGGTCTACAAAATTCCATGCAAGGACTGCCACAAACACTACGTAGGACAAACATGTAGAAAGGATACACGAACACCAGCTATGCACAAAAAGACACAACCATCTCTCCCTCGTAGCCCTACACATGGAGGAAAAAAAACACCATTTCGACTAGGACAGCACATCTACCCTGCAACAGGCTAAGCAAAGACATGCCAGAGAATTCCTCGAGGCCTGGCACTCCAACCACAATGCCATAAACAAACACATAGATCTAGATGCCATCTCTCAACCCCTCAGAAAACAAACCGGAAATGACATCACCACAAACCCCAGGAACTCCATCCAGGACAAACATATAAATAGAAAGCAGGAGACAACAGCTTCGCTTCTCTTGGAGGTCGCCACTGATGATGTTACCTAGCCAGGTAATAAAACGTCTGGACATCAAACCTACAGCTCAGCGAGCAAACCTACACCCTAAATTAAGAACTGTCCTGTCCTGATCTTGACAATGTTGAGTTCTCTAGGATTTTTCATCAAGAGGATTTGGTGTGTGAAATGGTGGTGAAATTGGGAAGACAACGCCATACCAACAATTTCCATGGGGAATGTTAGGCTGTGGGTGCACTACTATCTCCTGCTATTAAAGCAATGTTAAGGAAGACTTCACAGTTTGAGATCAGGTCATAAGGCTTTATGATGCTGAGCAGTGGAAGCAGCAATTGAGGGGCTCAGTCCATCTCACCGAGATCTCTCAATAAATACTCAGTATTCTGTAACTGGGCAGATGGTAGTGATGTCCTTGTTAAGATAAAATTCACTTGGTCAGCTCAGGTCACAAACACTTACAAATGTAACGGTATCCAACCCCACCACTGACCCCAGTCCAACAATTCAAAGCCAACAATGTCACTGGCCTGAAATGCCCTGCCAACAATTCATCATACCCTTGAACATCTCCCTGCTACACAGCCCTGTTGGGCCCCATTCGACTGTGTCATCCCTTTCACCATCAAACAGGTGAAACAGACATTTTCCCTCAGCAGACAGAATGGACAAAATTCAAAATCTATCAGGATAATATTTATATGATTGACATTAGAACAGAAACTTTTTGACACAACATTTTCACATAAACCCGAGTACATCCTGGTGGAATGACAAAGTCTTACTCTTCCTTTACCGAAGATACATCATTGGTACAGTCCATGTTGCTTCAGAAAATGAACAGTTGAGCTGCTCCCATTGTTGAGATCCTCTGAGATCATGTGCTCTGGGTTTGGATTCTGTGAGGGCTTTGTCAATGACTGTTTTTCCCTGCAGGGGATATACTCACCCATGAGGAGACAAGGCAGCAAGTGGGCTACTGACCGAGGTGAGGCAATGGGTGAGGTGCAGTGCTTTGAGTGGAGTCTAAATCCGAAGTCTCCTTTCGCCATTATCACCCAGGCTCATTTCACTGCTACATTACATTTGTCAATTGACATTGGAGTATTCTATTCATACAGCACTAACCCTAACCTTACCATGACACAGTTTAAAATATCATAACACTTACAGAGTATCACTGCAGTGATAAGCATCACCACGGATAGCAGGATGGAGACACCCAGGAGAATGTAGATAACGAGAGATGACCATTTTCCTCGGACAGACTCTGTTGATTGAACACCTCCACGATCTATAAAGTGTAAGAGAAGGTCATCATTGAAAGGATCAGAGGAGCCCACTTTGTGAACATGAGTGCAAACCCTTTCTCGTTTGATGCTGGAGTAGAGATATTAGATCGACTGTCTCACTCTGATGAAATAACGTAAAATGATTCATGGAGAATGTACTGTAATTCACTAAACTGCCAGATAAATTCACACTTTGGGATAAGTGCACAATCCCAACAGGGATCCTGTGGAGTAACATACATTTCTCCCAAGTACTTACTGTAATAAATTACATGCAACTTCATGTCTTACTGAGCCTTTTCAGAGGTAAGGATCAGTCACATTGTTCCAGTTTGAATTCTCATGCAGACCGGAGGAGACATGGCTCATTAATGTGCCATTCCTTTCTCCATGCAAACACTTCTTACATTTTTCTCAGGAGAACATCATTAAAGTGTTTCCCTGTTTGCTGTCTTCGTCCAGCTTCTTGCTTGTCTCCCCTGAATTTCTTGACAGCACTTCTCCAAGATAGTGCTAGTGCGATGTCCCTCCCTTTCCTTGCTTTCAGCTCATTTGGGCCCTGGGTATCAATAGGTGCTAGTCCTCCCTCTCTGATACTCTCAGAGGTGATGGCAATGTCAGTATCTGGGTCCATAACAATGAGTGCCACATTGTTTGATCCTGTTCGTGTATCAGCAGGTTTATTTTCCAATGGGTTTCCCCATCGGTACCCAAATATGCAACAATTCTTCAGAATCTGAAAACTGTAAACCATCATGTTTGTGTAAATGCTATACTCAAGGGAGTCAGGGAAATGGAATAGGGGCATTTGGAAAAATGCAATTTAAGCTGACCATGTAAAGTTTGTGTGATGTGTTGTGAAAGAGAATGTGAGGAATTTGAATTAAGCAGGAACATCAGGATTACCTTCCGATCTTGGCAATGATCATTATCTCAGTGACAGCTAGCCAAATGGTTTCTGTGTGCACATGCAGAATATTTGTTCTCAATTGTTAGTTATCCATTCCAGACAAAACACTAAAGCATGGCTTTTGTACTCCTCAAGCATGATGGATTCTTTCCTTTAATACGTTGAACATAACTGATCGTTTAACTTTACTTTCTGTCTTTTTTTTAGATTAGATTACTTACAGTATGGAAACAGGCCCTTCGGCCCAACAAGTCCACACCGACCCGCCGAAGCGCAACCCACCCATACCCCTACATTTACCCCTTACCTAACACTACGGGCAATTTAGCATGGCCAATTCACCTGACCCGCACATCTTTGGACTGTGGGAGGAAACCGGAGCACCCGGAGGAAACCCACGCAGACACGGGAGAACGTGCAAACTCCACACAGTCAGCCGCCTGAGTCGGGAATTGACTCAGGCGCTGTGAGGCAGCAGTGCTAACCACTGTGCCACCGTGCCGCCCACCGTCTTGATTATTATTTGTACAGATCTTCTTAATGATGACGGCGTTTCTGCTCCAGAACCTGGGCACCAGGTTAATATCCTTCTGAGTTAACTCATTGACTTGTTATGATACCATCAGCGATTTGTGAAAGTAAGCTTAAAGAGCACAGAGTATCCTGACACTTTTCAAGATTTAGATTTAGATTTAATAGTTCTTCATTCAAAAATACAGTTTCCCACACTTCAACTAAACATCGCTTGAACATTTTCTGTGAAATAGTCAGTTTTTTTAATTGGTCTTGCAGCATATCATATTCCTCCTCCCCATTTTTGTGTTGTCTGCCAGTCCCTTAATTGTGCTATTACATTCGAACCCAATATGTTGAGATGTCAAAGTAAGAGATGGAGTGTTTATCCTGTAAGGGTCCCCAGTGCACACAGCCTTCCACGAACAAAACAATTGCTCCTCTAACCTTGGCTCCTGCTGTATGGAAACAGGCCCTTCGGCCCAACAAGTCCACACCGACCCGCCGAAGCGCAACCCACCCATACCCCTACATTTACCCCTTACCTAACACTGCGGGCAATTTAGCATGGCCAATTCACCTGACCCGCACATCTTTGGACTGTGGGAGGAAACCGGAGCACCCGGAGGAAACCCACGCAGACACGGGGAGAACGTGCAAACTCCACACAGTCAGTCGCCTGAGGCGGGAATTGACTCAGGCGCTGTGAGACAGCAGTGCTAACCACTGTGCCACCGTGCCGCCCACCGTCTTGATTATTATTTGTACAGATCTTCTTAATGATGACAGCGTTTCTGCTCCAGAACCTGGGCACCAGGTTAATATCCTTCTGAGTTAACTCATTGACTTCTTAACAAACCTCTCAGAATTTCTGCAGCATCTATATTTTTCCGCTCCTCCCCATAAAAACAAAAGGATGTTTTTTTGTGCTGAGCAGTGAAAGCTGATCCTGGTTTTACTGCCCTGGTGGTAGCCTACTCACCACAATATGTTTGGTATTGTACTGTTACCATGGCCTGATATTCGGCAAACCCAGTACCATCTGACTTATTCAGGGATGTGTGATGAATCCATGATCTATAATCTACTTCTGATTTCCATGTGACCAAGATATGAATTATTAACACAGAATTTGAATGAAGTCTGCATTTCTTTCTGTCGAGTCCTGTCCTAAAACTGTCGAACATTATGTTCTGACATCTTCATGTGAATTTATGGTCTATTTTCTTGTTCCTGTAATGCATGTGAAATAATTGTGCAGTTGTACTTATCACATAAGTTACCTGAGCATAATGTCAGATGATGTTAAAAAGGCAAGAACATATTTAAGTACATTTATCTTACATTAATGAAGGCAAGAAAAAAAATCTCTGCTCTGTTCCCTGTTTCAAAATTCGTCTCTCTCTCTACATATTTTACCCTGATGAGTCATAATGCCGAAGTGGTAAAGAGCATAATTCTTTTCAACACAAATTATATTAAACATCAATAGCTCAAGATGTTAGATTGCGTCAATTTGTAATCAATTACTCTGTCGCAGAACAAAACTCCATTTGTTTGGGTACTGCCTTCGCCTGCACAGAGTGTGTTTAATAAACTGCACCATAATTGACAGTGGTTAGCATTGCTGCCTCACAATGCCAGGTACCCGGGTTCGATTCCAGCCTCAACTGATTGTCTGTGTGGAGTTTGCACATTTTTGCCATGTCTGTGTGGGTTTCCTCTGGGTGCTCCGGTTTCTTCCCACAATCCAAAGATGTACTTGTTAGATGAATTGGCCATGCTAAATTGTCATCGTGTTCAGGGATATGTAGGCTAGGTGCATTAGTTGGGAGCAAATATAAAATAATAGGGTGGGGGAATAGGTTTGAGTGGGATACACTTCGGAGGGTCGGTGTGGATTTGTTGAGCCAAAGGGCCTGTTTCCTCACTGTAGGGATTCTACAATTCTCTGAATATGTTCCTTCGTGATTCTGGTGTCATCCCAAGTGTGGTCAGCATTTCAATGATCACAGACAGAAAATGAATAACACAGTCAATGACAGAAGTGTTGTCCATTTTAAGGATGTTGTGCTTGAGAAACACTGGGATAACCTTCTATCCAGTGAAATCAGTCAGAAACAAACAATGGAAATGATGCCATTGGTATAACACCGAGTGAAACCTCACTTTGTATTGGAAAGAAATCATTAATCAGATTTCTCAACTAGTATACAGAGCGTGAACATAAACTGTAATAGTGAGATTAATCATTCAGACATTCATGATGTGTGTTACAGTCGAAATCAGCTGCAAAACAATGCGTCTCATTCAGGCACCTACAGTCATGGGTTAAAAAAAATCATGAGAATGCCTGACAGGCCAATACACAGAGATTGTCAGACTGGTATCAGTATGAGCTTCCCAGCAATGATGTATAAATTTCATTGTAAACAAGCATATTGAGTGTGAATGTTACAGCATCAGATTTCAATCACTAGAAACAGGCTTTTCAACAGTGTACTGTATATACTCGTGTAAAAGTCAAACGTTTTGGACTATTTTTAAAATGTTAATTATTTTAACGGTGCCATTATATCTGAATAAAAGTGTGATATATTAGCTACATATATCTTTAATTTGTGGGGTTGACTAATACCCGGTACTAGTTTTGAGGGGCTGAAATTCATGCTGCAGATCGAGATACCGTATTATTAGCAGAAGTCGATTTGATCACACAACTAATCCCAGATAAAGAAGAAAAACACAATGAATTATGGCAAAGGGAATTACCGGGTAAAAACAAGAGAACCAAGAATGAATTACGAGGAGGATAGTTTATTTGTACATTCCAGGATGAAAATTTAACATGTCAAAGATTCAGTGAAACCTTGCAAAATCCCCCTGTTCAACAACGTCATGGTCTGGTATAGTGGCGCACTTGAAGTGAAATCTTTATTGAATTCTGGATGCATAAATTCCCGCCAAATTCTCTCATTTACTCTCTATGTTATGAACCTCAGCAACATTAATAAACTTGTCAAATACTTTAAGATATATGTAACTAATATATCTCACTTTTATTCAGATGTAATTGCGCCATTAAAATGATGAATTTTTTTAACAATATTACTGTTGGATGGACAGTGAACAAAGTGCGTTAAGTACTGACAGACTCAGTGCGGTCTGAATGAATGAATGAATCAAAGTGTGCTCTCGTAAAGGAGAGTTATGAATGAATGAATAAATTAATTAATTAATAGAGACATAATATAGTAACAAAGAGTGATGAGTGCAATTGCTGGTATGAATGGATGAATGCTGTTTCCTTTAAGTGAATTAATTAGAACATGCAGTTTCCTTTGTAAGAGGTTTATGATGTGATATAGTGGGGTCAACTTTTACACAAGATATATGGAAACTACAAGATTTTTTGGCCAAAACTAAGGGGTACTCTTTTACATGAGATCAACGTTTACACGTGTATATACAGTAATTAAATTGGCCACGACTGTGTTCCAGAAACGGGATCAGAAGCATAGCTCGAAAATCAAACATTATCATATTCTGATCATTTGTTCAGAATTAGAGAAACATAACGGGAACAGCGAATCAGCCAGAAGGGAAAAAGCAGCATTCAGTTTAATGAAGAGAAGGGTAATATCCCAGAGAAGTAGTGAATATGTACAATCTACCTCCCAAGTGAGGTCAGAAGTGGGAATGTTCACTGATAATAGCACAATGTTTAGCACCATTCATGATTCCAGACATTGAAGCAGTCCTTGTTTAAATTCAACAAGTTCTGGACAATATCTAGGCTTGGACTGACAAATGATAAGTGATATTCACCCCACATAAAGACCAGGCAATGACCATCTCCAGGCAGAAATCAACCTACATATTATCCTCTGCCACTCAATAATGCTCCCATCAAAGAATCCCCCTCGATCAGCATCCTGGATTTTACCATTTACCATAAACTGAGCTGGACTTACCATATCAATGCAATGATTACAAGAACAGGTCTGGGCCAGAAATACTGTGGTGAGTAATCTACCTCCTGACTCCCCAAAGCCTGTCCACCATCTACAATGCAGCAGTGTGATGGAACACTCCCACTTGCCTGAATGGGTGCAGTCCCAACAACACTCAAGAAGTTTGACCCCCTCCAGGACAAAACAGCTTGCTGGATTGGCACCACATCCACAAACTTTCAGCCACTCCACCCACCAAAGCTCAACAGCAGGACTGTGCACTATTTGACAGAATTGTACTCCAGCACAATCTGTAACCTCATGGCCTGCACTAAGTCAGGGGTTCAATGGAGAGTGCAGGAGGGTATGCCAGGAGTATCACCAGGTATACCTGAAGATGAGGGGAAGCCACCCAACAGGATTACTAGCACACCAACAGCATAAACAGCAAGTGATAGACAGAACAATGTGATCCTATGACCAACGGATCAGATTGAAGCTCTGCAGTCCTGCTATATCCAGTCAGGAATAGTGGTGGATGCTTAGATAACTCATGGAGGAGGAGGCTCCACATGTATCCCCATCCTCAATGATAGAAGAGTACAGCACATCAGTGTAAAAGATAAGGCTGTAGTTCTCATAGCAATCATCAGCCAGAAGTGCGAGTGGATGATCCATGGTCTCTAACATCACAGATACTAGGCTTCAGGCAATTCAATTCACTCCACGTGATATCAAGAAACAGTTGGAGACAGTGGATAGTGCAACAGCAAGGGTCCCTGATAACATCCTGGCAATAGTACTGATGACTTGTGCTCCAGAACTTGCCGCTCCCCTAGCCAAGCTGTTCCAGTAGAGTTACAACACTGGCATCTACCCGACAATGCAGAAAATTACCCAAGCAGCATCTGCTCAGCAATAACTTGCTCAGTGATGCCCAGTTTGGATTCTCCCAAAGTCACTCAGCTCCTGACCCTATTATAGCTTGGGTTCAAAAATGAACAAGAGAGCTGAATTCCAGAGGGGAGGGGTGGGGAGAGAGACAGCCCTTGATATTAAGTCTGAATTAAACCAAGTGTGGCATCAAGGAGCCCTAGCAAAACTAAAATCAATGGGTATCAGGGGGCAATGCCCAAGACCTACCAGTGAAAAAAAAATAGTGCGTGTGCCAATGCCCTGAGTAATATCCTTGTCCATGCCAGTAGGTACCGTTGGTACATGGTGAATGTGCTGTTGGAAGAGTATCTTTGCAAAATGATTACAATTGGCGAATGTATGGTATGTAACTGATATCAAAAGAAGTCATGTGGAGCAAGCGGAGGATGCTATTCCTATGAAATAATTAAGATCACTGATGGTGATGGGCTGATCTTCGCTGCTACCATAGGTTCACTTCCAGCCTACCTCGAGGTTACTTGTTGCATCTGGTAATGGCTACTGTGAAGGAAGGACTCGTGCCAGCGCAGAAACCTCAAGACTATTATCTGTAAAGTGACACACCGCTGATGGTGTAGCACCAATGCATATTGTTCATTTGTGGATGTACAACTCAGATTTGAGGACAGATTTATCCAATGTAAATGCAAAGTACAATTATTGTTGGAGGAACAGGGACCGACAGTGTGGGAGGCCAACTGGTGATGGAGAAACACATTCAGGTTTTGTTGAAATAGGAAGAAGCAATAATTCCAGGGAAGCACCATTACCTCAGATGGCAATGGCCTTGTTAGGTTATTATCACAGGATTATTAATCCAGGGAGCGGGGTAATGTTCAGGGGATCCATGTTCAAATCCAAGTCTTGGCAGATGATAAAAATCTGGGATTAAGATTCTAATGCCAGTTAACAAGTAAACAAAAACCCATCTAGTTAATTAATGTCATTGTCCTTCCCTGGTCTCGTCTGTATGTGACTCTAGATGTGGTTGACTCTCAACTGCTCTCTGGGATGAGCAATAAATACTGGTCTGACCAATACATACTGGTCTGGTCAATAAATATTGGTCTGACCAATTAATACTGATCTGGTCAGCCAAGTCCATGTCCTGTGAGTGAATACTTTAATACAGTGAATACCCTGTGTTGGGTCTTTTAAGTTCATGAGTTGCTGTTTTAGTGTGTTGGTGGGTTTGTGGGCCACTATGATGCCAAAAGGTCTGAGTAGTCTGGCAGTCATTTCTGAGATGTCTTTGATTTTGGGGAGAGTGGCGAGGATTTCTGAGTACACTTTGTCTGCTTGTTTGGGTTTATTGCTGAGAAATCGACAGACTGTGTTCATTGGGCACCCATTCCTTTTAACAACTTATACAGACCAACTACTGAACTACAGAAGCAATGATCCCAACACCCACAAACAAAGCTGCATTAGAACACTATTTCAATGAGCCACCACACACTGCAGGACAGGGAACTATGAAGAGCAAAGGAAAATCACCTCTACAGCGTATTCAAACAGAGGCATCACCAACCCAAGAAAACCTAAACACATAAAGAGAAAGCGGGGTATAACACCAGTGCTTCACCAGAGGCTCACTGATGATGTGATCGAGTATGGTGAGGAAACGTCTGAAAGCGAACAAACTTACATCCAGAACAATGGGAAATTGCTGTCGCCAATATCATGCACAAAACTGGGTAAAAACAAGGACTGCAGATGCTGGAAACCAGAGTCTAAATTAGAGTGGTACTGGAAAAGCACAGCAGGTCAGGCAGCATCGGAGGAGCAGGAAAATTGGGCAAAGGCCCTTCATCAGGAATAGGGGCAGGAAGCCTTAAGGGTGGAGAGATAAATGAGAGGGGATGGGGTGGGGAGAAAATAGCATAGACTACAATAGGTGAATGGGGGTGGGGATGGAGGTGATAGGTCAGAGAGGAGGATGGGGGAAGGTAGCAAAGCCGTCAGTACTGTGGCTGAAATGTTATTTCTATGTTAACTGTAAGTGTCAATTACAACAGACACCTCTGTGCAAGTATAGAGACTACTGGAACTGCCCAGGATTCAGTCTCCTCTAGAGTGGGGACCATGTAGCAGCATTACCAAAAGATAAAGCCCCACTGTCCTTAATCATAAGCACAAGTTGGAATAAGTGCAACAGAAGATGGCCATCTCTGTTGTGAATGTGGAGCGGGAACTGTAAGGAGAGCTTTGCCCTTCGGTTGTGTATCTGCAATGGTGACACTAGATCTGGATGACGCATGTGGGCAGGACATGATCTGCAGGATTTGGATTATTCCGCACAGTCAGGGCAAGAGGCAGGAACATTCATAGAAACAAGTCTGCTTTATCCAGTCGTTTGGATTCAAAATCTACAAAACTTGCTGATTGTACATGCTTTATTTATAAAGGACATTAAAAAAGTTATAATTCTCTTGAAAAGTGACTTCTTAGTCAGAAAACAAACCATTTAAAAAACACAGAAGCTACCTGGAGTAGATTTGCGAAAAGAGCAGAACTAACAGGAATTTGAACTAAACTAATTAATTCCTGGGAGGATTGTTTGGATTAGAAATTAGGTCCCCTTCCCATAGCTCCAACATACACCAGTTAGTGCCTTCAGAATTCTACGGAATTCCGACAGAATTCTCCTCCAAAATGGGACAGCTAGCAATCCTAACAATGAAAACTGCTTGCTCCCCGATTCTCACAGCTCTCAGTATCCCCAGTGAGGCACTGTCAGCTGTTTGTTAGTCATTCATGTTCCCAATATCCTTCCTCCTCTCATCTAACTGACAGTTATAACAATGTCCTCAGGATCAGTATGATGAAGCTGCTCATCAATGGAATCAACTCATGGCATTTATATTCATAAATTCCCCAACTCCCTTCAATCAGACAGCAATGTGCTATTGTAATAACCTTTGAAGGGAGTACACAAGTGTTTCCATGGATTTCTGGATCACTCTGAGAGTGCCTGTATTAGACTGAGAGGAACGGTACCTTATATTGATCATTCTCCATGCGATAGCCCAATATCAGTTGCAGTTGCTCATGTAACTGGAGAAATACTGCTTAACAGCTGCCCTTAAATAGACATCAATCTGTTGCTAAAATGTGGTTTATCTCATTCTCATTCTTGCAGCCAACGTGGTGACAATTCGAATTCTCTCTGGAAGACACTGTGGTATTTCCGACTGTATGTATGTCCACATGGTAGCCATGGCAACAGCAGATCTGCTGGTTCTAGTCATCAGTGCAATGGGGTACTGCACCTTCAGTTCCCATGTCCCATTTTCTTTCCTGTCCCGGTCTCCTGTGTGGAGGTTCCTTTCATATCTGACTATTGTCAATTTGGATTGATGTGATCAGTTCCCAGTTTCCTTCCCATGTGACCGTTTCAATGCTGTCTGTGACTATCAATGTCAGACAAGGCTCTGGACAGCAAGAAATGCAGAAGTGCTCACAACATTGCTGTCCTTGGTCAGTTTCTGTTGGTACTTCAACCCCAGCAAATCATTCACAGGGTGCCCTGGGGATGTCCGTTAAATGCAGGGTTTTTCTCCTCAGCTCCAGGGACAGTGTTCATCTGGTTTCCCAGCACCTGGCTCCTTTGGTTTCCTTTCCCATTGACCCTCGTGTTGAATTCTTGAACTGTCCAGTCAAGATCATGCTCTCAGAATTTATAGTTAATTTACAGTTATAAGTGTCATGAAGATATGATACAGTGAGCATTCTCAAATGAGAACTTTCACCTTTTCTCATGGGATATGTAAATCCCAGAACTTCCCCCAAATTACATTCTCAAGTTAGCCCAACGTTTGAAACAATAGGAGTGAAGCGCACACATATCAGTTTATGGGGTGAATTTGTTTTTTCAGAATTACGTTTTATTTTGCTCAAAAACTGCATGAATCCATGTAAAACTCTGTAAAACTATACGGAGGGTTTGTCAGTCTGACAAAGCATTGGGACACAGACAGATTTTACACCTATTGGTTGAAAAACTCAGCGCACTTGAGAATGTAATTTGGGGAAGTTCTGGGATTTACATCTCGAACAGAAACCAGCATATCCCATGATAAAAGGTGAGAGTTTTAATCTGGGATTGTTTACAGTATCACATCTCCATGACACCGAACTCCTTTGGCTGTAAATTCTGTGAGCATGATCTTCCCCTCCACAACTACCTGATGAAGGAGCGTCACTCTGAAAGCTAGTGCTTCCAAATAAACCTGTTGGACTCTAACCTGGTGTTGTGGGATTTTTAATTTCATTTTTACAGTGAGACCATAGGATATTGGAGCAGGTAGAGGCCATTCGGCTCATCAGGTCTGCTCAACTTTTCACTGAGACAATCTGGTCATCTTCTCTATTTTCCTGATAAATACTGCGGCCTGAGAGAGAGAATACAAACAGACTGACTTTAGCTGTGCTGTTGAACACTTGGGGTGATGGAGGATTGCAGATTCAGGAGATCTTCCAAACCACATTCATTCATCAATCCATTCACACTCTGAGCCTTATGACCATTGATTATTTCGAAGGTGCCCAGGATATTTGTGAATATTGAAGGAGTGGGTCTCAGTAAGAGCCTCATTTCCAAACAGAACGGTCCTCCTGCACCACGGGGAGTGTCTCAGAAAGTCGAGAGTAATTGATCTGAAGTTCTTTCCCTTCAATATGATTTAATGTGTTGGAATCCCTTATTGTCCTTAGAGCTGATGGAGGTGCTTCTTGAGCTGATCTTGCTGGGTTTTATCTCCCTGCATTTGGCTGTCCCACACTCTAAAAGTAACCCAGGGGCTGGAAATAATTTGCAGCGTTGATTATGCATCGCAAATATTTAGAAATTAAAATTGCAGTGTGACTTATTGTACCGCAATCAGAATGGTGATGAACTGTGGAATAAGGTGCAATTATTCCCAGAGAAAGACAATGCCTCCTGACTGCCGCCAATCCAATCAGAAAGAAATCCTGGAACTGCTCTGGTATGACAAGAAACCAAAGTGTAATGACCATATACAACACATTCTGCTTGCATCTTATTGGCTGATCCAAATGGTCAGTGTAGTTGGAGGAAAGGAGAGTGCAGCTGATGTGACAGTGGGCTGCACCATCATGTGATTTAAAGAAAGATTGACCCACACTGTGTCCGGTTCAGGGCGTGTGTTAACACTGATGGTGTTTGTACCTGATGTGCGATACTGTCTCAGTGTGAAATACTGGAACACATTCTGCAGTAACCATCTCTGACACTCAGCACCCTTTTGTTTACCAGATGGAAACAAAGAAAGGGTGTGTTTCTCATGTGGGACATGGCAAAGATATCAGGGAGATATCGTCAGGTGGTCTTGGATTACGGTGATTCTGATATCTGAAGTTTGCATCACATTTAGCTCACGCACTCATTGCTTAGACTTTTGAGTACAGGAGTTGGGAGGTCATGTGCAGGTTAATCTAAGATGTACAGGGAATAAAGACCATTTCTCAATCAGACACTTCCCTCCTCGTCAATTCTTCAATGTTTTACTATCTCCTCCTCAACGTCTTCACTTCAAGATCTTCCTCAAGGATTTCTGAGTGAGTCAATAACTCAGTTAAAGAGATGGTCACACTATTTTTCTGACCAATTGGTTTATTTCATTGTTCACAACATTGGTGAGGCCATCTCTGGAGCACTGAGTCCATTTCTGGTTGCTCAGTTATGGAAAAGTTGTTCTTAAACTGGAGAGGATTCAGAAAAGATTTCCCAGGATGTTACCAGGGATGGATGGTTTGAGAAATAAAAATAGATTCAAAAGGATGGAACTATTTTCACTGGAGCGGAGGAGGTTAAGGGGTGACCTTATAGAAGTTCATAAAATCATGATGAGTATAGAATGGCAGGTGTCTTTTCCTAAGGCCTGAGGTTATAGCACTTTGAGATTAAAGGGGATTATTTTTTAAAATGCAAGGAAAAAGATTTTAAAAAAACGTAAGGGGCAAATTCCTCACACAGAGAGTGGTTTGTTTATGACATTAACTTCCAGAGAAAGTGATGGATATGGGTACAGTTATAATGTTTAAAAGACATTTGGATAAGTGCATGAACAAGGAATGTTTGGAGGGATATGGGCCAATAGCGGCCAAGTGGGACTAGTTTAGTTTGGGATTATGTTTGACATGGACTGCTTGGACTGAGGGGTCTGCAGTTTCCATGCTGTCTGCCTCCATGTGAAATCAGAACTGACAATGTGACCAGTTAGTATATTGAAGTGCTGTCGATGTTACACTTTATAGTAAAAGAGATTGAACTATTTGGCTCTTTATTCTCACGATGTGTTCCCAAGAAGTACTCGGGGAACAGAGATCCCTCTGAAACAAACTCATACTGGGGAAACCTTCACAGAGATCATGAGATATCTGTCCCCCCAAAAAATCAATTCCGACAGTTCATCCACCCTGTTTTCCACATCATCGTAGACACCCCTTTGTGTCATTCCCCCCCCACCCTTTACATTAAACTGTCAATGCTGGAATGTTTTAACATTGGACCTAAAGGTCATGCACTTGCTGAGGTCACAGACATTCATTAACATCAGCTTAAAGATCGAAAACTGCACAAGAATTAATATGACAAAATGTATGGGTCATACAAAACAGACACAGATCATCAGTTATTGTGTCATCTGCATTGTTAAAACAAAGACCTCATTTCTCAATCAGACACCTCCCTCCTCGTCAATTCTTCGATGGTTCACTATCCCCTCCCCACATCTTTACTTCAAAATCTTCCTCATGGATTTCAGTCTGAGTCAATAAAACCATCAGTTAGATTAGATTACTTACAGTATGGAAACAGGCCCTTCGGCCCAACAAGTCCACACTGACCCGCCAAAGCGCAACCCACCCATATCCCTACCCCTACATTTACCCCTTACCTATCACTACGGGCAATTTAGCATGGCCAATTCACCTGACCCGCACATCTTTGGACTGTGGGAGGAAACTGGAGCTCCCGAAGGAAACCCACACAGACACGGGGAGAACGTGCAAACTCCACACAGTCAGTCACCTGAGGCAGGAATTGAACCCAGGTCCCTGGCACTGTGAGGCAGCAGTGCTAACCACTGTGCCACCGTGCTGCCCGAAAGGGATGGTCACACTGCTTTTCTGACCATTTGATTTATTTCATTGTTTGTTCACAACACAAACAGTTAAAAGGGATGGTCACGGAAGAGTGTCTGACCATATTATGTTATCTCACTGATCAGCTCTAAAATCCCTTAATTCTGAAGAAGTGGAATTTCCTGATAACTCTTTGTCTCAAACAATGAGAAATATTTACATTGTTGTTCATTGATCTGAAGGTGAGTTGCTTCCAGTTAATTAACAAAGATTGAGTAACCTGTACAATAATGACTAGATTATGGATGTTTACCTGATTTTAGGTTTTGCTGTTTCCTGTCTTGTTTCAGATGATCATAATTCATGTTGGTGTAAATGTTGTCTAGCTCCATGTTCTCACTCAGAGGATCTTCATGCCTTTAGCAACAACTAGAAAAAAACAACGTTTTTCTCAGTTTTAGTTCCTACTTTTTTCGTGAAAACCACATTCATAGATTGTGTCTGGATTAACTTGCAACAGTTTCCTCTACCATCACTGATGCAATTGAATTTGCTTAATGTGCTTAAAAGTAAAATACCACTTCTGTAATCAGATGCTAAGAATGTAATTGGACTTTCTTTATAGCTTAATTTTCCTGTACCTACCTTTTCATGAAATTGTGTCCAACTGGGCAAGGGCAGCAGAAACCTGGGAACACGACAACTTCAAAGTGCCTCTCCAAGCCTGTTACTCACCATCCTGTTACGTCACGGGGTAAACCCTCCTGCTTCGTTTAAACCAGCAGCACAGAGATGTTTTATCCCATGCAGTATTCTGTGAAAATTTGAGAGGACAAGAACTATTTAAAGTATATATTAACAACTTTATTTCTTAAAGTATAACAGAGAATAATTAACTAGCAACTATTCACAACTCCTTCCTCTAACCTATCTTTTATTCTCCCTTATATAATACTTGGACGATAAACACCTGACAAAGATTATCCAAAAATTCAAGTTCTCAAAACCTGCCAGCTGCTGAATCTTCTTTTTAAATCTTCCAATCTTCCGGCACCTCACCTGTGACTATCGATAATACAAATATCGCAGCAAGAGGCCCAGCAATCACTTCTCTAGCTTCCCACAGAGTTCTCGGGTACACCTAATCAGGTCCTGGGGATTTATCCACCTTGAACCATTTCAAAACATCCAGCACTTCCTCCTCTGTAATATGAACATTTTGCAAGATGTCACCATCTATTTCCCTACAATCTGTATCTTACATATCCTTTTCCACAGTAAATACTGATGCAAAATACTCGTTTAGTATCTTCCCCATTTTCTGTGGCTCCACACAAAGGCTGCCTTGCTGATCTTTGAGGGGCCCTATTCTCTCCCTAGTTACCCATTTTGTCCTTATATATTTGTAAAAACCCTTTGGATTCTCCTTAATTCTGTTTGCCAAAACTGTCTCATGTTCCATTTTTGCCCTCCTGATTTCCCTCTTCAGTATAATCCTGCTGCCTTTATATTCTTCTAAGGATTCACTCAATCTATACCTGACATGTGCTTCCTTCTTTTTCTTAACCAAACCCTCAATTTCTTTAGTCATCCAGCATTCCGTTTATCTCCCAGCCTTTCCTTTCACCCTAACAGAGTTATTGAGTCCTGTCCGGTTAGGGAGCTACAACGATTAGCGAACCCCACTCGCTCTGGCCTGGTTCGATGATGTCCTTGTCAAGCATTGCCTCCACTCCACCTGGACCTGTCTGGCTTTGAAAGGATTAAACTAATAGGGATGTTGTTTTATCAGAGCAATATTCCCTACGTCTACTTCATGTACAATAGCATTAGTCCTCCCCAACTGATTCTTACATATGTCCTCATACTGCAGTAACAACTATGCTCCTGAGACAGATAGCTCACTAACCTATCCCACTCGGCAAGGACTTCTTCATTTTTTAATCTATTTTGAGGGACATCAAAATCCACATCATCGGGATTAGATTCCTCACTCTGCGGGGAAGTAGCTAACACCTGTTTCTCCTGTTCTTTCTCTCCAGTATAATACGGCTTCACCATGTTCACATGACATACCCAAAACTTTTCTTTCTATCAGGCATCTTTACTAGACAGGTCACCTGACTCAACATTTTCTCAATTTGATAGAGACCACTAAACCTTGCTTTAAAGGTTTAGTGATAACTGGACTAACACATTATCCCCTCAGGAAAATGTCCGAGTCATCTGCCACCTGCTTCATTCTACACTGTGCCTTGTTTTGCTGCTGTTTAGCTAACTCACTTACTCGATTTAGTCTCTCCCTCACCTCAGATATGTACTCTAAGTGTGAGATATCTGACTTTGGTCCTGTCAATTTTTCTTTAATTAATTTCAAAGGACCTCTCACTTCATGCCCGAATATAAGAGATAATATTTATAATCATCTAGAAGCAACAATTTGATTTCAGACAGTCAACATGGTTTCATCAAGGGCAGGTCATGTCTCACAAACCTCATTGAGTTTTTTGAGAAGGTGACCAAGCATGTAGATGAGGGTAGGGCAGTTGACGTGGTATACATGGACTTCAGTAAAGCCATTGATAAGATTCCACATGGAAGGCTGTTGGAGAAAATGCAGAGGCATGGAATTGAGGGTGATTTAGCAGTTTGGATTAGAAACTGGCTTTCTAAAAGAAGGCAGCGAGTGGTGGTTGATGGAAAATATTCAGCCTGGAGTCCGGTTACTAGTGGAGTTCCACAAGGATCAGTTTTGGGACCATGGCTGTTTGTCATTTTTATAAATGACTTAGATGCAGGTGTAGGTGGGTGGATTAGTAAATTGGCAGATGACACTAAAGTTGGTGGAGGAGTGGACAGTTTGGAAGAATGTTACAGGTTGCAGGGGGATTTGGATAAATTACAGAATTGGGCTGAGAGGTGGCAAATGGAGTTCAATGCAACTAAATGTGAAGTGATGCACTTTGGGAAGAATAACTGAAAGGCAGAGTACTGGGTCAATGGAAAGATTCTCGGTTGTGTGGATGTGCAGAGGCATCTTGGAGTCCATGTGAATAGATCCCTGAAAGTTGCCGCCCAGGCAGATAGTGCTGTTAAGGAGGCATTCGGTGTGTTAGGTTTCATTGGTAGAGGGATTGAGCTCCGGAGTCGCAATACCATGCTGCAACTATACAAAACACTCATGCAACCACACTTGGAATATTGTGTACAGTTCTGGTCCCCATATTTCGGGAAGGATGTGGAAGCATCGGGAAAGGTACAGAGGAGATTTACCAGGATGTTGCCTGGTCTGGAGGGAAAGTCTTATGAGGAAAGGCTGAGAGATTTGGGTCTGTTCTCAGTGGTAAGAAGAAGGCTAAGAGGGGATTTGATAGACACATACAAGAATGGCTGTTGCACATTCCAGGGTTCAAATGTTTTAGTAGGATCAGACATGGGGGTAAAAAAGGGGGAGGCGTGGCATTACTTGTCAAAGACAGTATCACAGCAGTGGAATGGACGATGGAAGAGGACTTGCCATCTGAGGTAGTTTGGGCTGAGGTTAGAAATAGGAAAGGTGAGGTCACCCTGTTAGGTGTTTTCTACAGGCCTCCTAATAGTCCTAGAGAAGTAGAGGATAATATTGCGAGGGTGATTCAGGAAAAGAGTGAAGGTAGCAGGGTGGTTGTTATGGGGGACTTTAACTTCCCAGATATTGACTGGGAGAGCTATAGCTCGAGTTCATTAGATGGGTCGGTGTTTGTACAATGTGTGCAGGAGGGTTTCCTGACACAATATGTCGACAGGCCAACAAGAGGGGAGGCTATATTGGATTTGGTTCTAGGTAATGAACCAGGCCAGGTGTTAGACTTGGAGGTAGGTGAGCACTTCGGGGACAGTGACCACAACTCGGTGACTTTTACTTTAGTGATGGAGAGGGATAATCGTGTGCCGCAGGGCAAGAGCTATAGCTGGGGGCAGGGAAATTATGATGCAGTGAGGCATGACTTAGGATGTGTGGATTGGAAAAACAGGCTTCAAGAGAAGAACACTAATGAGATGTGGGGAGTGTTCAAGGAGCAGCTACTGCGTGTCCTCGATAGGTATGTACCAGTCAGGCATGGTGTAAAGGGCCTTGTGAGGCAGCCGTGGTTTAGTAAGGAATTGGAGTCCCTTGTGAAAGGGAAGAAGGCGGCATATGTAAAGATGAGGCGTGAAGGTTCAGTAGGGGCGATTGAGAGTTATAAGGTAGCCAGGAAGGAGCTAAAGAGGGAGCTAAGAGAAGCGAGAAGGGGACATGAAAAGTCTTTAGCTGGTAGGATTAGGGAAAACCCAAAGGCTTTCTATAGGTATGTCAAGAATAAAAGGATGACTAGGGTAGGTATCGGTCCAGTCAAGGATAGTAGTGGGAAGTTGTGTGTGGAGGCGGAGGAGATTGGAGAGACATTAAATCAGTACTTTTCATCAGTATTCACTCAGGAACAGGACACTGTTGCTGATGTGAATATGGAATCACAAATAATTAGAATGGATGCCCTGGAAATATGCAGGGAAGAGGTTTTGGGAATATTGGAAAGGATGAATATAGATAAGTCTCCTGGGCCTGATGGCATTTACCCCAGGATCCTATGGGAAGCTAGGGAGGAGATAGCAGAGCCATTGGCCTGGATTTTTATGTCGTCGTTGTCAACAGGAATAGTACCAGAGGACTGGAGGATAGCGAATGTGGTCCCATTGTTCAAGAAAGGGAGTAGGGATAGCCCTAGCAACTATAGGCCAGTGAGTCTGACTTCAGTGGTAGGCAAAGTCTTAGAGAGAATGGTAAGGGATAAGATTTATGAACATCTGGGTAGGAATAACGTGATCAGGGATAGCCAGCATGGTTTTGTGAAGGGCAGGTCGTGCCTCACAAACCTTATTGAGTTCTTTGAGAAGGTGACCAAGGAAGTGGATGAGGGTAAAGCAGTAGATGTTGTGTATATGGATTTTAGTAAGGCGTTCGATAAGGTTCCCCATGGTAGGCTAATGCTAAAACTTCGGAGGTATGGCATTGAGGATACATTAGAGGTTTGGATTAGGAATTGGCTGGCTGGAAGGAGACAGAGGGTAGTAGTTGATGGATTATGTTCATCTTGGAGCGCAGTTACTAGCGGTGTACCACAAGGATCTGTTTTGGGACCATTGCTTTTTGTTATCTTTATAAATGATCTAGAGGAAGGACTTGAAAGCTGGGTAAGCAAGTTTGCGGATGACACAAAAGTCGGTGGAGTTGTGGATAGTGAGGAAGGAAGTGGTAAGTTACAGCGGGATATAGATAAGTTGCAGAGCTGGGCGGAAATGTGGCAAATGGAATTCAATGTAGCTAAGTGCGAAGTCGTTCACTTTGGTAGGAATAACAAGATGATGGATTACTGGGCTAATGGTAGGCTACTTGGTAGTGTGGATGAGCAGAGGGATCTTGGTGTCCATGTACACAGATCTCTGAAAGTTGCCACCCAGGTAAATAGTGCTGTGAGGAAGGCATATGGTGTACTGGGCTTTATTGGCAGAGGAATTGAGTTCCGGAGTCCTGGGGTCATGTTGCAGTTGTATAGGACTCTGGTGCGGCCTCATCTGGAGTATTGTGTGCAGTTTTGGTCACCATACTATAGGAAGGATGTGGAAGCTTTAGAACGAGTGCAGAGGAGGTTTACCAGGATGTTGCCTGGAATGGTAGGAAAATCTTATGAGGAAAGGCTGAGGCACTTGGGGCTGTTCTCATTGGAGAAGAGAAGGTTTAGGGGAGATCTGATAGAAGTGTATAAGATGATTAGGGGTTTAGATAGGGTAGATACTAAGAACCTTTTACCGCTAATGGAGTCAGGTGTTACTAGGGGACATAGCTTTAAATTAAGGGGTGGTAGGTATAGGACAGATGTTAGGGGTAGATTCTTCACACAGCGGGTTGTGAGTTCATGGAATGCCCTGCCTGTATCAGTGGTGAACTCTCCTTCTTTATGGTCATTTAAGCGGGCATTGGATAGGCATTTGGAAGTTATTGGGCTAGTATAGGCTAGGTAGGATTCGGTCGGCGCAACATCGAGGGCCGAAGGGCCTGTACTGCGCTGTATCCTTCTATGTTCTATGTTCTATGATCAGAGGGTTAGATAGGGGAGACAGTGAAAGTCATTTTCCTAGGATGCTGACATCAGCTTGTACGGGGGTGGGGGGAGCATAACTACAAATTGAGGGGTGATAGATTTAAGGCAGATGTCAGAGGCAGGTTCTTTACACAGAGTGTGGTAAGGGCATGGAATGCCCTACCTACTTACATAGTCAACTCAGCCACATTAGGGAGATTTAAACAATCCTTAGATAAGCACATGGAAGATTTTGGGGTATTATAGGGGGACGAGCTGATTAGTTCACAGATCAGCGCAACACCGAGGGCCGAAGGGCCTGTCCTGCGCTGTATTGTTCAATGTTCTCTGTTCTAACTGAGTAGATTCGTTTGGGGCATCTCGAATGGCAAACAAAATGAACGGGATACCTTTATCCCAATCATTTGGGTGATCCTGACAGTCTGCTGTCAACATGGTCTTCAAATTCTGATGCCACCTTTCAAAAGCTCCCTGGGATTCATGATGATGTGCATTTGATTTAAAGTTCTGTATACCATAACCTCCTTAAACAGCCGAGCAGTTAAATTAGATCCTTGGTCCGACTGAATCTCTCTGGGTAGCCCATGCCATGTGAAGAAAGCTACTAACTCCTCTTCCACCCAGTTTACCTTAATGTTCCGTAATAGAATTGCCTCCGGAAATCTGGTAGGTACATTCATTATGGTAAGCAAGTATTGGTTCCCACTTTTAGTTCTCAGGAGGGGACCTACACAATCAATTACAATCCACGAAAAAGTTCTCCAAATGTGTGAATTGGCAACTAAAGTGCTGGTTTTATTACCGCCTGTGGCTTACCTACCATTTGGCACTTACGGCAAAAGTTCAAATCACCCTTGTGCATTTCAGGCCAATAAAAATGTTTTTATACCTTAGCCCGAGTCTTTTGTACCCCTAAGTGACCTCCTACAGGTAGTTCATGTGCTTCCTGTATCACTTCCTGTCTGTATGCTACAGAACCTGGTGCACTTTGGCCCATTCCTCCTCTGCACTAACTTGCCGTGGTCTCCATTTCTGCCGTAGGATTCTATCTTTCAGATAATGGCCCTCAGGAATATTCTCGATATCCTTTTCTAGTATGTATCCACATATAGATATCATCTTGTCTTGCTTTGCAAATCTATTAGCCTTTCAGGATGAAACACTTCTGTCTGAGCCTCTGCCTCTTCAGGTCTTTCCTGCACCATTACATCAAACACAGTGTCCGCTAACTGAATCTCAACTCCTTCATCTTTCTCTTTACTTCTCAGTTCATGCTGTGGCTTATGATCGTGGGATCTGTTTACTACACAGTCTGGGAAAATACCAGGATATTTCTGTTTTAACTCCTCAGTTTCTTGGTCTTCCTTGGTCTTCTCCACAACAAGAGGTGCCATTCCCACCTCGATTCCTGATAAATTGTTCCAAAGAGCAAGCTGAATTCCTGAAACTGACACTCTGTCAATCCCTCTCACTGTAATTTCCCCAGTCTTGAGTTGGCACTCCAACATGATCATACATAGGAGAACACTAAATTTCAGTCCATCTCTCCCACAAATTACCACATCTGCAGGTAACAGATAAAAAAAAATGTATATTCACTCATTCCTTATCTGGTTAGTTCTTGTACCTCTCAAAATTATAAATTCTTGTCCAGCTGCCCATGCTCCTTCTGAGTAAACTTTACCCACAGAGGCAAATTCTTTGTAGAGATCAGGCACTAACGCCATACCTAGCCCCTTCCTTGGCTGTGCACTCTCCTGCAGTTCCTTGGTTCTTCTTGGAGTCTCCTTTATTACCTTCACTAATGCCACTGGCTTAGCTTCTTTTACCACATCTTTTCCCACACTGCCTTTCTTTAATGGCTAGCACTGTGACTTTACGTGTCCCACCTCTGGCAGTGTAACACCTTTACCCAGTGTCCTTCTGAAATTACCGGCACTGTAATCTTCTGTGCCCACTCCATTACACAGTGAAAACACCTAAGGCCTTTCACCTCCTTTCCACCCTCTTGCGCTTCTTTAACCTGTGGTAAATTCTTACCAGTGTTCTCTACTCTTGGTTTTGTAGTGTATGATCTCCCCTTCTCTCAACTTCTTTTCCCCACAGGATGAAATTCTGGCCAGAAGCTTGTCTCATGCACAAATGTATTCATTTGCTAATTCTATTGCCCTTCTCTCCTCCTGAACTTGCTGTTCCTCCACGTGAATTCTTACCATCTCTGAAAATGAATTTTTAAACTCCTCCAGCAAAATAATCTCTCGTAGATCCTCGAAGGTCTTATCTATTTTTAAAACACTCACCCATCTATCAAAATGATTGTGTTTAATTCTTTCAAATTCAACATAAGTCTGACCTGGTTCCTTCTTTGTGTTTCTGAACTGCTGTCTATATACTTCTGGTACTAATTCACAAGCACTTAAAATAGCCTGTTTAACTTCTTTATAATCTGTTGACTACTCAGCTGACAGTGCAGCAAATGCCTCACTAGATCTGCCTTGCAGTTTAGTCTGACTAGCATTCCCCAAAACTCCTTTAACCACCCTATTTGCCTCACCAATGTTACAAATAAAATAAATAAGACTTCATCATCTTTTGCATCAAAATGTGGCAGTGTTTTGAAATATTTGTATACATCACTGCCTTCTCTTTTAATCCCCATCCTGTTAACATGACTTTGCTGACGAAGTTTCAACTTCTCAAGTTCAAATTCTCTATCTATTTGCTCAGCTAACTTTCTCTCTCTTCTTCCTGTCTCCCTGTCTTCTCTCTCTCTCTCTTTCCCATTCTCTCTCCCAGTTTCTTTCCTCTCTCACTCACTCATTGTTTATCTTTTAACTCCATTTGCCTCAAGTGTAATTTAAGTTTTTCTACCTCTCCTGCACTTGTCTGGTTCTCTGACGCACCTATGTGTTTGAGTAATTCCCTTACAATTTCAGCTTTACTTTTGTCCTTGGTCAAACCCAAATCTAATCTCTTTGCTAATTCTAAACTTGTTTGATAAAATTGGGAATCATCTTCAAATCTCAGAAACTCTTGAGCAATTTTAAGAGCCATTTCTCTCATTTTTAATTTAATCAACTACAAGCCACCAAAATTAAGCAAATTGCCTCACCTACATTTTATTTAAACATCTAAGACACTACCTGCAAGTGTTTAAATCTGCTGGGAGTTTTCGTACCCTGGCTTTATTCAAATCTGTATAAACTTGCTTAAATCCCATACCCAAGCCCCCCAAATGTGATGACACGGGGTAAACCCTCCTGCTTAATTTAAACCAGCAACACAGAAAAGATCTACCCCCTGCAGTAATCTGTGAAAATTCAAGAGGCCAAGAACTATTTAAAGTACAAATTAACAACTTTATTTCTTGAAGTATAACAGAGAATAATTGACGAACAATTATTTACAACTCCTTCCTGTAACCTACCTTTTACCTTCCCTTACATAATACTAATCAGATAAAAACCCTCAATTAAGATTTACCAAAAAGTTCAAGTTTAAAAATCAGCCAGCTGTTGAATCTTCTATTTAGGTGTTCCTCTGTCTCCTTTTCTTCTTCTTGGGGATTCTGCCTCATAGTTTACAGATTGATAAAAGTACCTTTCAGAGAGGTATTCTCTGAGCAGTCTGAAGATGTCATTAGCTTGGCAGTTCTCCTCCCAACTATTCAATTTTCCTTGGTCTTATACCCCCAAAGCATTTAAGATTGTCAACATATGAAGTTCAAACTTGGTTGGAGGTTTGTAGTTTTCAGGATGTAAGTTAAACTGACTGGCCTAATTTGAATTTGTTTTAACATCTCCATGCAACTAGCTAATCAAGTTGTTCAACCAAATGTTCCGTTTTATCATGTTCAGGACACTTGGTGCTGTGTCAGGTAATTCTGCTAGCTTTTAACTTCCTTAAAGGTACAGTACACCAGATCTTTACAACAATTCTGACTTAGAAATATATCAGCGGTTCCTTCATCATCAGTGGGTCAAAATCCTCAAATTCTCTCTAAAAGGGTTTTATGGGTCAACCTCCAACAGATCAGACTACAGAAATTCAAAAAGGCAGCCAAACCTCACTTCCAAAGGACCACTGGTAATGGGTGAGAAATGCTGGCCCAGCCAGCAATACCCACATCCCATAAATGAATAATGCAAATGCATGCATTGCAAGATTTTTCTCTTCATCAATGACCTTTCAGCATCCTTCCTTTGAGTGTGGATTTCCCACCCTTTGTGTGTGCACTCCCATTCTCATTCTAAAGAGAGCGGACTTTCATTTGTCCCAGATCTCACAGATTTATCGTTCTTTTACACATCCCCAGTTTTGATTTGGAGTTGTGTACTGAGCAAGAAATGAACTTCAGCCTGTGTTAATAAAGAAGGAAGAGAGAAGAAGCGAGCCAGTCTTGGAGGTGAATTGCAGGCTGGTTCCTGATCAAAAGGTTCTGTGATACCTCGTTACCGGGAAAGGGTATTGTGTTTAGACAGAAGGCAGATGCTCCCCATTAACGAGGTCCATAACGAGAATGGGTTCCAGCAAGTTTGGGATATGTTATGCTCCAGCAGATGGAAGTTACTGAAAGATAATTGGGATGATGGTTAGTCTGACAGGGAAAGGCCAGAGTCTGGTTTGATTGGAATTTATTTGATTTATTATTGTCACACGTAGAGAGACACAGTGAAAGGTATTGTATTGCATGTTATACAGGTACATAATACTACATATAAGTACATTGGGGTGATCAACAGGAGGCAGAATACACTGTTACAGTGACAGAGAAGGTGCAGAGAGAGATATTTGAGATGTTCGTTCAAAAGTCTGATAACATCAGGGAAGAAGCTGTTCTTGAATCTGTTGGTACGTACTTTCAAATTTCTGTACTTCCTCCTGATAGAAGAGGGTGCAAGAGAGTATAATGGGTGGGAGGGGACTTTGATTATGCTGGCTGTTTTCCCAAGGCAGCAGGATGTGTAGACAGAGTCAATAGATGGAAGGCTGGTTTGTGTAATGGACTGGGCCATGTTCACGGCTCTTTGTAATTTCTTGTGTTCTTGGACACAGCAGTTACTGTCCCAAGCTGTGATGGATAGAATGCTTTCTATGGTATATGTATGAAACTTGGTAACAGTCATTGTGGATGTGTCGCATTCCATTAGCCTTCTGCGGAAGTAGAGGCGTGTTGTGATTTCTTGACCGTAGCAGTGACGTGAATGTACCAGAACAGGTTATTGATGATCTTCACTCCTGGGAAAATGAAGCTCTTAAGCAGCTCCACCTCAACACCATTAATACAGACAGGGGCATGTTCCTCCACTCTGCTTCCTGAAGTCAATGACCAGCCGACTTTGATGGAGAGATTGGGTGTCACAGTGGCATAGTGGTTAGCACTGCTCCCTCACAGCGCCAGGAACCTGGGTTCGATTGTAGCCGCGGGTGACTGTGTGCATGTTCTCCCCACGTCTGTGCGGGTTTCCTCCGGGTGATCCAGTTTCCTTCCACAATCCAAAGATGTGCAGGATAGGTGAATTGGCCATGCTCAATTCCCCCATTGTGTTCAGGGTTAGTAAGGGGTAAATCTCGAGCAGTAGAGGAATTGGTCTGGGAGGGTTACTCTTTGGAAGCTCGGTGTGGATTTGTTGTGTTTCCACACTGCAGGGATACTCTGATTCTATGGTTGTTGCCTTTACACCACACCACAAAGCTATCCATCTCTTTCCTGTACTCTGTCCTGTCGCTGAGATACGATCCTGTATGTGGTGTCATCAGCAAACTTGTAAATGGAGGTGGAGCTGAATTTGCTCGCACAGTGGTGATTGTATAAGGAGTATTAGTAAGGAGCTGAGTACACAGTCTTGTGGGGCTCCAGTGTTGAGGATTATCATGGAGGTGTTAGTACCTATCCTTCCTGGTTGTGGTCTGTGGGTCAAGAATTCAAAGATCCAGTGACAGAGGGGGAAGCAGACTCTGAGGTCGTGGATTTTGGAGATGAGTTAAGTTGGAATTTGGTTGAAGGTGGAGCTGTAGTCAATAAGCAGGAGCCTGACGGAGGTATCCTTATTATCCAAATATTCCAGGGATGAATGTAGGGCCAGGGAGATGGCCTCTGTTGTGGGCCTGTTACAAAGGGAGGCCAATTGCAAACGATCAAGGTGATCTGGGAGGCACCCCCACCCCCACCCCCAACCCCTGCCCTGAATGCCTCAGACCTGGATTTTGGTTGGGAATGGATTTTTCAATTCATCCATGGAATCCAGTTCGGGAACAGTCAAGTTCTGGCACAGTGCTCTGAACGGTTACTGATGAAGTCTGTGATGGGAGCTGTGTGCTCATTTAGATTGGTAACTGAGTCCTTGAATATGGACCAGTCCACTGATTGCACGCAGTTATGTAGGAGCTGGTCCATTATCTCAGAGCAGCACTGTCCACCTTTCTGTATCGGATCCTCACATTTCAGTTTCTGCTCACAAGCTGGGAGAAGGAGCACTGCCTTATGGTCTGATTTTCCCGAATGCAGGCATGGAATGGAAAGCTTTGATGGTCTTTGATGGTTGTGTAGCAATGGGGCAGGGTGGCTGGCCCTCTGATGGGTCGGGAGACGTGCTGATGGTATTTTGGGAGCACATTTCTGGTTGTAGTCACCGGACATGATGAACAAGGCCTCGGGGGATTCTGTCTTCAGGCCATTGGGAATGATGTGTGAACTGAGATTTGGGTGGTGTTTTCTGGGAGAATGAGTTGGGGTGTTGATGCTGCACAGGGTGATTTGTAAACTCCTTGCCAAACCTCCCATGATTAGTTTTTGGAAGCCAGAGAGTAGATTCCAAGTTACGTGCATCACTGACATCCTCTGAATGAAGTGAAAAGATAAACAAAACCAACATCTTCAACAACTCAGTGAAGAAACAACACTCTGTGCCTGTGGAACAATTTGTTGTGAAAACCACTGAAATGATCTTGTGATTTGTTAATTGGATTTTATTTATCCCTTAACTGTGTTTGGCTGGCTGTCTGCCTGTCTGTCTATGTGTGAATGTGGCTAATACAATCAACACATTCAATGCATGTACTCCCTCTATGAGAAAAATTTGCCCCTCATGTCCCTTTCAAATCTTCCCCCTCTGACCTTTCACCCATGTGCCTGCTAGTTTCCAACTTCGTGACTGAGGGCTGAAGGACCTGTACTGCGGTGTGATGTTCTGTGTTCGACGTTCTATTTTGTGATGGTCTGTGGAAAGGTGGGTCACGGATATAGTGTACTCTTCTTCGTTAAATCAGGATTTGGAGCTGCCGGTGTTGGACCGGGGTGTACAAAGTTAGGCGCTGCAAGACGTGTCAGAGTGTGGACATAGGTACCACTATTACGCATGGGGACACCTCCCACCTTGTACATGGCAGGTACTCATGTGACTCAGCCAACATTGTCTATCTTATATGTTGCAGGCAAGGATGCCCGGAGGCAAGGTACATTGGGGAAACCGAGCAAAGGCTATGACAATGGATGAATGGGCACCGCACAACAATCAACAGACAGGGGGGTTCCCTCCCAGTTGGGGAACACTTTAGTGGTCCAGGAAAGCCTTGGAATTTCGGGTGACCATCCTCCAAGGTGGACTTCGGGACAGGCAACAGAGGAAAGTGGCCGAGCAGAGGCTGATAGCTAAGCTTGGTATCCATAGGGAGGGCCTCAACCGGGACCTTAGGTTCATGTCAATTTACAGGTGGCCACTATTGCATACACACACACACACACACACACACACACACTCTCACATACACACAGACACGCCTATACACACACACACACACGGACAAAGACGCGCACACAGACACCCACACACACTCTTATAGACACACACACTCACACATGCACCCCCTCACAGACTTAAGACACTTTGCACTAACTACACACACAGATATGCTTTCTCACACTCACAACCCTCAACACAGACACACACACACACACACACACACACACACACACACACACACACACACACACACACACACACACACACACACGGACCCACATGCACACATACTGTGTGTGGGGTGAATTTGTACTTGCAGAGTTACATTGCACTTTGCTCAAAAACTGCATACATTCATGTAGAACTCTGAGCTCAAAAACTGCATGAATTTATGTAAAACTCTGTTATCTCACTTTTTAGATTAGAATCAATCTAAACATCAGATCATAGACAGAGAATACAGGGGGCTAACACCTTCAACATATTGTCTAGCTATCACCATTGTTAACAGCTAACCTGGGAATGCAACTTTTTAAAAACAAGGTTTTGTGATTTCCACATGAAAGAAGTGAAACTATCACTGTATTCTAACAGATGAAAGGCTTAACAGACAATTAATTTTTCATTGTATAATTTCAGTGACATCACACTGCTAAATGTTCGCTATAAATTCTGTGTTACGATCGAGCCCTCCACAATCACCTGATGAAGGGGTGTCGCTCCAGAAGCTAGTGTGCTTCCAATTAAACCTGTTGGACTATAACTTGGTATTGGGTGATTTTTAGCCTTGTTAAATCAAAACTGGTTGTGAGATCCCACATTTCCCAGTGAGAATCCGAGTCACGTGGTCGTTTCAGGTGACCTTTATTTTCAGTACAGCTCCATTTCTCACAGCTATAAGGCACACGAGAAACTTCAGAATGCCTTAACATATATCATTTAAAGTTAGGCCACAGTCTCGCTCCCCCTCGCTCCCACTTTGATTACTATTGGTCAGTGGCACCAAAATATCCCTCTGTAACTATCTCTCTGACACAGAATGTGACACAGTTCAAGCTGACCTGAGCAATTTCAATGTATTTCCACTTCAGATAATCACACCACTGAACGACAGAGTGATAGATAGGCTGTTTACTCATTTCCTAGCTAACCCCTGAAATGTTCATTCCAGGCCCACCTCGGTTTCTGCCTTCAATGTTAGTATTAGTGGAATGTTCACCGTATTTTCCCTTGTGCAGACAAATACAAAGTATCTGCTTGATGAATGATGGAGAGTTATACACACTCGTCTACAAAGCCCTGCCTGTTCTCAGAGATAAGAACCTGCTTCAGCCAGTTTGGGTTCCCCCAGGATCACTCAGCTCCTGACCCCATTACAGCCTTGGATCAAACATGGACAAAAGAGCTGAATTCCAGAGGGGAGGGGAGGGGAGGGGAGGGGAAAGGGACAGCCCTTGGCATCAATGCTGCATTCGACTGGGTGTGCCATCAAGAAGCCCTGGCAAACATGTGTATCGGGGGCAAACTCTCCGCTGGTTACTGTCATATCTGACACAAAGGAAGATGGTCATTGGAGGTCAGTCATCTCAGATCCAGGACAGCTCTGCAGGAGTTCCTCAGGGCAGTGTCCTAGGCCCAACCGTCTTCAGCTGCTTCATCAATGACCTTCCTCCCATCAGAAGGTTCAAAGTGAGGATGTTCACTGACAATTGCACAGTGTTCAACTCCATTCCCAACTCCTCAGGTACTGAAGCAGTCTGTGTCCAAATGCGAGAAGATCTGGGCAATATCCAGGCTTGGGTTGACAAGGCACAAGTAACATTCACACCACACAAATGCCAGGGTATGACCATCACCAATAAGAGACAATTTAACCACTACCCTTTGGCATTAAATGGTGTTACCATCACCCAATCCCCCACTATCAACATCCTGGGAGTTATCATTGACCAGAAACTCAACTGAACTCGCCACGTAACACAGTGGCTACAAGAGCTGGTCAGAGACCAGAAATACTGAGGAGTGTAATTGACCTCCTGTCTCCCCAAAGCCTGTCCACCATCTACAAGACGCAAGTCAGGAGTGGGGTGGAATACTCACCACTTGCCTGGATGAGTGTAGCCCCAACAGAAGCAGCCCCACCTTCTCTCCCTTCAATAGACCGGTCAGAGGCTTAGGAGCTGTTACCATGACAAACTCCTGACTGGAAAGGGAACTTCCTCACACCCCAGAGATGACCACCAAACCTCCCTTACTCTCTGGACATACTTGTGTTAAGCATCAGCCAGAATCCAGGAAATATAAGCTGTCGGGTGTTCCTCTCTGCTGGTCCACGGGTGAGCCATCATTACCCCGATAACGCACAGGGAGGCACCACATGTCAGCACCACGTCTCTAATTGGGATCATTGTGGGCCAACACCTTAGACAGTGTTACCTGCTGCTTCACTTCCCTGAAAGCTATTTCTTGTGTGTGAGACCATTTCCAAGGCTGACCCCTTCCTGAACAGCAGATGTAAGGATTCCAGGATGGAGGCCGGCTATGTATGAATTTTCTGTAATAGTTCACCAAGCCAAGGAAAGACCTGAGCTTCGGTATGGATTTGGGAGCCAGTGCATGTTTGATCACCCTCACTTTATCTTCCAAAAGATGGAAGCCGGTCTTGTTACATCGGTAACCCAAGTAGGCCTCTTGGGGCCCCTGGAACACACATGTTTCCATTCTAAGGTATACACATACCTGGGAGGAGCGTTGAAGAACTACATTGTAGTTCTCCCAGTGCTCTTTATTGGTCTTCCCTGTTATGTGTCCATCATCCTGAAAAATGGCAATGTCGGGTAGAGTTTGTAAGATGTTTTCCATGGTCGGCTGGGAAAGGCCACAGGCTGCTAATCCCCCAAGTGGCAGTCTGGTATATTGATATAAACCCTTCTGGCTATTCATTCTAGCATACCCCTGGGACCCCTCATCCTGTTCTGATGGCAGGTTGGTGTGGCCCATGTCCACTTTCACCTGAAACCCCACAATCTGTGTCTTCATGAGGTTTACTTCATCCCAGCGTGGTGAGCAGAGTTAACAATGGTCAGTGCTTGGTCCTTGTCCCAGTCTCCATGGGGAGATTTATTCAACGTAGTGTACCCCATATCTTTCAACAGCTGGTGATGAAATATTGGGGGGTGGGACGGTGAAGACTCTGGGACACACAGCTCCATGTAATTCACTGATGCTGACATGCGAAGGGGAATTGATATTGGCCGTGTCGGTGGAATGAGGATGAATCAACATCCATTACTAATGTACAATCTGGTGAAATATTGTGCTCCTGTGGCCCTGCCTCCCAATGGTTTCAGGGTTAGTCACCATGATTGGTGTCATGATGGGTGTGGTCCTATTCAGTTCCCTGTAATCGATGATAAGCTCCAAAGAGCTACCTGGTTTCTTAACCAGCCGTCTACATGACCGCAGTTGTGAAACTGGTGAACACATCATTGTGCTCTGCTGCTGGGTCCTCAGTCATTCTGGTGAGGTTAATCCACTATTCCCTACGGTACACATTCTGTGTGTGTGTGTTTGTGTGTGTGTGTGTGTGTGTGTGTGTGTGTGTGTGTGTGTGTGCGTGTGTGTGTGTGTGTGTGTGTGTGTGTGTGCGCCTATCACTGTCTCATCTTCCTCGGACATTTCCCAAATCCAACAGTCAGCCATCTTGAAAGGTAAATGCCGCTTTATGGTGAGGTCTGAGTCTGAAATGTATTTGCTGCCGGTGCTGAGATTACCCAACACTGCTGGGTGCTCACAGACTGTGTCTCCCAGATTCAACTCTTCAGGTTCTCTCTCATGTCCCATCCAGAGAATCAGCTCAGAAGCATTTTTGAACATGGGGTTGTCAAGCATTATGAATATCTCAGGAGGTGTTCAGTTCTGTGTTCCTCACCGGGAATGCCCACCATGTCATTGCTGACCAGGCCCCACCCCACACTGTCCCATAAGGTACTGCACATTCACAGAGGAGAGCTGCAACTCCATTATCCTTCCAGATGTGGATCCAACCACAGGCATTTCCCCCAATAGGTTCGGCTGCATGATCTCCTACACCAAATGAGCTGCTGCATGTCTCTCCAGCCCTTTCAGTGCTGTAGACCGGAGTCCTGAGGCAGTGCTGGGACTGGGAACCATGTCGTACCTGTGTAAGATGGCCCTGTGCTCCCACAATTGTCACGTTTCCTTTGCAGCGATGGCTGCTACCTCGCCCCTCCCTACAGCTCATCCCTGTCTCTCCGACCAGATGGGCGTATGAAGGTGGATAATAATAATACCCCTCCTTTGGGGTTTTTAACTGGGTGCAGCAATCCTTCTGCCTGATTGAGAAGCACTGATTCATGGAACATAGAACATTACAGCACAGTACAGGCCCTTCGGCCCTCAATGTTGCGCCGATCTGTGAAACCAACCTGAAGTCCATCCAACGGACAGTATTCCATTCTCGTCCATACGCCTATCCAATGATCACTTAAATGCCCTTAAAGTTGGTGTATCTACTACTGTTGCGGGCGGTGCATTCCATGCCCCTACTGTTCAATGAGTGAAGAAACTACCTCTGATATCACCGCTCAATTTAAAGCTCTGTCCCCTCGTATGGACCATCACCATCCGAGGAAAAAGCTCTCACGATCTCACCCTTTGATTATCTTGTATGTCTCTATTAAGTCACCTCTCAAACTTCTTCTCACTATTGAAAACAGTCTCACTTCCCTCAGCTTTTCCCTTCCATACTGGGCAACATCCTAGTAAATCTCCTTTGAACCCTTTCCAAAGCTTCCACATCCTTCCGATAATACAGTAGCCAGAACTCTACGCAACACTTGAAGTGTGGCTGCACCAGAGTTTTGTACAGCTGCAGCATGGCCTCATGGTTCCAAAACTCAATCCCTCTACCAATAAAATCTAACACACCATATGCCTTCTTAACAACCCTACCAACCTGGGCGGCAACTTTCAGGGACCTATGTACATGGACACTGAGATCTCTCTGCTCATCTACCCAACCAAGAATCTTACCACTAGCCCAATATTCTGCATTCCTGCTGTTCCTTCCAAAGTGAACCACCTCGCACTTTTCTACATTTAAACTCCATTTCCACCTCAGCTCAGTTCTGCAGGTTACCTATGTCCCTCTGTAACCTGTAACATTTTTCGGCACTATCCACAACTCTACCGATCTTCGTGTTATCTGCAAATTTACTAACCAATTCTTCTCTGCCCTCATCCAAGTCATTCATAAAATGACAAAAAGCAGTGGACCCAAAAGAGATCCTTGCAGTACACTACTCATAATTGAACTCCAGGATGAAATTTTCCCATCAACCACCACACTCTGTCTTCTTGCAGCTAGCCAACTTCTGATCCAAACTGCTAAATCACCCTCAATCCCATGCTTCTATATTTTCTACAATAGCCTACCGTGGGGAACCTTGTCAAACACCTCACTGAAATCCACATATACCACATCAACCACATTACCTCATCCAGAAGGTGTTTGGTCACCTTCTCAAAGAACTCAATAAGGTTTGTGAGGCACAAGCTCCCCTTCGCAAAACCGTGTTGACGTCCCCAGTTAACTTCACCCTTTCCCTTTCCAACACTTTACCCACAACTGAAGTAAGGCTCATTGGTCTATAATTACCATGGTTGCCTCTACTCCCCTTCTTGAACAAGGGGACAACATTTGCTACCCTCCAGTCTTCTGGCACTATCCCTGTAGATAATGATGACATAAAGATCAAAGTCAAAGGCTCTGCCATCTTCTCCCTGGTTTCCCTTCCAGCCCAGGAGATTGATCTATTATTACACTTTCCAGAATTGCTAACACCTCCTCCTTGTGAGCCTCAAACCCATCTAGTCTAGTGGCCTGTACCTCAGTGTTCTCCTCATCAACATTGTCTGTTTCCAGTGTGAATACTGATGAAAAACATTCATTTGTTGCTTCCCCTATCTCCTCGGGCTCCATGCACAGCTTCCCACTACTATCCTCGATTGGCCATAATCTAACTCTAGTCATTCTTTTATTCCTGATATACCTATGGAAAGCTTTAGGGTTTTTTTTATCCTATCTGCCAACGACATCTCATGTCCCCTGCTGGCTCTTCTTAGCTCTCTGTTTAGATCTGGCCTGGCTAACATGTAACTCTCACGCACCCAAACTGAGCCTTCACACCTCATCCTAACATTAACCTTCTTTATCTTCACAAGAGATTCAACTTCCTTCGTAAACCACAGCTCCCACACTCGACCACTCCCTCCCTGCCGGACCAGTACATACTTATCAAGGACACGAGGTAGCTGTTCCTAAAATAAGCTCCACATTTCAATTGTACCCCCCCCCCGCCCGCCCCTGCAGTTTCCTTCCTCATCCTATGCATCCTAAATCTTGCCTAATCACATTGTAATTGCCTTTTGCCCAGCTATAACCCTTGCCCTGCAGTACATTCGTATCCCTGTCCATCGCTAAAGTAAATTAACGTGAAGAAAGAGATTTGTGAATCCCTTTCTCTCAAGCCCAGGCCATGTTCCTTGTCACCTGTTCTGTGTTGTTGGAGTTATCTTGGGATCACAATTTCCACCGACTTCCCCCACTGCCTCAGTGACAATCTGCCTGGTTTGTGGTGTTTGTGCAGTACCGGCTGTAGGTTACCAAAGCTGCTTGTGCAGTCTGTCCATAGCCACATGGCAAATGCAGCTGGGGCTCTCTCTATTCCTGCCTACGCTGAGTTAACACTCCACGGGCTCCCCCAGACTGTATCCTGCGGTGGCGAGCATCGCTGGTTCCATGGCCTTCAGCTCCTCTCCTGCCACACTCTGTGGATTGCACTGTGGGCCTCAGGCACATCCACATTAATGTGTCAAGCGCTTTGCTGGTGGTTGCTGGGAAAAACCATGTGGGGATCAGTCGTGGGGCTGGAACAGAGGGATCTTGTAATCTGTCATTAGATTATTGTTCTGAGTTCATTGGGGCAGGGTAGGATCCCAGGGGTCAGGCACCCACAGGAAAACAAAGACAAGGAAGCTGAATCCAGGATCGGAGTAACTAGACAGTGGGGTCAGGGACCCATGGGAAAAGGGTTGAGGAAGGTTGGGAGCACAGGAGGTGAGAGATATAAAAAGGGTTGGGGAGGAATAGACAAGTAAAAAAAACAGCTAGTGTTAGATTAGATTAGATTCCCTATAGTGTGGAAACAGGTCCTTCGGCCCAACAAGTCCACACCGACCCTCCGAAGAGTCATTTCCCTACATTTATCCCTGACTAATGAACCTAACACCATGGGGCAATGTAGCACGGCCAGTTCACCCTAACCTGCACATCTTTGGACTGCGGGAGGAAATAGGAGCCCCACTGAGAGCTGAAGGAAAGCTTTAAAACCCAGCAAGGAGGTAGCAATACCCAGCTGCATGGAGCGGCTACGAGATACAGAATGGGAGAAGGTGAAGTGGTTAGGGAGCTGGGAGAAAGTGAAACAGGAACTGGAGGAAGAAAGGTCCAGCCAGCAGAGCAGGAGCAGAGGGACCAGATGAATGGTGAACACTTTGGGACAGTTTTAGACTCAGTGAGATAGACTATACCAGGGGCTGCAGTAGGTGCTCAGTGATCGGGACAACCCACAGGCTGCACACCAGGCTGGCAAAGATAACAGAGCAGGCACTTCGCACCATTCGAGAAGTCAATGCAGGACTGAACAATTAAAGACACAATGTCCCGGGCCCATGGAATCATGGACCATGGGGCCAGTGTTTTTGGGATAGACTGGGAGGAAATGGAAGTACAAGAGTGAAGGTTGGAGACACCTACCCACCCCACCTTTCCAGAGGGAGTCGATCCTTTGACAGCCCTAGGCCCTGTACTGGCCTGGTTTAGATTTCCTTTCATACAACATTACATAATGGACACAGTACAGAAGGAGGTCGTTCAGCCCATTGTGTCTGTTCTGGCTCGTTATGTCTCCAACTCACCCCATCCCTGCATCCTCTTCCTTTTCAGATAAAATCCGATGCGTTTTTGAAGGCCTCAATTGATCCTGTCTCTGCAGTCTTCTCAGACAGTACATTCCAAGTCCTGATCATCTGTTGCATTCTGTGATTCCCCAAATCTGAACCAACTCTGACTGTACCCCTCACCCATTCCCTCTTTCACCCATTTGAAGTTAGTCATCACATTGGGCAGTTAGCCCCTTCAGTCAGGCTCAGGCCTGAAAATCCAAGAGTTCAAGGTTTGTGGGATCCAACTTCAGAGATTAGACCAACTCTTCTAATCAAAGACCACCCAGGGGCACCAGTGTTGTCTGTGCTTTGGATCAGTTAATGTGTTATTAAAAACACTTTACCCCAGTGTTCTTGTCAGTGGGTAGGCACAGGGACAGAGAACTCAGTTTGTGTTTCAATTATGTCCTTATCCCCCTTGCCCTAGACCTTCTGGAATGCTCTGTGACCTTTAGCCAATGGGACCATGGGCAGAGTTCAAAGCATCTAATGGGTTAGCACCAACCCCCTTCACTGTTGCCATGTCAGGGGAGGTGTAAGGTGCCCATCCCCCAGCACTGGGCCAAGAGTCATCATTTCAGGAAGTTCGGATTGACACTTCTCCTCACACAGACCTCAGGCTGGCTGTAACTGGTTCCCCCTGAACCTTTGTCACCTCTTTGACCTCGGATTGCTCTGTTCTCTGCAGCCGATAGCTGCTGGCTGCTG
Organism: Hemiscyllium ocellatum; assembly: GCF_020745735.1. Lineage (NCBI taxonomy): Eukaryota > Metazoa > Chordata > Chondrichthyes > Orectolobiformes > Hemiscylliidae > Hemiscyllium > Hemiscyllium ocellatum. Next base: position 32,282,139 of record NC_083445.1, on the reverse strand, counting down.
TTTAATTTAGTTTGGCCAATTTTCTGTCAGGCCGGATTTCTCCGGCTGTGGGCCAGTTTAGAATGTCCAACGTTGGGTACACAGTCTCTTGATTGTATATGCCTTCATGTGTCCAGCGTATGGTAAATAATTTGGAGGAAACATATCTCGAACAGCATAAAGGAGATGTGGAAAATGGAGACTGAGGTGATTCAAGTGAGGACTGTCATATGAAGCCAGCAAGAAGTGATCCTGAGGACAGTTGTTCCCTGTGTTGGTGCCTATCTCAATATGTGCTCACAGGATCACCAAACCCCAGTCAACTGAGGACTTACCAGGAATATGTCAAACTGTAATGATGCAGATTATTCCTCAAATTCAGGCTGTATTCATCACAAAATGTGATCTCCGATGTCGAGGTAGTGACAAATAAGGTGTATACATCCAACCTCCCCCAATTCCAGCAACAAGGAATCTCTATATCTGACCCGGGAATGACATGATACTACAAGAGAAGTCTGCAAACACATCAGCATCACAGAGGCAAGTGTGACCTCTGATCCCAAGAGACCAGTTGGTCCCACCCCAAACACAACATTCAAAGTCTCCGCTCGCTGGGGATAAGGGTTTCAATGTCAGACAGAAAGAGCTCGAGATTTAGGGATTAGCTGTGGTGATAGACCACAGTTATCACAGTAATAGGAAACAACAAAGGCACATAATGGATGTGAAGACGTGAACTTTAGTTTAAACTTGCAAGTTTCCAAAGAGATGAAATGTACAAAAAGTAAAATTTAGGACGAGGTTATGTCCATTGAGCCACAAAGTGAATAGATACAGAGCCGAGTAAACAATCTGTCCTGTTGCTGGATTTCCCATGTCACGGGAGGGACAGAAAGGATATTTATGAACTAGTGCAACTCAATATTAAAGAGTCACTGGGCTCTACTGAAAGTACTGAAGGAAATGAGAGAGGAAATTGGAGGCTGTAGTCATGATTTCTCAGTCCTTCACATGTTATTCTGTTTTTAGTGCAGAGAGTGACCGATGTCACTGTTTAATGACAGGAAGGTCAGCTGTGTAACTGCAACTGATCATCCAATGTTCGTTTGGACTCAAAGCGGAATCGTCTGTTTCTTTGGTGAAGTGTGAGTTTTGGTGGGTTTCATGGAGGGTATCTCTCTGTGTGAGGCCTGACCAGGGGTTTTGTAAGGAATTGAAGTAAGGAATTTACAGATAAAGCTAGATTCAGCAAATGGACCCCAATTTTGCAGATGGAGTTTAATGTGGAGAAGTGTGAGATTATCCATTCTGGCTGGATGAATAAAAAGGCAACTCATTACAATCACACAGAGGGTGGTGCATGTATGGAATGAGCTGCCAGAGGACATGGTGGGGGCTGGTACAATTACAACATTTAAAAGGCATCTGGATGGGTTCATGAAGGAAGGGCTTAGAGAGATATAGACCAAATGCTGCAGATGGGACTAGATTAATTTAGAATACCTGGTCAACATGGACGAGTTGGACTGAAGGGTCTCTTTCCACGCTGTACATCTTTATGACTCTACAGCTCCATCAGCCAGATTCATTGACAGGGTCAATACCAACTCAAGCCTGGTGCTCCTAGTTGTGTGGGGAAACCCTTCGAGCTGATTCCCATTAAAGGAAAGGGCAGCCAAGATCGACTGAAATTGGGGGAAGTTACAGATTGTTTTAATGCCGAGGGGTCTGGGGGGTCCTCGTGCAGGAATGACAGGAAACCAGTCTGCAGATTCAGCAGGGAGGAAGGGGGGGCTCATGGAATTGCAGCATTTATTGCTGAAGGAATAGAGTGAAAAGGTAAGGAAATGTTTCTGCACTTGTACAAGGCATTAGTGAGACTGTGCTGGAGCTTTGTCTCCTGTTTAGGGCTGGCAAATTGAGAGATTTGATTTGGTTTATTTTTGTCCCATGTCACTAAGTACAGTGCAGTGCAGGGAGAGCATAACATACAGAGACCATCGAACAGGGTGAAGGATACAAAGACACACTGCCAAGAGGGTGCACAGAAAAACAAGGGCAACATTCAATCAGAAATGAGCCAGGTCCATTCAGAAGAATAACAGCAGGGAGGAAGCTGTTCTTCAACCTGTCAGTGCGTGTGTTTAAGCTTCTGTATCTTCGACCTGACCGAAGAGGTTGGAAGAGATTTTCATTGGGGTGGGAGGGGTCTCTGACGATTCTGGCTGCCTTTTCGAGGGATTGAGAAGTGGAGGTGAACAGTGGATTTCACTCAGAGATGAGGAGAAATGACCGCGCTCAAAGTGTCGTGAATCTGCAAAATTCACTTTCCCCAAAGTAGGGTGGATGTTGGGACATTGAGTAAATTTGAGGAGATGATTGACAGCTTTTTAATTAATAATGGGCAGGAAAGTGAGTGAGAGACTGAGATGTGATGCTGGGTGTGTGGAATGGCCTGCCCACAGTGATAGTAGGGTCAGGCACATTAGGGACATTTAAGTGACTCTTAGGTAGGCACATGGACAATAGTAAAATGTAGGGGATGTAGGTTAGATTGATCTTAGAGTAGGATAAAAGGCTAGCACAACATCGAGGGCCGAAGGGCCTGTACTGTGCTGTACTGTTCTATGTTCAGTCATGATGATGTTAAATATGCAGAGCCAATTTGAGGGGCTGAATGGCCTTCTCTTGCTCCAGCCCTTCCATTCTAACTAAACATACCTCATTATGCTCCCCTCATCTGATTCTACACCCATCTTCCTGGCAGAATTTCCCACTCATTGGACATCCACTGCAAGAGGGGCATCTTTGGACCAGGTCATCTTTAACAGGTCGCTGTGCATCCAGAGAAACACTGGCAATTTGGCAATTCCCTTCACAGGCACTATAATGGCCTAGCAGCCACTCTGTTCATGGGACATGACCAATAAAAGGAATCCATCCTCACACAGGAGAAAGTGAGGACTGCAGATGCTGGAGATCAGAATCGAGAGCGTGGTGCTGGAAAAGCACAGCAGGTCAGGCAGCATCCAAGGAGCAGGAGAATCAACATTTCGGGTATAAACTCTTTATCAGGAATCCTGCTGTGCTTTTCCAGTACCACCCTCTCCAGCCTCTCACACAGTTGGCCTCGCCTATATTACATTTGACCTTGCTGCTTTCAAACATTGCTACTGTCCCCAGTGCTCACCGCTGACTGTGGGCATGAAACCACAGGACGTGTGTGAAATTTACCCAGAGCTGGAGAAATTGGGCCTGACAGAAAATTGGACAAAATAAATAAGATGGTCGCCAGCAGAGATTGAACACAGAGAACCGACATTGTACAGGGAATAAAGATCTTTACTCAATCAGACACCTCCTTCCTCATCAATTCTTCAATGTTTCACTATCCCCTCCTCAATGTCTTTACTTCAAATCTCCCTCAAGAATTTCAGAGTGAGTCAATAACTCCGTCAGTTAAAGAGATGGTTACACTATTTTTCTGACCAATTGGTTTATTTCATTGTTCACAACATTGAACATTGGTGAGGCCATGTCTGGAGCACTGAGTCCTGTTCCGGTTGCTCAGTTATAGAAAAGTTGTTATTAAACTGGAGAGGATTCAGAAGTGATTTCCCAGGATGTTGCCAGGGATGGAGGGTTTGAGAAATAAAACTAGATTGGAAAGGATGGAACTCTTTTCACTGGAGTGGGGGAGGTTAAGGGGTGACCTTATAGAATTTTATAAAATCATGATGGGTATAGAATGGCAGGTGGGGCTTAAAGATTAAAGAGGGATTATTTTTAAGGTAAGAGGAAAAATATTTAAAAAACATAAGGGGAAAGTTGCTCACACAGAGAGAAGTTTGTATGTGACATTAACCTCCAGAGAAAGTGATGGATATGGATACAGTTATAATGTTTAAAAGCCATTTGGATAAGTGTATGGATAAGGAATATTTGGAGGGATAGGAGCAGGCAGGTGGGAGTAGTTGAGTTTGGGATTATGTCTGACATGGGCTGGTTGGACCGAGGGGTCTGCAGTTTCCATGCTGTCTGACTCCGGTTATGAACAGTGGGAACTGCAGTCAGGTCGGTTACAAAGATTCAGGGGGAACCGGTTACTGGGGCAGAGCTTCTTCTGAGGACACAGAGGTGTCAGAGTCTCTTCTGCAGCTCTAACTCCAACATTAATCTCTCCATGGGCTGCTGGAATGTCTCCTGAATTACAACGTACAGAGATATCTCTCTGTGCTTCACTTCTCACTGAGTTTCCAACTACACAGACTCAGTGTAGTTTAGTTGCCTTTACAGCAGTTAAACTGAACTGTTTGATTAAGCATGGAACTTACTTCACTCTTCGGAGATCCCTGAGTCCCAGCCTCACCGAACTAGTCCAGCAGTATCCTTCCAGGACCTTCCTGAACACTCCACCTACACACAATATATAGCTTCCTGCTGAGGGCCTATCAACAATGTCATTGGGGCGGGAGGTGAATTCCAGGATTTTGACCCAGTGACACTGAAGGAACAGTGATATATTTCCAAGTCAGGATGGTGAGGGGGCTAGGTGATAGCAACATGCCTCTGTGCACCTATTTCACTGACAAAGTCTTTTGAACCTTGTGATGTTTTTTAAGCTCTAAACATTATATCCATGCAAATTGTTAAAATATATGCATAAAATGTATGAAACAGCCATGTATTTCACAATATTCTGTAACTTGTGTTTGAAAAGGCATGTCCAAGAAATAAAGAGGAAGAAGATAAACTTTGAGAGTGACACTTCAGCTAGTATTCAAGGGGTGGCCCGGTGGTTAGCACTGCTGCCTCCTAGTACCAGGCTCCCAGGTTCAATTCCAGCCTCAGGTGACTGTCTGTGCGGAGTTTGCATATTCTCCCCATGTTTGTGTGTATGTTTACTCCCACAGTTCACAAATTAGGGTGCATTGGCCAGGCTAAATTGTCTTGTACAACAACCAATGTCCATGTTAATATACTTGCTTCTCACAGCCTTTGTAGGTATTGTCAGTCCATCATACACAATAGCTACTGACTGTGATAGTTTGCATACCTCTTTTTTGTGCATTTGTTCCAGTTTCACCTTTCAGGAATCATGTGGTTAAAGTTTCCGGCCTACCTAATGTAACCCATCAGGGAATAAAGTGGCAGTGGCACTGAAAGTAGGACCCATTGCTTGCCTCACCCCCCTCAGAGACTATACCACGAATGGAGACATTACTGGGCAGACTGCTCATCCTTAGATGAGTTAAGACCCTCAAATATCAAATAATGAAAAGCAGAGTAGAACTAAAATAAAGAGACCAAGTTTTCTTGTTTTCATGTCATTTAATATGGATCTAATAGTAACTTTGGTTATTACAAAATATTCGATTATAGAATACACTCCAGTTTTCATAGTAATTTACCGTTGCTGGACTAACAGCTCTTTAATAGTGGCCACTAACGTAGATACACTGTTGTATCCCGTCAGATGTATTTGCAACAGAATGGACGTTGCACTAATTGGATTGGACTCCATGACACTGTTGAAGATGGAAAATGGTGCTGGGTGGATGGGACAGATTATGGTTGTGTTTCCATTTCACTTTAACTGCCCGGGCATTCACTCAGCAGAGAGCATCAGCCACCAGATTGAATCGAGCCAAGTTTTAACTTGTTGTTATCTGTCCCCGAGCATACTTTCGATCTCAGGGGCTCCATCTCTTCATTATCATATGGCATCACCTTTTGCATGAACCCTTTCCACAGAAATGTGTTTTGCGATTGACTGTGAAGTGCTTTTAAAAATCTATTAAAACGCCATCCGTTGCATTTTCTTTTGTTCCTGTATTTGTCCAAAGAATTTGAGGAGGTTTGGCAGAATATTCCCAAATCCCTCTGCTCCTGCTCCCTTTTAAAACGAAGATCATCCCATTCCTTCCCAATACATTACTTCACAGACAACAGGGATTCAAGTTCGATTTTTAATCTGTACGTTGCTTCTGTAAGATTGTCAAACCTTGTACATCCAAGATGCATAAAATCAACATCATAACAATGACATGAAAATAGCTTTGTTTGTGGGTATCAGGATGATTGTTTCTGTAGTTCAGTATTTGGTCTGTATGTGGTGTTTTCCTGTGGACGCTGGTTTGAAGTTCCCCATTGGCTGTTTGTTCTACTGTGACATCTAGGAATGGCAGTTTGTTGTTGTTTTCCTCCTGTTTAGTGAATTTGATTTGGGTGCCTGAACTGAGTTGTCTGACCTGAGATGTCAACTCTTTCATCCTGATAACACCTAAAGATATCTCAGGGCAGAGACTTGAAGGAAATTTTGGGAGTGACATATTCAATCTAACCCTGTATCTCCACTCTAACTGATTACAGGTTTATCAGCCATCTAGGTGTGTTCAATACAGTGACATGGGTTGTATCACCCTTTGATCTTTTCCTTATAAATTCTGTGTCCAATGTATTCTCTCTCACTAGCTGTCTGAAGGAGGAGCAGCGCTGTGAAAGCTTGTGGTTTCAAATTAACCAGTTACACGATAACCCGGCATCATGTGATTTTTGACTTTGTCCACCCCAGTCCAACACCAGCACCTCCACATCAGGCTACTAAAGAACACAGCCCAAGCCTATTTAGTCTCTCCGTGTAGCTCAATTTCCACATCCCAGGCATCCCTGGACAAACCCCTCTGTACCCCTTCCCGTGCTATCACATCCTCCCTGTAGTGAGGTGACCAGAACTGTACACAGTACTCCAGCTGTGGCCTAACCGATTCTCTGTACAACCCCAATATTACCTCCTTGCTCTATACTCCATGTCACAAATGGTTTGCTCTATCCTCAGCAGGTCTGGAGACACCTTTGTGCCCATACACATCACCAGACTCAAAATATTAACTCTGTTTCTCTCTCGACAGATGCTGTAAGACCTGCTGAGTTCCTCCAGTAATTTCTTTGTCTTTTTCAGATTTCCAGCATCTACAGTGTTTTGCATTTATGAAGCCATGGGCTGTCTTTACAATCCAGGATGATCTTGGAATTGTGAGCAATGTTGATGGATGAGAGGAAGAGCTGATACTGGTTTAGTCTGAGCCTTCGGGTGATGACTGATCCAGTAATCTGCTCAATCCTTTCCAAACAACACCATTTGGGATTGACGGAATGGAGATAGGGACTGTAAGGGGAAGGGAATGGACTGGATTGACCAAGAGTAATGGACTTATTTGGGACAATATTGCATCAAAAGGGGAAATGACCAATTAAATAGATCTGGAGTCAACACTGATTACTTGAGAATTCATTCATTGGATTTGGGAATAGCTAGATTTGGCTGGTCTTTATTCCCCATCCCATTGAGAAGGGAATGATGATCCTTCATCTTGCACTCACTGCAGTCCATGGGGTGAGATGTTCCTGCAAAGCACAGTAACCAAGGACATCGGTGTGAAAGGGACAAGCTACCAATTTTAAAGCTCCACAAATTTTTGGGCCTATCAAGGATGGACTTCAATTTCTGACAAACTATACATCTATAATATCTTAAACAACCTTTCCCAGCCATAGAGAGGAAGGTGTAGGAACTCCATGAGGGTCAGTTGCACAGATTCGGCCTGACGCCTGGCTCGAGTCCATCCCCAGTGACCCTGCCGTACTTTAAACAGCACCATCACATCAGTAGTATCTCTGAGCCTCAGTCTTTGATAAGAGATTGGTTATCCCATACACTCTCTGTCAGGATATGTTCCAGAAGGGTTACCAGGGAGATATTGGTTTGACCAAGTGTCGGGTCAGTGTGCAGCATTCTGTATGGTGTTCGGTATCTCCTGGTCCCGGAAGGATGTGGTGTCCAACCCGACTGTGGTACACATGGATGGCAGGAGGAAGAAGCCCTTCTGCTTCCTTCTGTACCCACAAGGCTGTGGGACTGGCTTGCCCCTGACGTCTGATTTTGAAGGGTCTTTACTGCCCAACTTGGCCGATAATTATTCCGGATGGTCCAGGGTCCAGAAGCTTCATCAACCCTAATCAGAAACCATTTTACCTTTTCAGAAAGTAATATTCTCCACCTTTGGATCCCAGTATAACGCCATCTCTGGTCATGGGTGTTACCAAGGTGTGTTTCCAATCCTTTGTGGTTTCACATGGATTTGCAAACTTATTGAGGTCAAAGGTGAAACTGAGTGAGGAGTGTGCTCCATAACGTATCTCCTGAGAAACAACTCAGACCTTCATTGTGCCCTACTCATCCACTACTCCACACCATCAGTTTGCTGTACATTGTCCATTCACATCGATTGGAGGGAGTTGGAAGAGATGGGTCAATAGTGCACGTTTTGTAACTGCCAATGGGTTGGGGATTGGGAGAGACTGAGGATTTCTGACTCATGCAACTAAAACTAAATCCCAACAAGACTTTAAACACTTAACCAGTCCCTCACAATCTATACAGACAGTAGATAAATAGAGTAACATATAGACCTTGAGGGGAAAATAATGTGTTGAGTTGTGAAAATGCTGATAAGACAGATCCAAACCACAAGGTGGGAAGGTCGATTCCTCACAGTCCTTTTGATCTTTACCCTGATGATACGTTCCTGTTCACGGGGCAGCGCTCCTTCTTCAATTCAGTGATTGATCAGTGAATTTAACACTCAGACAAGGAAAGCCTTTTCTCTCAGGTTACCACAAATTTTGTGTTTTGTCCCCCTACAGGGAAACGGGGAACACCAAGGAGAGAGAGAGAGAGAGTGAGAGAGAGAGACAGAGACAGAGACAGAGACAGAGAGAGAGACAGACAGACAGACAGACAGACAGAGAGAGAGAGGTGCATTCTGTCTGCATCATTCAGATATTTTTCACCCTCTGGTGGTCTTGGCATTAGATTTTTAATGCACTGCAGCTAAACCAATCAAAGCATTGTTTCCAGGCAGAATGTTCTTAATGCCAAAGATGCTGGAGAACAAAGAACAAGGAAATTTACAGCCCAGAAACAGGCCCTTCAGCCCTCCAAGCCTGAGCTGATCCAAATGTACTGTCTAAACCTGTCGGTCAGTTCCTGTGCATCTGTATCCCTCTGCTCCCCACCTGCTCAGCATCTGTCCAGACGCATCTTAAATGAATCTACCATGCCTGCCTCTCCCACCTCTGCTGGCAACGCATTCCGAATATCCACCACCCTCTGTGTGAAGTACTTGCCGTGTATATCTCACTTTGAAAGCATGACCTCTTGTTATTGAATCCTTCACACTGGGAAAAAGCTTGTCTCTATCCACCCTGTCTATACCCTTCATGATTTTGTAAACCTCAATCAGGTCCCCCCTCAATCTCCTTTTTTCTCATTAAAATAAACCTAACCTACTCAACCTCCCTTCATAGCTAGCACTTTCCATATCAGGCAACATCCTCGTAAACCTTCTCTGCACCCTCTCCAAAGTGTCCACATCCTTTTGGTAATGTGGCGACCAGAACTGTACATTGTATTCTCAATGCGGCCAAACCAATATCTTGTACAATTTTAACATGACCTGCCAGCTCTTATACTCAATACCCGGTCCAATGAAGGCAAGCTTACTACATGCCTTCTTGACCACTCCATCCACCTGAGCAGCAACCTTCAGGGTACAATGGACCTGCACTCCCAGATCTCTCTGCTCATCAACTTTTCCCAAGGCTCTTCACTCTAGAATTAGATTTTCCTAAATGCATCACCTCACATTTGTCTGGATTGAACTCCATCTGCCACTTCTCCACCCAACTCTCCAGTCTATCTATATCCTCCTGTATTCTCTGACAGTCCCCTATGCTTTCTGCTACTCCACCAATCTTCATGTCATCTGCAAACTTGCTGATCATACCAACAGTGCCCTCTTCCAGATCATTTATGTATATCACAAACAACAGTTGCCCCCGCACTGATCCCTGTGGAACACCACTGGTCACCTTTCTCCATTTTGAGAAACTCCCTTCAGCTACTACTCTCTGTCTCCTGTTGCTCATTCAGTTCTTTATCCACCCAGCTAGAACTTTCTGTTGGAATGAGCTGCTGGGTTAGGAAGGGGGAAGGCGGGTGAATGGCACTAATCCGAAATGCAAAGGTGGCTGCAGCCAGGATGGGCTGAATGGTCTGTATCCAAATGGCTAGTTCTCCCTGTATTCCATGAGACCTAACCTTGCTAACTAGTCTCCCGTAGGTGAGAGATTTCTATTCACCAGTGAGCATAAACCGAAGTGCACCAGCCGCAGGAATACTCTGAATGCAAGAGCAGGTCAGAGGCTGGGAATACTGTGGGGAGTAACTCACCTCCTGATTCCTCAAACCCTGCCCACCATCAAGAAGACACAAGGCAGGAGTGGGATAGAATCCTCCCACTTGCCTGGATGGGTACAGCCTCATGAAGCTCAACAGCGTCCAAGACAAAGCAGCCTAGTTGGGAATTGGAGAAGTTTTATGATATGATCAAACACAGTCAGCATGGCTCCATGAAGGGGAGATAATGCCTGCCACATTGTTTGAGGAGGAGATAAGCAGATTGGATAAAGCGGGAATAATAGGTATATTACATTTGGACTTTTACAAGTTATTTGATGAGGTGCTACATTTTGGTCTAGCATTTGGGTGGCACGGTGGCACAGTGGCTAGCACTGCTACTTCATAGTGCCAGAGATCTGGGTTCAATTCCCACCTCAGGTGAATCTCTGTGTGGAGTTTACACATTCTCCCAGTGTCTGTGTGGGTTTTCTCCCGTAATCCAAAACAACGTGTAGGTTAGGTGAATTGGCCATAGGAAAATGCCTGTAGTGTTAGGTGATGTAGTAAATGTCGGGGAATGGGTCTGGGTCAGTGTGGACTTGTTGGGCCGAAGGGCCTGTTTCCACATTGTGAGAAATCTAAATTATGTTACCTGAGGTGTTTCTCAGCATGGAGAGAGGGTTGGCTAGCTGATAGAAGACAAAGGGCTGGGGTAAGAGGGAAATTTTCAGGGCGGCTATCTGTCTCTTGTGGAATGTTGCATGGGTCAGTGATGGGTCCACAATTATTTAAAATAAATATTATTGACCCGGATTAGGGAAGGGAAAGGCCTAGAGCCAAGTTTGCAGATGACACAAAAATAATTGGGAGGGTAATCTGTGTGCATGAGACAGGGAGTATGCAGAGGAATATAGACATGTTAGGGGAGAGGATTAGAACTTGGACAATATCATGTAGGAAAATGTAGTCCTATACTTTGGGAGGGGGAATAGACAATGCCATAAGAAGCAGAGTATATAAATGAGGAAGGTTTGTTGACAGGATATAAGGCCACGCCTAGAGTTACAGCAAACCGTTTTAGTCTCTGTCTGTAAGGGAAGATGTATTGGCACTGGAGGCAGTACAGAGAAGGTTCACTAGGCTGGTACAAGTCTGGAAGTATTCCCTCATCAGGAGTTGAGTTGGTTGGTCATGCACTGATTAGAATTTAAAGAATGAATGGAGACCTTATTGAAATAGGAAAGATCACTGGGGACTTGACGTGATAGACAGGTTAGGGAAGTGGATAAAATCTTGGACAATATCATATCATGTGGGAAAATATGATCCTATACTTTTGGAGAGGGAATAGACAATCGGAATATTATTTAAATGGAGAAAGACTGCAGAAAGCTACAGCACAGAGGGGTTTGGGAATCCTCCGACATGAAAAAGCATCATACAGAGATTGTTCACCCATGTGGAATAGTCTCTTACCAGAGGACAGGATCTCAGAGAACCCAATAAACTTCGAAACGTCGCCAATCGGGGAAGGAGTAGGCCATTTGGCCCTTTGACCCTGCTGTACCATTCAATATATTTGTGGCTGATCATCCAATTCAGTGGCTTGTTACTCCTTTCTCCCCGTACCTGTTAACCTCAATAACGGGAATGACGATGGAATGAGGACAGTGTGAGCAAATCTGAACTGGATGGCAGAATAGCAGGAACGACAGGGAGAAAGCAGTGCCAGGCATTTCTGGAGGTAATTCATAATTCTCAGCATTAATACATCCCAGTAAAGAGTGAAGGTTCTGAGAGAGGAATAAACAATCCCTGACTAAGCAAGGAAGTTCAGGACAATATTAAGTTGAAGGAAAAAGCATTTGTGGAGGGAAAGGTCGGTGACAGACGCATAGACTGAGATAAATTCAGAAACCAAAGGAGGACTGAAAGGATAAAAAAGGACAGAAAGTAAAATACAGGGACAAGGTAGGGAGGAATAGAAAAACTGACGATAACATTTTCTTTAAAAATATCAAAAGGAGAGACAAAGATTATCCCCTGGCCCTGATGATCAGCTCCTGTAGATCCTAACAGAGTTAGCTGCAGAGATAATGAATGTGCTGGGTGAAAATTTCAAAACAATCTTTGAATTCTGTAGAAGTAGCAAAATTGGTAAAATGTGCCACCTGTATTTAGAAAGGGAGGGAGGGAGGGGAAAAGCAGGAAACCACAGGCCAATCAGCATAATGTCTATCGCTGGAAAAGTATTGGAATCAATTATTAAGGAAATAACTGCAGAACATTCACAAAACCACAACCTAATCAAGCAGAGGCTCCATTTTCTGAGGAAGTCTCAGCCAGAGAGGAAAGAGGGGAACCTGCAGGTGTGCTGTATTTGAATTTCCAAAAGGCACTGACAAGGTAACGCCTAAAAGACAAAGCCATTAGACTACGTTGAAGAAGAATTTCTTCCCTCAGAGGGGTCGGTGCTTTGTATCTCCCTGCCACAGAGAGACGTTGGGGACACAGGGCTTCTGTACATTTAAGGTTGAGGGAGAGATAGATTCTGGATCACTCAGGAATCAAGGATTATGGGGAAATGCAGGAAAGTGGATATGAGGAACGTCAAATCACACATGATCCTATTGGATGGCTCAGCAAGACTAAGGGGCCAAATCGCTACTCCTGTTCCTATTTCTGATGGTCCTATGAGACATTATTCCAACTCTGCCAATCTCCCCTTCTTGAAATTATTCAATGTTTTGGCCTCAACTCTTTTCCATGGCGAATAATTACCCAGGCTTTCCACTACCTGGGTGAAGACATTTATCCTCATCTCAGTCCTCAGGGCCAACCCTGTTTCCTTAAACTGTGAGCCCTGTTTCTGGACTCCATGGTCATTGGGAATATCCTCTCTGTGTTTACCCTGCCTCATCCTGTGAGAATGTTCTTGGTTTGAGGAGATATCCCCCCATTTATGTAAACCCCAGTAAATATCATTTGGTCTCTCTTCATTCCTCAGCTCTGCCAACCCAGGAATCAGTCTGGTAAATCTTTGTTATATTCCCTCCATCGCGAGACCATCCTTCCTCAGATAAGGAGACCAAAACTGTACACAATATGTCAGGAGTGGTGACTCTAAGGCCCTGTACAATTGCAGCAAGATATTCCTGCTTCTGTCCTTAAATCCTCTCCCTATGAAGGACAACAGACCATTTATCTTCATCACTGTCTCCTGCACCTGCACGGTTAGTGTCAGCAACTGGTGTACAAGGGCCCCCAGGTATTGGTTACATCTCCCCCTTCCTGTTATTGTTACCAAAGTAGACAGCCTCACATTGATCCACATTATCCTGCCTCTGCCATGTATTTGCCCACTCATCCAACATTCTAATTTTATATGCTCATCTTTTATGTGGGAACCTTATCAGAAACCTTCTGAAAGTCTAAATAAACCACACCCACTTGACCTCCTTATCCATCCTACTGAGTACAACCACAAAAATTTGTCAAACATGCTAACACTTCCTTAAATCCATGCTGACTGTATCTGATCAGTCACTGGTTTCCGTTACTGTGCTAATAAACCTTTTAGAATGGATTCTGGCATTTTCCCTCCTATCGATTTCAGACTAATTGAGCTATAAATTTCCTCCTTTCTCTTTACTTCCTCTTTTTAAATTAGCGAAAATACATGAGCTACCCTTTAAACCGTACACACTGTTCCAGAGGCTATAGAATTTCTCCTCTCTCTAGAAACTCTGTGTTCCCCAACATTTTGGAGATGATCTTGTGTCCTACTTTGTGAGGGTCAAGCCAAAGTGTATATTTCATTGGTCTGCCATCTTTAATGATAGAATCCCTACATGGGTCATTCAGTCCATCAAGCGTGCACTGACCTCTCTGAAGAGCATCCATTCGAAACCAGGCCTCCACCCTCCTGTCCCTCCCTTCCTAACAGCACTCAGTGGTGCTACACCAGATGGCCTGCACTGGGTTAGAAGGCGACTCTACACCACCTTCTCAAGGCCAGCTGAGGGATTGCTCAGTAAATGCTGGCCTTGCCAGCACTGCCCACATCCACCCAGTAACCAATAAAACTAAACGGGCAAGTAACAAACCAAGACAGGAGCCCCCGAGGGGGTGTGAATGGAAGGACAATGAACACTTGCTGTCCAAAAATAACATCCAGAGGAAAATTACTTTGAACCAAAACTTATGGAAAGAAATTAAGCAAAATGGGGCTGAGGAGATGTTCCTGGAATTGTTGAACTCCGTGTTGAGTGTGGAAAGCTGCAAAGTGACTCAGTGAAAGAGGAGGTGCTTTTCCTCGAGTTTACGCTGAGCTTTATCCCAGCACAGCTGGAGGCCATAGGCCTCAATCCTGTCCCCATCAACACTCCCACAGGGAGGTACAGATCAGGCTCAGATACAGACTGAGGCTCCTTTATACTGAAAGGAATGGTCCCTCTACACTTTTACACTGAACCTAAAGTTCTCGGTCCCCATGAAACACTCCCAGGACACGATAGCACACCGTTCGTGACTGTGTAAAGCTCCCTGTCAACTTTTAAACTGAAGGTGAAGCTCCTCAATATTGTCCCCATCAAACACTCCCAGGACAGGGACAGCACAGAGTTAGATACAGAGAAAATCTCTCTTCACACTGTCCCCATCAAACACTCCCAGGACAGGGACAGCACAGAGTTAGATATAGAGAAAATCTCTCTTCACACTGTCCACATCAAACACTCCCAGGACAGGGACAGCGCAGGGTTAGATACGGAGAAAATCTATCTTCACATTGTCTCCATCAAACATTCCCAGGACAGGGACAGCACAGGGTTAGATATAGAGAAAATCTCTCTTCACACTGTCCCCATCAAACATTCCCAGGACAGGGACAGCACAGGGTTAGATACAGAGAAAATCTCTCTTCACACTGTCCCCATCAAACACTCCCAGGACAGGGACAGCACAGGGTTAGATATAGAGAAAATCTCTCTTCACACTGTCCCCATCAAACATTCCCAGGACAGGGACAGCGCAGGGTTAGATAGAGAGAAAATCTCTCTTCACACTGTTCCCCTCAAACACTCCCAGGACAGGGACAGCACAGAGTTAGATATAGAGAAAATCTCTCTCCACATTGTCCCCATCAAACATTCCCAGGATAGGGACAGCGCAGAGTTAGATACACTGAAAATTTCTCTCCACATTGTCCCCATCAAACATTCCCAGGACAGGGACAGCACAGAGTTAGATACACTGAAAATCTCTCTCCACACTGTCCCCATCAAACATTCCCAGGACAGGGACAGCACAGGGTTAGATATAGAGAAAATCTCTCTTCACACTGTCCCCCTCAAACACTGCCAGGACAAGTCAAGCATGGGTGGGGACAGAATAAAAATTCCTTTTACATTGAAAATAAACCTCGTTTAAACTAAACGTACAGTTCCCTCTACACTGTTGCAATCAAACACTCCCCAGGACAGGTACAACCAAGAGACAGAGACAGAGAAAAGTGCCCTCTACAGTTTTAAACTGAAAATGACGCTCCGTCAACACATTCTCCCTGAGAGACTCTCAGTGACAGGAGTGCAGTGACAATCCAGAGTTAGATGAGGGGTAAGTCTCTGTCTATGCTGTGCCCCACCAACACTCCACAGAAAGGGACACAATGGGGTTAGATCCACAGTAAACCTCCCCCTAGACTGGGAACTTCAATGATGACCAGGACAGGGACAGCGTGGGGCAAGATACTGAGAAAACTCTCTCTACTCCTTTAAACTGAAAGGAAAGCTCCCTTTACAGTGACCTGATCAAACACTCATGGGGAGGTAAATATGAGACACACTCTCTATGTTCTGGACAAACTCTGTTTCCATATTCCATCCTCAGGCAATCTCTCTGTGGTTCTCACTGTCAGACTCCCCAGGTCAGGATGGGCAGTACCCAGCAGACACCCTCCTGGATCAATGGACTACCTTTGATTATTGTATTCATGGGGCCTTCACCAAGAGATCTTCTGGAGCTGAAGTCAGTCAGGTGACAGCACAGCAACTCACTGCCACTCCTATTGGACCAAATGAAATAGACCCTCCTGGGAATAAACCCATGAGTTCCGTCATTGATGGAGATGGTAGGGGTTGGAGCTGGTTGATTGGGTCACTGTTGCTATTTCTGGTCACATTGGTGTCAAGGGAGTGCAGGTTGGGTGTATAAAAGGAGCTGGTTGGGGTCTCTGGGGATGGTTGGGTTGTTTGGGATCATGGGGGATTTGGTAGTGAGGGGATTGTTCCCTGTGCTGGTGTTAGTTGGAGGTGTAAGTTGCTCTGAAACATGGCAACAGCTTCTGAGCCAGAGGTTCCCATGGGGAATAATGAGATCCAGCCCTGTTCCTGAGAGAGTCCCTCCCCAAGTTGGGGTGGTATTGGGGGTGTGCATGGTGTAGTGATGTCATCACTAGACTATTAATCTAGAAACCCAGGTCATTTCCTGGGGACCTGGGTTAGAATCCCACCAACTGGAATTCAAACTCAACTCAATAAAGTATCTGGAATTAAGAGTTTAACAAGGATGGCTGTTGATTCATTAATGCTATTTTGTGACATAAACCATTGTCCTTATCTGGTCTGGCCGATGTGTGACTCCAAACACCTCTGGGCAATTAGAGACGGGCAATAAATCTCATCTAAGCCAGTGTCAGCCACATCCCAATGTGGAATAACAAAGGAGTCAGGTATGCATCCCCTCGAGCCTGTTCCCATCCATCGTGGTTGGTCTGTAGCCTAACTCCACACAACAGCCTTTGGCCTATATCCATTTAACACCTTTGCAGAGCTACAAGGTCTCTATCTCAAACTTAGTATGAACAACAAATCCAGCATTGATTGTCATTGTGGAAGGGAGTTCCAAACACCATCCACTGTTTGTGTGTAGAAACGTTTCCTAACATCTCTCCAGTCTTTCCCTGGTCTGGACCCAACTCTCAGTCAATGCTCCCTACTTCTAGAATCCCCAAACAGTGGAAATGGTTTACCTTTATCAACCCTGTCTTTTCATTTGGGTATTGTAGATTCAAGCAAAATTGGTAGATAGAGCAGGTGAGGCAATTGTATCACAATCAAAGCAAGTATCTGGGGAGTATGAGGGGGTGCAAAAACCAATCTTCAGTGTACATGAGCTAGTACCAGAAATCTACAGACAGTGTTTCAGGAATCTAAGGAGGGAACCTGGTCAAACATGCATTGAGTTTGAAAGGATCAAACAAAGTGATTTTGATAGGTGGATAACGGCATTGGAAATAGATCACATATATGGTGTTCCCTGTGAGACGATTATTTTGGAGGAGTTCAAAAACTCACTTCCTGAGCAGTTGAGAATGCATGTGGAAGAGCAGGAAGTTAAAGGCAGCGAGATTAACAGCTGAAATGGCTGATGGTTATGAGTTGGTTCATGAATCAAAGATTGGCTTCCAACATCAGGTTCAATCTGTGAGGGATAGAAATTTGGGAAAGGAGAAATCCTCGGGTGGTAAGGGATCAGGAGACCACATTGACGATAGTAAAGATAGTTTACCTCAGGTTAAAATGGAAAACTCTGAGGGAGAAAGGGAATTGAAAATCTCAGATGTTTTCACTGTAATAAAGTAGACCATATGAAGTCACAGGATTGGTAGGTTAGGAAAAAACTGTGGGAAAACAAGATAAGCCAATGTGTTTTGTTGAAGTGATAAAGGGAAGTATAGTGGAAGCTAAAAAACACCAACAGAATGTACAACGTGGTCAGGGGCTGTTTGAGATGGAACTGCCAGATCTCTTTCAAGAATTTACTTTTGTGGGTAAGGTTTAATCCTGTAGGTCCGAAGGAGCAGTTAAAGAAATTAAAATTTAAAGGGACACGGAAGCAAGTCTGTCGTTGACGGTGAGAGATGACAAAATAATTCCGAAGGAGTATTGCGATAAAAGATGGTAATATGTGGGATTCATTGTGAGAGAGCAACGTTCCATTATATAAAGTGGGGTTGGAGACTCTGGGGGAAAGTGGTGAAGTAGTGCTTGTAGTAATCTAGAAAACCACTAAATCCTTGTTAATGGCAGAGCTGGATCACAGGCGGGTCTGATGCCTACTGACACCTTGATGAAGAAATGGAGAACATCGTATATTCAGGCAGATGCGAAATGGGCAGAAGGTCATTATTTGTATTATTGATGGGTTATAGAAAGGAAAGGTTTCAGTAGCAGATGAAATACCAGTAGGAAGTCGTCTGGGAATAAGGAAAACTTGATCCAAAATACAAAAACATCTGTAGTGGTTCTGATCGCCGAGCTGGAAGTTTTTGTTGCAAACGTTTCGTCCCCTGGCTAGGAGACATCATCAGTGCTCTGGAGCCTCCTGCGAAGCGCTTCTTTGATGTTTCTTCCAGCATTTATAGTGGTGGCATTTCCGGCATTTCAACCACTATAAATGCCGGAAGAAACATCAAAGAAGCGCTTCGCAGGAGGCTCCAGAGCACTGATGATGTCTCCTAGCCAGGGGACGAAACGTTTGCAACAAAAACTTCCAGCTCGGCGAACAGAACCACTACAACAAGCACCCAAGCTACAAATCTTCGCACAAACTTTGAACAAAAACATCTTTATAGCCTGAAAGTTAAGTTTTGTCAGCATGTCATATGTAACTGGAAAATTTCAGCCAGTGATAATACCAGGACCCTTAATACTGATTCCCACATTAGAGGAACATTTGACAAGGATTGTAATGGATTTTGTTGGGCCCTTACCCAAATGAAAAAGTGGGAGTCAGAATTTGATGATGAAAATGGATAAGTCCATGAGATTTCCAGACAATAAACCAACAATTCACAATTCTGTTAGTGGAGATGAAGTGTTACTGTTACTCCCAGTGGGAGGGGAAGCTTTAAAAGCAAGCTTTAGTGGGCATTATCAAATCGAAAGGAAACTGGGTGAGAAAAGCTATTTAATAAGAATGACAGATCGAAAGAAATCTTACAAAGTGTGTCATGTGAATCTGCTCAAAAGGTATTTTGGTCTGAGATTCACAAATAATTTCAGCCAAACATAGCAATGCCTCATCTATCAGAATCCTCGATAATACCGACTCAGTACATGTTTTCCAATTTAATAATGTGGAAATTCCATCCGTTTCCCCAACTTTGGTTTGAATGTGGATGATACAATGCAAATTAAACTATCGTCCAATGAGATCATGGCTGACCTGTGGCCTAACTCCATGTACTTGCCTTTGACTCATATCCATGAATAACTTTGCTAAATAAAACAATTATCTAGAGTTATATTATGGCAGAAATAACTTGGCATTTCAGCTTACCATGATAAAGTCTGAAAATCTGAATGTCAGATTCTCCAGTTAGTCTCATCCAAACATTGGCTCAAGGTTATAAACAGTCCCCTTCAAACTTTTGTAAGCAATTGCTCATGACAGTTTATTGGAAGATTACTTTGAAAATATGCCCCCTGGCCCATGTGCCTTTGCAATTTAAGTTTAGAGAAAGAAGCAGTGGTTTTGCTGAGGCTTGCTCCGAGCTGTTCTGCAGGACTCTGACCTCTACTGACTGTTTCCCAGGAGACCCAGCCAAACACCAACTGGACCAAGAAGGCCATCAATTCAATGAAAGATGCTCTTTGGTCTGCCTGAAACTTGTTGGTCTTCTAGAACAAGGAGTTGGGGCTGACTGAGTGTTGCAGGTTGGCATATTCCAAGATCCTGGACTACATGCAGCGGGATGCTCTAAAGTTTGGAGCAGCTGCTGCCAAGCCACAGTGGGGAAAGCCCCACTGTCTGAGCTCATCCTGACGAGGGAAATGGGCGTCCGCTCAGTCATTGGACCCTCCCACATGTAAATATTGGTATTGTCGTGTATTGTGGGCGACACGGTGGCACAGTGGTTAGCACTGCTGCCTCACAGCGCCTGAGACCTGGGTTCAATTCCCGACTCAGGCGACTGACTGTGTGGAGTTTGCACGTTCTCCCCGTGTGTGCGGGTTTCCTCCGGGTGCTCTAGTTTCCTCCCACAGTCCAAAGATGTGCGGGTCAGGTGAATTGGCCATGCTAAATTGCCCGTAGTGTTAGGTAAGGGGCAAATATATGGGTGGGTTGTGCTTCGGCGGGTCGGTGTGGACTTGTTGGGCCGAAGGGCCTGTTTCCGCACTGTAAGTAATCTAATCTAAAGAGAGGTCTTTGGGTTTTTGGATAGAGTCAAAGTCCAATGTTTTGTTTTTTTTTACTTGATCTGGAAATGTGAAGAACTGAACTGTCTTGGTGACTATGTTTCTGTACAAAGAGATGTTTTAAAGAATAAAGTATATCTTTTATTTTAAATAGTGACACCTGCCTCATCAGCCTGTACCAGGAGAAGGATATCCCATGTGGGATGTGCTCTCCACAATAGGCTTTGGGAGGAGGGATTCCACACTTGGCTCTGACTGCTCTACACCAACATTGTTTGTACAGTCTCACACACTGGAGAGGAATCTGAAAGGCAGGCAGGCCTGCCCACTCTCTCCTGCCTTGTTTTCCTGAATCCATCAGGAAAGATGCAGGCCTGAAGCGGGTGACTTTTCCAGGGAGGGGAGGGCTGCAGCTCCCAACCATCCTGTACATGGACAACGTCGCGTTTTCTGATCTGATCTGCCTTCATCGCACAAACTCATGAGCACCTGTGGCTAGTTCGACTGGTCTTGGGGGCCAAGGTAAATTGAGGCAAGAGCCATGGTCTCATGGTCAACATTCGAGATATAATTCCAGATATTTATTACATTGAAGTTCTGTCATGGTAGGATTTGACCCAGCTCCATGATAAACTTCTGAAATGCCTTAATATGGAGCTGATTCAGTGTCTGGGTTCCTGACGGGTTCCTGACTGATTCAGAGCAACTTGATATTTCTGTTCCACTGACCCAATAAATCTTACTTTTTTATCATTGAATGTGAATTTGTCTCTATTGTTCCAGAGAAAATGGGAATACAGACAGACTAAGTGGGAGCTGTCAATGACATTAATTTGAATTGACTGGGAACAATAGTGAGACTCTGTAGTTTGCTTCTTATCGAGATGGGTTTGTGTAATTGTCCAGTGGGAGATTTTCAGGAACTCTGGATGAACAGAGTGAGTTGTTTTCCATGTTGAGGAAAGTATGAAGTAGAAAGGCGAAAGAATAATTTACACGTGGATGACGTATACACGCGTGTGCGTAAAATGTCCCCTACATGCTTGTATTTTATTAGTGTTTTATTAAGTCTCCATCTGAAGCGACATGTAGCGTGTTGATCTGAAAAACTGGCATTCAAAACCATGGTTCAGGGAACACATTTTTCCCAGTCTCAGGAAGGATGGGAACAGCATTAAGAAGGGAATCTGCAAAAATAACCAACCTTGTTTTCGGTCTCTCCTGAGCAGATTTATATATGATGGGAGCAGGTATTGTAGGTTTAAATATGGAGAATGTGCAAACCCCACACAGACAGTCACACGAGGCTGGAAACAAACCTATTACCCTGGTGCTGTGAGGCAGTAATGCTAACCACTGAGCCACCAGGCCACCCTAAGTAAGGTAACAAGAATACAGAGAAAGTATATTCCTGTTAGGGTGCAAGAAAAGCCAGGTAGGTACAGAGAATGCCGGATGACTAAAGAAATTGAGGGTTTGTTGAAAAAAAAGGAAGCATATGTCAGGTATAGACAGGATAGATTGAGTGAATCCTTAGAAGAGTATAAAGGAAGTAGGAATATACTTAAGAGGGAAATCAGGAGGGCAAAACAGGGACATGAGATAACTTTGGCAAATAGAACTAAGGAGAATCCAAAGGGTTTTTACAAATACATTAAGGACAAAAGGGTAACTAGGGAGAGAATAGGGCCCCTCAAAGATCAGCAAGGCGGCCTTTGTGTGGAGCCGCAGAAAATGGGGGAGATACTAAACGAGTATTTTGCATCAGTATTTACTGTGGAAAAGGATATGGAAGATATAGACTGTAGGGGAAATAGATGGTGACATCTTGAAAAATGCCCATATTACAGAGGAGGAAGTGCTGGATGTCTTGAAATGGTTAAAGATGGATAAATCCCCAGGACCTGATCAGGTGTACCCGAGAACTCTGTGGGAAGCTAGAGAAGTATTGCTGGGCCTCTTGCTGAGATATTTGTATCATCGATAGTCATAGGTGAGGTGCCGGAAGACTGGAAGTGGGCTAACGTGGTGCCACTGTCCAAGAAGAGTGGTAAGAACAGCCAGGGAACTGTAGACCAGTGAGCCTGACGTCAGTGATGGGCAAGTTGTTGGAGGGAATCCTGAGGGACAGGATGTACATGTATTTGGAAAGGCAAGGACTGATTCAGGATCGACAACAGGCTTTGCACGTAGGAAATCATGTCTCACAAACGTGATTGAGTATTTGGAAGAAGTAACAAAGAAGATTGATGAGGGCAGAACAGTAGATGTGATCTATATGAACTTCAGTAAGGCATTCGACAAGGTTCCCCATGGGAGACTGATTAGCAAGGTTAGGTCTCATGGAATACAGGGAGAACTAGCCATTTGGATGCAGAACTGGCTCAAAGGTAGAAGACAGAGGGTGGTGGTGGAGGGTTGCTTTTCAGACTGGAGGCCTGTGACCAGTGGAGTGTCAGAAGGATCGGTGCTGGGTCCTCTACATTTTGTCATTTACATAAATGATTTGGATGCGAGCATAAGAGGTACAGTTAGTAAGTTTGCAGATGACACCAAAATTGGAGGTGTAGTGGACAGCGAAGAGGGTTACCTCAGATTACAACAGAATCTGGACCAGATGGGCCAATGGGCTGAGAAGTAGCAGATGGAGTTTAATTCAGATAAATGGGAAGTGCTGCATTTTGGGAAAGCAAATCTTAGCAGGACTTATACACATAATGGTAAGGTCCTAGGGAGTGTTGCTAAACAAAGAGACCTTGGAGTGCAGGTTCATAGCTCCTTGAAAGTGGAGTCGCAGGTAGATAGCATAGTGGTATGCTTTCCTTTATTGGTCAGAGTATTGAGTACAGGAGTTGGGAGGTCATGTTGTGGTTGTACAGGACATTGGTTAGGCCACTGTTGGAATATTGCATGTAATTCTTGTCTCCTTCCTATCGGAAAGATGTTGTGGAACTTGAAAGGGTTCAGAAAAGATTTACAAGGATGTTGCCAGGGTTGGAGGATTTGAGCTATAGGGAGAGGCTGAACAGGCTGGGGCTGTTCTCCCTGGAGCGTCAGAGGCTGAGGGGTGACCTTATAGAGATTTACAAAATTATGAGGGGCATGGATAGGCTAAATAGACAAAGTCTTTTCCCTGGGTTGGGGGAGTCCAGAATTAGAGGGCATAAGTTTAGGGTGAGAGGGGAAAGATATAAAAGAGACCTAAGGGGCAAAGTTTTCACACAGAGGGTGGTACGTGTGTGGAATGAGCTGCCAGAGGAAGTGGTAGAGACTGGTACAATTGCAACACTTAAGAGGCATTTGGATGGGTATATGAATAGGAAGGGTTTGGAGGGATATGGGCCAGGTGCTGACAGGTGGGACTAGATTGGGTTGGGATATCTGGTTGGCATGGATGGGTTTAACTGAAGGGTCTGTTTCTGAGCTGTACATCTCTATGACTCTATGCCTCCCTTGTGAGAGGGAGTGTGTGTGTGTGTGTGTGTGTGTGTGTGTGTGTGTGTGTGTGTGTGTGTGTGTGTGTGTGTGTGTGTGTGTGTGTTTATGCATATGAGAGAGAGAGTGTGTACGTGTGTGTTTGTGCGTGCACATCTGTGTGAGAGAGAGAGTGTGTGCGTGACTGTGTGTGTGAGAGAGAGAGAGAGCATGTGCATGTGTTTGAGAGAGAGACTGTGTCTGTGTGTGAGAGAGAGTGTGTGCATGGGTGCTTGTGCGTGCATGTCTGTGTGAGAGAGAGTGTGTGTGTGCGCGAGTGTGTGCGTGACTGCGTGTGTGTGTGTGTGTGAGAGAGAGAGAGAGAGAGCATGCACATTGTTTGTGAGAGAGACTGCGTCTGTGTCTGTGTGTGAGAGAGAGTATGTATGTTGGGGGACACAGGGGTGTGTTGCTGGGGATGATGGGTAAGTTTGCGGATGACTCAAATATTGACACAGTGCTCAGTGAGGAATAAAGCCTGAGATGACAGACAGATACAGATTGTTCAGATGGACAGATCAGCAGGGAATGCAATTTAACCCTGGTTAGTGTGAGTGATGGACGTTGCCAGAAGTAACAAGACAAGGGAGCACTCAATGCTCAGAGGAGCAGGAAGATTGTGAGGAGCTTGTTAACAGATCCCTGGAGGTGGGAGGACAGGTTAATAGGGTAGTTAAGGAGGCATATGGGGCAGTTGCCTTTACTACTTGAGGTATAGTTGTAAGGGCAGGGAGGTGACATTGGAGTTGTGCAGGTCTTTGGTGAGGCTGCAATTGGAGTATTGTGTACACTCCTGGTCACTGCAACACAGCGAGGATGTGATTGTATTGGAGGATTTACCAGGACGTTGTTTGGGCTATGGGAGTTTAGCTGTGAAGAGTGAGGCTGGATAAGCTCAGGCTGCTTTCTTTAGAGCAGAGATGTGGGTATCTAAGACTGGGAGGGGCAAGGGCAGGGTGAATAGAAAACAGATACACCCCGCAGTCCAAAGGTCAATAACAAGGTGACATCATTTGAAGCTGATAGGCAGGAGGTTTCGAGGGGACACGAGGCAAAGTCCTCTCAGCTCGAGGATGGTAGAGGTCTGCAATTCAGATGGGAAAACTCTGAAAAATACTTGGATGAGGACTTGAAATGTTATGGCATTGAAGGCTATGTCCAAATGCTGGAAAGTGCGACTGATGGAACTTTAGTGCCATTTCGGCTGGAAAACACGATGGGCCATAGTGTCTCTTGTGCAATTTCAGAATTTGTTTCTGTTTTTTGTCTTTGTTTTGAGGAAATATTACCTCAAATACGTTCCAGCTGCTGATGTGGTCAGTATCAGTTTCAGCTTTTCTATTAGAGTGCTCGTTTACAGACAGAATTTCCCAAATGAGTTGGAAAACTGAATGAACAAGGAAAGCAGTGGATAACAGTGTGCAGGAGGACAGCTCTCAAGGAGCTCGAACTACATGAGGGATTGAATAACTGAACAGCCTCAGCAAAATGAAGGGCATCGAGGAAAAGGATATCAAAAGATATTTAGATATTGATGGGATGGACAATGTGTGAAATAATGATAGTATTGTTGTTTGAAGACAAATTGCAATTAACATTTGAGTCCTAATAGGATCAGATTAATCCAGTCTTTGGGGTATTCAATTATCACATCTTTAAAATAAACCTGTTGTAATCTGTTTGTTTAAAAAGTGCAGATGCAACTATAGTTTCCCAGTAGGAATACCACACAATATAAAATAAAGTCTCTGGAACGGTGTCAGCTCCAACTCCGAGAGAATTCTCCAATTCTGACAGATTGCCAGCAGCAGGAACAGAGGGATTGAGTCACAAACAACAAAATGCATCTTCCCAGGCAAATGGTCGCTAAAGTATACTACACCATCCTTGCTGTTGTTGGTATTCCTGGTAAGTCATGGAACGTGTATAAATCTCTGTGTTGGTTCATAACTATTCCCAATCAATGACTGATAAGTATTTTATTTCCTCTTAGTGAGGGAAATCCTGATGCCAGGTGACAGTGTCCTCACTTACTGAGTTTAAAGTGGAGAGTTTGTCAATGAGGAGGCCCCTCAGTAATGTGCAGCATTGTCTGTTTCCCTGCTCTGTCCCCAATGGGTTGACACTGAGGCCACGTTGATGGAGTTTTGCTGAGAACCGGCCCTGGCTGGTCTAGGAAGTGTTTAGAAAAACCTCTCTCTCTCTCTCTCTCTCTGGGAGTTCAAAACCCGCTATTGGTCAGATGGGTTTTGGAACAACCCACCTCTTAATGACACTTGGTGTTCCCCATTCCTTGATATCAAGGTATTGTGTTGGTGGCTCTTGCTCAGGCAACTTGTTCCAAATGGGTGCCCAGATACAATATGGGCAATGGGTGGCTGGAGCAGGTCATTATAGAGTGATCAACAAGCATCAGCACAGAATGCTTTCACTACCCTGTGTGTTTTAAAAGTCAGTAGTTGAGTGGGGACATGGTATTTGTGAGGACAGATCACTGGGAGGGGTGTTGAGCACAGGGTTCCAATTGTGATGTGTATTGTTGAATTATTTGATTGTAAAACAGACATGTGAGTTGTGTCATTTGTGAAATGATGCACCGTACTGTCTAATAGGAGAAACACTGAGATCTGGAATATGGTGGTCGCAGCTCTCCCACAGAGGATCAAGCACCTTTGTCCAACAGGAAATTTCCCACCCTCCCCTTTGTTGTTGTTATCCTTTGATGTTCCCTGCGCGGTAGTGGGCAATGTGAAGGGCCTCCCATGTGCCTTGGTTGGGGATTGTTACTTAGGTTTTTGGATATCGATTTGGATAATTACGTTAGATTATTATTGTTGTTTTTTAGTTCACACTGACGTTTTGGAGTTGAATCCCCTGGATATATTTTGAGACCGATTCACTCTGAGGCCATAGTCTCACACCATGGTGGTGGGGGGGGGCGTTGGGGGCAGTACTCCGTTAGCTTTGTGAAATCTCTGTTCCTGTCCCTGCTCCACAGGGCTCAGAACACTGGAGATTGGGTGATAAAACAGGACTTTTTTTTGCTAATGAAAGACAAGTTGGTTTGTGGTGACTGATGCTTGATATTGTGGTGCTACTCCCAGGATCCAATCAGAATCAAGAACATCCGACCATATGGAGGGAAAGTCAGCCCTGTTACTGTGACCTCCAGCTGACCTGATGTTCAGTATTGACAGACTTGGTGAGTTGGATCTATACCAGGGTCACCAGTTGATCCATAGTCCATCAGCAACACACTACCAAAAGGATAGGATCCATCTGTAGACCTTGATACAGCCTCATGGCATGGACCATCACTGTACCGATTCTCACACAGGATGTCTGTCCAAACAGTGGTTGTGATTGACACCACAGGGATGGATTTATATAGATATATACATTCCAACAGTTATCATGGGACTTGCTGTCATTACATCAATGTAGTTCAAGACCTTACCAGCCAATTCTCGCCACTCCGCCCCTTTGGAATGTGGTCACATGCTCCTTGTTCCCTGGATGATTGAAATGTGAAGGTGAGTGGGAAAGACTGTTCTCCTGTGTTCACTTTGTACAAAGCTGTTTCTGACGAAACCCTGTGCTGGTTGGGGATGGCCATTCAGGGAACTGGCCCCACACAGGGCAGCTCCATATGTTCTGCTCCTGGCTGGATGAAATCTTTCCCGTTGTTCAAGTCGCTGTAACAAGGGGAGCTGGTTGATTGGAGATCACATTTCAGTGCTGAGTAACCCCAGACTGTTTTGTGGCTATTGGGGAATGGGAAGAACATGGGGAGTGTGAGTGAGGGAGTATTGAAGGGACTTGCTGTTACCAGCTTGCACTTGGAAGTTTATAAATGTTTGCAGTAACAGTAACACTGAGCTGACCATTCCCACAGTCCATTGTAAATGTCAGGAACACTGCCCCCACACTGCTGCCAGGGACAGATCTAGCTCAGTGTGTTTTACAGCAGGACAGTAACAGAGTGGATACAACTCTCTAATGCAATAACAGCCTGTGCTTTCAATCCCAAAATGGTTTACCTGAAGGAAAATGTTATTGTTGGAGTAACAGGTTGCAAGATATCAAACAATTTTATTTTTGTAGCTGATAGAACAATGTACGATTCAGAGAACACGTGTTACTGTCATAATGCCACAGGTTAGTACAATCCAGGACACTGAGCATTCTGTGAGCAGCTCTCTGGAAGTTTTTCTTTTATTCTTGTTCTGGCTTTACTTCCGCAGAGGGTTCCTGCTCTTTGATGTTGGATGCTGTCTGATCCATTGCTGTGTATGACTGATATTTATGCAGATATAGAGATTCCAACAGTTATAATATGACTGACTGCAGTTACATCGATGCAGTTCAAGATCCTCCAGCCTTAACCCTTAATTTATCTGCACAGTGGACTGGGACAGTACGGGTTCCTAATGCATAATATTAATGTACACAGTTAACATTTCCAAACTAACTCTGTGTGTAATTCCTCATTGAGAGGAAAATAAATCTTTTGTCTGGAGCGACAGGCCATCTGCATTATCCAGTGATTGACTGGAATGTTCTGTACTGTTGATCCAGGTCTCCAGGAATCAGTCTGAGTGAAGGTATTCCTGATTGTGGAATTGTATGAAATGGGGATCCTGATTCGCAAACTGGACCCTCTGAGGGCTCATGTTGCTGGGAGGATGGCTCAATGTGGAATTGTACTGAGTGGGGGGGACAGCTCCAATAGCAATTTCTGACGCAGTGTTCTTGCTTTTCTGAGGGTATCTATAAGTGTAGCACTGTAGAAAGTGTGGAGCACTGACAGGAGGATACCTGTGATTTTAGTTGCAAGGTTTACTGGGAATACTTTTCACTGTAGAACTTTATTGCATGTGAGTCAATAACCTGAAGGGAACATTGGATTCCAATGACAATGTGATTCAGTGAGAGTTTTTCTATATGAATTTTACTGAGTGTGAGTTCCTAGCCAAAAGGGAGCAACCAATCCCAGTGTCCAAGTGTTACTGGGGGCATCTCTCAAAGTAAAGAGTGTGGGTTATTAACTGCAGAGGAACAACTTACCCCAGTAGTCTCACAAAAGTAGGAATGTCCCTGACAATGGACTGTAACTATTTGGAGGGAAGTGAATGAAATGGGATATCTGCCCACTGTGGGAAGTAGGACCATAACAATATGAGCCATGCAGTGCTTCATTTATATTACATTCCATTTCTGTTCTGCCCACACATGGAGCTCTCAGTGTAGTTTGTAAATATATAATGGATTGTAAATGGGATGGTTGTATATGCTCGGTGCTACATTTACAAACTGGAATGTCTCAATGGGGATAAACAGATGAGATATTTTTCAGCATGTGAAAATGGCAGATACTGCCATTCTGTCAATACTGAATTTAATAGAATGACCAATAGACATTTTGTGTTGGTGCAAATAATATTTCTGGTACTGATTAATCTTCCAGCAAGGTTGAGAGAAGTTGTGGGATATGACTACACTAATTTATTATCTGTACATTAATAACAATGAATATAGAGATGAAAGTGTTGACAATATTTCTCATCCATACCTGGTTCGATTTGGATGAACAATGTTTGAATCTGTAATTTGTCATCTTTCCACAGTTAATTTCCCAGTGATTGCTGCTCTTCACTTTGGGATGTGTATCCTCTTTGTGAAGAAGAGACTTTGAAAAGGGCCGTACATCGATCAGATTTCAGGCAATGGATGTAGGTTTGCTCACTGAGCTGGAAGTCATTTCCCAGATGTCTGCAATGTAGAGGGGAGTGACTAGGGTTTCTGTCCGTGTTTTATCTGCTTGTTTGGGTTTGTTGCTGAGAGATCGGTGGACTGTGTTCAGTGGGTACCCATTCTTTTTGATTACACGGTAGAGGTGATTTTCCTCTGCTCTGCGTAGTTCCTCTGTGCTGTAGTGTGTGGTGACTCATTGAGATAATGTTCTGGTGCAGCTTTGTTTGTGGGTGTTGGGATGATTGTTTCTGTAGTTCAGTATTTGGTCCATATCTGTTGTTTTCCTGTAGATGCTGGTTTGAAATTCTCCATTGGCTGGTCACTCTACTGTGACACCTAGGAATGACAGTTTGTTGTTGTTACCCTCCTCTTTAGTGAATTTTATGCCAGTAAAGATATTATTGATGGTCTTGAAAGTTTCCTCTAATTTGTTTCATTTAGTGATGTAGTGGACTCAGAGTTTGGGTTGGACGGTTGGCAGAGCTGTTTGTTCGAGTCTCTGCATTACTGCCTCAGCTAAGAACCCTGATATCGGAGATCCCATGGGTGTTCCATTGGATTGCCTGTAGGTTTTGTTATTGAGGGTGAAGTGGGTGGGAAGGCACAGGGCCACTAGCTTGATGATAATGTCCTTGCTGATGAGGTTCGGTGGTGACTGGTCTTTGGTCTTTGATTCTTCTAATAGTCTAGTCAGTGTTTCCTTGGCCAGGTTAATGTTAGCAGGACTGTTATTTCAGAGGAGACCATTATTTCATCCTCTTCTATCCTAGTGTCTTTGATGGTCTTCAGGAATTCTTGGGTGGAGTGGATGGAGTGGTGTGAGCCTTCTACTGAGTGTTTTAGTCTTTGGTGTAGTTCCTTGGCCAATCTGAAAGTTGGTGTTCCAGGTAGTCTGAGGGGGGAGGGGGGTGGTGGTGCTCCTGGTTTGTGAATTTTGGATAATCCGTAGATGTGTGGTGTGTTGGATCCATCTGGTTTCATTTTTTGGAAGTCGGTCTTATTTATTTCTCCAGATTTCTGAAGTTTTTTAAGTAGGGCTGTGACTCGGTTCTCTAGTTGTGGGGTCGGTCTACCTCCACTTGTTGGTAAGTGTTGGGTATCTGTAAGTAATGTGTTCACTTTCTCAATGTAGTCTCTTTGGTTTAAAATCCCTGTCAGGTGTCCTTTGTCTGCAGGTAGGATATCAAGGTTTTTAGCGTTTTAGACTTTCTAATGCTCTCTTTTCTTGTGTACTGAGTGTGTTTCTTTCTCTTTTTCTGCTTAATGTTGGTGCGACTGTCAGTCTGATAGTTTGCTGAGTTTCTTCTGTGAGTTTGTTGTCTTTTAGTGTTGTTTCTAATGCTGCGAAGAAATCTTCCTTGTCCGCATCCTGGAAGTTGTAATTTAATCCTCTAACTGAGACAACTTTTTTGGTGCCTGTTAAGGGTCACTCAGATAAGCTTTTTATCCATGCTTCTGTGTTGTTATTTTGTGTAAGTTTGTCTATTTCTGCAGATCTTGTTTTTTTTATCATTTTCTGTGTTTGTTGCTGTCTAATATCTATGGCTTGTTGTACTGTCTCTGTCCATTCATGGTCTGACTGAGTAGATATTTTTGATGCAAAATTTCCCGGTTGTATTTACGGAGTCTGTTGTGAGCATCATTAATCATTTCTCTAAGCATTCTGTGGCCATTTTGCTCTGCTATTCTTGTGGTTAGTGGGGTGTTACAGGGAGGTTTGTATTGAAGACATTTAGGTAGGACCTGTTTCCTTAGGCATTCCTGCAGGAAGTACAGCTGTTCACAGGTGGCACTCTGTCGGTTGGCATTGGTTTCCCATTTTCAGGCCAGTTTTAGCATATTGCACCCTTAGGACTCAGTGAGTTTGGAGAAAATCTGTAGCTCAGGTTGAGGTTCTGGATGTAGGTTTGCTCACTGAGCTGGAAGGTTTGTTTTCAGATGTTTCGTCAATATACTAGGTAACATCATCAGTGAGCCTCCGGATGAAGCACTGGTGGTATGGCCTGATTTCCTTGGAATGCTGACATCGTCCCTGTGGTGATGTCATTTCCTGTGGTGATGTCATTTCCCGTTCTTTTTCTCAGGGGGTGGTCCAAGTCAATATGTTTGTTGACAGAGTTCTGGCTGGAATGCCATGCTTCTAGGAATTCTCGTGTGTGTCTCTGTTTGGCTTGTCCTCGGATGAATATGTTCTCCCAGTCAAAATGGTGTCCATCCTCATCTGTATGTAAGGATACTTGTGAGAGAGAGGTTTGTCTTTTTGTTGCAAGTTGATGTTCATGTATCTTAGTGGCTAGTTTTCTGCCTGCTTGTCCAATGTAGTGTGTGTTACAGTTCTTGCATGGTATTTTGTAAATGACATTAGTTTTGCTTGTTGTCTGTATAGGGTCTTTCAAGTTCATTAACTGCTGTTTTCGGGTATTGGTCGGTTTGTGGGCTACCATGATGCCAAGGGGTCTGAGTGGTCTGGCAGTTATTTCTGAGATGCCTTTGATGTAGGGGAGAGTAGCTCATGTTTCTGGAGGTGTTTTTTCTGCTTGTTTGGGTTTGTTGCTGAGAAATTGGCCTATTGTGTTCATTGGGGACCCATTTATGGCAATGTATATAATAAAAATACTAATAGTAATAGGAATAAAAATGCCTGTTTCAACAAATAACTAACTTTGGTCCCTGCAATATTATGATGATTGTTTATGATCGATTTGAAGAACATGACATAGAATTAACAGGAAGAATACAGCACATTTAACGGAGTATTTTAAGATACCATACAATTCTCCCCTATCACAATATGCTCTAACCCTGAATGAGTATTGATGCCGTTACAGTCTCTTTCAGTCGTGAAATAAGATTTCCATATTTGTATCACAAAGTCCTTTATCCTCTGTATACACCTGTACATTCTGTGTCACTAACACAACGTATTGATCCCATTTCCAGAGCAGAGAGCATTTTTCTTCTTTCTGTGTGATAATGACAGACATTCTGGGTCTGCCGGGAGGCCAAACGCTGTTACCCATTGCTTGGTTTTTGTACCATAACCTCTGACCTTCCAACACAACCATGTGTTATCTTAATTTATTCAATTGTGGGATGTGGGTGTGGCTGGCGGGGCCCAGCATTTCCTGCCTGTCCCTCGTTGACCTTGAGAAGGTGATGGTGAGCTGCCTTCTTACACCGCTCCAGTCCTCCTGCTGTGGTGTCTAAAGGAGGGAAACATCGGGAATAGGTGCAGGAGTGGTCCATTTGGCCCTTTGATCCTTCACCACAACTTAATATAATCGTGGCTGATCACGCAACTTCAGTCTCCCCTCCCACTTTCTCCCCATACCCCTTGATCCCTTCAGCTGCAAGAACCACACCTCACTCCCTCTTGAATATTTCTAACAAGCTGGGCCCAACAGCTTCCTGTGGGAGAGAATTCCACAGGTTCACAGCTCTCCGAGTGAAGAAACTCTTCCTCATCTCTGCCCTGAAAGGCGTACGAGGAGAAAGTGAGGGATGCAGATGCTGGCGATCAGAGTCGGGAGTCGGGAGAGTGGTGCTGGAAAAGCACAGCAGGTCAGGCAGCATCCGAGGAGCAGGAGCATTGACATGTTGGGCATAAACTCTTCATCAGGAATGGCTGAATGGCTTACCCCTTGTTCTGAGACTGTGATCCCTAGTTCTGGACTTCCCCAATATCTGGAACATTCTTCCTGCATCTAGCCTGTCCAGTCCCATCAGGATTTTATGTGTTTCTATGAGACTTCACCCCTGCCCCCACCACCACCTTAACCTTGTAAACTCCAGTGACTACAAGCCCAGTCAATTCAGTCTTTCCTCATACGACAGTTCCGTCATCCCGGGAATCAGTTTGATGAACCGTCACTGGGCTCCCTCAATAACAGGAATCTCCTTCCTCAGACTCGGAGACCAAACACTGCACACAATCCTCAAGGTGTGGCCTCACCACGGCCCTGTATAACTGCAGCAAGACATCCTGACTCCAGTACCCCAGTCCTCTCACTATGAAAGCCAACATGCCATTAGCTTTCCTCACTGCCTGCTGTACCTGCCTGCCAACCTTCAGAGACTGTTCCACCAGGACACCCAGGTCTCGTTGCGCCTCACCTTTTCCTCAACTGCCACCACTCAGATCAGAATCTGCTTCCTGTTTTTGTGACCAAGGTGGATAACCTCCCATTTACCCAACTTATGTTACATTTGGTAAGTATTCACCCACTCAGCCAGTCTGTCCAAGTCACCCGACAGCTTCTGAGCATCCTCCTCACAGCACACACTGCCACCCAGCTCAGCGTCGTCTGCACATTTGGAGATATTGCATTCAACTCCTTCATCCAAATGGTTAATGTATATTGTGAACAGCCAGGGTCCCAGCACTGAACCCTGCAATGCCCCACTCCTCACTGCCTGCCGCTCTGAAAAGGATCCATTTATTCCAGCTCTCTGCTTCCTGTCTGCCAACCAGTTCTCCATCCACATCAATACACTACCTCCGGTACCATGAGCTTTAATTTTCCTTACTAATCTCTCATGTGGAATCTCATCAAAAGCCTTTTGAAAGTCCAGATGCACAACATTCACTGATCCCCCACTGTCACCCAGGAGAAATATCCAAGGTGAAGGGTTTTCGGGGCATCAGCTCCCCCCAGTGGATAATCTGTGTCACAGCTGATTTTGCCAGGTCCAATGAATGTCCTCCCTCCTGCTGCTCTCAAATCCAGAAGACAGATCCTTTTACCTCGATTGTGTTAAATATTGATTGTGATGAGGATCCAACTTGGGACGTGGTGTTTGGATTCACTACTGAATATTTCCATGGGTCAGATTATCAAGATGTTCAGAGGGAGACACTCAATGCCCGATCAGTTGTTCACCCACATGGTGGAGACCAATATACTGTCGGTCATGTGGTTTGGTGTACACGCCTGGAGGTGACCTCAACTATGGAGGCTTCAAAACTGAATGAATGTATTTTGCAGCCAATGCCTGTATTGGCTGTCTCCTGTACCTTGTTTACTGATTGCTGGTGTCTTTGTGTAGCTGTTATGGTGTAATGGGAAACTCTTCAGTCAGAGTAACCTACAAAGCAGGTGAAGACAATCACTGTTGAATCCCCAGAAATAAATATTGTGTATATGACAGTATTTCTGAGAATAATCTGCTGCTCATGCTCTTCCCTATATTATTTACAAGTGAAAATCATTTGTTTATGGAGGGTTTGTTGCTCTGATTCAGATTGTTTAAACTTCATATAATCTGGAGCAACAATTATCTTTGTATGAAAATCCATTACTTACAGCCTGGGGACAGTCACTGAGAATGTTTGATCAGTAACTTTACACCTCTTTTTCTCCCCCCCCTCTCTCTCTCTCTCTCTCTTTCACAGTTAGTCTCGTGACGATTGTACTCCTGGCTTGGGGCAACTGTGGTCTTTCTAAATGCACCACTTGCTATCTGATGGCCATGGCAACGTCTGATCTACTCTTCATTATATTTGATATCATACTTGATCGGTTTGCTTACTATTATTATCCATGGCGGTGTTTCCTGGACATCACTCCTGTGTGTAGTGTTATCTATACCCTGAACCGGATGACCATTGATTGTTCTGTCTGGTTCACTGTCGCCTTTTCTTTTGATCGATTTGTTGCCATTTGTTTACATCAGATGAACTCTCAGTATTGCACAGAGAAAACTGCAACGAGGGTTCTAGCAACAATCTGTATTTTGTTTTCTTTGAAGAACATTCCTATCTATTTTCGATTTGTACCTGGAAAGGTCGTCAACAATGTTCCGTGGTACTGTTATAACAGCTATAGCTATTATAATGACAGACGCTGGATAAATTTTAACTATTTTGCAAAATTGTTAACACCTTTTCTCCCATTCACTGCTATTCTCTTTCTGAATGTTCTGACTATCAGACATATCATTGAGACCATTCGGGTGCGTAAGGGACTGAGGGGTCAGAGAAAAACAGAGAATGACCCGGAGGTAGACAGCAGACAGAATTCTGTGATTTTACTCTTTGCTATATCCTCCAGCTTTATCCTTCTCTGGTTGGTGTATATTTTATATTCCTTTGAAGCTGCTTATTACTTGGATTCTGCTGCCTTTGATCTCTTTGAACAACTTGCATATATGCTGCGGAATCTAAGCTGCTGCACAAATGCAGTTATTTACGTGGTCACACAGAGAAAGGTCAGAGACCAGTTAAAGTCTGCAGTGAAATATCCCATTATACAAATAACTCAATTGATGAATAAATCCAAGTAACTGAGAGGCAACATGAGATGCAGCAGAGAATGGAACGAGGAGTCCAGGTGAGGAATGGACTGAAAGGAGAAGGAGAAGGAGCAACATGATAACACTGCTTTTCTCATGAACAGGAATGTCTCCATCTGAGGGACAGAATGAAAGAGACTGCAGCAGTAAAGCCAGCAGAAAGTGATGTTAGCTATGAGCTGAACAACTAAAACATCACCGGAAGGGAAATTAGACATGCACAAAAAAAAAGCATACATCCCAAGCAATCCCTTCCCAGTGATTGAGCGGGATTGTTAAAAAAGGACATGGAGGGAAGGACAATGGGTGATTGCAGGTCAATGAGTGAAAAACAAAGACAGGATCCTCTCCACACTTCCTCATGGAATTCTCTGATCCACACATTGTGACAAGCGTGAAAAATAAGGTTTCCATAAAAAGAGTAAATAACATACTGTTATTTGCACCTGTACCTATTGATTACAAATATATTTCCAGCAATACTCTGTCGGTTCCCATTCAGTTCTCCCTTAGCCTGAGACTGATATCCCTCCCTTTCTTCATTCACTTCTTTCCACCAATCAGCTGCTGGATTGATGGGGCATCCAAGGCCGAATCAGAGGGGTCGGTGACAGGTGGGATCTGAAGCTCGGGGATGGGGTTGGATGTGGGAGATGAACTAGCATCCTCAGTGCTTCCATGAAAATGTTTTGTGGATCTCAGTGACTCCATCAAGCTCAGCAGGAGCTGGCTCTGGGTGAACCCTGTTTGCTTGTGGCTTGATACTGGAGCCTGAGGTCAATGCAGAAAGATACTTGCATCATCATCAGGAGTTATTGTTTCCATCTGGAACACAGCTCTGAAACCCAGCCCTGCCTCAGCTCATAATTACTGAATCAGTCATTCATTCCATTGTTACCTCGAGTCCATTGTATTCCAGCACCACATCAGCCTGATCCCAGTTTATAAACTCCACACATTTACTTTGTAGAAATTTTCTCCATCCTCCAGGTTTGTTTTATCAGTAAATCCCATCTCCTGCCAATCCACTCACCAGAGTGACCTACACAGGCATGTTGTTCTCCAAATTCTCCATTTTACCTTCTCACTCGTCTATTGAAAATGTTTCAAAGTCATCCATTGATTTATTTGCTTTCCTGGGCTGGTGTCAATGTTGTTTTGTAAAGTCTCTGTGAAAGTGTTAAATGTTCTGCTATAATGTAATATTACCAGCTGGTGTGTTACTCAAAGAAATTACAGCTTTCATAGAATTCAGTCACAGATTCATAGACCCATTGAGATGTACAGCACTGTAACAGACCCCTCGGTCCATCATGTCCATGTCAACCAGATATCCAACCTAATCTAGTTCCACGTGCCAGCAGTTGGCCCATAAACCCTTCCTATTCGTGTCTCCACCCAGATGGCTTTACAATGTTGTAACTGTACCAGCCTCCACCACTTCCTCTGGCAGCTCATTCCATACACGTACCACCCTCTGTGTGAAAAAGTTGCCCCTGGGGTCCCTTTTAAATTTTTCCTCTCTCACCCTAAACCTATGCCCTCTAGTTCTGGACTCCCTCATCCCAGGGAAAAGACTTTGTCTATTTACCATTCCCATTTCTCCTGTGATTGTATAAACCCCTATAAGGTCACCCCTTAGCCTCCGATGCTCCAGGGAAAACAGCCCCAGCCTGTTCAGCCTCTCTCTCTCTCTCTCTGTAGCTCAAATGTGTGAAGCCTCATCTTCCACCTCAGGATCCTGCAATCACACGGGATCAATGTGGATGTCACCAGTTTCCGCATCTCCCCTCCCCTCACCTTAGTCCAGTTCCAAACCTCCAACTCAGCACCATCCTCTTGAACTGTTCCACCTGTCCATCTTCCTTCCCATCGATCTGCTCCACCCTCCTCTCTGCTCTACCACCTTCTCCCCCACCTTCATCTACCTATCACATTGCCAGCTACCTTGCCCCCAGCCTCACCCTGCTCCCATTTATCTCTCAGCCCCCGGCCCACAAGCCTCATTCCTGATGAAGGGCTTATGCCTGAAACGCCGATTCTCCTGCTCCTCAGATGCTGCCTGACCTGCTGTGTTTTTCCAGCACCACACTCTCCACAACAATATTTATTTCCCTGAGATGTTTAATACCCATTTCTTTCTCAATAGTCACAACTGATGCAAAATATTCATTTAATTTCTGTCCCATCCCGTCAACTTCAACACAAGCGCAACCTCATTGATTCTCAGAGAGGCCTACTCGCTCTCAATTTGCTGTCTTGCTCTTAATGGATTTGTAGAATCTGTTTTGGATAATTGTTAACCTGATCTGGGAAAGGTATCTCATTCTGTCTTTGCTTTCCTGGTTTCCTTTTGGAGAGTGTCGCTCCATTCTTTAAATTCCACAAGACATTCAGTTGATCCCAATTGTCGATATCTGATATTTGATTCCTTTTTATTCTTGATAAGAATTTCACTAACTGTCTTCCTCCTTGTGTCCTAACCTTACCAAGCTCGCCTTTCACTCTCACCGGTACGTTATGTTTCTGAACTCTCATTATCACACGATTGAAGGCCTCCCATTTGTCAGCCATCCTTTTATCTGAGAACAGTTTACCCCAGTCTACTTCTCAAAGCTCTTTTTTGTACCCTTAAAATGTGCCAAACTCCAATGATGATCTTTCACTTTTATGGAAGACGTATCCATATCCATAACTGTTTTAAAACTGATTGTATTTGTTGCAGTGTTCCCCGAGTAACACTTCAGTCACTTGCCTTGCCTTATTTCCTAAACTGAAAATGTGTTGCTGGAAAAGCGCAGCAGGTCAGGCAGCATCCAAGGAGCAGGAGAATCGACGTTTCGGGCATGAGCCCTTCTTCAGGAAGGCCCAAAATGTCGATTCTCCTGCTCCTTGGATGCTGCCTGACCTGCTGCGCTTTTCCAGCAACACGTTTTCAGCTCTGATCTCCAGCATCTGCAGTCCTCACTCTCTCCTTATTTCCTAAAAGCTCCACAGCTCAGGGCCTCAAAGCAAGCGAGACCAAGTTCAATTCTACCCTCCAGCAACAGAGTTTTTGTGGGGTTTGCACACGTTTCCCCGTGTCTGCGAGGGTTTCCTGGATTTCTTCCACAGTCCAAAGATGTGTAGGCCAAGCTAAATCACACCATCGTGGCCATTAATGTGTAGGTTGGGTGTGTTATCCATGTTATCTTACACCATAGTGTCCATGGATATACAGGTTGGGTTGGTTGGCCAAGCTAAATCACACCATAGTGTCCACGAGTGTGTAGTTTGGGTGAGTTAGCCACGAGAAATATAGGATAGGGGTACGAGCCCAGGTGGGATTCCTTTCCAATGTGTTGTTCTGAATGAGCAGTTTCCACACCGTCCAGATTCCAGGAAGTTCAGGTTTTGCTTTCTCTCTCCAGCTGGAACGTTTATACATTGATAAAGAAAATTTTCTTGAGCACATTTAACAAACTCTTCCTCATCCAAACCCTTAACACTATGGCAGTCTCAGTCAGTGTTTGGAACATTAAAATCCCTCCCTTTACAACCTTTTTTATTCTTATAGATATTGAGATTGCGACATATTTGCTTCTCAATTTCCTTCTGACAATTGGAGGGGCAGATAGAACAATCCCATGAAGGTGACCATCCTTTTCCTGTTTCTCATTTTAACCCATATGTGTTCACTAAATGGTCCCTCAGAAATATCTGCTCTAATTACAGGAGTAATGTTTTCCTGAATTAACAATTCCTCCCTCTCCTCTCTGGCGTCTCTTCCTATCCTTCGTGTAATATCTAAAACCCAGAACATTGAGCTGCCGTTCCTGTCCTCCCCTCAGCCAGGTTTCTGTCATAACTCCAACAGCCCGGTCCCATGTGGCAATACATGTCCTGAGTTCATCGCTCATATCTGTAAGACCTTTTGTGTTGAAATAAATTCCGTTTAATTCTTCAGAGTTATTTTGTTCCCTGACTTTCTCCTGTCGGTTTTTCTAATTAACTTGTTCTTTTCTGATTCAGAACCATCCTCACCTTCCTTTCTATTTTCACTCTGATTTAGGAAGTTCTCACTCCCATCTCTAAAAGTTTACAGGCTCTAGAAATGGAACTATAAATTCTCCCGGCCAGGATATTGGTCCCTTTCCAATTCAGGTGAAACCCATCTTTCTTGAATAGGGCTTTTCTGTCGCAGAAGAGTTCCCAATGAAACGGAATCCCTGCAGCCTGCACCACCTTTTCAGCCACTGATTTATCTGTCCTGTCCTTTCCTTCCTTCCATCAGTAGAACTTGGCTCTGGAAGGAATCCAGAGATTATCACTTGTGGTCTTCTGTATTTTTTTATAAATATTTTTATTGAAAAGAAAAAGGTTTTCGGTTTTCTTTTACAAAGTTACAAAACAAATACAAAATAGTGTAATCACTTTATAATATAATAACAGCATTGATATAAATTAAGAAAACTAACTACTAATCTACTCTACGGACTCCCAAGACACAAAGTAAGACATAAGAAAGACAATTCTATAGATTAATAAAAAGACTACAGTATAGTACATAACTTACAACCAAAAAAGGTAAATAAATATATAAACAAACATTCATATCAAGTCATAACGAGACCCGTATTTATACAGGATTCTTACTCCCAGGGGTCCCCAAACCGACAAACATCATCTACATGGCTAAACAAAGGCCTGAGACAGTATGGCCGATCCATCAGCCGCGGTGTCGATCAAGAAGGGCCGCCATGTTCTATGGAACAATTCCGTTATTTGGTGCATTATAGTCGTAAGGAATTCCAGGGGAATATGTTCCATAACTATCCTATACCAATTCGAAAGTCCTGGGGGCCTCTCCGATACCCAGCTCGCTAAAATGGTTCTCTTCCCACTGAAGGAGAGGATAGGAAACAGTTTCCTCCCATATGCATCTCGAGGAGGAAGATTTGGAAAGTCAAAAGGGAGAGACACCGGGTCCATCCTAATGTCCGTTCCCAAAATCTTTACCAAGGCGTTCGCTACACTGTCCCAGTATTTACAAGTCTTATGGCATGTCCACAGACAATGAGTGAGAGTACCATTTAGGGCACACTGGGGTGTTCCTGCCTTAAACTGTGCAAGCTGCTCTGGTGCTATATGGGCCCTATGAAGTATCCTCAACTGAATAGCTTGAGTCCTATTACAGATAGAGATCTTCCTGGCATTTTCCCAGATATCCTCCCATATCTCTAAGGAGATTTCCATCCCTAATTCTTGAGTCCAGGTTTTATATAACTGTTCCATGTCCTTTGATACCTTATTACCTAGCGAGTGATAGAGAGTACTGACTGAGGGCACACCCATTGGCCGAAACACTCTCCTTCCCATGCCTGATTTGTAAGGATTAGCCATCAATGTGGTCTGTTTTTGTATGAAGTCTCTTATTTGAAAATATCAAAAAAGGTCCTTGCTAGATGCAGCTGTTTGAACAGATCTCCCAAACAGGAGATACCTCTGGACTCCCAGATTTTAAATCCAGCGTCTGTCAGGCCTGGCTGAAATCCCAACGTTCCCTCTATAGGGGTAAAGAGGGAGTAAATTACCCTCACCCTGTCAGATCATCCTCCAAGATTTGATTGTGTTTACGACAATCGGGATTTTTACAATGATCCGTGATGATTCTCATCTTATCGATAAACAATAGATTGATGACGGGGTTATTTTGCTTGGGAAGTCTCGATATCCAGCCCCATTGATTGCAGATCACAAGAGCCCCAGTCAGCCACATATGATAGCAGGGAGCGTGGCTGGTACTTCCAAAATCTGGAAAATCTAGACTTCCCCTTACTTCGGGGAGCTGCAATATATCTAATTTAATAAGGGGCCATTTCTGATTCCAAACTAAAGAACTGATGCAACCATAAAGCTTACTCAGCATCTGTGTCGAAAATGTGTTGCTGGTTAAAGCGCAGCAGGTCAGGCAGCATCCAAGGAGCAGGAAATTCCACGTTTCGGGCCACAGCCTTCCTGATGAAGGGCTCTGGCCTGAAACATCGATTCTTCTGTTCCTTGGATGCTGCCTGACCTGCTGTGCTTTAACCAGCAACACATTTTCAGCTCTGATCTCCAGCATCTGCAGACCTCACTTTTTACTCAGCATCTGTGTCGGCCACATCAAAGGGAGAATTCCCATGGGGTATAATAGGCGCGGGAGAATATTCACCTTGACCACAGCTATTCTTCCCAGCCAGGATCTCGGGAGATCTTCCCAGCACCGGAGGTCCTGCCTTACTGTCTCCAATAAATGCGTACAGTTAGCTTTATGTAGCTGACCAAATACTGGGGTAATAAAATCACCGAAACAGAGCAATCCTCCCAGTGACCACCGAAAGGGGAAGTGGGATCCATCCGGAAAATTGGATATGCCAGTTGGTCTCTGATTTCATCAAGTTAATTTTGTACCCTGAAAACACACCGCATAAATTAACCACTTGAATTAGACGGGGCACAGATATCGATGGATCATTTCAGAAAAGAAGGATGTCATCCACATAAAGATTATGATGTTTGCCCGATCTTACCTCCGGGGCCGTTATGTTCGGGGCAGTTCGGATGGCTTTCCCCAGGAGTTCGATCCCTAGTGTAAATAGTATAGTATCGAGAGACCGTATCCATGACGACGATCTCTGCCAACACAAAAACTATTCGATCTTACACCGTCAGTAATCACCGCCAGTTTCGGGTCGTTATAGAACACCGTGACCCATTTGGTAAAAACCTCTCCAATCTCAAACTGCTCCATGGTATAAAAAAGGGATGGCCATTCCACCCGGTCGAATGCTTTCCCTGCATCGAGGGAGACAACTAATCTTGGTATCGCTCTTTGCTGGCAGACCTGTACCATGTATGACACTCTTCTGGTATTATTAATAGATCTGATTCCCGTAATGCACCCTGCCTGATCCTCTTTTATAATAAATGGTAAAACCCTCTTCAGTCTCAATGCCAGCAGTTTTGAAAGGATTTTGAAGTCTACATTCAGTAAGGGTGTGGGTCTGTATGAAGTACAGTCATCTGGGGCGTTTCCTTCCTTAAGGATAAGAGAGATATGTGCTCCTCTCAGAGGGGGCAGGAGACTGCCCTGACTATATGAACAGTTATACATGCCTATATGTGATTTGGCCAATTTGTCTGTCAACTCTTTATAGAACTCAACCTGAAATCCATCTGGCCCTGGTACTTTGCCGCACTGGAGCTGCCTCACCACCTCCTGCACTCCCTGAGTTGTCGGGGGAACATTGAAGAAAGACACCTGCTCTGAGGTTACACCCGGGAGCTCCAGATTCTTTTAAAAAGCCTCCATCTTCCTCGCTCTATCCTCACAGCCCTCCAACTGATACAGCCCAAAACAGAACTTTCTAAAAGCTGCATTGATCTTTTTAGAATCACAAGTCAAAGCACCAGCACCTTCTCTAACGGATGTAATGGATTGAGGAGCCTTTTTCCTTCGGGCAATGTATGCTAGATTCCTGCCCAGCTAATCTCTACGCTCAAATAATCTCTGCTTTGCACATATTATCTCCCGATTCACTGTTTGAGTAAGTGTGATATTGAAAGTAGCCCTGAGGGCTGGGATCTGCTGCCATTTAGTAATGGACGGCCTATCCACATACACTGACTCAGCTGCCTTCAGGCAAGCCTCGAGCAGATGCTGCTCTTCTCCCCTCTGTTGTTTCCGGGTCGCAGAATGTGAGATAAACAAGCCCCGCACGTATGCCTTTGCAATCTCCCACATCGCCGATGGGTTACTGGATGTACCTGAGTTAATGTGCCAGAAAGCTGAAAGGGTCTATTGGCTAATGACCTCCATGTACGCTACAGCATGGTCAGAATTAGTTATACTCCCTATTTAACAAGACAATATCAAATTCAGAAAGGTTGAAGGGACAAAAAACAAATTGATTCTGGAGTGGCACTTGTGTGGGTTAGAATAAAAAGTAAAATCTCTACCCTCAGGGTGAAGTCCCAACTCCCTATTCAGATCAACCAATGCCTCGATCACTGAGACATACCTGCACAGCCCCAAAGTATCCAGTCCACATCGGGGTCGATAATAGAATTAAAATCTCCCCCTATAATTGTGTGACGCACCCCAAGGGCGATCAGCCTGGTGATCGAATCTGTCACAAATTTAAAAGGATGTGCTGGGGGGCAGTATACATTCAAAATCCCGCACTCCTCTCCCTACATTAGAGCTTTAAGTATTATAAACAGTTCGGAATCATCTTTTATCTGGCTTAACATTTGAAGTGGAAGGTTCTTCCGGATAAGAATTCCCACTCCCCTACTTTGAGTTGAAAGATCAAAAGTACACCTTATCAAATTCTCTCTGCTGCAGCTTTAAGTGCTTCTTATCAGTTCGGTGTCTCTCCTGTAAAAGGGCTCATTGAATTTCTCTTTTTAAAGACCTGATAGCATCTTTTTCCTTTTAATTGGTGAGTGGCTCCCCTTGACATTCCAGGTGCACCATTTAAACGAATGGCTAGCCACGTTTGTTCAAGGAAGTCCGAGACCCCCCCAGAGAAAGAACCACTCAAAAAGCATTGAGTGGAGACTGTAAACAATTCACGTAAATTAGTAAATATAACCTTTGAAACAGCTAAATCAACACTACTAAAAACTACTAAGAAATAATAACATAAAACATAACTCAAGGGAGACATTCCCCTTGTCCAAAGGGGCAACCTACCTTCCAATGATTCCCACCAGGATTCCATCCAGTTACATCCATGCCCTTGTCCCAGACATCACAAAGTCTGTTTATTATTTGTTTAATGCAAAGTAGGATAAACAAATATCAATGTCTTATAACAAGCAAATTAA
Organism: Hemiscyllium ocellatum; assembly: GCF_020745735.1. Classification (NCBI taxonomy): domain Eukaryota; kingdom Metazoa; phylum Chordata; class Chondrichthyes; order Orectolobiformes; family Hemiscylliidae; genus Hemiscyllium; species Hemiscyllium ocellatum. Next base: position 32,237,340 of record NC_083445.1, on the reverse strand, counting down.
AAATGGGCAACTAACCTGCCCCCTCATATTATTACTCTAGGCATTCTTGACAAAATAAAATATATAAAATTACAATCCCAGCAAATATTAAAGAAAAACTTAAAAACATCCTCCAACAACCAGATAAACCAAGCGAGTTATAAATAAGAGTTAAAACATAAACAAACACACCTCCAGGGAAAGATGAGAAAGGAAAAGGGGGAATGATGAGGAAGAAACAAAGGCTAAAATAAAGTCATTGTCCATATAGTTCAAGTCCTTCAGTCTATTTGAGAGCATCCAATAATACTGTTGCTTTTTCTGGTGATCCGAAGTTATACACAGACTCTCCGTGACTGAAGCGCAGCGTGGCTGGGTATCTCATGGAGTATTGAATATTTAAATCACTCAGATGCTTTTTTACCTCATCAAACACCTTCCTCTTGCGTACCACAACCTTATGTACCACAGCCATGTACCATATCCCTTGTATATCACAGCTTGGCGATCCTTCCCCAAATCTCTGGAGGCATCCAGCAGCATTTGTTTTTCCCTGTAGTGCTGGAGTCTCACTAGGACCAGGCAGGGGGCACTGATCCGACCCCAGTCTGCGCATAGCAACCAGGTGGGCCCACTCAACCCGCACCCGGCCTAACTCAGACTCCAGCTTCAGCAGTTTTGGGAGCCACTGCTCCGAAAGGTCAACAACCTGGCCTTCCTCCTCCCATTCGGGAAGGCCCAGCAACCGAATTTTCTTCCGATGACCTCGATTTTCAAGATCCTCGCTCTGCACTTCCAAGGCCTGGACCCGGCGTTCCAGAGCCGGACCTGACCCACAGAAGATTCAGTGGCGGTCTCCGAGACCATGGCCCGTTGCTCCGCCCCTCCAACACACTGCCCGAGTTTCTTGATATCTCGGTCATGCCTCTGCGCCATGACCAAGATCGATTCCCACCTGGACCGGCTCTCCGCCATCGAAGCATCGATCTTCTCTCGGAGATCGATTAACTCCGAGATCAGGCCTGCCTCTGCAGGTAAGTGCCCCGGGGCGACCGCGGACACAGCTGTTGCTGCAGGGGGGGAGGGGGGAGGGGTGGGGGGAGTGGGGAGTGTGGGGGGGAGTGGGGAGTGTGGGGAGGGGAGTGGTGAGGGGGGAAGTGGGGAGTGTGGGGAGGGGAGTGATGAGGGGGGGAGTGGGGAGTGTGGGGGGAGTGGTGAGGGGGGAGTGGGGAGTGTGGGGAGGGGAGTGGGGAGTGTGGGGGGAGTGGGGAGTGTGGGGAGTGGGGAGTGTGGGGAGGGGAGTGGTGAGGGGGGAGTGGGGAGTGTGGGGGGAGTGGTGAGTGGGGAGTGTGGAGGGGGGAGGGGGAGTGTGGAGGGGGAGGGGGAGTGTGGAGGGGGAGTGGGAAATGTGAAGGGGGAGTGGGGAGTGTGGGGAGGGGAGTGGTGAGGGGGGAGTGGGGAGTGTGGGGGGTGAGTGGGGAGTGTGGAGGGGGAGTGGGGAGTGTGGAGGGGGAGTGGGGAGTGTGAAGGGGTCTGTTTTGTCTGTGTTGTGTTCTTGGACATCAGGAATTCAGGAATTCTTGGACATCATCAGAAATATACACATAGACAAGGAAGAAACCATGGTCTCATTCGATGTAATGGCACTGTTCACCTCTCTTGACAAAACCCTAGCCAGAGAAACAATATCCAACCTGCTGGACATACAGAACAGACAACAGGACGGGGAACCCATCAATAAAGACGGCATACTTAAACTACTGGACCTGTGCCTCACAACACACTTCACATTCAACAAACAGATATATGAACAAATCAACAGAACACCCATGGGCTCATAGCAGAAGCTGTAATGCAAAGATTAAAACAAACAGTCTTACTGCAAATTCAACCCAAACTCTGGATCAGATATGTAGATGATACCTTTGTAATCATTAAAAACACAGAAATAGAGAACACACACCGGATCATCAACGCCACACTCACAGGAATCCGATTCACGAGAGAGGAAGAAAAGGACAACCAACTCCCATTCCTAGACGTGATGGTACAGAGAACACCGAATGGAGAATTCACCACAAAGGTATACAGGAAAGTCACTCACACAGACCAAGTCCTGAACTACGAAAGCAACCACCCCAACACACACAAAAGGAGTTGCATCAGGACACTATTCAAAAGGACCACACACACTGCAGTACACAAGAACTGCAAAAAGAGGACGAAGAACACCTATTCAATGTATTCGCCAAAAACAGATACCCCCGCAATTTCATCAACAGGTGCCTAAGGGAAAGACAATGGAACAAGGACATGCCACAACCCAAAGGACTAGCCACACTACCATACATCAGGAGCATTTCCGAACTGACAGCCAGACTACTGCGACCACTAGGACTCATAACAGCACACAAACCAACAGCCACTCTCAGACAACAACTCACCAGGACAAAGGACCCGATACCCAGCATGAGCAAAACCAACGTAGTGTACAAAATCCCATGCAAGGACTGCACAAAACACTACATAGGACAAACAGGAAGACAGCTAACAACCCGCATCCATGAACACCAACTAGCCATGAAACGACACGACCAGCTATCCTTAGTAGCCACACACGCGGACGACAAGCAACATGCGTTCGACTGGGACAACACTACTATTATAGGACAAGCCAAACAGAGAACAGCCAGGGAATTCCTAGAGGCATGGCACTCATCCACAGATTCTATCAACAAACACATCAACCTGGACCTAATATACCGGCCACTGCAGCGGACAGCTGGAACTGACAACCAGAAACGGCAGAGACAAACCACTATAAATGCCGGAGGAAACATCACAGAAGTGCTTCACAGGAGGCTCCAAAGCACTGAGGATATCACCTAGACAGGGGACGAAACGTCTGCAACACAAATTCCCAGCTCAGTGAACAGAACCACAACAACGAGCACTGAGCTAAAAATCTTCGCACAAACTTTGACTTGTATTTGTCTTTCTGGGAGTTGACCAGCCAGGACTGTCCCGTGGTACACAAGAGCATGTCTCTGTCCGGCAGCATGCCTGAATCCATGAGGAAAGGCAGCAACCACCCTCTCCACAAGGGGAAGGGAGGAAGGAGTCCGGAATGACCCCACTGTGAGTCTGTGACACTGACCCCGGGGACATTAGACTGACCCCACTCTGTGTCTGTCACTGACCCCTGGGGACATGAGACTGACCCTGCGGTGTGTCTGTCACTGACCCCTGGGGACATGAGACTGACCCTACTGTGTGTCTGTAACTGACTCCTAGGGACTGACCCTACTGTGTGTCTGTAACTGACTCCTGGGGACTGACCCTACTGCGAGTCTGTGACACTGACCCCTGGGGACATGAGACTGATCCCACTGTGAGTCTGTGTAACTGAACCATGGGAACATTACACTGATCCCACTGTGTCTCTGTCACTGGCCCAGTCTCTATTGTCCTGGAGGGTCACTCTCTCACAATAGAGGGGTAACTGGTGGTGAGTTTACCTTGGGGTACGCACAGGGTTGAGAGGGCAGGACCTTCAGGGTGACCCCAGTTGGTGTGAGTAATACAGTGCCTGAAGTTAGCTCTGCATCATAAAGTAACCATCCACCTCACTGAGCGTCAGAGAATCCCTGCAGCGCAGTTAGAGCCCATTTGGCCCATTGAGTCTGATAGTCCCTCCCAGAATCATCCCACCTAAACCCACCCCCCACCCTGTCCCTGTAACCAGCATTTCCCATGGCCAACCCAGCCGAGCCTGCACCTCCCTGGACATTACAGACAATAATGTTAATGGTTTTCATCCTTCTCTACTTCCTGATAGTGACACAAGTGCAGTATGACAGTACTGAAGTCATTCCCATTGGTATTTCAGGGGGGGGGGGTGGCCTGCCTGGTTGGAGAATGGGGACAGGACATTAGAGTGACCCAGGGGGACATTTCTGTTAATAAACTGGTTTCATTCATTCAGACAGTGGCTGTGATTCCTCATCCAGGCCACCAGAGGGAGAGGTGCTGCCTCCCCTCAAGGTCCTAGAACAGGTCACCTCTTGCTTAAGTCAGCTACCTCCTTGTCAGTCCTCCCACACTGGGCGCAGCCATCTTGTGATGACGTCACTGCGCAGCCCCTTGCGCCTTTGCGTCACCCAGGTCATTGTGAGACAGAGTCAACAGCGATTGGAGCAAATATCCGCCACTTGTGCAATGGCGCGGCGCGGCCAGCAGAGGGGGGCATTGCAGCACTTTAGACACAAGAGGGACAGACAGAGAGAGACACACACACATACACACACACTGACCCACACACACACTCACAGACACTGACCCACACACACAGACACACTGACCCACACACACACTCACAGACACTGACCCACACACACAGACACACTGACCCACACACACACTCACAGACACTGACTCACACACACACACACACACTGACCCACACACACACACTGACCCACACACACACTCACAGACACTGACTCACACACACACACACACACTGACCCACACACACACACTGACCCACACACACACTCACAGACACTGACACACACACACACACTGACCCACACACACACTCACAGACACTGACTCACACACACACACACACACTGACCCACACACACACACTGACCCACACACACACTCACAGACACTGACACACACACACACACTGACCCACACACACACTCACAGACACTGACTCACACACACACACACACACTGACCCACACACACACTGACCCACACACACACACACACACACACAGACCCACACACACACACTGACCCACACACACACTGACCCACAGACACTGACACACACACACACACACTGACACACACACACACACACACACTGACCCACACACACACACACTGACCCACACACACACTGACCCACACACACACTCACAGACACTGACTCACACACACACACTGACCCACACACACACACTGACCCACACACACACACACACACTGACCCACACACACACACACTGACCCACACACACACACTGACCCACACACACACACACACACTGACCCACACACACACACACACACACTGACCCACACACACTGACCCACACACACACTGACCCACACACACACTGACCCACACACACACACACACTGACCCACACACACACTGACCCCCCCCACACACACACACTGACCCCCCACACACACACACTGACCCCCCCCACACACACACACTGACCCACACACACACACACACTGACCCACACACACACTGACCCCCCCCCACACACACACTGACCCACACACACACTGACCCACACACACACACACACACACTGACCCACAGACACTGACCCACACACACACTGACCCACACACACACACACACACACAGACCCACACACAGACACTGACCCACACACACACTGACCCACACACACACACACAGACACTGACCCACACACACACACACACTGACCCACACACACAGACACTGACCCACACACACACTGACCCACACACACACACTGACCCACACACTGACCCACACACACACAGACACTGACCCACACACACACTGACCCACACACACAGACACTGACACACACACACACACACACTGACCCACACACAGACACTGACCCACACACACACTGACCCACACACACACACACAGACACCGACCCACACACACAGACACACTGACACACACACACAGACACTGGCCCACACACACAGACCCACACACACACACACTGACCCACACACACAGACACTGACCCACACAGACACTGACCCACACAGACACTGACCCACACACACAGACACTGACACACACAGACACTGACCCACACACACACACACTGACCCACAGACACAGACCCACACACACACACACACACACTGACCCACACACACACACACACTGACCCACAGACACTGACCCACACACACACAGACACTGACCCCCCCACACACACTGACCCACAGACACTGACCCACACACACACACACACAGACACTGACCCACACACACACACACTGACACACACACACACACACACACTGACCCACACACACACAGACACTGACCCACACACACAGACACTGACCCACACACACACACAGACACTGACCCACACACACACACAGACACTGACACACACACACACACTGACACACACACAGACACTGACCCACACACACAGACAGACACTGACACACAACACACACACACTGACCCACACACACACAGACACACACACACACTGACCCACACACACACTGACACACACACACACTGACCCACACACACACACACACACTGACCCACACACACACTGACACACACACACACTGACCCACACACACACTGACCCCCCCCACACACACACTGACACACACACACACTGACACACACACACACACACACACTGACCCACACACACACTGACACACACACACACACACACTGACCCACAGACACTGACCCACACACACACTGACCCACACACACACACAGACACTGACCCACACACACACACACTGACCCACACACACAGACACTGACCCACACACACACTGACCCACACACACACACACACACACAGACCCACACACAGACACTGACCCACACAGACACTGACCCACACACACACACACACTGACCCACACACACACACAGACACTGACCCACACACACACTGACCCACACACACACACAGACACTGACCCACACACACAGACACACTGACACACACACACACAGACACTGACCCACACACACAGACCCACACACACACACACACTGACCCACACACACAGACCCACACACACACACAGACACTGACCCACCCAGACACTGACCCACACACACAGACACTGACACACACAGACACTGACCCACACACACACACTGACCCACAGACACAGACCCACACACACACAGACACTGACCCACACACACACACACAGACACTGACCCCCACACACACACACACTGACCCACAGACACTGACCCACACACACACACACAGACACTGACCCACACACACACACACTGACCCACAGACACTGACCCACACACACAGACACTGACCCACACACACACAGACACTGACCCACACACACACACAGACACACACACACAGACACTGACCCACACACACACACACTGACCCACACACACAGACACTGACCCACACACACACAGACACTGACCCACACACACACACACTGACCCACACACACAGACCCACACACACACTGACCCACACACACAGACACACAGACACTGACCCACACACACACAGACCCACACACACACACTGACCCACACACACACACAGACACTGACCCACACACACAGACCCACACACACACACACTGACCCACACACACAGACACACAGGCACTGACCCACACACACACACACACAGACCCACACACACACACTGACCCACACACACAGACACTGACCCACACACACACAGACACTGACCCACACACACACTGACACACACACACAGACACTGACTCTCACACACACACACACACACACAGACCCACACAGACACACACACTGACCCACACACACAGACACTGACACACACACACACACACTGACCCACACACACAGACACACACATTGACCCACACACAGACACTGACTCACACACACACACTGACCCACACACGCTGACACACACAGACACTGACCCACACACACACAGACACTGACTCACACACACAGACACTGACCCACACACACACAGACACGGACCCACACACACACACTGACCCACACACACTGACACACACAGACACACACACTGACCCACACACAGACACTGACTCACACACACACACAGACCCACACACACACACTGACCCACACACACACACACAGACACTGACCCACACACACACAGACACTGACTCACACACACACAGACCCACACACACAGACACTGACCCACACACACACTGACACTGACCCACACACACACTGACACACACACACACAGACACTGACTCACACACACACACACACTGACCCACACAGACACACACACTGACCCACACACACAGACACTGACCCACACACACACAGACCCACACACACACAGACCCACACACACAGACACTGACACTGACCTACACACACACTGACACACACACACAGACACTGACTCTCACACACACACACACACTGACCCACACAGACACACACACTGACCCACACACACAGACACTGACCCACACACACAGACACTGACCCACACAGACACTGACACACACACACACACTGACCCACACACACTGACACACACAGACACACACACTGACTCACACACACACACTGACCCACACACACACACAGACACTGACACTGACCCACACACACACTGACACACACACACACACAGACACTGACTCTCACACACACACACACACAGAGACCCACACAGACACACACACTGACCCACACACACAGACACTGACCCACACACACACAGACACTGACCCACACACACACAGACACTGACACACACACACACACACACACACACACTGACCCACACACAGACACTGACTCACACACACACACTGACCCACACACACTGACCCACACAGACACTGACCCACACACACACAGACACTGACTCACACACACACACTGACCCACACACACATAGACACGGACCCACACACACACACTGACCCACACACACTGACACACACAGACACACACACTGACCCACACACAGACACTGACTCACACACACACACACTGACCCACACACACACACACAGACACTGACCCACACACACACACAGACACTGACTCACACACACAGACACTGACTCACACACACACACACAGACCCACACACACACACTGACCCACACACACTGACCCACACACACACACACACTGACCCACACACACAGACCCACACACACATACACAGACACTGACCCACAAACACACACACAGACCCACACACACACTGACCCACACACACACACTGACCCACACACACATACACAGACACTGACCCACACACAGACCCACACACACAGACACTGACCCACACACACACTGACACTGACCCACACACACACTGACACACACACACAGACACTGACTCACACACACACACACACACTGACCCACACAGACACACACACTGACCCACACACACAGACACTGACCCACACACACACAGACCCACACACACAGACACTGACCCACACACACAGACCCACACACACAGACACTGACACTGACCTACACACACACTGACACAGACACACACACTGACCCACACACACAGACACTGACCCACAGACACTGACACACACACACACACTGACCCACACACACTGACACACACAGACACACACACACTGACTCACACACACACACTGACCCACACACACACACAGACACTGACACTGACCCACACACACACTGACACACACACAGACACTGACTCTCACACACACACACACACAGACCCACACAGACACACACACTGACCCACACACACAGACACTGACCCACACACACAGACACTGACCCACACACACACAGACACTGACACACACACACACACACTGACCCACACACAGACACTGACTCACACACACACACTGACCCACACACACTGACACACACAGACACTGACCCACACACACACAGACACTGACTCACACACACACACTGACCCACACACACACAGACACGGACCCACACACACACACTGACCCACACACACTGACACACACAGACACACACACTGACCCACACACAGACACTGACTCACACACACACACACTGACCCACACACACACACACAGACACTGACCCACACACACACACAGACACTGACTCACACACACAGACACTGACTCACACACACACACACTGACTCACACACACACACACAGACCCACACACACACACTGACCCACACACACTGACCCACACACACACACACACTGACCCACACACACACACACACACAGACCCACACACACATACACAGACACTGACCCACAAACACACACACAGACCCACACACACACTGACCCACACACACACACTGACCCACACACACATACACAGACACTGACCCACACACAGACCCACACACTCACACTGACCCACACACACATACACAGACCCACACACACACACTGACCCACACACACATACACAGACACTGACCCACACACACACAGACCCACACACACACACTGACCCACACACACACACACACACTGACCCACACACACACACAGACATACACTGACACACACACACACAGACACTGACCCACACACAGACCCACACACACACTGACCCACACACACAGACACTGACCCACACACACACATACACTGACCCACACACAGACACTGACCCACACACACACAGACACTGACTCATTCACACACAGACACTGACCCACACACACACACCCACACAGACACACACACACATACACTGACCCACACACACACAGACACTGACTCTCACACACACACACACACATACCCCCCCCACACACAGACAGACACTGACTCACACACACACAGACACTGACCCACACACACACATACACTGACACACACAGACACTGACCCACACACACACAGACACTGACCCACACACACACACAGACACTGACTCATTACTTTATAATTAATTCATTCATTTAAACTTCCCGCCAGAACAGAGTGTTTCCCATTGCAGTCAAAGATGGACACACACACCCACATACACAGACACTAACTCACACACACACACACACACACACACACATCACCACTGTATCACTTTAAACATAAGAGGGACAGACACAGACAGAGGGGAAGGGGCTAAACCCCAATTCAGTGGGTACAGCCCCAAAACACCCGCGAGCCCATTACACAGAGACATTAATACACACACACACACTGACTCACACACACACACAGGTGGACAGATACAGAGACACACATTATTACACACTTTGACTCACACCAACACACACACACACACACACACATACACACAGGTGGACAGATACGGAGACAAATATTGTTACACACACTGACTCACACCAACACACACACAGACACAAGGTGGACAGATACAGAGACACATTAATACACACACTGACTCACACCAACACACACACACACACACACACACAGGTGGACAGATACAGAGACACATATTGTTACACACACTGACTCACACCAACACACACACAGGTGGACAGATACAGAGACACATTAATACACACACTGATTCACAACAATACACACACAAAGGTGGACAGATACAAAAACACATTATTACACACACTGACTCACACCAACACACACACACACACACACACACAGGTGGACAGATACAGAGACACATATTGTTACACACACTGTCTCACACCAACACACACACAGGTGGACAGATACAGAGACACATTAATACACGCGCTGATTCACAACAATACACACACACACACAGGTGGACAGATACAGAGACACATATTGTTACTCACACTGACTCACAACAACACACACACAGACACAAGGTGGACCGATACAGAGACACATTAATACACACACTGACTCACACCAACACAAACACACACAGGTGGACAGTTACACAGACAAATTATTACACACACTGACTCACACAAACACACACATACACACTCACTGACTCACACCAATACACAAACACGCACTGACTCACACCAATACACACAGACACACACACACACACTGACTCACACCAACACATACACAGGTGGACAGATACAGAGACACATTATTACACACAATGATTCGCAACAACACACACACAAAGGTGGACAGATACAGAGACACGTTATTACACACCGACTCACACCAACACACACACACCCACACACAGGTGGACCGATACAGAGACACACATTGTTACACACACTGACTCACACCAACACACACACAGACACAAGGTGGACAGATACAGAGACACATTAATACACACACTGACCCACACCAACACAAACACACACAAAGACGGACAGATATAGACACACATTTCTACACACACTGATTCACAACAACACGCACACACAGACTCACACTAAGACACACACACGCACTGACTCACACCAAAATACACACACACTGACTGACACCAACACAGATACACACACACTGTCTCACACCTACAAATACACACGCACTGACTCACACCAACACAGACACACACACACTGACTCACACCTACAAATACACACACACTGACTCACACCAACACACACACACACAGGTGGGCAGATACAGAGACAAATTATTACACACACTGACTCACACCAATACACACACACACACTGACACACACCAACACTCACAGACGCACACACTGCTCACACCAACACACACACAGACTCACACCAACACACACACCGTCTCACACCAATACACACACAGACACACTGACTCACACCAACACACACACACACACTGCTCACACCAACACAGATTCACACCAACACACACATACTGACTCACACCAACAAACACACAGACAGACACACACACACTGACTCTTACCAACACACACACACACACACACACACACACTGTCTCATACCAACACAGACATACACACACACACTCTGACTCACACTAACACAGACACACACACAGATGGATAGATATAGACACACATTAATACACACACTGATTCACAACAACACGCACACACAGACTCACACTAAGACACACACACGCACTGACTCACACCAAAACACACACACACACACACTGACTGACACCAACACAGATACACACACATTGTCTCACACCTACAAATACACACGCACTGACTCACACCAACACAGACACACACACACTGACTCACACCTACAAATACACACACACTGACTCACACCAACACACACACACTGACTCACACCAACACGCACACACAGACTCACATCAACCCACACACACACACTGACTCACACCAACACACACACACACACACCAACACACACACACACAGGTGGATGGATACAGAGACACATTAATACACGCACTGATTCACAACAACACACACAAATACAGACACACACACACAGGTGGATGGATACAGAGACACATTAATACACATACTGATTCACACCAACCCACACACACACACAGGTGGACAGACAAAGAGACACATTAATACACACACTGACGCACACCAACACACACACAAACACACACACTGACTCACACCAACACACACACACGCACACACAGAGGTGACAGATACAGAGACACATTAATACAGGCACTGATTCACAACAACACACACAAATACACACACACACAGGTGGATGGATACAGAGACACATTAATACACACACTGATTCACCCCAACACACACACACACACACACACATAGGTGGACAGATACAGAGACACATTAATACACACACTGATTCACACCAACACACGCACGCAGTTGGGCAGATACAGAGATACATTTCTACACACACTGATTCACAACAACACGCACACACAGACTCACACTAAGACACACACACGCACTGACTCACACCAAAACACACACACACACTGACTGACACCAACACAGATACACACACATTGTCTCACACCTACAAATACACACACACTGACTCACACCAACACAGACACACACACACTGACTCACACCTACAAATACACACACACTGACTCACACCAACACACACACACTGACTCACACCAACACGCACACACAGACTCACATCAACCCACACACACACACTGACTCACACCAACACACACACACGCACACACACAGAGGTGACAGATACAGAGACACATTAATACACGCACTGATTCACAACAACACACACAAATACACACACACAGACACACACACACCGGTGGATGGATACAGAGACACATTAATACACACACTGATTCACCCCAACACACACACACACACACAGGTGGACAGATACAGAGACACATTAATACACACACTGATTCACACCAACACACGCACGCAGTTGGGCAGATACAGAGATACATTTCCAAACACAGATTCTCAACAATACTCCAAAATATGCACACAGATACACACACACACACACACACACACACACACACACACACGTGGATGGATACAGTGATACATTAATACACACACACACGCCCACACACACACGTGGACAGATACAGGGACACATTAATACAAACACTGATTCACATCAACAGACACACACACACACACACACACACACACACAGGTGGACAGACACAGAGACACATTAATACACACACTGACTCACACCAACACACGCACACAGTTGGGCAGATACAGAGATACATTTCTACACACACTGATTCTCAACAACACTCCCAAATATGCACACAGATACACACACACACACACACACACAGGTGGACAGATACAGAGACACATTAACATAAACACTGACTCACACCAACACACACATAGAGACAGACACACATAAACACACCGGTGGATGGATACAGTGACACATTAATACACACACACGCCCACACACACACGCACAGACACACAGGTGGACAGATACAGGGACACATTAATACACACACTGACTCACACCAACACACACACAGGTGGACAGATACAGAGACACATTATTACACTCAGTGATTCACAACAACACACACACACACACAAACACACAGGTGGATGGATACAGTGACACATTAATACACACACACGCACACCCACAGGAGGACAGATACAGGGACACATTAATACACACACTGATTCACACCAGCACACACACGCAGGTGGGCAGATACAGAGACACATTTCTACACACACTGATTCTCAACAACACACCCAAATATGCACACAGATACACACACACACACACACACACACGTGGACAGATACAGAGAGACATTTCGGATTCACAGCAACAACACATACACACACACACACACACACATTGGTGGACAGATACAGAGACACATTATAACACACTGATTCACATCAGCACATACACACACACACATACTGACTCACACCAACAAACACACAGACAGACACACACACACTGACTCTTACCAACACACACACACACTCACACACACACTGTCTCACACCAACACAGACATACACACACACACTCTGACTCACACCAACACAGACACACACACAGATGGATAGATATAGACACACATTAATACACACACTGATTCACAACAACACGCACACACAGACTCACACTAAGACACACACACGCACTGACTCACACCAAAACACACACACACACTGACTGACACCAACACAGATACACACACATTGTCTCACACCTACAAATACACACGCACTGACTCACACCAACACAGACACACACACACTGACTCACACCTACAAATACACACACACTGACTCACACCAACACACACACACTGACTCACACCAACACGCACACACAGACTCACATCAACCCACACACACACACTGACTCACACCAACACACACACACACACACACCAACACACACACACAGGTGGACAGATACAGAGACACATTAATACACGCACTGATTCACAACAACACACACAAATACACACACACAGACACACACACACAGGTGGATGGATACAGAGACACATTAATACACATACTGATTCACACCAACCCACACACACACACAGGTGGACAGACAAAGAGACACATTAATACACACACTGACGCACACCAACACACACACACAAACACACACACTGACTCACACCAACACACACACACGCACACACACAGAGGTGACAGATACAGAGACACATTAATACAGGCACTGATTCACAACAACACACACAAATACACACACACACAGGTGGATGGATACAGAGACACATTAATACACACACTGATTCACCCCAACACACACACACACACACACATAGGTGGACAGATACAGAGACACATTAATACACACACTGATTCACACCAACACACGCACGCAGTTGGGCAGATACAGAGATACATTTCTACACACACTGATTCACAACAACACGCACACACAGACTCACACTAAGACACACACACGCACTGACTCACACCAAAACACACACACACACTGACTGACACCAACACAGATACACACACATTGTCTCACACCTACAAATACACACACACTGACTCACACCAACACAGACACACACACACACTGACTCACACCTACAAATACACACACACTGACTCACACCAACACGCACACACAGACTCACATCAACCCACAGACACACACTGACTCACACCAACACACACACACGCACACACACAGAGGTGACAGATACAGAGACACATTAATACACGCACTGATTCACAACAACACACACAAATACACACACACAGACACACACACACACAGGTGGATGGATTCAGAGACACATTAATACACACACTGATTCACCCCAACACACACACACACACACACAGGTGGACAGATACAGAGACACATTAATACACACACTGATTCACACCAACACACGCACGCAGTTGGGCAGATACAGAGATACATTTCCAAACACAGATTCTCAACAATACTCCAAAATATGCACACAGATACACACACACACACACACACACACACACACACACACAGGTGGATGGATACAGTGATACATTAATACACACACACACGCCCACACACACAGGTGGACAGATACAGAGACACATTAATACACACACTGACTCACACCAACACAAACACACACACACAGACACACAGGTGGACAGATACATAGACACAGTAATACACACACTGGCTCACACCAACACACACACACACACACAGGTGGACAGAAACAGAGACACATTAATATAAACACTGACTCACACCAACACACACACAGAGACACACACACACAGGTGGACGGATACAGTGACACATTAATACAAACACTGATTCACATCAACAGACACACACACACACACACACACACACACACACAGGTGGACAGACACAGAGACACATTAATACACACACTGACTCACACCAACACACGCACGCAGTTGGGCAGATACAGAGATACATTTCTACACACACTGATTCTCAACAACACTCCCAAATATGCACACAGATACACACACACACACACACACACACACACGTGGACAGATACAGAGACACATTAACATAAACACTGACTCACACCAACACACACACAGAGACACACACGCACAGGTGGATGGATACAGTGACACATTAATACACACACACGCCCACACACACACGCACAGACACACAGGTGGACAGATACAGGGACACATTAATACACACACTGACTCACACCAACACACACACAGGTGGACAGATACAGAGACACATTATTACACACACCGACTCGCACCAACACACACACACACACACACAAACACACAGGTGGATGGATACAGTGACACATTAATACACACACACGCACACCCACAGGAGGACAGATACAGGGACACATTAATACACACACTGATTCACACCAGCATACGCACACAGGTGGGCAGATACAGAGACACATTTCTACACACACTGATTCTCAACAACACACCCAAATATGCACACAAATACACACACACACACACACACACACGTGGACAGATACAGAGAGACATTTCGGATTCACAGCAACGCACACATACACACACACACACACACATTGGTGGACAGATACAGAGACACATTATAACACACTGATTCACATCAGCACATACACACACACACACACACACACACACACATTTCTACACACACTGATTCACAACAACACGCACACACAGACTCACACTAAGACACACACACGCACTGACTCACACCAAAACACACACACACTGACTGACACCAACACAGATACACACACACTGTCTCACACCTACAAATACACACGCACTGACTCACACCAACACAGACACACACACACTGACTCACACCTACAAATACACACACACTGACTCACACCAACACACACACACACAGGTGGGCAGATACAGAGACAAATTATTACACACACTGACTCACACCAACACACACACAGGTGGACAGATACGGAGACACACATTATTACACACTTTGACTCACACCAACACACACACACACACACACAGGTGGACAGATACAGAGACACGTTAATACACACACTGACTCACACCAACACACACACACACACACTGACTCACACCAACACACACACAGGTGGACAATACAGAGACACACATTATTACACACTTTGACTCACACCAACACACACACACACACACACAGGTGGACAGATACAGAGACACATTAATACACACACTGACTCACACCAACACACACACACACACACACACACACTCACTAACTCGCACCAACACACACTCACACACACGCACACACACAGGTGGACAGATACAGAGACACATTAATACACACACTGACTCACACCAACACACACAAAGGTGGACAGATACAGAGACACGTTATTACACACACCGACTCACACCAACACACACACACACACACACACACACACACACAGGTGGATAGATACAGAGACACATTAATACACACACTGACTCACACCAACACAAACACACACACACAGGTGGATGGATACAGTGACACATTAATACACACACACGCCCACACACACAGGCACAGACACACAGGTGGACAGATACAGGGACACATTATTACACACAGTGATTCACAACAACACACACAAACACACAAACACACAGGTGGATGGATACAGTGGCACATTAAAACACACACACGCACACCCACAGGAGGACAGATACAGGGGCACATTAAAACACACACTGACTCACACCAACACACACACAGGTGGACAGATACGTGGACACATTATTACACACAGTGATTCACAACAACACACACACATACACACACACACACACAAACACACAGGTGGATGGATACAGTGACACATTAATACACACACACGCACGCACACACACACACACACACACACAAATATACACACACACACACACACACACACACACAGGTGGACAGATACAGAGACACATTAATACACACACTGATTCACACCAGCACATGCACGCAGTTGGGCAGATACAGAGACACATTTCTACACACACTGATTCACAACAACACACCCAAATATGCACACAGATACACACACACACAGGTGGACAGATACAGAGACACATTTCTGATTCACAGCAACACACACTACACACACACACACACACACACAGGTGGACAGATACAGAGACACATTAATACACACACTGACTCACACCAACACACTCACCCACACACAGGTGGACAGATACAGAGACACACATTGTTACACACACTGACTCACACCAACACACACACACAGACACACAGGTGGACAGATACAGAGACACATTAATACACACACTGACTCACACCAACACAAACACACACACACAGACACACAGGTGGACAGATACATAGACACAGTAATACACACACTGGCTCACACCAACACACACACACACACACACAGGTGGACAGAAACAGAGACACATTAATATAAACACTGACTCACACCAACACACACACAGAGACACACACACACAGGTGGACGGATACAGTGACACATTAATACAAACACCTATTCACATCAACAGACACACACACACACAGGTGGACAGACACAGAGACACATTAATACACACACTGACTCACACCAACACACGCACGCAGTTGGGCAGATACAGAGATACATTTCTACACACACTGATTCTCAACAACACTCCCAAATATGCACACAGATACGCACACACACACACACACACACACACACACAGGTGGACAGATACAGAGACACATTAACATAAACACTGACTCACACCAACACACACACAGAGACACACACGCACAGGTGGATGGATACAGTGACACATTAATACACAGAACTGATTCACACCAACACACACACAAACACACAGGTGGATGGATACAGTGACACATTAATACACACACACGCCCACACACACACGCACAGACACACAGGTGGACAGATACAGGGACACATTAATACACACACTGACACACCAACACACACACAGGTGGACAGATCAAGAGACACATTATTACACACAGTGATTCACAACAATACACACAAACACCCAGGTGGATGGATACAGTGACACATTAATACACACACACGCACGCACACACACACAGGTGGACAGATACAGGGACACATTAATACACACACTGACTCACACCAACACACACACACACACACACACACACACACAGGTGGACAGATACAGAGACACATTAATACACACACTGACTCACACCAACACACACACACACACACACACACACATACAGGTGGACAGAGACAGAGACACATTAATGCATGAACTGATTCTCACCAACTCATACACAGGTCGACAGATACAGAGACACATTAATACAAACATTGATTCACACCAACACACACACACACACACACATGTGTACAGAGACAGAGACACATTAATATGCACCAATTCACACCAATGCGCACACACGCGCGCGTGCGCGCACACACACACACACACACACATACACTCAGCTGGACAGATACAGTGATACATTAATGCACTCACTGATTCACATCAAGACACACACACACAGACACACACACACAGGTGAACAGACACAGAGACACATTAATGCACATACTGATTCACACCAACACACACACAAATACATATATACACACACACAACACACTCTGGTGGACAGATATATTTCACACACTGATTCCCAGCAACACACCCAAATACACACACACACACACACACACACGTGGCAGATACAGAGACACATTATTACACACACTGATACACAACAACACACACAAATGCACACACTCACACTCATGGACTGATACAGAAACATATTAATGCACACACTGATACACAACAATACACACACACACACACTCACACACTCTCACACACACACACACGTGGACGGATACAGAGACACATTCAAACACACACTGATTCACACCAACACACACACACACACACACACGCACTCGAGGACAGATACAGAGACACATTAATACACACACTGATTCACATCAACACACACACACACATACAGGTGGATAGATACAGAGACACAAACACAGACAAAGTCCCTCGGTTATATTGTCTGGGAAGAGGTTGATCTTTTTAATTTCTGTTGATTTTTTCAATAAATTGTTGTCAGTTTGAACAATAGACCCTTGGAATTACTTGTCCATTTTTAAAATGTATTGGTGCATTTCCTGTGGAGATGTTGAGAACTTCACAATAGTCACATGATGTCCCTGGTCACATGACACCGGGCTATAGTCCAACATGTTTGGTTAAAATCACTAACTGTCTGAGCCCTGCCCTTTCATTAAGTGAAGTGGAGCCACATTACAGCTCCATCATCAGGGAGAGGTGATCCATGTGGATCAGGGACTGGGCCATTCCCCTGGGAAGATGGGTCATCGATGTGATTGGTTATCAATTCATCTGCCTTACCTACTACACTCCTCGCATTAAGACAAATGCACCTCAGACCACCTGTCCCTCTGCGTTCATCCTCTGCTCCCTGCTGACTCCCCCCCTTAGTCACACTGACGTCATTGTCTAGTTCCTTACAGGCTTTAGTTACTACCACCTTACTGTCCATTAACCTGCTCATTTGATTCCCATCCCCTGCCTCATTAGTTTAAACCCTCCCCAACAGCGTTAGTAAAAGCCCCCCTAATGACACTGGTTCCAGTCTGGCCCAGGTGTAGACTGTCCGATTTGTAACAGTCCCACCTCCCCCAGAACCGGTCCCAGTGTCAACAAAATCTGAACCCCTCCCTCCTGCACCATCTCTCCATCCACACCTTTATCCTGCCTATTCTTTCGTTCCTACTCTGACTAGCACAGGGCACTGGTAGCAATCCTGAGATTACTAACTCTGAGGTCCTACTTATCAACTTGGCTCCTAACTCCCTAAATTCTGCTTATAGGACCACATTCCATTTATAACCTTTATCAAAAGGGTAACTAGGGAGAGGATAGGGCCCCTCAAAGATCAGCAAGGCGGCCTTTGTGTGGAGCCACTGAAAATGGGGGAGATACTAAATGAATATTTTGCATCAGTATTTACTGTGGAAAAGGATATGGAAGATATAGACTGTAGGGGAATAGATGGTGACATCTTGCAAAATGTCCAGATTACAGAGGAGGAAGTGCTGGATGTCTTGAAACGGTTAAAGGTGGATAAATCCCCAGGACCTGATCAGGTGTACCCTAGAACTCTGTGGGAAGCTAGAGAGGTGATTGCTGGGCCTCTTGCTGAGATATTTGTATCATCGATAGTCACAGGTGAGGTGCCGGAAGACTGGAGGTTGGCAAACGTGGTGCCACTGTTTAAGAAGGGTGGTAAGGACAAGCCAGGGAACTATAGACCGGTGAGCCTGACCTCGGTGGTGCGCAAGTTGTTGGAGGGAATCCTGAGAGACAGGATGTACATGTATTTGGAAAGGCAAGGACTGATTCAGGAAAGCTAACACGGCTTTGAGCGTGGGAAATCATGTCTCACAAATGTGATTCAGTTTTTTGAAGAAGAAACAAAGAAGATTGATGAGGGCAGAGCTGTAGATGTGATCTATATGGACTTCAGTAAGGTGTTTGACAAGGTTCTCCATGGGAGACTGATTAGCAAGGTTAGATCTCATGGAATATAGGGAGAACTAGCCATTTGGATACAGAACTGGCTCAAAGGTAGAAGACAGAGGGTGATTGTGGATGGTTGTTTTTCAGACTGGAGGACTGTGACCAGTGGAGTGCCACAAGGATCGGTGCTGGGTCCTCTACTTTTTGACATTTACATAAATGATTTGGTTGCGAGCATAAGAGATACAGTTAATAAGTTTACAGATGACACCAAAATTGGAGGTGTTGTGGACAGCGAAGAAGGTTACCTCAGATTACAACAGGATCTGGACCAGATGGGCCAATGGGCTGAGAAGTGGCAGATGGAGTTTAATTCAGATAAATGCAAGGTGCTGCATTTTGGGAAAGCAAATCTTAGCAGGATTTATATACTTCATGGTAGGTCCTAGGGAGTATTGCTGAACAAAGAGACCTTGGAGTGCAGGTTCATAGCTCCTTGAAAGTGGAGTCGCAGGTAGATAGGATAGTGAAGGAGGCGTTTGGTATGCTTTCCTTAATTGGTCAGAGTATTGAGTACAGGAGTTAGGAGGTCATGTTGTGGCTGTACAGGACATTGGTTGGGCCATTGATGGAATATTGCATGTAATTCTGGTCTACTTCCTATTGGAAAGATGTTGCAAAACTTGAAAGGGTTCAGAAAAGATTTACAAGGATGTTGCCAGGGTTGGAGGATTTAAGCTATAGGGAGAGGCTGAACAGGCTGGCGCTGTTTTCCCTGGAGCGTCAGAGGCTGGGGGGTGACCTTATAGAGGTTTATAAAATCATGAGGGGCATGGATAGGGTAAATAGGCAAAGTCTTTTCCCCCTGGGGTGGGGGAGTCCAGAACTAGAGGGTATAGATTTTGGGTGAGAGGGGAAAGGTATAAAAGAGACCTAAGGGGTAACTTTTTCACACAGAGAGTGGTACATGTATGGAATGAGCTGCCAGAGGATGTGATGGAGACTGGTACAATTTCAACATTTAAGAGGCATTTGGATGGCTATATGAATAGGAAGGGTTTGGAGGGATATGGGCCGGGTGCTGGCAGGTGGGACTAGATTGGGTTGGGATATCTGGTCGGCATGGACGGGTTGGACCGAAGGGTCTGTTTCCATGCTGTACATCTCTATGACTCTATGACTCTATGACTCATTGGTTCCCAAATGCACCATGACAACTGGCTATTCACCCTCCCCCTTCAGAATGTCCTGCAACCAATCTGAGACGTCGCTGACCCGTGCTCATGGGAGGTGACATTCCATTCTGGAGTCTTGTTTTTGACCACAGGCACGCCTATCGACTCCCCTTACAATTGAATCTCTGATGACTAAAGCCCTTCCACTCTTTTCCCACCCTTCTGTACAGCAGAGCCAGCCACGGTGCCATGAACCTGGCTACAGCTGCCTTCCCCGGTGAGGTAGACCTGCATTGGAGGGAGATGATCGCAGGGGACCCCTGCACTGCCTTCCTGCCCACTCTCTGCTTTTTGGTCACCCATTCCCTGTCTCCCTCAGCAATCCTCATCTGTGGTGTGACCAATTCACTAAATGTGCTATCGACAACGACCCTTCAGCGTCAGCCTACGCTCCAAAGTACTTGACTTTCTGAAGATCCACATTTAAAGAGACTTTAAATTGCATTTCCATTCTTGAATAAATCCATTTCTGATCACAATGTTCCACCTACTGCCTCTAATCCCACTGAAACTGTCTCGATATTTTCAGCCCTGCACCCTCACTGATTACATTTCCAACTTCACCGTCTCTCTAGCTCAGACAGCTCGATCTGATACTTGCCCCTTGACCTCAAAAGGCCTGAGTGAACCATAGTTCCCCACATGGCAACAGGCATAAATGTCACTGTCAGATTCCTCCAATGGGGACCAGCTAAACGAGAGAACCAGCCCATCAACCACATGGTGCATCACCTCTCCCAACAACAACATCCCTGAGGGACAGAGAGAGGGAACTTACATATCCTCCAGTTTCCGGAATGTACAAGCTTTGTTCCTGGAATCTCCCTGATCCACTGCAGCAACTTTCAGGTGACAGGTGATGAAAATCTGAGGGACACATTCAGAACAAGTTAGTATTTAGTGACTCCCTCCCACTATGGAGAAGCCAATCAGCAGCTTCCTCTTACCAAGGAACGCTCATCTCCATAGAAACGGAAGGCATCCAGGTCAAACCGGAGCTTGTCTGGCTCCCGCCCGTCTCCCGGCAACACAAAGGTTGAACAGGAGCCCTCAGCTTCGCTGTCCCGGAGGCAACTGTAGATGGACAAAGGGCCATGAAGTGAATGGAGGGAAGCCATTGAGATGGGAGCAGCTGGAGAAAGCAGAGAGCTCCTTCCCCATTGTAGTCAATGATGCTGTATCTCGGGGTGGAGTCTTTGTCTGGGCTCAGTGTAGCTACACAGCGATAAATGTACAGCTTCAGGGACACGTGATTGGCCATTGAGACAGATGTCTCACTGTGAATGAGGTCTCCCAGGGAGTAGATAGTGGAAGGGCGCTCTGTGAGCCAGTCACCTGAAGTACAGGAGGACAAGGGTTGGAGACAGTGGGTGTAACCCGCAGTGAGTGACCCCAGGAGATCCCTCCCCAGTCACCCATCACGTACCATTCATCAGACACAGGGAGAATGACAGATGGCCTTCTCCAGACCTGGTGGAGCTGAGTGGGATCCAGGTGGGATTGATGGGGTTACTGCTCACATTGCCCTTCCTGGGGAGAGACAGGGCAGCCATTTTAGGACAGGGTTAGACATCAGCAGCAGCTGGGGATCATATTGATGATCGAGTAAAAATTCTCACCTCAAATAACGACACTCAATGGGAACAACAGCCTTATTGGTTCTCACAATGACAGATCCAGGATAGTTTGGGGGGGTGGGTCAGGTGGGTGGTGTAGATCAGGAAATCCCCAGTGGTCTGAAAGACACCAGGTTAAGGAATGAGGAACTGGTCTATAATGAGAAGGATCTACACAGGGTTCACAATGACATCATCCTATTGGGACAACTCTTTAGGGAGTGTGACAGGCTCAGGGCCGGGAGGCTGTTTCCACCCAGAGCCTGAGAGACCACTATTAGGGGGCAATAGGTCACAGGGTCAGGGGTTAATCAGACAGGGTCAATGTGACAAGGAATTACATCACTTCAGAGGTCACAGTTCATTGGAATCCTCTATCCCAGAAAGCTGGGAACGTTCAGTCGAACACATTGGAGCTAACTCAGGCAAGTTACCGAGTTAAATATTGAGGGGACAAGAACATGGATGTTGTTGAGAAGTTTAGGAACATTATTCACAAAGGGTGAGCTGGCTCACAGGACAGTGTCATATTTCTGGGGTGGGTGTATATTTGAGTGGGGAAGAGATTAGCAAATGATTGGTCATTGGGGAAGGAACTCAATTGAAGGTCAGCTTCAGTTCAGTGATTATAAACCAAAGACCATTCTCTGTATTCCTACCAGAACAGTTTGAACACAGGGCCACGGTTATTTAAATGGAAGAGAAATGAGAAATGTCAAGAATCCAATACCTACAAGTTCAAGTTTCTTTTTGTGAATCTGCCAGTTACCCCCCTCCCTATTGGAGAGACCTGGCCTGAGTGCACACCCCCATTGAGAGGGTCAGACCGAGGGGAATGGAGCCCAACCCAAAAAGCAAAACAAGTCCAAAAGCAACCAGAGGGAAGGTTCTAGAATAATCAGGATTACAGAACAAGATTGGGGACAGAGAGCAGTTGCAGCAAATCCAGTTCACAACAAACACCCAGTCTGTGGGTGGTGAAAGCAGGAGACCATCCTCCCTCAATATCAATGGACATTTCGGGCCAGAGGCCTTTATCAGGAAATTCCCGACGAAGGGCTCCAGCCCGAAACGTTGATTCTCCGGCTCCTCAGATCCTGCCTGACCGGCTGTGCTTTTCCAGCAACACACTCGACTCTGATCTCCAACATCTGCAGACCTCACTTTCTCCCTCAATATCGATGCCATCCCAGCCAGGGTTACACTCAGGAACAATCTACAGCCCAACCCTCTAGCACGTGTGGAGAACTCCCATTAGCTGCAGCCCATAGTCACAGAGGACAGTGTGGTTCTCAGGGTAGACCCTGGCTGGGTGACAACCCGCTGTCCCCAGGGTCAGGTCAGCAGCTTTAACCAGGTGCCTGGTTCCACATCAATCCAGCTGGGCCCTGATCAGCAGATTGTGCTCTCCACACTGCACCATCACAGCCTGTGGTGGGGCACATAGTCCCAACCTCAGACACTGGGGAACTGGGACCAATGGGACCCCCATGAGGAGGGACTCTCTCAGGAACAGGGCTGGATCTCATTATTCCCCATGGGAACCTCTGGCTCAGGAGCTGTTGCCATGTTTCAGAGCAACTTACACCTCCAACTAACACCAGCACAGGGAACAATCCCCTCACTACCAAATCCCCCATGATCCCAAACAACCCAACCATCCCCAGAGACCCCAACCAGCTCCTTTTATACACCCAACCTGCACTCCCTTGACACCAATGTGACCAGAAGCAGCAACAGTAACCCAATCAACCAGCTCCAACCCCTACCATCTCCATCGATGACGGACCTCAGGGTTTATTCCCAGGAGGGTCTATTTCATTTGGACCAATAGGAGTGGCCGTGAGTTGCTGTGCTGTCACCTGACTAATAAGTGCCTCGAACCTGCTGCTCGGGGAGTGTTGGAAGCAGATATGATGTCAATGTTAGACACGGACACAGACACGGACACGGACACAGACACGTTTAGGTTAGAGTGGCATCATGGTCATCAGAAGCAGGATGGGCTGAAAGGCCTGCTGCTGTGTTGTTCTCTGTTTAACACCTTGTTATTCTGTCCCTGGAAGCCTGGGAACAGAATTGGTTTCCACCAGCTGCTCAGGGAATACGGGAGAAGGGCACAGTGATTAATATAAAGTGTTAAAACATGAGAAATGACCACTTCACGGGGAATGGTAATGGGTAACGTTCTGTCCAGCTGAGCTGTGAATGGCTGTGAATACTACAGGAAAAGAGGAAGAAGACATAACCAAACTAACAAAGAACACTTCCGAACAGGACGAAAGCAGAGGTCACGAGTTCCACCTGTCGATCTGAGCTCTGAGCTCAGCAGGTTGGAAAGTATTGAATTCCAACACGAGGCCTTGCCCTTTGAGCCTGTGTTGAGCTTCCCTGGAGAAGGACAGAGGGTTCAGGCTGGACATTGACCGAGGATAGAAAGCACAGACTGAATGGAAATGTTCCACAAAGCAATCTTTGTTTAAATGCCCAGTGTAGAGGAGAGCATAATGTGAGTAGCAAACATTATTCACCAAATTGAGAGGCCTGCTAAATCCTCATCCGACTTTTCCATTTTCCATCCCGTCTGTTCCTGGTGGATCTTCTCAATTCCCTTGTCTGTGGACCATGTCACAATGTTACTTCAGGGCTCTTGGTGGTGCAGTGTTTGTGCACCTAGCCCAGAGACAGGATTTGTGCCATTACATAGAATCATAGATTCCCTACAGTGTGGAAGCAGGCCATTCTGCCCATCTAGCCCTTACCAACTCTTCAAGGAGCATTGCACCCAGACCCAACTCCCAATGCTATCCCTGTAGCCCTGCATTTCTTATGGTTGGTCCATATAACCTGCGCATCTCTGGACGTTATGAGCAGTTTCGTGTGGCCAGTCCACCGTACCTACATGTCTGAAGAGGTTAATAAAGAAAATCTGCAATGGAACTTTACTCAGCCTAAAATAAATGATCTCACACTGACACATGGGACACTCCATCTGTCACAGCCTTGATTACTCTCCTCACTATCAATACCTCTGCCCGACTTGCTGCCCCTGTCTGCATTATTCCCAATCCACTTTGTTTGTGTATCACACATAACCTGAAAATACGTCATTCAGAAAAATGGCAGATGACAGAGCAGCCTCCAGCGAAATGGGCTCTCTCACTGCCTGGCAATCTGTGTCCAAACTCTATGCCTGCACTCGGCCCAATATAATGTCCTCTCACACGGCTGGGGTTGGGGTGCGGAGTGGTGTTTGATTTCAGGGGCTGGGACAGGGTTGTATGTTATTAAGGTGACAGAGAGGACACAGCTACCTCCTCAACTTTGCCCCGATTATCTCTGCCAAGGAAAGGTGGGAGTTAGCTTCCATCCCTTCACTTGGTGCCTGATGCTGTTGGAAGGGCTTGATCCCAACACCTTGGCTACTCCCCCAGAGATGGGCATGGGTTAGGTTAGATTAGATTACTTACAGTGTGGAAACAGGCCCTTCGGCCCAACAAGTCCACACCGACCCGCCGAAGCGCAACCCACCCATACCCCTACATTTACCCCTTACCTAACACTACGGGCAATTTAGCATGGCCAATTCACCTGACCCGCACATCTTTGGACTGTGGGAGGAAACCGGAGCACCCGGAGGAAACCCACGCAGACACGGGGAGAACGTGCAAACTCCACACAGTCAATCGCCTGAGGCGGGAATTGAAACTGGGTCTCAGGCGCTGTGAGACAGCAGTGCTAACCACTGTGCTACTGTGCCGCCCACTAATTGATGTTCACAATCAAACTCTGTTCAGTATTTAATGTGGCCCCCTGAGGCAGTGGGTCTGTGCAAGGGCAAGGGGAAGTTGGGGCAAACTTTGTTCCAATGCATTCAGTGCCTGGGTGAAGGATCCGGTATTGAGAAAGGGGAAATGGGGAGCGGCTGAAAGCCGCTGTCTTCTCTCACTGCAACCCCCCTGTATAACTCCTCCCCCTTGCTATAGTGAATTGGATTGCCCATCAACAGTTGGCACTGCCTGATATTGCCTCTGATTGGCCAGTTGCTCTTGAGTTGGGCAGAGATTTTGGGGACGAAAGGACATCTGCCCCTTGGAGTCACTAATCCCAGGGGAGGGGCTCGTCACCATCCCATTAGCTACCTGATTGGCCCTTCTCACAGGCAATGAAACCAATGGTGGTTAGCTCTCATCCTGCGTGCAACGTCCTTCTGCTCAACTCTTTGTTGGGATCGGTGTGGGGAGGCTGGCTCTCCTGTGGGAAATCCGCGTGTCTCAGGCAGACACTGACACAGGACAGAGGAGAGAAGTGCTTATACTTACAACAACCACTGATATGGAGGAGCTGGTGTTGGACAGGGGCGGACAAAGTTAAAAAGTTAAAAGTTATAACACCAGGTTATAGTCCAATAGGTTTATTTGGAAGTATTAGCTTTCGGAGCGACTCTCTTTCATCAGGTAGCTACTGGGGCAGGATCATAGGACTCCGAATTTATAGCAAAAGACCATGGTATCAGACAACTGAAATGATATATTGAACAAA
Source organism: Hemiscyllium ocellatum (assembly GCF_020745735.1). Classification (NCBI taxonomy): domain Eukaryota; kingdom Metazoa; phylum Chordata; class Chondrichthyes; order Orectolobiformes; family Hemiscylliidae; genus Hemiscyllium; species Hemiscyllium ocellatum. The sequence continues at coordinate 32,207,260 of NC_083445.1, read as the reverse complement.
CCTAGATTGCCATTAAGTCTTTCAACTGTTAGATTGGGTTGCAAGTTTCAGTTCATTAATGTGTAAATCCCAGAAATTGAAATCCAGAACTCTGGATTTACACATTAATGAATCAAAATGTGTTTCCCCATTCTCAGTGATTTAAGACTTAACAGTAAACTAGGTTTGTTCAATATATCACATCAGTGTATGATACCATAATCTTTTGCTATAAATTCGGTGTCCTATGATCCTGCCCCACTAGCTACCTGATGAAGGAGCGTTGCTCCGAAAGCTAGTGCTTCCAAGTAAACCTGTTGGACCATCAGCTGGTGTTGTGGGATTTTTAACAACTGCTGATACTATGACCATTTCAAAGTTCTTCAAGATGGATGATGCTGAGTATCTCTCCTTGTATTCAGCAATGGAGAGACCTGAGCATCAACAAAGTGGCCCTGGGAAAACACATCACCTTTTTTACAGTCAAATTTGCTTTGTTGAGAGAGAACAATGTATTCAGTGTATCTAGCTAATACCAGAGGAAGCCAATGTTGTATTGGTGTCCCTTCCAATCGCTGTCATCGGTCCAAACTCTGTTTAAAAAGGGGATCTTGATGAATCACACTCAGAGGAGCACCGAATTCACAATAAACACTTTCATAAAACAAACTATGTCTTTTAAACACACTAAACATCTAGCTCTGAGTCATCATGGCGAAGGTGGATGGAGGTCAGAATAAAGTTGAAAAATCAGGTCAAGATGTGAATCAGGATGAAGGGGGGAGACAGGCTCAATGACATTGTTCATGTTGTTGAGGAAACATTTCTGCTTTTACTGTCTGCTCTTCCTCTCTCTCTCCAGAACACTAACTCTTGTGCAGTGAGGAATTCTCATTATTTTCTCAACCACTTCAATTAACTTGCTCCCCAACCTTCTCTGTGCTGAGAGACCTATTCTAGCTTTTCCAGTCAAATTGAAATCCCAGATGCCCGGTACCATTCCGACAAAGCTCCTTGGCACCAGCTCTTGAGACTTTGACAGCATCTGCAACTGGGGGCAATTGGACACAAAACTCCAGTTCCAGCCTAACAAGAGATTTATGAAGATTTGACACAGGTTCCTTGTTTTTGGATTCTGTGTTCAAAAAACAAAGTTGAACATTTTGTTCAACTCCTTTCCCCACCTGTCCTGCCACCTTCAATGCCCTTTTACACCCTTTCACAACTCTACCCTTTTTATTTCTCATCCCTCCTTCCAACTAAAATGCATCGGTTCACATTTCTCTGTGTTGAAATTCATCTCGTCTTCTTCGAACCAGTCAATGAGCCTGCTGTTGTCTGTCACCTTCCTTCGCACATTTCTCAAGAACTGTCATATCTGGATCATCTGAAAGTTTGAATTTGTCTCGTGTGTATCAGAATCTGACAAGTAGTAGCATGTTTTCTGTCTCTTTGTCAATTCTGTGACTATGTTGCTGCTGTTTGATCTTGATTTTGACTTTGATTTTGCTAATAAGTCAGCTACTTTATGAAACATTAATTGTGGATCCATAAGTACAAAAGCACATTCACCAATATATCACCCTCTTTGTTAATTCTATCTTACTGCATGTAAGACATGACTCGCAAATCATAGAAATTGCTGACAACTCATCAGGCAGTGGCAGGGCCACACCAGTATAAGGTTGGATCAGTCATTACAATACAGCGTGAGGTGCTGACCTGGTCCGGGAAACCCCACATCCCCCACAATGGAAACTCCAGGATTGTTGCAATCGAACCACATCAAAGTTAGAAAACAGGAAACACCCAATCCACAGCGACTCACTCTGCTCAACTGAAAACACAACACAAACTACAATACCAGGTACTGGAAGAACGCTTCTTTAACTAGACAATCTGAGCAACAGCAAAGATGTTATCAAATGACAGTGACTAAAATATTGCGATTAATCAGATTAAAGTTCATGCTATTTTGTTCTCTGTTCTGGGTCATTTTTGAGTATTTGCTTTGTTATTAGAATGCTTGTTGCTGCCACTCCCAGGGATACTGGTGTAAACAGGATCAGTATGACAACCTATAAACAGTGGAGTGCCCTACGCAACAGCCACAATTATTCACAATATATTAATGATATTTGATGACGTCCTACGTGGGAAGGCCATGGGAATTTGGTTAAGTGAGGATTGTCATAGGGGAGAGAGTGAGGACTGCAGATGCTGGAGATCAGAGCTGAAAATGTGTTGCTGGAAAAGCGCAGCAGGTCAGGCAGCATCCAAGGATCAGGAGAGTCGAGGAATTCCTGAAGAATGGCTCATGCCCGAAACGTCAACTCTCCTGCTCCTTGGATGCTGCCAGACCTGCTGCGCTTTTCCAGCAACACCTTTTCAGGATTGTCATAGAGCCCAGCGTGGCATGTCTGCTCACCGGACCTGCTGGCTCACTGTTTTGTCTTCCGTGTACAAATAAAATTTTAGAATGTTACAGTATAGAAGGAAACCATTGTGAATGTATTGGCTTCTAAAGGAGCTAGGCAGCTAGCCCTGTTTCCAGCCCTTCTCCACCACCCACTAACGTCATCACTTTCAAACTTACATCCAGCTCTCTTTTGAAACCTCCCAGGGAATCTGTCCCCACAACTCTCCTCGGCACTGCATTCCAAATCCGAACAACTGTCTGAATAGGGAAGTTTCTCCTCATCTCACCACGAGTTCTTCTACTGACAATCTTGTCATTGTGACCTCCTAGTTATTGTCATGCCAACGAGGTGAATGACATAATCCTTCTTTACCCTGTCAAAATTGAACACCTCGATCAGGTCACCTCTTAAAGTGTAAACCTTGCCTCACCTTCTAAAGGGAACTGCGAGACTGCTGTGTGCTCTGTATCACAGACCTGTGGCTCATCCCTGCTATGTGTGATTGTAATTTACAATCTGAGGGTTTCTTAGACAGCTCAGCATCTTCGGGCAAGGCGAGGAACATTGCCTCTTAACCAACGCCTCCTGGGACTCAGGCGTGGTCATCCTGGTGAGTTGCTGCTCCATGGACCAGAGCTATCTTACAATAAAATACTGTCCCTATTACCTGCCCGAGTGAGTTCATTTCCACTATCCTGTCTACATCCCACTCCACATGGAAGTGAATATTACATTTGATGAGGTTTAAAATACTACAAACAGTTTTGAGACAGAATACCCCAAGGTCTGGTTCACCATGGCTGGTAACTTCAAGTAGGCCAACCTCAAGAACATGTTTCCAAAATACCTCAGCACAGTGGCTCAGTGGTTAGCACTGCTGCCTTACAACGCCAGGGTCCCAGGTTCGATTCCAGCCTCGGGTGACTGTCTGTATGGAGTTTGCACATTCTCCCCGTGTCTGTGTGGGTTTCCTCCCACAGTCCAAAGATGTGCATGATAGTGTTAATGCATTGTCAGGGGGAAATGGGTTTGGGTGGGTTACTCTTCGGAGGGTCAGTGTGGACCAGAGGGCCTGTTTCCACACTGTAGGGAAGCTAATCTTAAAAAAAATCTCTTGTCCCAACAGAGGGGATCAAGGGTTACAGAAGAATGGGATTGAGAAATGTATCAGCCATTAGTAAATGGCGGAGCAGGCTCAATAGCCTCAGTTCTGCTCCAATGCCTTATAGTCTAAGATCCAAGTATTCCGGAGCATTACTGCACAGCTATCGGAAATGTCTTCTGCTCCATCTCCCATCTGGATTTTGGAGAGTCAGATCACAGCTGTGTACTCCTCCTCGGCTTCCAGGCAGAGGTTGAAGGGTGAAGGTCCTCCGTACAAATAGCAGTGCGGGGTCAGTCTGAGGCAATGGAAGGCGTCGTATGGGACTGGGTCGATAGTCAAGAACTCACTGGCCAACCTCAATGTTGCAGACATCATTAGTAAGTGTGTACAAGACTGTGTGCCGAAGAAGTTAATCCGAATGTCCTCCAACTGGAAACCATGGATGAACCGGGAGATCCACTCCCAACCGAAGTCCAGGTCTGAGGCATTCATGTCGGACGACCCTGACCCGTACAGGAAATCCAGCTCTGACCTTTGCAAGGCCATCAATGACACCATGAGGCAGTACCAAACTAAGCCTGAGACCCAAACCAACCACCTGTCAATTATGGCAAGTCTAACGTGACATAATGAGCTACAGAGTGAAGTTGAACAGAATCGCGGGTAACAGTATATCTCTCCCCAATGAGGTCAACAGATTTTACATTCACTTTGAACAGGAGGTCAGTAAGACCATAAGACCATAAGACATAGGAGTGGAAGTAAGGCCATTCGGCCCATCAAGTCCACTCCGCCATTCAATCATGGCTGATGAGCTTTTCAACTCCACTTACCAGCGTTCTCCCCGTAGCCCTTAATTCCTCGTGACATCAAGAGTTTATCAATCTCTGCCTTGAAGACATTTAGTGTCCCGGCCTCCACTGCACTCTGTGGCAATGAATTCCACAGGCCCACCACTCTCTGGCTGAAGAAATGTCTCCGCATTTCTGTTCTGAATTGACCCCCTCTAATTCTAAGGCTGTGTCCACAGGTCCTAGTCTCCTCGCCTAACGGAAACAATTTCCTAGTGTCCACCCTTTCCAAGCTATGTATTATCTTGTAAGTTTCTATTAATCTTCTAAACTCCAATGAATACAATCCCAGGATCCTCAGCCATTCCTCATATGTTAGACCTACCATTCCAGGGATCATCCGTGTGAATCTCCACTGGACACGCTCCAGTGCCAGTCTGTCCTTCCTGAGGTGTGGGGACCAAAACTGGACACAGTACTCCAAATGGGGCCTAACCAGAGCTTTATAAAGTCTCAGTAGCACAACGGTGCTTTTATATTCCAACCCTCTTGAGATAAGTGATAACATTGCATTCGCTTTCTTAATCACGGACTCAACCTGCATGTTTACCTTTAGAGAATCCTCGACTAGCACTCCCAGATCCCTTTGTATTTTGGCTTTACGAATTTTCTCACCGTTTAGAAAGTAGTCTATGTTTTTATTCTTTTTTCCCAACGTGCAAGACCTCGCATTTGCTCACGTTGAATTCCATCAGCCATTTCCTGGACCACTCTCCCAAACTGTCTAGATCCTTCTGCAGCCTCCCCACTTCCTCAGTGCTACCTGCCTGTCCACCTAACTTCGTATCATCGGCAAACTTCGCTAGAATGCCCCCAGTCCCTTCATCCAGACTGGCCTTCTTGAGAGCGAACCCAAGGAAAGTGACCAGCCCAGATGGAGTCCCTGTACTCTCAGACCTGTGTGGAACAGCTGGTGGAAGTGTACCTCTCTAACCCTCTCCTTCCTACGGTCTAAAGTCCCCACCTGCTTCAAGAAGACCACCACGATTCCAGTGCCAAAATAAAACCAAGCAGCGTGCCTCAATGACTACCATCCAGTGACTCTGACCTCCAAAGTTATGAGATGCTTCAAGATGTTAATCCTGGCTCACATCAACTCCAGCCTACCAATAGCCTTGCTCCTTTGCAATCTGTCTAGCAGCACAACAGATCCAAGCAGACACCGCTTCCCTGACCCTACACTCATTCTTGGAACAGCTGGATAACAAGGATACCTGTGTCAGGTTTCTACTTATTGACCACAGTTCAGCTTTCAACACCATAATTCCAAATAAGCTCATCTCTAAACTCAGAGATGTCAGTCTCAGCTTTCCGCCCCTCCCCCCCCACCCCCACCCCCTGTAAATAGATCCTCAACTTCCTGACCCATAGGCTGCAGTCAGTAAGAATAGGCCGCAACACCCCCTCTGCCATAATCCTCAACACCCAGTGCCCCACAAGGCTGTGTAGCCAGCCCCCTCCTGTACTCCACACCCACAGCTATGGCCAAATTCCATACCCCAAACTCCATTTACAAGTTTGCTGAAGACACCACCGTTGTAGGTCAGATCTCAAACAACAACGAGACAGAATACAGGAAAGAGAGAGACAGCTCAGTGGTATGGTGTAATGACAACAAGCTCTCCATCAACAACAGTAAAGCAAAGGAGCCGGTCATTGGCTTCAGGAAGTGGAGTGGAGGGTACGCCCCTGTGTGCATCAGTGAAGATAAGGTGCAGATGGTTGAGAGATTTAAGTTCCTGGAAGCTATGATCACCAACACTCTGTCCTAGTTCACCAATGTCAATGTGACAGTCAAGATTCAGCATATCCACAAGGTCTCTTACCAATTGTTATTGATGTGCCATAGAAAGCATCCTTTCTGGATGCATCACAGCATTCCCAAGACCACGAGAAACCTTAGAGAATTGTGAACATTGCCCAGTCCCATCACACAAACCAGCTTTCCATCCACTGACTCTATTTACACTCCCTGCTGACTTGGGGAAGTGACCGACATAACCATAGTCCCTTCCACCCTGGCTATACTCTCCATTGGGCACTGTACCAAATGCTCCCTGAAAGTCCAAAATATACAACATCCTTGACAATACCCTTATCTACTGCTTGTGTCACCTTGTCAAAGAACTCAATTAAAGTTGTCAGACGCGACATGCCCCACTCCCATGAAATGTACCCAAGTCTTCACTGAGCAAGTTTCACATCTCTGAAAAGATACGTTGCTTTTTAATTGTTCTGACCAAAGTGATTACCTTCACACATCCACCTTACACCACACTCCACCTGCCAAACAGACTCATGCCTCCTCTGTTCATAGAACTTTACAGAATAGAAGGTGTTCCCTTCCCTTTCTATTAGAAGAATCCCTACAGTGTGGAAACAGGCCCTTCAGCCCAACAAGTCCACACAGACCCTCCAAAGAGTAACCCACCCCCAACATTTACCCTTGACTAATGCACCTAGCCTAGACATCCCTGGATCCTATGGGCAATTTACCTGACCTGCACATCTTTGGACTGTAGGAGGAAACAGAGCACCCGGAGGAAACCCACGCAGACACGGGGAGAATGTGCAAACTCCACACAGACAGTCACCCGAGGCTGGAATTGAACCTGGGTCCCTGGTGCTGTGAGGCAGCAGTGCTAACCACTGAGCCAGCGTGCCACCCTACTCTGCTATCTGCTCAACCCATGTCACTGTTTTTGGTTGTATGACTCTTTGGCACCACCATACCATTGTTTTCGGTCATCAGTGTACACACTTCTGATTTGAATCTTGACATCTCCCTTCAAGTCTTTATCCTCTTGCGTACACATTTTCAAATCTGCCCCTAAAGTCTCAGATTGACAGGGTTAGTCTCTGGGATCTCACTTGGAGTTTAAGCATGATCTGCACTGTTACTCTTCTCAGTGTGAGCCTCCTTCTTCCCGTTCTGCTGAGAAATAATCCTTAGTCTCTGTTGATTTCTTCCTTAAGTGCCCCTTAGACAGCTGCGACCTCTTCCACCTGGAAGGGCAGCAGATACATAGGAACACCACCTCCTGCAAGATCATCCCAAAACCACTCACCTTCCTGACTTGGAAATCTCCCAATGTTCCCTTAGTGTTACTGGGTCAAAATCCTGGATTTGCTCCGGAATGATAACTCAGATCATTTTTAATTGTGGGTCTACCCTCACATGGACTGCACAAACTAAACAGGCAGGTCACCAACCCCTTCTCAAGGGTAACAAGGGATCGGTAATAAATCCTAGACAAGCTAGTGGTTCTGATATCCATGTATGAATTGAAAGGAAAAAGGATTCTGGGTAACCCAAGATGGAGGTCAGGAAACATTTCTGGCTGTAACAGCTCCTTTTTTGCGGTATTTTAGATGTTGGAGGTGATTTCCTCGCATTCCAGGAGCAGCAATTATTGTTTTATATGCTGTTGCATTGTTTTGGAACTTTGGAGAAAAAAAATCAAAACAACAGCAATGTTAAAAGGGAGAGGAACAGACAAAGACAGCACATGGTGAGGTCAGTGCAGGAGAGAGGGAGAGAGAGAGAGAGAGAGAAAAACCCACACCTCTCCCTGACACAGCAGTGAACCTGCACAGTGACTGCCTTTGCTGTTTGAATTCGTGTATCGCTGGACATCAGAGTGTGTTTGGGAAAATTAACAAACACAATAATCTTGGAGGAACCTGTTTGGGAGAGGTCACAGCACAGAGACAGATAAGTGTGGTCTTAGAGTGCAGTAGTGAGTAGAGTGGGTTCTTTCTTGATTATATGTTTTATTGAAATCAATTCCAGTCTCCTTCCTATCGGAAAGATGTTGTGAAATTTGAAAGGGTTCAGAAAAGATTTACAAGGATGTTGCCAGGGTTGGCGGATCTGAGCTACAGGGAGAGGCTGAACAGGCTGGGGCTGTTTTCCCTGGAGCGTCGGTGGCTGAGGGATGACCTTATAGAGGTTTATAAAATCATGAGGGGCATGGATAAGATAAATAGACAAAGTCTTTTCCCTGGGGTGGGGGAGTCCAGACCTAGAGGGCATAGGTTTAGGGTGAGAGGGGAAAGATATAAAAGAGACCTAAGGTGTAACTTTTTCACACAGAGGGTGGCACATGTATGGAATGAGGTGCCAGAGGATGTGGTGGAGGCTGGTACAATTACAATATTTAAAAGGCTTCTGGATGGGTATATGAATAGGAAGGGTTTGGAGGGATATGGGCCGGGTGCTGGCAGGTGGGACTTGAATGGGTTGGGATATCTGGTCGGCATGGACGGGTTGGACCAAAGGGTCTGTTTCAGTGCTGTACATCTCTATGATTCTATGACTGTAAAAAAGCTGAGATCGAAACAGCTAGCCATTGTGGAGGGCACTGAAGAAGCTTGTTGAGACCACTGGGAAACTCAGCGTGACAAGGGGAAAAGTTTGACTCCGAAATCTGTGAGTCAACAGTCAATAACAGACACCTGACAAACATCCAATCCCTTCAACAAAGAAGGAAAATTCTAGAATCATACAATCCCTCCAGTGTGGAAACAGGCCATTGGCCCAACAAGTGCACACCAACCTCTGAAGGGTATCCTGCCCAGACCCATTCCCCAATTACTCTACTTTTCCCCTGACTAATGAACCTGGCCTCCGCATCCCTGAACACTGTCGGCAACTTAGCATGGCCAATTCTCCTAACCTGCACATCTTTGGACTAAATTTTACTTTTAAAAGAAACATTCTTGGCTAAGAAACTAAAGGGAGGCTTGAATTGCTATTTTTTGATGACTGATCATCACTATAATTGTTTAAAATTATCAAGAAAAGCAGCAAAAGTCTTGTTGAGCAAAAGGGCACTCACTAAGGAAACTGTAAAATCAGCAGGATAGTCTAACTAATGACAGTGAAGAAATCAAAGTTTTGTTAAAATTCATTGTTTTGATAAAAAAACAAATTTTTGTTATGCAACTGAAAATAGTCTTAACGAAAGAATGAAAATATCAGACAATTCATTTCAATCTAAAAAATGGTAAATCTCATGGAGCTGAAGCGATAAATGTGTGAACCATCCACACTGTTAGAATGAATGCAAGAATTGGAAAAAGCAGCACAAATTAAGACTTCTTTGCCAACTTGGGAAAATAATAAAAATACTGAATTTTTCAATGTGAAACATTTCAATGATCTTCAAAAGCTTAAAAGTAATCTTCTGTCGGATCCTGACGGTGGGGAAACAGATCGTTCAGCCTATTAAGTCCACACTGACCCTCCAAAGAGCAACACAAACCCCCTATCCCTCTAACCTGAGTTTCCCATGGCTAACCCACCTACCCTGGGGATCTTTGAATTGTGGGAGGAAACCCATATAGACAGAGGGTGACCCAAGGCTGGGATTGAACCAAGGGCTCCGACACTGCGAGACAGCAGTGCTAACCGTTGAGCCACCATTCCACCCACTTAAAAGAGAAGGACAATTTTTAAACTTTAATTAACAGAAATTAAAGAAAATTTCTAGAAAGAAGAATAACAAAATAGAAATCTAAAAGGAAGCTTAATTAAAACATCAAAGCTTCTTAATGATGGTGGGTAAATTTAGATTAGATTAGATTACTTACAGTGTGGAAACAGGCCCTTCGGCCCAACAAGTCCACACCGACCCTCCGAAGAGCAACCCACCCAGAACCATTCCCCTACATTTACCCCTTACCTAACACTACGGGCAATTTAGCATGGCCCATTCACCTAACCTGCACATCTTTAGTTGTTGGAGGTGATTCCGATAGATTGGATTTACATTCATTTGGAGCAAGGAATGATTAGGGATCGTCAGCATGGTTTTGTGCAAGGTAAAAGGTATCTCATAAACTTGATTGAGTGTTTTGAGGAAATAACCAAGAAGATTGACAAGGCTTCAGTGGGAGTCATTGTTTACTCGGACTAAAAACACAAAATGCTGGAAATTACGGCAGGTCAGGCAGCTAACACTTTGTCATAGAGTCATAACGCACGGAAACAGGCCTTTTAGGACAAACCGGTCTGTGCTGACCAAAATGTCTGTCCATGTGAACCCCATCTCCCTGCACTTGGCCCATACGCTTCTAAACCTTTCCTATCCGTGTATGTGTCCAAATGCCTTTTAAATGTTGTTAATGTACCCGCCTCAACCGCTTCCGCTGGCAGCTCCTTCCATATGTGTACCACTCTCTGTTGCCCCTCAGGTTCCCTTTTATTCTTTCCCCTCTAATCTTAAACTGATGCCCTCCAGTCCTCAATTCCCCAGCCCTGGGAAAAAGACTGAGTGCATTCACCCTGTCCACACCTCTCATGATCTTATACACTTCTATAAGATCCCCCTCAGTCGCCCATGCCCAAGTCCTAGATTGACCAGCACCTCCCTAAAACTCAGTCCCTTGAGTTCTGGCAATGTCCTTGTAAATTTCTTCTGCACTCTTTCCAGGTTACTAAGATCCTTCCTATAACAAGGTGACCAGAGCAGCCTACCATGTGGAACCTTATCAAAGGCCTTACTAAATTCCATCTGAGTGTAGGAGTTGGGAGGTCATGTTGCAGCTGTACAGGTTAGGCCACTGTTGGAATATTGCGTGCAATTCTGGTCCCCTTCCTATCGGAAGGATGTTGTGAAACTTGAAAGGGTTCAGCAAAGATGTACAAGGATGTTACCAGGGTTGGAGGATCTGAGCTACAGGGAGAGGCTGAACAGGCTGGGGCTGTTTTCACTGGAGCGTCGAAGACTGAGGGGTGACCTTATAGAGGTTTATAAAATTATGAGGGGCATGGATAGGATAAATAGACAAAGTCTTTTCCCTGGAATGGGGGAGTCCAGAAGAGGGGCAAAGATATATAAGAGACATAAGGGACAACCAGAAGGTGGTGCGTGTATGGAATGAGCTGCCAGAGGAAGGGGTGGAGGCTGGTACAATTGAAACATTTATATGGGTATATGAATAGGAAGGGTTTAGAGGGATATGGGCCAAGTGCTGGCAAATGGGATTAGATTAGGTTGGGATATCTGGTCGGCATAGACCGGTTGGACTGAAGGGTCTGTTTCTGTGCTGTACATCTCTAGGCCAACTTTGCCAACTTGGGAAAACAATAAAAATACTGAATGTTTCATTGTGAAACATTTCAATGATCTTCAAAAGCTTAAAAGTAATCTTCTGTGAGATCCTTACTGTCTACTGCCCTACCCTCATCAACTTTCCTAGTCACTTCATCAAATTTGTGAGGCATGATCTCCCATCACAAAGCTATGCTGACTACTCCTAATCAAACCCTGCCTTTCCAAATGCATGGATATCTTATCCCTCAGAATCCTCTCAGCTACCTTACCTACCACAGATGTTTGGCTGACTGATCTATCATTCCCGGTTTCTCTTTGTAGCCCTTCTTGAATAATGGTACAATATTTGCTACTCTCTAGTTTTCATGGATCTCACCCTTGGCTAACAATGATTCAATAATATCAGCCAGGGCCCCTACAATTTCTTCTCTCACCTCTGTCAGTGTTCTTGGATATATCTGGTCAGGACCAGGAGATTTATCCACCTTCATACATTCTAATATGTCAATCACCACCTCTCCTGTGATATGGACTGTCCCCAGGATATCACCACTAATGTCCCCCAGTCCCAAGTCTTCATGTCTTTCTCTAGGGTAAATACAGAGGAGAAATATTCATTGACGCTCTTGCCCATCTCTTGCAGTTCTGCACAAACAAGTCCACCTTGGTCCTTGAGGGGTCCTATTCTTTCTCCATTCTTTTTACTTTAATATACTTGAAGAAACCCTTTAGAATAACCCTAAACCTTCTGAGTCAAGGCTATCTCGTGCCCCCTTTTTGCCCTCCTGATTTCCTCCTTTCGTGTTCCTAATTCCTGCCAACCTTACCCTTCACCCTCACAGGAACTTGAAAGAGATTCTGAGATTTACATATTAATCATTTGAAATCTGCATCTCCATTCTAACTGATTAAAGACTGACAATCCATTTAGGTTTGTTCAATATATTTGCAGCAATTGTTTTACCCTTGTATATTTTTCTGTGTCTGATGTATTCTCTCTCACTAGCTACCTGAAGGAGCAGCAGGGCTCCGAAAGCTTGTGGTTTCAGCCAAACTGGTTGGACTATAACCGGCGTTATGTGATTTTTGATTTTGTCCAACACCGGCACCTCCCTAACTTATTTAAGTTGAAGAAGTTAGAACCACCGACACACCAGCCGCTGACCTGCCTCAGGGTGATTCGAACACCAGTCGGGGTTGACTTCAATCTTCATCAGAGCATTTGCTCCGACTTTGTTTCCTTGGACTTTAGTAAAACCTTCCATAACATTCCGCATGGAAGACTAATTAGTCAAGTGAGATCACATGGGATTCAGGATAGATTTGCCAACCAGACACAAAATTGGCTTCAGGGCAGGAGACTGAGAGTGATGGTGGACCAGCTGTGTCCCACAAGTATCAGTGCGGGTCCACTTTCGATTGTCATTTATAAAAATGACTTAGATGAGAACATAGAAGTCATGGTTAGTAAGTTTGAAGGTGACACCAAACTCTCTGGCGGAGTGGACAGTGAAAAAGGTTGTCTAAGATTACAGAGGGATCTTGATCAATGGGACCAATGGGCCGAGGAGTGCAGATGGACCTTCGTTTGGATAAAAGTGAGGTTTTGCAGTTTGCTGAAAGAAACAAGGGCAGTACTTATACAATTAAAAGTAGCACATGGTGTAGTGTTGTCGAACAGAAAGACCTATAGGTTAAGGTACACACTTCTTTGAAGAATGCACCACATACTGACAGGGTGGTTCAGAAAGGGTTTAGCACGGATACATTCATTGCTCTGACCTTTGAGAATTGAAGTTGGGACATCGTTTTGAGGTTATACAGGATGTTGGTGAGGCCTCTTCTGGAGTTCACCAACTTTACAAACACCTTCCATCCTGACATCAAGTTCACCGGGACCATCTCAAAAACCTCCCTCACCTTCCTGGACCTCTCCATCTCCGATAACGGTGACTGACTCAACACGGACATCTACTTCAAACTCACTGACTCCCACAACTACCTAGACTACATCTCCTCGCACCCTACCTCCTGTAAAAACGCTATCCCGTATTCCCAATTCCTCCTCAGCCGCTGCATCTGCTCCCAGGAGGACCAATTCCACATAGAACATCCCAGATGACCTCCTTCTTCAAAGACCACAATTTCCCCTCCCAGTGGGCAACAATGCCCTCCAGCACATGTTCTCCACTTCCCACACCCCCGCCCTTGAACTCTACCCCCTCCAACCACAACAAGGACAGATCCCCCCACTCCTCACCTTCCACCCCACCAACCTCCACATGCATCACATCATCCTCTGCCATTTCTGTCACCTACAAACAGATCCCACCAATAGGGATATATTTCTCTCTCCACCCTATCAGTTGGATGACCATTCCCTCCGTGACTCTTTGTTAGGTCCACGCCCCCCACCAACCCACCCGCTACTCCCCTGCCACCACAGGAAGTGCAAAATCTGCACCCACATCTCCCCCCTCATCTCTGTCCAAGGCTCCAAAGGATCTTTCCACGTCTGTCAGAAATTTACCTGTACTTCCACACATGCCATTTACCGGGTCCATTGCTCTCGGTGTAGTCTCCTCTACATTGGGGAGACAGGATGCCTTCTTGAGGATTGTTTCAGAGAACATCTCGGGGACACCCACACCCACCAACCCCAATGCCCTGTGGCTGAACACTTCAACTCCCCCTCCCACTCCGTCAAGGGCATGCAGGCCCTGGGCCTCCTCCACCTCCAAACCCTGACCACCTGATGCCTGGAGGATGATTGCCTCATCTTCTGCTCTTGGGACCCTGCAACCACATGGGATTAATGTGGATTCCACCAGGTTCCCCATTTCCCCTCCCCCTTAACCTTATCCCCGATCCAACCTTCCAACTCGGCACCGCCCTCTTGACCTGTCCATCTTCCTTCTCCGCATCCGGTGCACCCTCCTCTCCGACCTATCACCATCACCCCTCACCTGTACCTACCTATCCCAGCTACCTCCCCCCTACCAACCCCACACCCCCCTCCCATTTATCTCTCAGCCCCTGCCCCCCCACTCCACCAGCCCACAGCCTCATTCCTGATGAAGGGCTTAAGCCTGAAACATGCACTCTCCTGCTCCTCGGATGCTGCCTGACCTGCTGTGATTTTCCAGCATTACACTCTCCACTCTGATCTCCAGCACCTGCAGCCCTCACTTTCTCCTTCTTGAGTCCGGTGTCCAGTTCTGGCCACTCTGTTCTAGGTGAATATTACTCAGCTGGAGAGAGTTCAGCATGTTCCCAGGAATGCAGGGCTTGAGTTATAAGGATAGGCTGGATAAGCTGGGACTTACTTTATACTGGAGCAGAGGACGCTGAAGGAAGTCCTTATAGAGTTTATAAAATCATGAGGGGCATAGATAAGGTTAACAGCAAGTGTCTTTTCCAGAAAGTGGGGGATTTCAGGCTAGGGGTATATCTTTAAGGTGAGAGGAGAAAGACTTGAAAAAGACACGGCGGGCAATTTGTTGTGAGACGGGGAGTGGTTGGTGTGTGGAATGACCCGCTCCCGGAAGTGGGAGAGGCTGATACAATTACAACATCTACAGGACATTGTACATGAACATGAGGTGGGAATGGTCAGCATGGACCCGCCCCCCTCTCCCTCTCCCTCTCCCACACACTCACCCTCCCACTCACTCCCCCTCCCACTCACTCCCCCCCTCCCACTCACTCCCCCTCCCCCTCCCACTCACTCCCCCCTCCCACTCACTCCCCTCTCCCACTCACTCCCCTCTCCCACTCACTCCCCCTCCCACTCACTCACCCTCCCACTCACTCCCCTCTCCCACTCACTCCCCCTCCCACTCACTCCCCCTCTCCCACTCACTCCCCCCCCTCACTCCCCTCTCCCACTCACTCCCCCTCCCACTCACTCACTCCCCTCTCCCACTCAATCCCCTCTCCCACTGACTCCCCTTCCCACTCACTCCCCCCTTCCACTCACTCCCTCTCCCACTCACTCCCCTCTCCCACTCACTCCCCTCTCCCACTCACTCCCCTCTCCCACTCACTCCCCCCCTCACTCCCCCTCCCACTCACTCCCCCTCCCACTCACTCCCCTCTCCCACTCAATCCCCTCTCCCACTCACTCCCCCTCCCACTCACTCCCCCCTCCCACTCACTCCCTCTCCCACTCACTCCCCTCTCCCACTCACTCCCCTCTCCCACTCACTCCCCTCTCCCACTCACTCCCTCTCCCACTCACTCCCCTCTCCCACTCACTCCCCTCTCCCACTCACTCCCCCCTCACTCCCCCTCCCACTCACTCCCCCTCCCACTCACTCCCCTCTCCCACTCACTCCCCTCTCCCACTCACTCCCCCTCCCACTCACTCCCCCTCCCACTCACTCCCCTCTCCCACTCACTCCCCCTCCCACTCACTCCCCTCTCCCACTCACTCCCTCTCCCACTCACTCCCCCTCCCACTCACTCCCCTCTCCCACTCACTCCCCCTCCCACTCACTCCCCCTCCCACTCACTCACTCCCCCTCCCACTCACTCCCCTCTCCCACTCACTCCCCCTCCCACTCACTCCCCCTCCCACTCACTCACTCCCCCTCCCACTCACTCCCCTCTCCCACTCACTCCCCTCTCCCACTCACTCCCCTTTCCCACTCACTCCCCCTCCCACTCACTCCCCCTCCCACTCACTCCCCCCTCCCACTCACTCCCCTCTCCCACTCACTCCCCTCTCCCACTCACTCCCCTTTCCCACTCACTCCCCCTCCCACTCACTCCCCCTCCCACTCACTCCCCCCTCCCACTCACTCCCCTCTCCCACTCACTCCCCCCTCCCACTCACTCCCCTCTCCCACTCACTCCCCCTCCCACTCACTCCCACTCCCACTCTCTCCCCTCTCCCACTCACTCCCCCCTCCCACTCACTCCCCTCTCCCACTCACTCCCCCTCCCACTCACTCCCCCTCCCACTCACTCCCCTCTCCCACTCACTCCCCCTCCCACTCACTCCCCCTCCCACTCACTCCCCCTCCCACTCACTCCCCCTCCCACTCACTCCCCTCTCCCACTCACTCCCCCTCCCACTCACTCCCCTCTCCCACTCACTCCCCCTCCCACTCACTCCCCCTCCCACTCACTCCCCCCTCCCACTCACTCACCCTCCCACTCACTCCCCTCTCTCACTCACTCCCCCTCCCACTCACTCCCCCCTCCCACTCACTCCCCTCTCCCACTCACTCCCCTCTCCCACTCACTCCCCCTCCCACTCACTCCCACTCCCACTCACTCCCCTCTCCCACTCACTCCCCCCCCCTCCCACTCACTCCCCTCTCCCACTCACTCCCCCTCCCACTCACTCCCCCCTCCCACTCACTCCCCCCTCCCACTCACTCACTCCCCTCTCCCACTCACTCCCCCTCCCACTCACTCCCCCTCCCACTCACTCCCCCTCCCACTCTCTCTCCCTCCTTCCTTCTATCTCATTCTCCCTCCCTCTCCCTTCTATCCCTCTCTCCTGCCCTCTCCCTCTCTTTTCCTCCCTCCCTCTCTCCCTCCCTCTATCTCTCCCTTTCCTTCCCTCTTTCCCTCTCTCTCCATCCCTCTGTCTCTCTTCCTCCCTCTCTCTTCCTCTCCCACTCTCTGTAAAACTCCCTCCATCTGTCTCTCTCCCTCCCTCTATCTCTCTCTCCTTCCCCCTCGCCCCCTCTCTCATTCTCCCTCCCTCTCTTTCCCTCCCACTCCCTCTCTCTCCCTTCCTTTCTCACTCCCTCCCTCCCTCTATCTCTCTTTCTCCCTCCCTCACAATCTCTCTCTCCTCCTTTCCATCCCTGCTCTCTCTCCATCCTCCTCTCTCCATCCCATTCTCTCTCTTTCCTTTATCTCTCTCTCTCAATCTCTCTCTCTCCATCGCTCTTTCTCTCCATTCCCCCCTCTCTCCATCCCTCTCTCCTTCTTCGTCCAGCTCTTTCTCCCTCCATCAATCTCTTTCTCCCTCTCCATCTCTCTCTCCCTCTCCATCTCCCTCTCCCTCCATCTCTTTCCCTCTCCATCTTTCTCTCTCTCTCTCTCTATCTCTCTCTCTCTCTATCTCTCTCCCGCTCCATCTCTCTCTCCCTCCCTCCATCTCTTTCCCTCTCCATCTTTCTCTCTCTCTCTCCCTCCATCTCTCTCCCTCTTTCTCTCTCTCCCTCCATCTCTCTCCCTCTCCATCTCTCTCTCTCCCTTCCTTCATCCCTCTCCCTCTCTCTTTTTCTCTCTCCCTCAATCCCTCTCCCTCTCCGTCCATCCCTCTCCCTCTCTCTCCCTCTCCCTCTCCATCTCTCTCTCTCCCTCCCTCCATCCCTCTCCCTCTCCCTCCATATCTCTCCCTCTCCATCTCTCTCTCTCCCTCCCTCCATCCCTCTCCCTCTCTCTTTTTCTCTCTCCCTCAATCCCTCTCCCTCCATCCCTCTCTCCCTCTCCCTCTCTCTCTCCCTCCATCTCTCTCTCCCTCTCCATCTCTGTTCCTCCCTCCCTCCATCTTTCTCCCTCCCCATCTCTCTCTCTCCCTCTCCATCTCTCTCTCTCCCTCCATCTCTCTCTCCCTCCCCATCTCTCTCTCTCTCCCTCCATCTCTCTCCCCCCTCTCCATCTCTCTCTCTCTCTCTCTGTCTCCATCCCTCTCTCTCTCTCCCTCCATCTCTCTCTCTCCCCTCTCCCTCTCCATCTTTCTCCCTCTCCATCTCTCTCTCTCCCCCTCCATCCCTCTCTCTCTCCATCTCCCCATTTCCCTCTCCATCTCTCTTTCTCTCTCTGTCTCCATCCCTCTCTCTCTCCCTCCATCTCTCTCCCTCCCTCCATCCCTCTCTCTCTCTCCCTCCCTCCATCCCTCTCTCTCCCTCCATCCCTCTCTCTCCCTCCATCTCTCTCTCTCCCTCCCTCCATCCCTCTCTCTCCCTCCATCCCTCTCTCTCCCTCTCCCTCCATCTCTCTCTCCCTCCCTCCATCCCTCTCTCTCCCTCCATCCCTCTCTCTCCCTCTCCCTCCATCCCTCTCTCTCCCTCTCCCTCCATCCCTCTCTCTCCCTCCATCTCTCTCTCCCTCCCTCCATCTCTCTCCCTCCCTCCATCTCTCTCCCTCCATCTCTCTCCCTCCATCCCTCTCTCACCCTCCCTCCATCCCTCTCTGTCTCCGCAACATCAGCACCACAGCAACACCCAGGCACTCGCTGTTGTTCGCAGCTGATTGGCAGGAGACGCTGCCGATCAACATTGTTCCTGGTTTCTATTGGTGGGGAACCAGGGTATGGGCGGTGCAAGTCCTCCATTGGTCGCCCTCCGCCCCAGACGGATTGGACGGCATCTACGTCCATCAGACAGACGGCGGATTCCGATTGGTCGGGGGCGGGACACATGGCGGTGGGGCGCACTCTGATTGGTGCAGGAGCGCGACACGGTGACGTCAAGGACGTGGAGCCCCGCCCCTCCTGTCAGGGCCCGAGCGGCGGAGGCACCGGGACCGGGAGCGGCACCGGCTTCACCTTCAGCGGCACCGGGACCGGGAGGTAAAGGGCGACCGGGGGTGGGCGCGGCACTGTGAGGGAGAGGCACCGGGAGCACCCTCACTGCCAGGTACCGGCTACCGGCGGTGTCTCCCCGTGACCCGGGGGGGATGGGGACGGGGCGGTCAGGGCCGGGGGCCGGGGGCCGGGGGAGATGATGATGATGATGATGATGATGATGATGATGATGATGAGGTGGGGGTCAGGGTTCAGTGTCACTCGGGCGGGGACGGCCCTGTTGCCATGGCGACAGTATAGGGCGGGGCTTGGTCCATCCATCACCCCACCCCCCCCACCCCCACCCCCCCAACACATCACCCCCACCCCCCCAACTCATCACCCCCACCCCCCCAACTCATCACCCCCACCCCCCCATCTCATCACCCCAACCCCCCCCAACACATCACCCCCACCCCCCCAACACATCACCCCCACCCCCCCAACTCATCACCCCAACCCCCCCCAACACATCACCCCCACCCCCCCAACACATCACCCCCACCCCCCCAACACATCACCCCCACCCCCCCAACACATCACCCCCACCCCCCCAACTCATCACCCCAACCCCCCCAACCCATCGCCCCCCCAACCCATCGCCCCCCCAACCCTTCGCCCCCCCAACCCTTCGCCCCCCCAACCCTTCGCCCCCCCAACCCTTCGCCCCCCCAACCCATCGCCCCCCAACCCATCGCCCCCCAACCCTTCGCCCCCCCAACCCTTCGCCCCCCCAACCCTTCGCCCCCCCAACCCTTCGCCCCCCCAACCCTTCGCCCCCAACATATCACCCCCAACCCCCCAGCACATCAACCCAATCCCCACCCCCCCAGCACATCAACCCAATCCCCACCCCCACCAGCACATCAACCCAATCCCCACCCCCAACACATCAATCCAACCCCCAACACATCACCCCAACCCCACCCCCAACACATCAATCCAACCCCAACCCCCACCAACACATCACCCCCACCCCTCCAACACTTCACCCCAACCCCCCACCCCAACCCCCACCCCTCCAACACTTCACCCCAACCCCCCACCCCAACCCCCACCCCTCCAACACTTCACCCCAACCCCCACCCCTCCAACACTTCACCCCAACCCTCACCCGCCCAACACATCAACCCAAACCCCAACCCCCACCCCCCAATACATCACCCCAACCCCCACCCCCCTAACACATCAACCCAACCCCCACTCCCCCAACACATCACCCCAAACCCCACCCCTCCCAAGACATCACCCCCGACACATCACATCACCCCCATCCGCACCCCCCAACACATCTCTTCACCCCCACCCTCCAACGTATCGGCCTGGCCCCCAATGCGTCCGCCCAAACACATCACCCTGGTCCCGCCGCCTCTCTTCTCTCCCCCCCCCCCCAGTGCATCGTCCCAACCACATGCCCCACTCCCTCCCCACACCCCTGCTCCAGACACATCACCCCACACCCACATCCCCTGTCCCCAACACAATGTTCCAGCTGTGGATATGCTCAGAGGAACAGTCACCTGTTAACACCCATTTGGTTTAAGGTAGTCCGTGTCCGCTCTCTGTCCAACATTTCCTGTTGAGCTGATATTAACTGTAGTGAGATTCTGCCACCCTGTACTCATATTGCTGCTCAGCATGCACATCAGCATGGGAAGGAAATCAGCTTGAGAATACTGAATGGTTTTGGTTGTGACTTTCGGTGATAACCAAAGGGGTTTGCAGTGATTGAATAGTTTCACAGGAGGACTGTATGTAAGGGGCAAAATAAGTCCAGTGGGGGGTGACGAGTGTGAGACCAATTAGCCCATTTTCTCTGAGTTCAGATTTTGGTACAACAAAGTGGTTTTGTTCTATCCTTCAAATGTTTGATTCTGAAACCAGAAAATTGCTGGATGTACTCCAGTCAGATCGGATCCAGAAGCAAACAAACACTTGGTTTTTTTTCCCCTGTAGTGATGAAAGGTTAGCATGTAAATGGGAAATATGAGAAGACATTGCTGTTCAGGCACTCCATAACATTTTACCACATTATCCCCATATTTCTTTGTTTCATTCCTATCCAATTTCTGCCTTGAAATTACTCAATGATTAGTCACAATGTTTCAAATGTTAACTTGTTAATTCCTAGCACCAATATTGATTGGTGTCAGTCATTGTTCAGAAAAGCACGTTGTTTATTGCAGTGTTTATATTTCAAACATTTTCTTGACTATAGTGATCTTGTCATTGCTGTTTGGTGTCTGGTAACCGCCACCTTGTGTGTAGAGTGCTTAATTGACAGCAGCAGTTAATGGCATTTCTATTCAAACTGTTCAGATGTCATTGCACACCCTTGCAGCAGATGGGAGTTAAACACGTGCTTTCTGGCTTGGAGGTAGGGATACCAAGCGGTCCCTGTAGATTAATGCTGCTTTCTTCTCATTCATTAGACTTTTTTGAATTGATGTTTAAATCAAAGTGGTGCTGGAAAAGCACAGCAGGTCAGGCAGCATCCGAGGAGCAGGGAAATTGACGTTTTGGGCAAAAGCCCTTCATACGCCCCTTTTTGAATTGATATGATTGGTGAGCCCTCCTAAAAGGAGCACTTGTAGAACTGTTTTCATGTTGGTGACATTTTGGCAACACAATATGACTGGATTGTTTAAAATAGACATTGAGGAAGACAACAGAGAGGTTATGATTTTCGCTTCAACCTCATGTGTGCTTCCATCAGCTGTATGGAGCAAGTAATATGGAGAATCCTGTAACATTAGCAGAGTTGACCAATGTTTATTTCTTTGATCTGAAAGGTTAACCAGATGCTGGCTTTTTGTAGATGATGAGTGATTGGGTGGACTCCTAACAGCTTGTTCTCTATCTGGCTTCTTGCTGGTTTTATTTGCATGGTTAATGTACAGGCTCCCAACCACTTGCCAAATTATTGTCCCTCCATTCAAGGTGATATTTGGTGAAAACCTCCCCTCCCAATATTGTCAGAAAATGCCTGGTTTGCTCTTCTCATACAAAAGCAGTGGCTGAAGAGATCAGAATTAGATAAAGCAACCCTTTCTCCTTGGAGGTCCAAATTGACCATCTATCTCTTTTCAGCAGTTTGCACTGTTTGTCTTCAGATTTCCAAGGTTGTTGTGGTGAAAATATTTTAAATGTCAATATTAGAGCATGGAAATCAGCCTTGTTACAGTGAACTAGGTGCAAGGTATGTCATTTTACCAGCTTCATTTTTTTCTAGGTAATGTGTAGATTGCATTTTGATAAAGTGACCTGTTGTGAGTTTAATGGATGCAATGGTTTATTACTCAACAGTTGAGATTTTAATGGTGACTCCTCACTGTAATGAACACTGGTAGGATCAAATATAGTGGATGGACAGTTTGGAGTGCGGTGTGGGTATGGAATGCCAAGATGCTGAGGAAGGGAGTTTCGCTTGTCATGGGAATGTGAGATTCATCATCTTGTATGGTTTTCGGTCAGTATAGCAGGTGGGGAGACTGACAACTGTGTAACCTTGGTAAGATCACATTGCAAGGTGGATAGGACCATGAGTTCGGTTTCTGGGATTCATGTAGAAATGATGGATTGAAGGTTCTTTTTTGGTGGAAGCCAGCATTTGTTGTCCATCCCCTAATCTCTTTGAAGGTAGTGGTAAATGGCTGCTTTGAACTGCTGTCGGTGCACTGAGAATGGAGAATAGCATTAAGTTTGGTATCTTGTCTTCTATCCTTCACTTAAACATCAAAACCAGGGAGAGACCGATGGAGTCAATTGTTTGTAAAACGTAATAGCTTATGGTTGGCTGATGCTTACATTGCCATCAAACTGGAGGAGTTCTGTAAGGAATACGAGCCTTAATACACACACAGCTGCAAATGTGTTGCTGGTCAAAGCACAGCAGGCCAGGCAGCATCTCAGGAATAGAGAGTTCGACGTTTCGAGCATAAGCCCTTCATCAGGAATGAGAGAGAGTAGCCAAGCAGGCTAAGATAAAAGGTAGGGAGGAGGGACTTGGGGGAGGGGCGATGGAGGTGGGATAGGTGGAAGGAGGTCAAGGTGAGGGTGATAGGCCGGAGTGGGGTGGGGGCGGAGAGGTCAGGAAGAGGATTGCAGGTTACCATTCAGCACATTATAATGAATTTATCCAGAGATAATTTAACTTCAAGACCACACTTCAGCATCAAATTCTTTTTAAAAGGTACGCTGCCTTAAGTATTCTGAGAGTTTGTTCCAGACATTGATCTTCTTTTGTGTGATCCAGAATTTCCTGAAGACATTTTAAAATCTGTCATTTACTGGCTTGAACGTGTGCCTCCCGTCTTTGCATTTTCCCTATTTTAATCTTTTGTTGAGCTCCATGAATCCCCTCCGAAGCCCCCCTTTCTCGCTAACAACCTTGAGCTTTCCTCATCTGGTCTTGGCAAAGGATCAACTTTGTGGTTCCTTCTGCACAACTGACAGCATTTTGACATCACTGGAGGCTGTCACCTAGCGTTCGGAGAGATTGGGACAAACTGGGGAATTTATAGGTACCGTCCTTGTCGTTGTTACAGCTTGTGGACCCCTGGCAGGAGCACTCCTTTTCCAAAGATCTTGGGGCTGATAGCTCTAAGATTATTGATATGTAAATTTGGTGGCATTTACGAATTGCCTGAGTGGATGGGTTGAGTTTGGATTAAATGGGTATTTTTAGTGTAGTCAATCAAGTCTTGATTAGACAGCAGTGGAGAACATGGAGTGGGAGGAGGCCATTTGACCCCACTACCTGCTTCAGTTATGTATTAAAATAAATGACTTACCTGATTATCATCTCAAATCCTTGGCATGCTGACAAAGCAATAATAATGGAAAGCCAGGTAATGGCAGAGGAGTTGAATAAATTGAAGTGTCCAATTAATCTGCAGTTCTTTGTTTTTATTCTTGAGTTGAATAAATGCTTTGCATCAGTCTTCATAGTGGAAGACACTAACAGCATTCCAAAAGCTAAATCACGAGGTAAGGGGATGAAATACTAACTCGTGAGAGAAAATGTACAAGGGAGATGAGTGGGGCTAAAGGCCAAGAGGTCCTCTGGACCTGATGGTTCCTAGCATGTTAAACAAAGCAGTGTTGGAGATAGTGGATGCACAAGTGGTATTCTTCCAAGAGTTCTTACTTTTTGGAAAAGTCATTAAAGATATGTAGCAGGGAAACGGACTCTTCAATCCAACCCGTCCACACTGACCAGCCAGCCCAATCTGACCGAGTCCCATTTGCCAGCATTGGCCCATATTCCCCCTCAACCTTTTCCTATTCATATAACCATCCAGATGGTTTTTAAATATTCTAATTGTCTCCATCTCCTCCTCTTCCTTTATCAGCTTGTTCCGTACATGCACTATCCTCAGTGTGAAAATGTTACCCCTCAGGTCCTTTTTAAATCTTTCCCTTCTCGCCTGAAACCTATGCTGTCTAGTTTTGGACTCCCCCACCCTACCTTTTGCTACCTGGTTGGAAATTACTTGCAAGTTTACCCTCAAAGTTTATCATCATCCTTGGTAGTATTTTTTGATTTTTCTTTTGGTTTTTAAAATTGGTTCCTCTGTTTATCACGAATCAATGCGACGTTGGTTTTTTTTCTTCCCATCTAATGCAATCCTTAACCAGGTTAACTGTGGTTGGCTTGTCCCTTTCCTAGGATCAAGCTTCCTCACTGGAATCGGGTCTGAGGAATTTACTAGTGTTTGCAGCGGTGACAAGTAGATTAGGTAAAGGAGAAGCAGTATACTTGGATTTCGGAAGGTTGTTGCTATGTACCACATGTTAGGCTACTAAATAGAATAAGAATCTGCTGTGTTAAGGTGTCATGTTAGCATGGAGAAAGATTTCATTAACAAATAGACTGACAGTTGGGATAAGACGGGGTATGTTCAGTATGGAAACCTGTAAATAGTGGAGTGTTACCAAGATCGGTTCTGGTATTATTTACAATCATTATGAATGACTTGGCTCTGGGAAGTGAGTGTACAATAGTCAAGCTTAGAGATGGCAGAGAAAAATAGGTCATAGAATCATAGAGATGTACAGCACGGAAACAGACCCTTCGGTCAAACCCGTCCATGTTGACCAGATATCCCAACCCAATCTAGTCCCACCTGCCAGCACCCGGCCCATATCCCTCCAAACCCTTCCTATTCATATACCCATCCAAATGCCTCTTAAAAGTTGTAATTGTACCAGCCTCCACTACATCCTCTGGCAGCTCATTCCATACACGTACCACCCTCTGTGTGAAAAAGTTGCCCCTTAGGTCTCTTTTATATCTTTCTCCTCTCACCCTAAACGTATGCCCTCTAGTTCTGGATTCCCTGACCCCAGGGAAAAGACTTTGTCTATTTATCCTACCCATGCTCCTCATAATTTTGTACACCTCTATAAGGTCACCCCTCAGCCTCCGATGCTCCAGGGAAAACAGCCCCAGCCTGTTCAGCCTCTCCTTATAAGCTCAAATCCTCCAACCCTGGCAAATTCCTTGCAAAACTTTTCTGAACCCTTTCAAGTTTCACATTATCTTTCCATAAGGAAAGAGACCAGAATTACGTGCAATGGTTCAGCCACGTTTGGAATAATATCCTGTACAGCTGCAACATGACCTCCCAACTCCTGTACTCAATACTCTGACCAATAAAAGGAAACATACCAAACACTGCCTTCACTATCCTATCTACCTGCGACTCCACTTTCAAAGATGTGGACAAAAACTTGGTCGATAGAATATAATGTGAGAAAACAAGATTATGCACTTGGACAGGAAGAATAAAGGAGCTGAACATTATTTACAGGAAGGAAAGCTGCAGAAAGCTGCAACAGAGAGGGATTTGGGAGTGCTCATGTGTAAATCCTGAAGGCTGACATCCAGATGTGTGTAGTGGTGTGGTGGTAGTGTCCCTACCTTTTGAATTGGGAGGTCCAGGTTGAAGTCCCACCTGCTTTGGAGATGTGTAAAGACAGATTGATTAGAACATATCTACAATTTCAGCATGCAAGAGATTAGGTTCTCTACAGTGTGGAAACAGCCCAACAAGTCCACACCGCCCCTCTGAAGAGTAACCCACCTAAACTCATTCCCCATCCCTATATTTATCCCTGACTAATGCACCTAACACTGAGCAATTTAGCACGGCCAATTCACCTGATCTTTTTGGATTGTGGGAGGAAACCGGAGCACCTGGAGGAAACCCACGCAGACACTGGGAGAATGTGCAAACTTCACACAGAAAGGTGGGAATCGAACCCAGGTCCCTGGTGCTGTGAGGCAGCAGTGCTAACCACTGAGCCACCGTGCCTCTGTGTGAGAGAAGGCAAATGGAATGTTGACCTTTTCAATTCAAATCGGGAGGCCTTGCTAAAGTCTTACGAGGCATGAGTCAGACCACAGCTGGAATGCTGTGATCCATTTTTGGTCCCCATGTCTAAGGAAAGGTGTTGAAAAACGTGTTGCTGGAAAAGCGCAGCAGGTCAGGCAGCATCCAAGGAGCAGGAGAATCAACGTTTCAGGAATGATGAGGGTGTGCCAAGCAGGCTAAGATAAAAGGTAGGGAGAAGGGACTTGGGGGAGGGGCGTTGGGAATGCGATAGGTGGAAGGAGGTTAAGGTGAGGGTGATAGGCCGAAGAGGGGGTGGGGGCAGAGAGGTTGGGAAGAAGATTGCAGGTCAAGAAGGCGGTGCTGAGTCCGATGGTGGGGGGAGGGGAAATGAGGAAGATGGAGAAATCTGCATTCAGCCCTTGTGGTTGGAGGGTTCCTAAGCGGACGATGAGGCGCCTTTCCTCCAGGCGTCGTGTTGCCATGGTCTGGCGATGGAGGAGGCCAAGGACCTGCATGTCCTTGGTGGAGTGGGAGGGGGAGTTCGTGTTGAGCCACGGGGCGGTTGGGTTGGTTGGTGCAGGTGTCCCAGAGGTGTTCTCTGAAACGTTCCACAAGGAAAGGTGTCCTGGCATTGGAGGCAGTCCAGAGAAAGTTTACAAGGTTAATCCTAGGTATAGAAGGACCTGTCTTCTGAGGACAATAGGTTGGGTCTGTACTCATGGGAGTTTAAAAGAATGAGGGGTGACCTTGATTGAAGCAGAAGATTTTTTAGGGCACATGACATGCTAACTGGCCTGTAGTTTCCTGCGTTTTGAATAAAATAATTACGTTTGCTATTTTCTGAACTAATGAGTACTTTCCTGAATCTCAGAAATTTTAGAAAGTTAAAACTAATGTATCAATTTCCTCACCAGCTCCTTTTCAGAGAGTAGAATGTAGTTCATTACCTGGGCACTTAGCAAACCACAGCTCCATCAGTTCACTCGGCTCTTCCCTGGTGATTATAGTTTTCAGAATTCCTCCTCTTTTCCATTTCCAGATCTGTTGCTGCTTGCGAATATTTTTTGTACCCTGCATGATGAACACTGGTGCAAACCCACGTGTTTGCTGTGTCTGCCATCTCCTTTTCCATTTTCAATTCTCCAAACCTGCCTTCTATTTTTAGCTTTTGTTAATTTTTTTCTTTTTAAAATATTTATAGAAATTATAGCTATCTTTATATTTCTCAGCTTTCTCTGTCATTTAGACTTTCCCCTCCTTATTAATTTTTCAGTCATACTTTGCTGTTTGTCTTCTCCAAACCTCATACCTGTCACCTGTCTTTGCACATACTTTTTAAGCCTGATACTATCGTTAATTGTCTTTCTTTCTGGTTACCCACAGGAGGACATTAGAACTTTTCTTAATCATTGGAATGTATCTAAAAATGGTTTTTCTAACATATCTCCTTTAAATGTGTATTGTTACACCCCTGAAGTTAGAACATATAGAACAATATGTTCTATATGTTCTAACACCCTTCAGCCCATGGTGTTGTGCTGAGCATTTATCTTAATCTAAGATCAACTGAAACCGGCACACACCGCAATTTACTGCTATCCATGTGCATGTTCAGCAGTTACTTAAATGTTCTTAATGTCTCTGACTCTGCTGTCACCACTGGCAGTGCATTCCACACACCCATCACTCCATGTAAAGTACCTACCTCTGACATCTCCCCTTTCCCTTCCTCCAATCACCTCAAAATTATGACCCCATGTGTCAGCAATTTCTGCCCTGGGGTACAGTCCCAGCTATCTACTCTATGCCTCTCATTATCTTGTACACCTCTATCAAGTCACCACTCTTCATTCTCTCCAGTGTGAAAACCCCTAGCTCACTCAATCTCTCTTCATAAGGAAAGCCCTCCAATCCAGGCTGATCCTGGTACATTTCCTCTGCACTCTCTCGAAAGCATCCACATCCTTCCTATAATGAGGTGACCAGAACTGGATCTAACCAGGGTTTTATAGAGCTGCAGCAAAACCTTGTGGCTCTTAAACTCAATCCCTCTGCTAATGAAAGCCAAAACACCATAACAGCCCTATCAACTTGGGTGGCAACGTTGAGGAATCTACGTACATGAACCCCAAGATCCCACTGTTCTCCACACTGCCAAGAATCCTGTCTTTAATTCTGTATTCAGCATTCGGATATGACCGCCCAACATCTGCCACTTCTCAGTCCAGCTCAACATCTTATCAATGGCTTGTAGCCTGTAACAGCCCTCGACACTGTCTACAACTCCACCGAGCTTTGTGTCATTGGTTAACTTACTAACCCCCCTTCCACTTCTTCATCCAAGTCATTTATAAAAACTACAAAAAGCAGAGACCCAAGAACAGATTCCTGCGGGGCACCACTGGTCACCGACCTCCAGGCGGAATACTTTCCATCCACTACCACTCACTGTCTTCTTTTGGCCAGCCAATTCTGTATCCAGACAGACACATTTCCCTGGATTCCGCTCCTCCTAACTTTCTGACTGAGCCTCCCATGGAGAGCGTTACCAAAAGCCTTACTGAAATCCAGATACACCACATCCACTGCTCGACCTTTGTCAACCTGTCTAATCACATCCTCAAGTAAAAAATGAGGTCTGCAGATGCTGGAGATCACAGCTGCAAATGTGTTGCTGGTCAAAGCACAGCAGGTTAGGCAGCATCTCAGGAAGAGAATTCTCTATTCCTGAGATGCTGCCTAACCTGCTGTGCTTTGACCAGCAACACATTTGCAGCTATGAATTCTCTATTCCTGAGATGCTGCCTAACCTGCTGTGCTTTGACCAGCAACACATTTGCAGCTAATCACATCCCCAAACAACTCAGTAAGGCTTGTGAGGCATGACCTGCCACTGCCCACCCCACCCCCCATCTGACTATCTTTAATCTAAGATGTTTTTCCAAATAATTATAAATCCTGTCTCTCAGAATCCTTTCCAGTACTTTGCTTACCACAGACATAAGACTGATTGATTGATCTGTAATTCCTAGGGATTTCCCTATTCCCATTCTTGGACAGAGGAACTACATTCACCTCTCTCCAATCAGCTGGTACTACTCTTGTGGAGAGTGAGGATGCAAAGATCATCAGAGGCGCAGCAATCTCATTCCTAACTTCCCGTCGTAACCTTGGATCTATCTGGTCTGGCCCTGGGGACTTGCCTATCTTAATATCTCCCAGAATTTCCATCACATCCAATTCATGAATATCTATCTGTTCAAGCCTATTAACCTGGTCCATGGTATTCTCGCTATCAACATGATCCCCCTCTCTAGTGAATATTGAAGCAAACAAACTCATTCAGGGCCACCCCTACCTCTTAAGACTCCAGACATAAGTTCCCTCCCTCTCCCTATTCGGCCCTACCCCCTCTCTCATCATTTTCTTATTCCTCATGTACATATAGAACGCCTTTTGGGTTTTCCCTGATCCTTCCTGCCAAGGCTTTTTTGTGCCCCTTCCTAGCTCTCCTCAGTCCATTTTTGAGTTCTTTCCTAGCTACCCTGTAATCCTCTAAAGCTGGGCTAGATCCTCGCTTCCTCAGCCTTAAGCTTGCTTCCTTTTGACAAGAAGCTCCTCTGCTCTTGTTACCCAAAGCTCCTTCACCTTGCCGTTCTTTGCCTGTCGCAGTTAAGTCAGCTTTCATGTCTTCATTGCTCTCAAGTTTTAAGAAGAGTTAGTCTTGGTAGCGTTTCCATCTCTGATACTGATTGTACAATTCTATCATGTCTGATTGTTGCTTGCTTAGGGTGCCTTTATTCTGAGACCATTATTGAAACTCGTTTCACAATACCAGGTTGTGAATGGCTTGCTTTCTGGTTCCAGAACATCCTGTTCTCAAACTAAGTCAATAACGTTCCTTGCTTTCCTCTTTAGGCCAACTTTGCCCATGTACTTTTTTCAGCCTAAATGTAGATTAATGAGAGATCGTGGGAGGTTATTTTGTGGCTGCACAGGTTAGGCCAATTTTGGACAACATTCCATTTTGGTTTCCTTGCAATAGGAAAGATGTGAAACTTGAAACTGTTCAGAAAATATTTACGAGGATGTTGGAGGGTTGAGCTTATTGGGAGAGGCTGAACAGCCTGGGTCTGTTTTCCCTGGAATATTGGAGGCTGAGGGGTGACTTTATAGGTGTTATGAAATCATGAGGGGCATGATGAATAGTCACTGTCTTTTCCCTGGGTAAAGGAGTCCAAAACTAGAGGGCATAGCGTCATAGAGATGTACAGCACGGAAACAGACCCTTCGCTCCAACTCATCCATGCTGGCCAGATATTCCAACCAGGAATATCTACCAGGCCCATATCCCTCCAAACCCTTCCTATTCATATACCCATCCAAATGCCTTTTAAATGCCACAATTGTACCAGCCTTCACCACTTCCTCTGGCAGCTCATTCCATACATGCACCACCCTCTGTGAAAAAGTTGCCCCTTAGGTCTCTTTTATATCTTTTCCCTCTCCCCCAAACCTATGCCCTCTAATTCTGGACTCCCCTGACCCCAAGGAAAAGACTTTGACTATTTATCCTATCCATGCCCCTCATGATTTTATAAACCTCTATGCAGTCACCCCTCAGCCTCCGACGCTCCAGGGAAAACAGCCCCAGCCTGTTCAGCCTCTCCCTGTAGCTCAAATCCTCCAACCCTGACAGCATCCTTGTAAATCTTTTCTGAACCCTTTCAAGTTTCACAACATGTTTCCGATAGGAAGGAGACCAGAATTACGTGCAATATTCCAAAAGTGGCGTAACCAATGTCCTGTACAGCCGCAACATGACCTCCCAACTCCTGTGCTCAATATTCTGACCAATAAAGGAAAGCAGATCCAACACCTTCACTATCCTATCTACCTACGACTCCACTTTCAAGGAGCTATGAACCTGCACTCCAAGGTCTCTTTATTCAGCAACACTCCCTAGGACCTTACCATTAAGTGTATAAGTCCTGCTAAGATTTGCTTTCCCAAAATGCAGCACCTCGCATTTATCTAAATTAAACTCCATCTGCCACTCCTCAGCCCATTGGCCCATCTGGTCCAGATCCTGTTGTAATCTGAGGTAAACTTCTTCACTGTCCACTACACCTCCAATTTTGGTGTCATCTGCAAACTTACTAACTGTACTCTTATGCTCACATCCAAATCCATTTATATAAATGATGAAAAGTAGAGGACCCAGCACCGATCCTTGTGGCACTCCACTGGTCACAGTCCTCCAGTCTGAAAAACAACCCTCCACCACCACCCTCTGTCTCCTACCTTTGAGCCAGTTCTGTACACAAATGGCTAGTTCTCCCTGTATTCCATGAGACCCAACCTTGCTAATCAGTTTCCCATGTGGAACCTTGTCGAATGCCTTACTGAAGTCCATATAGATCACATCTACTGCTCTGCCCTCCTCAATCCTCTTTGTTGTTTCTTCAAAAAACTCTTAAACTGTTTGTAAGACATGATTTCCCATGCACAAAGCCATGTTGACTATCCCGAATCAGTCCTTGCCTTTGCAAATATATGTACATCCTGTCCCTCAGGATTCCCTCCGACAACTTGCCCAGAGGTCAGGCTCACGGGTCTATAGTTCCCTGGCTTGTTTTTACTACCTTCTTAAACAGTGGCACCACGCTAGCCAACCTCCATGTTACTTCTACTTATGCTCTGGTTTTGAATACTATATAGTCTTTAAATCGTGTCGACTAACCTAATAATTTGGCTTCTGAGAACTGTGGCAATAACACTGTTCAGATGTAGACAATGTCACTAGTGCAGTTCCCATTTTTCCTGGTACTAGTGAACTGTCAATGTTGTTAGTACCTATATAGACCATGATGACTAGATCTCTTTGCCAGGCCGTGTGAATTCCCCTCCAGCTCTCAGCTGATGTCCTGAATCCTGGCACCAGGCAGGTATCTCACACGTATGGGTTTGTACTTTTTTGTTGCAGAGCACTGTGACAATCCCTCTGGTATTGTTCCTATTAACTGTGTTCATTTCTGCTCCCCTCACTGGAATGGTTTCCTGTACCATTGTAGCATCAGCTATTATCTCATCCATCCCACAGTCCCTCCTCTTACACATACAGTCTGAAAACTTCAAACCTATTGGGCAATTGTAAAGGCTGGGGTTCTTTAGTTCCAGCCCCCTCGGTCCTCTTATCGGCCTCTCTCGTTGTCTCACACCCCTATCCCTAAACACTGACTAAATGAGAAGCCCCTATCCCAAGAAGTGTGACTGTCTCCTTGTACAAAGAATCCAGGTGATTTTCCCCTCTCCCTGGTCTGTTGCAGTGCCTGTAGTTGTTGAGACAAGGCTGGTCAAACACGTGGTGCAGGCTTGTTAGCCTTAGACCACAAACTCTTGGTCATGCAGTTGTGACATATCTTCAGGTCCTGCCACCTTTGTGTTCTAATTATTTTATTTATTATAGATATTTTTAATCAACCTGGTGATAAATTATGACAAACTTGTGGAGTAGGTGGGACTTAAAACCAAAGGTAGCGACACTACCGAGCACTCTGGTATAAGTTGCGCTCAGTTCTGAATTGCAGTAAGTTTGGTCGATTTCTATTCTCATTTGACCCAGTTACAGCTGATGCTTTAATTCACGAAGGCCATCTGCAATAAAGTGGAGACAGCAAAACCCTGTCCAAGGGTGGCAACTTAGAGTTTAAGTGTGGATTTCAGTTAAATACTTATAACTAACAAAATTGGAATTGTCCAAAAAGATTTGGATTTCTTATCCACCAACTTCCAGAATTCAGTGGGCTGTAATGAATTGAGCCTGGATTAGGCAGGGTCCTACCCTGTAGCTGGAATGGTTTAAAACGACAAATCTAGCCTGCTGGTTGCACTGGAGTGATTTTGCTGTTCCTTATTGGAAGGTTTGAACCTTGCACTTAATCAGCGTATTTAAAACTGACTTCTCATGACCTGAACTTTCCAGTCTGCAAATGTCACTGCTTCGGAATGTTTAATGCTCACTCCGAACACCAGCTGAAATTGCAGACAGGAGGGAAGTGTTTCCAGCTCTAATACTGTAACCACCTAATGTCAAAACTGTTTGACTTAAATCCTGGTTTGTGCTGTGTTTGAGTGCACAGGATTATCATGTTAAGATCTATGCAGTTTTGATGCTTTCGGAGAAATACAGGGCGTTCCTTGTCTTTGCCATTCTTCCCAAATTAGCATCAAAATGGTTACATGCTCACCACTTGTTTGCTGCTTAAACAACCTTATCATGTGAAATTATCTTCCCTTAATATTTCACAGCAGTGGGTGCACTTTGAAAAAGTTATTCATTCATTTTGGTAATCTTGACAACTTGGGTGCAAGTTCTTGATTTTTGTCAAACAAAAATCAACTGCCAAGTATTAATTGATCAGCTTAAATCTGCCTGTTGCCGTTGGATATGGAAGTACTTCTTGTAACTAAGTACTGTAGCAGTAGTGGAGAGACTGTCGTGAAACTGCCTTAGGGCCATATTATACTGTTACAGTATTGGGCATGTGAGTCTCTTCCATAAAACATTAAATATTCTTCTGGTGGAAGTTATAGGTCTCAAGGTTAAAAACCGTGAGAGATGTCTACCTTCAAGGTTGGATGTGGCTGTGAGTTAAGGACATAAATCATGCTTCTGCAGCGCACAAGCTAACATGAGCATGTTGTTGAAAACCCATTGATTTGAAGCATGTCAATCTTTAACATATTTTATTATGATTTAAACTGTATTCCTCTGGTGTCTATAACAGAGAGAGAGAATGGAATGAGCAGGAAGAAGCCCCGAAAAGAGGGAAGGGGTGTGGTCAGCTACTGGCTGTACAAAGCACTGGTAAAAAGATCGGTCTTGACATGCACACTCTAGAGCGTGATCGAAATTGGTTTCCGGTAGAAATGTATATGTCCCTTTTGCTCGAAAGAATGTCGCTAACTAAGATGTTCGTATCACCGATGGAGACAAAAATCATTGTACAAAAGATGTGGAGAAATCCATTGGTACTGATGTACGATGTTCACTCTGAATGATGTCTATGATCCTTTTGGTATCCTTTGTCCAATGGGACCTGGTTTGACTTCTGATTTAACAGTGCAGCACTCGTCACCTACTGCCTGGATTACTGATCTTGATTTTGGTCCTTATGTTCTAGAATGGTACTTTAATTGAGAACTTGTAACAGAGTTGAAGGGTTACTAAGTGAGACCAATCCAAGACTGTCTTGGCAGTGCTGTCACCTGGGAAACCTCACGATAACTTTGCTGCAGTTTGACAAACAAATTGCTCCTGTTGTTTCCTGGCACTGTCAGTGTCTGTGCTGCTGCAGGCCTTGAAATTCCATTGACTTCAGCGTTGCTGTAAAGTCTGCTAGGTGGTGATTTATCTACCACATCAACAGCATTACCCTCCTCAACCAGCCCTTGCCTCATGCAGAGTTCAGGCCGGTTCATGAAACATTGTTTACTCTGAAATAATCTTCAGAATCTGCATTTTGTTGAAAAGGCAGTTCGTTTTAGAGGTCTATAGAAAAAAATAACCTTCAGCCCATCCATTCTGTGCTGGTCAAAACAACTACCTAAAACAACCATGGCACCGCAGGTGACCATATACTCCTTAAATGTTATGATGATTTCTGCCCCTACCACCCTTTTTATAAGCAATGAGTCCAGGATTCCCACCCTCTTTACTTAAGTCTGTAGCTTCTGGTAATTGATCCTTCCACCAAGGAAAATAGTTCCTTCCTGTCTACCCTATTTATGTCCCTAATTTCACACGCACATGCACGCGCACACACACATACCCCAATCTATTCAATCTATCTTCATCACTAACACTCCAGCCGGGCAACACCCTGCTAAATCTATTTTGCACCCCCTTCCTTCAGTGCTACCACGTGTGTGTGTGTGTGTGTGTGTGTGTGTGTGTGTGTGTGTGTGTGTGTGTGTGTGTGTGTTGCTTCCATTGATACTGAATTTTCCCTATGGTGTCGGAAGAGGATGGAATAAGTGTGAGGAGCTGCTAGAGTTCAAAATATTTGTGCCGCTGTCATTATAAATAAGTTGTTTTTTATGAAGTCTCAACTCCACCTTTTGCTTTCAAACCCTGGCACTGGATTTATCCAAGTTCCAGCTATTGTTCAATTTGCTTCTGGCAGGAGGGAAGTCACAAAAATAGTCAATATGGGCCCACTACTTTACTTTTCTGTGTGTTGGGGGAGGCAGTGAAAGCAAATAAATAAAACACATCTGACCCCTCTCATGATCAGTGTGCGTATTGTGGCCTATTCCCTTACTATTCGTGGCCTCACCAATGCCCTCAATACAGAGTAGATAGGTACAAAGGCATTTCAATTCTGAGGTATTCAGCAATACTCCTTCTAGGACTACTCACTGAAACACCTCTCTCCAATTATGCATGATCTGGCTGTAGACCAGCATAATTAGTCGAAGGATTTGACCCTGAATTTTCAGTTCATGTCTCTCCTAATCTTTTGATAGTGCCCAGCACCTCCACACTCCTACAGCAACCATTCTGAGGGTATGACTGATCTCTGCTGGGTGATGTGAATCTATTACTCACTCTTCTATCCATCTTGCAGTCTTTTTAAGGACTGTTAGGAGCTGTAGTACATTCTAATCCTGTAATGTGCAACTTAATTGAATGATGAGCTCATAGTTGTTCGAGCTTTTACCTCTGTCTGAAATAGAAAATGACATTGCACAAAATCTTTACTTCAAACTCATTACATTAACCAGGTTGACTGATACCTTGCAGCTTTTGTCTGAAGGTGGTTTTCTGGTTTTGAGCTTGATCTGAAGGTACACTAAACAGGTATCAATGTGGAGTCCACATGGTAAGTGAAGAAGTAACTTTCTGTAGGAGTTATGCCTTCTCCTCACCCTCTTTTCTACTAAATAAAGACCTAAAGAATTGCGGATGCTATAAATCAGAAACAGAAGCTCCTGGAAAAGCTCAGCAGGTCTGGCAGCTCTGAAGAGAAATTGTTCTGGGGAAGGGTAACTGTACCTGAAACGTTAACTTTGATTTCTCTTCACAGGTGCTACCAGACCTGCTGAGCTTTTCCAGCAACTTCTGTTCCTGCCTCTGTTTTCCACCTTGTTTTTAATTTTTTGGATATGTAATTGGCAGGAACCAGACAGGAATGGTGGGAAATCATTCTGTATTTGGCAGCAATTGACTTTTGTTCTCTGATACTCTATGGTATAATATTCCTCATTGGTCTCGATCTGCTGCCATTGAAAGGTGACTTTCATCAATCTCGGTTAAGGCTTAATGCTGGTTCATATGGTTATGCAGGAGTGGCTCAGTGGTTAGCACTGCTACCTCACAGCACCAGGGACCCAGGTTCAATTCCACCCTCTAGAGACTGTCTGTGTGGAATTTGCATATTCTCCCCATGTCTATGTGGGTCCAAAGATGTGCAGGTTAGGTGGATTGGCCAGGCTAAATTGCCCACCATGACCAGGGATGTGTAGGCTAGTTGGATGCGGTTTGGAGGGTTGGCCATTTGGCTGAATTGCCTGCTTCCACACTGTAGGGATTCTGAGTAAAATAAACAGGTAGAGAGTTAATTAGCAACACATTGGATGAACTCCGACAAATCATGTGTTTGATAGACAGTATGTTTGAAGTGTGTCCAGTGCATATGTATCACTGGGTTTATTTACCGTTTTTTTACCTCAGTCAGAATTTTAACTGTAATCGTGGTGTTTACTCCACACTTGTAGGCTAAGTACTTTTGATTAGATTTTCCAAAACCATTAGAATTTTAATGACTAAGTTAATAAATCAATTCCTAATGGTGGGAAATCATTCTGTATTTGGAAGTAACTGATTTTTGTTCTCTGGTACTAGATTAGATTAGATTACTTACAGTGTGGAAACAGGCCCTTCGGCCCAACAAGTCCACACCGACCCGCCGAAGCGCAACCCACCCATACCCCTACGTTTACCCCTTACCTAACACTATGGGCAATTTAGCATGGCCAATTCACCTGACCCGCACATCTTTGGACTGTGGGAGGAAACCGGAGCACCCGGAGGAAACCCACGCACACACGGGGAGAACGTGCAAACTCCAGTCGCCTGAGTCAGGAATTGAACCCGGGTCTCAGGCGCTGTGAGGCAGCAGTGCTAACCACTGTGCCACCGTGCCGCCCACCGTACTCTGATAGAATATTCCTTCTCGGTCTTGATCTGCTGCCACTGAAGTGGTTGACCAAGCTGTGTTTTCCCTTTGTCCAGATGTGTATCCAAGGGCAGACCCAATTCACCAGTTCAATCATAAAACTGAATCTCTTCAGCATTGATTCTCATACAATTCCTATCTCCCTAATGTTTTCCAAGGTTTGGACTCCTTCTCTATATCCTATAACTGCTTCTTCACAACAAGATAAGTGGCTTGTTTTCTCTCTCTCTTTCACAGGTAGCATACTTCCACCTTCCAACATCTGTCAGATTGTGTTCCTGAAATCATTGTCCCCTTCAGACTCCGTTACTGAATACCTTCTGACAGGCTTCCCTGCTGCCACCCCGTAGAAACTTTGACTCGACAAATGTTTGCTGTTGTAACTGGTATTTCTTGCCTAGCCTTGTGTTGACTCTATCCTTTGCCTTCTTAGTGCCTTAGGTTAAAAAAGTCTCAACCTTCACATTCAATTTCTTCCATGATTTTATCAACCCTGAACTCTGTTCTCTTAAATCTGGCCTCTTTTCCAATTTCCCTTTGTTTACGCCCAAAGTTTGGAGCTATGTCTTCAGCTGTTTGTAACAGAGAGACACCTGTAGCTTGGTCCTCATACTGAAATTGGAAGGGGGTTAGAATTATCCTGTTTATTTCATGGTGTTGTCATGTATGCTGCTTTGCCCTTCAAACTACAGCTACTAAAGATACTTAATTTACCTCTTGATATCGAACAGCTCAAAATCTGTACCCTTTGAAATAAGAGAATCTAACTGTACTGCTGGATGAATTTCATTGTTCAAGCTGATGTCGTGTGACCATTTGACTATTCATGACAGTATGTTCAGATGTTTAACATGGATTAATAATCTGTTGTCCTAGGAGGTCTGTGCTTGTCAAAAGTTTTTATTGAATATTCTGCCATTAAATTGTGATGTTTAAGTAAAAAAGTGCAAGAGAAACTCAGCAGATCTGACAGCAGCATGGAGAGAGAAACAGTTAATGTCTCAAGTTCAGAGAAAGTTCTTTGGAAATATTAGTTTTTTTCCCCCTCCGATGCTGTCAGACCTGCTAAGTTTTTCCATTTCATTTTTATTTTGGGTCTCCAGTGCCTGTAGTATTTTGCTTTTATTTGTAACAGTTAAGTGTCTGTTACCTTTCAGTTTTTAGCAAGATAGCCTGTGCAGCCTTTGTCTTGATTAAAGATGTGAAGAGGCATTTCCTGCAAGATATGTGTGTAGACACTCAGATTCAATACTGAATGTTATAACTTCAGTTTGAGATCATAAGGTTATGTGGCATGACTAGTGACAATTGGAAAAATATAGATTGCAAAAATTAGCTGCTTTGTCGTTTCGCTGAATTTCTTGCTAAAGGGTAAATGTTTGATCTCTCGACGGTCAACAGATGGTAAAATCTGTAATTGAGGGAGAAATAAAACTGCTTGCTTAACTACAAGGAACTCGTTAGACCACGCCTAGAATATTGAGGGAAGTGTTGGTTCCCTTTAATTAATGAAAGATGTACTGGCATCAGATGGAGTCCAAAGGTTCAGTAGGTTGTTCCCAGGTATAGAGGGATATTCTTCTGAGGACAGCTCGAGTATGTTGGTATTTATCTCATTGGAGTTTCAGAGAATGAGAGGAGATCCTATTGCAACATTGGATTCTTAACTTGGCTTTACAGTATTTCATAGATTCATGCAGCATAGCAAAGGCCCTTCAGCCCATCAAGTCTGCACCAACATAACTACCACTAAAGATGCACTAATCCCAATTTCCTGCACTTGTCCCATATCCTCGAATGTTATGATATTTGAAGTGCCCATCCACACAAAGTTGGTCAGATTTCTGGCCTCCACTATCTTCCCAGGCAATGGATTTCAGATCTGAATCCACTCTGAATCTCCAGCATCATACTGTAAAACTATGCCCTCACATGATTGACCCCTCAACCAGGTGGAACAGATGCTCGCTATTCACCCTGTCCATACCTCATAATTTTATAAGCCTCAAACAGTTTTCTTCTCTTCCATCCACCACCCCCCCCCCCCCCCCATCTGGAATCCTGAATAAGGGCTTATGCCTGAAACGCCGATTCTCCTGCTCCTCAGATGCTGCCTGACCTGCTGTGCTTTTCCAGCACCACACTCTCCACTCTGATCTCCAGCACCTGCAGTCCTCACGTTCTCCCCCTGTAAAGAAAACAAATCAAGCCTAACTAGTTTCTCCATCCCAGGTAACAACCTGGTACACTTTCTCTGGAGGCCCTCGAATGCTATCACATCCTTCCTGTAGTGAGGTGACCACAACTGCACACAGTAGTCCAGTTGTGGCCTGACCAATGCTAGGTACAACTCAGTTAAAAATCACACAATGCCAGATTATAGTCCAACAAGTTTATTTGAAAGTACAGCTCAAACATTACTTCCTTGCTGCTATACTCTATGCCACAACTGACGAAAGCAAGTGTCCCATATCCCTCCTTAACTATCCTATTCATGTGCTCAGCTGACTTTCGGGATCTGTGAATAATTATCCCAAGATCACCCTGTTCCTTTAACCTACCCAGTGTCCTGCTATTTATTCAAAACTGCCTCAGCTTGTTTCTTCTGAAGTTCATCACCTGACATTTGTCAGGATGAAATACCATCTGTCACTGGTCTGCCCATCTCGCCAACTCCCCTCGATCTTCTGTAACCTACAACCATCTTCCTTGCTGTTCACCACTCCATCCATCTTGGTGTCGCCTGCAAACTCACTCAACATTCCCCCCAGGTTTTCATCTGTATCATTGATATGTGTAACAAACAATAAGGGTCCCAGTACTGATTCTTGTGGTGTACCCCTTGAAACTGGCCTCCAGACACTCGAACAGCCTTCTCTCAATATCCTTTGTGTCCCAAACCAGTTTCTGATCCATCAGTTTTGTGCGTTCACCTTCTCAAATGGTCTCCTCTGTGGGACCTTGTCAAACGCTTTGCTCAAATCTATATAAGCTACATCAACTGAATTTCCACACACTTGATCAAACCTTCAAAAAAAATTCAAACCAATGTATTAAATAATACTCTCCTCTGTCAAAGCTGTGCTGACTATCCTGAATTAACACATACCTTCAGCATTTTCTCCAGCAGTTTCCCTACCACAGGGAACTGTGAAGATGTTGCTTTCCCATGTGGGACAGTCCAGGACCAGTAGGTAGCATCTAAGAATGAGAAGACCCCCATTTCAAAAGAGATGACAATATTTTTAAGATAGTCAATCTGTGGAATTCTTTGGCATAGCGTGCTGTTAATTTTTGGTCATTAAGCATACTCGGCTGAGAGAGACACATTTGCATCTGTAATGGTGATGAGATGAGGTAATGGAATTGGGAATGATCTGATCAGCCATGATCTCATTTGCTGGCCTGTTTCTGCTCCTACTTATAGTCTCTGCTTTGGGAACAGTGTTACTTTATAGCAGTTTCCAACTAAAATGTTTTTTGGGGACTCCCCTTTGAAATGGCAGACTTTGTTATTGGGGCATTGATCTAGTATTTTGTGATGTGGGCATAATTAATTACTGCCCTAACTAATTTTTCTTCAGTTGAGGTTAAACTGTTTTTGTTGTGTGATTGGGCAGGAGGTATTCAAAAGACAGTGCTTTTTTAGCCTCTGCTTTTTTTAAAAAAAAGCATTTTGCTAAAAATCAAGCAATGTAGTTATAGCATATAACTTGAAGTTTATCCTGACCCTTCATTTTCTGTTAGCTATCAATCCTCTATCTATGTTAATATATCACCACCAATACATCGAGGTCTTGTCTTGAACTATAAGCTTTCTTTATGTGATGCTTTGTTTTATTTGACACCTTTTGGAAATCTAAATACCCTACCTCTAACAGGTTCCCTCTATCAACCCTGCTTGTTACAACCTCTAAGCACGTTATTAAATTTATCAAGCAGGATTTGCCTCTCTTGTCTCTCTCCAATTGCAGTATGATTTTCAGATTGGCTTATTTCTCTCTAGTTATTATTAGGCAAATGCATAACTTGTTAGGCAAACCGGTCTATAGTTTCCTGCTTTTGGTCTGCATCCTTGAATAGTGGTTTTTGATTTGTGGTTTGATTTGTAAGAACTCCAAACTAGTGCTGGTAATGACAGCGAATCTTTGGTTTTATTTATTATATAAACCCATGCATGAGATGAGAGAAGCGTGTCAAACTTCAGAAATGAACTATTCTTCTGCAAAGCAGAGCATTTTTCTGTTGTGTTCCCTGTGATGATGCTCACAATGGGATAAAGCTGCCATTGTATATTGACTGGTGATCACTCATTTATTCATATCATCTGATATTGAGAACAATTGTTCCTTTTAGTTTTAAAAGTTGGATTTTCAAAGTTTGTGAGAAGATTTGTAGCTTGGGTGCTCGTTGTTGTGGTTGTGTTCGCCGAGCTGGGAATTTGTGTTGCAGACGTTTCATCTCCTGTCTAGGTGACATCCTCAGTGCTTGGGAGCCTCCTGTGAAGCGCTTCTGTGATGTTTCCTCCGGCATTTATACTGGTTTGAATCTGCCGCTTCCGGTTGTCAGTTCCAGCTGTCCGCTGCAGTGGCCGGTATATTGGGTCCAGGTCAATATGCTTATTGATTGAATCTGTCGATGAACCACAACAATAAAAGTTGGATTCTATACCTGTAATCAGCCTTTGAGATATACATGTTCTAGCTCAGAAATGGTCTTTCTCAAATGACTTATTTTATTCAGGCCTTTCCTAATACTTAGTCGAGAGTGTGGTGCTGGGAAAGTACAGCAGGTCAGGCAGCATCTGAGGAGCAGGAGAATTGATGTTTCGGGCATAAGCCCTTCATCAGTAATGAGGCTTGTGGGCCGGGGGCTGATATATAAATGGTGGTTGGGGGGGGGGGAGGTGTATGGTTGGGGGGCAAGGTAGCTGAGAAAGCGATAAGTGGATGAAGGTGAGGGGGGAGTGATGGATAGGACGGGAGTGCGGTGCCGAGTTGGAGGTTTGGGACTAGGATAATGTGGGGAGGGGAAATGAGGAAGCTGTTGAAATCCACATTTATCCCATGTTTGCAAGTTTTGAGAAGATTTGTAGCTCAGGTTGAGGTTCTGGTTATCCCATGTAGTTGCAGGGTCCCAAGGTGGAATATGAGGCATTCTTCCTCCAGGGGTCGGGTGGTAATGGTTTAGCAGTGGAGGAGGCCCAGGACCTGCATGTCCTTGACAGAGTGGGAGGGGGAGTTGAAGTGTTCAGCCACAGGGCAGTGGGGTTGGTGGGTGTGGGTGTCCCTGAGATGTTCTCCGAAATGGTCCGGAAGAAGACATCCTGTCTCCCTCATGTAGAGGAGACCACACCAGGAGCAACGGATACAGTTGATGACATTGGTAGAGGTGCAGGTAAAGTTCTGATGAATGTGGGAGGATCTCTTGGGGCTTTGGACAGAGGTGAGGGGAGTTGTGTGGGTGCAGGTTTTTCACTTCCTGTGGTGGCAGGGGAAGGTACTGGGAGTGGGGGGTGGGCTGGTGGGTGGGGTGGGGGGAGTGGACCTGACGAGGGAGTCACAGAGGAAATGGTCTCTCCGGACTGCTGATAGCAGTGGGAAGGGAAATATATCTCTGGTGGTTGGGTCTGTGTGTAGGTGGTGAAAGTGGCTGAGGATGATGTGGCAGTTGGTGGGGTGGAAGGTGAGGACCGGGGGGGGGTTCTGCTCTCGTGTAGGGAGGGTGGGGTTCAAGGGCTGTGGTGCGTGAAGTGGAGGAAATGCACTGAAGGGCATTGTCAACCACATGGGAAGAGAACTTGCGATCTTGGAAGAAGATCGTCTGGGACTTTGAGGTGAAATTGGTCATCCTGGCATCAAATACGGCAGAGACTGAGGATTTGGGAGTAAGAGATGGCGTTTTTACAGGAGGCAGGGTGGCAGGAGGTGTCATCCAGGTAGCTGTGGGAGTCAGTGGGCTTGTAGTAGATGTCTGTGGTTAGTCAGTTGCCGGAGACGGTGATAGAGAGGTGCAGGAAGGGAAGGGAGGTGTCCGAGATCGTCCAAGTGAATTTGAGGTTGGGGTGGAAGGTGTTGGTGTAAGGTTGATGAACTGTTCAACCTCCTCGTGGGAACACGAGGTGGCGATAGTGCATTCATCGATGTAGCGGAGGAACAAGTGGGGGGGTTAGTGCCAGTGTAACTGTGGAAGATGGATTGTTCCACATACCTGACAAAAAGGCAGGCATAG
The DNA here is from genome assembly GCF_020745735.1 of Hemiscyllium ocellatum. NCBI lineage: Eukaryota > Metazoa > Chordata > Chondrichthyes > Orectolobiformes > Hemiscylliidae > Hemiscyllium > Hemiscyllium ocellatum. Next base: position 32,163,499 of record NC_083445.1, on the reverse strand, counting down.
CTGGGTCCCATGCAGGTGCCCAAGACCACCCCTTTGGTTTGGAGGAACTGGGAGGATTGGAAGAAGAGGTGTTTGAGGGTGAGGAGTTTGAGGGTGTTGGTGGAAGGCTACTGTGTGGGACAGCGTGAGAAAGAGACAGAGGGCTTGGCGACCTTCATCATGGCTGATCGATGCATGCAGGAACTGGATGTCTATGGTGAAGATGAGATTGTCCCAACCAGTAGCCTTCCACTGACACCCTCATCCACCTGGCTGAACTGGTGCTCACCCTCCCTGACTCCCACAGCTACCTAGACTACACCTCCTGCCACCCTACCTCCTGTAAAAATGCCATCCCTTATTCCCAATTCCTCAGTCTTTGCCGCATCTGTTCCCAGATGGCCAATTTCACCTCAGAAGGTCCGAGATGGCAGCCTCCCTTCCCACGTGGTGGTTGATGCCCTCCAGTGCATCTCCCCCACTTCAGGTCCAGGTCCACGCGCCCCCCCCCCCCCCCAACTCCCCACTGGTCCACACCTCATTCCTGGCACCTTCCCCTGCCACTGCAGGAAGTTCAAACCCTGCACCTAGACCATACCCTTCACCTCCGTCCAAGACCCTATTAGGGATCCTTTCACATCTGTCAGAAATTCACCTGTACCTCTACCAATGTTATCGACTGTATCCATTCCACCCAGTGTAGTCTCCTCTACGTGAGGAAGACAGGATGCCTTCTTGTGGATTGTTTCAGAGAACATCTCTGGGACACCCACACCCACAAACCCCAATGCCCTGTGACTGAGCACTTCAACTCCCCCTCCCACTCCGTCAAGGACATGCAGGTCCTGGGCCTCCTCCACCTCCAAACCCTGACCACCTGATGCCTGGAGGAAGCACGTCTCATATTCTGCCTTGGGATCCTGCAACCACACGGAATAAATGTGGATTTCATCAGCTTCTTCATCAGCTTCCCCTCCCCCACATTATCCCAGTCCCAAGCCTGCAACTCGGCACCGCCCTCCTGACCTGTCCATCACCCCTCCCTCTGACCTATCACCTCTTCCCTTACCACCTTCCATCTATTGCTTTCTCCGCTTCATTGCCCCCAACCACAACCCAGCTCCCATCCATCTCTCGGCCCCTGTGCCCCACAAGCCTCAATGCTGATGAAGGGCTTATGCCCGAAATGTCAATTCTCCTGCTCCTCGGATGCTGCCTGACCTGCTGTGCTTTCCCAGCACCACACTCTCCACTCTGATCTCCAGCATCTGCAGTCCTCACTTTCTCCTTACCTGAACGTTACTTTCGTGGTCACCAGTTATAGATTCAAAGATGTACAGCACGGAAACAGGCCCTTCGGTCCAACCCGTCCAGATATCCCAACCCAATCTAGTCCTACCTGCCACACCCGGTCCATATCCCTGCAAACCCTTCCTATTTATATACCCATCTAAATGCGTCTTAAACGTTGCAATTGTACCAGCTTCCACCATTTCCTCTGGCAGCTCATTCCACACACGTACCACCCTCTGCGTGCAACAGTTGCCCCTTAGGTCTCTTTTATATGTTTTATATCTTTCCCCTCTTCCCCCTAAACCTATGCCCCTCTACTTCTGAACTTGCCCCACCTCAGGGAAGAGAATTTGTCAATTTATCGTATCCATACTCCTTATGATTATATAAACCTCTATAAGGTCACCCCTCAGTCTCCGACGCTCCAGGGAAAACAGCCCCAGCCTGTTCAGCCTCTCCCTGTAGCTCAGATCCTCCAACACTGACAACATTCTTGTAAATCTTTTCTGAACCCTTTCAAGTTTCACAACATCTTTCCAATAGGAAGGAGACCAGAATTGCATGCAATATTCCAACAGTGGCTTAACCAATGTCCTGTACAGCCGCAGCATGACCTCCCAACTCCTGTACTCAATACCCTGACCAATAAAGGAAAGCATACCAAACGCCTCCTTCACTATCCTATCTACCTGCGACTCCACTTTCAAGGAGCTATGAACCAGCACTCCAAGGTCTCTTTGTTCAGCAACACTCCCTAGGACCTTGCCAATAAGTGTATAAGTCCTGCTAAGGTTTGCTTTCCCAAAGTGCAGCACCTTGCCTTTATCTAAATTAAACTCCCATCTGCTACTCCTCAGCCCATTGGCCCATCTGATCAAGATCCTGCTGTAACCTGAGGTAATCACCTTCGCTGTCCACTCCACCTCCAATTTTGGTGTCACCTGCAAATTTATTAACTATCTCTTTTATGCTCATATCATAAGGATTCCATTTTAGAGTGACAATGTATAGTTCATTGTTTGGGCTTCAGAAATTTGGAAGGAGGATCTGGTGCAAGTAACAATGCTGAATAGGGGTTGGTGAGAGTGCACTGGGTTGGAGCAGTGTAGAAGGAAGGTATTAGATGTAAGGGTGTGCTCTGGAGCAGTGTGTTTGTGAGCTATGGTAAATGGAACGCTGAGTTGGAGCAATGTTTTAATGAGATGTGTTAAACGGGGTTTGATTTGGAGTAGTGTGCTGTAGGAGATTGGGTTGGAACAGTGTAGTAGTGAACAGTATGTGCTGACCTTTTGGGTTACAAGGCAGGTTGAGTTTTTATAGTCTTTATTGTTTAGCTTGTATGTTTTAAGGAATAAACCGGATGTAGGCATCACTGGAAAGGATAGCATTTCTTGCCACGTCCTGATTAGACCAGAGGACCTCGGAGCTGAAACAGACCATTTAGCTCAGAGTCTTCCCTGCCATTCAATGAGAACATGGCGATCTGAAATCCTCAGCTCGACCTTTGTCTTATCCCCATAACCCTTGATTTCCTGAGTGATGGCCTTTGAGAAGGTGTGAGTGAGCTGTGCATACCTACATGACATTGACAGAGTGCTGTTAGAAAGTAAATTCCAGGATTTGCCTCTGTGGTAGTAAAGATGGCAAGTGGCTTGGAGGGTGGTGATGTTCCCATGTATCTGCTACCCCTTGTTCTTCTAGATGGTAGTGGTCATGGCTTTAGAAGTTCTTGTCTAAGAAGCATTGGTGTATTTCTGCAGTGGATCTTGTAGACAGTAGTATATACTGTTGCTCCCGTGCATTGGTGATGGAGAAAGGAAACATTTGAGGATGTGATGCTGGTGCAGCTGGCTGTTTGCTTCTGGATGGTAGGCAAAAACAAGGACTGCAGACGCTGGAAACCAGAGTCGAGATTAAAGTGGTGCTGGAAAAGCACAGCGGGTCAGGCAGCATCCGAGGAGCAGGAGAATCGACGTTTCGGGCAAAAACCTGATGAAGGGCTTATGCCTGAAACGTGAATTTTCTGGTTCAGGATGGTGTCAAGCTTCTTGAATATGTTGGTGCTGTGCTTACCAGGCACATGGAGAGTATCACATCAAATCCCCAACTTCTACCATGTGGGTAGAGGACAGGCTTAAGGGAGTCGAGAGGTAAGTTAACTGCTGCTGGCTTCCTAACCTCAACCTGCCCTTGGTAGCTACAGTATGAAATGTAGTAGCAAATAGACTTAGGAGTCACGCTGACATTGCAGCTTCAGACATCCTACTGTTCAATCACCTTCCTAGCTCCTTTAAAAACTGCTTTCAGGATCTCATTCCTTTCTGACCTAACTGTTGGTATCGGCACAGACGGTGATCTGTACTGTTCATTTTCCCCGAGAAGAATATCTTCCATTCTTGTGCTAGTACTAGGCAGCTAACATTAAACCTTGGAATCATGTCCTACAGCCACAGAAATATCTCTATACTACAGGAGAATAACAGGAAAGCAGAATACTGGGGCAGTGGAAAGATTCCTCGTAGCGTGATTGTGCAGAGGGATCTTGGGAATCCATGTACATAGATCCCTGAAAGTTGCCACCCAGGCTGATAGTGCTGTTAAGAAGGCATACGGTGTGTTAGGTTTTATTGGTAGAAGGATTGAGTTCCAGAGCCGTAATGTGATGCTGCAACTATACACTAGTGTGGCTGCACTTGGAATACTGTGTGCAGTTCTAGTCATCCCCATTACAGGAAGGATGTGGAAGCATTAGAAAAGGTGCAGAGGAGATTTACCAGGATGGTGCCTAGTCTGGAGGGTAGGTCTTATGAGGAAAGGCTGAGAGACTTGGGTCTGTTCTCATTGGAAAGAAGGCGGCTAAGAGGGGATTTGATGGAGGATTAGATAGGGTAGACAGTGAAAGTCTTTTTCCGAGGTTGTTGACGTCAGCTTCTACGAGGGGGCATAACTACAAATTGAGTGTGATAGATTTAAGACAGATGTCAGAGGCAGGTTCTTTACTCCGTGGTAAGGACGTGGAATACCCTGCTTTCCAGTGTGGTTAAATCCTTCTAGGGGAATTTAAACAATCCTTAGATAAGCACATGGATGATGATGGGATAGGCTTAGATTAGTTCACAGGTCAGTGCAACATTGCGGGCCGAAGGGCCTGTACTGTGCTGTATTCTAATTCCCCCGAATTCCTGACTCCCCTTTCACCCTGACCTTCCTTTCTTCATTTTCCGTTCCTATACAGCAGAGCCTGTCAGAGCAGAGACAAATTTTACTCTGCACTGCTCTGAGGAACCAAACCCCCACCTGTATCCAAACTTGAAAACTAAAGTGTGAGTGAGCCCTCTGGGGTCTCCTGGACTGCCTCCTGGTCCTGCTGATCTGGCTGGCAGTCCCCTGTTCCCTTTCTACCTCCATGCTCCTGGTCTGTGGTGTGCCCAACTCTCTGTGCTCTGTCTGTTGTGACACTGATTGTAGCTGGCACATCCCTCTGGATTCCAGCGGTTAACTCTCTGCAGCTGTTGACACTTCCTGTACGTATGACTAGCTTGGTCAATGGTAGTTTTCACAATTTGCCACATTACAGCATGGCCAAGCTGCTCCACCATGTCTTCACTTTAGTTAATTTACACTAACTTTTTATTTTACTTTAGCTAATCTTAACAGTTGATGAACTATAGTGTTGATAAATCTGATTCATACTTAACATTACTGTATTCACTTGTTGCAGTCATCTTTACTCAGTGTCTTCTGCCATGTGACCTGAATTTCTATGTGAACCCAACTTATTACTTGCTGTGTCTCACGGATTGTTCACCCTGACTATGTGTTGGAAACATTCAATCTTTCTGAAATGTAGTGTGGAACTACTGCTTTGAACATCACCCTTTCAAGAGGGAAAAATTATTGTTGCGCACATGTAAGAAATAACAGCTGACTCTGCTTTTGAGGATATCAGGATAATTTACTACCCAATTTCAGGAATCTGCAACATGAGAATATGTAACATTGGTAATTTTACAGGCTGTACGGAGATGCCCTTAAGAAACTAAAATATAAATTAGCCCAGCCACATTTTTTCCTGCAACTCCTCAACCTCTAACTGGGTAAATGTTGATGAGTAGATTTGGAACTGCATTGCCAAATGGCAGCTATGTTCCTGGGCTATGTTTTGGAGTCATCGAGGTCTGCAGTGCAGGCAAAGGCCCTTTGGCCCATTCCTTCTATGCTATTCAAAAACAATTACACAACAAATCCCATTTTCCAGAATGTAACCTTGGTATGCCGTGGTGTTGCAAGTGGACATTTAAACTCTGACATGTTTTGAGGGGTTCTGCCTCCACCACCTTTTACAGGCTGAGTCTTCCACAATCTTGCCATGCTCTGGATGAAAAGGTTTTCCTCTCATCTCCTCTAAACCTTCCACCCTTAGACCTGTGCCCCCTGGTCATTGATTCCTCTAGTAATGGGAAAGTGTCTTCCTGTATGACATATCTATGCTGCTCACTTTATATATCTTAATAATGTTCCACTTCAGTCCCCTTTGCTATACAGAAATCCACCCCGATCTGTCACCCCTCTCTTTGTAACTGAGTCTCTCTGACCCAGGCAACGTTCTGGTAAATCTCTTCTGCGCGCCCCCACCCCAGTGTTCTCACATCTCTTCTATAAGGTGGTCTCCCGAAATGCAGACAATATATTATTATATTGGCAGTTGGCTAGTTACATAGTCATTGGCAAAAGTGAGGCCTGCAGATGCTGGAAATCTGAGTCTAGATTAGAGTGGTGCTGGAAAAGCACAGCAGGTCAGGCAGCATCTGAGGAGCAGGAAAATCGATGTTTTGGGCAAAAGCCCTTGGGTCTGGCCTTTCATATGGTGCACAGCAAGGAGCTGGAGTCTTTTCATAACTCATTAAATATCTGATGCTGGTGACTAGTCAGTAACTCTACAAAGGCCCAGTGTGCTCTAACCACACTGACCAAAATTCTTCAGATTCCGAAAAACTGCAGTAAGTAACTGCTGGAAATATCTATAGACATGCAGTTAATATTTGACCTTTTCATGTCAAAGTCATACATTGTCCTACGTTATTGCATTGGTTTAAGAAAAAATGATTCATTAGCATTAGGACGTGAAGGAACAGATATGTACGCAGATTGTGGAAGATGCAAAAACTGCAGAGTTGTCATCGTGGTGAGTTTATCTTGCCTAATGATGATGGGTCTTCCTTCGACCAAGAGGCTTGGATGGGGCAGAACTTGTTAGGTACATCGAGGAACAGCCATACTGACCTCGTCTTGGCAAGTGAGCCTGGCCAGCTGGGAGCCATGATGTGGACATGCTGGTGCTGATGCTGGTGCTGGGGTAGACAAAGTTTAAAAATCTCAACACCAGGTTATAGTCCAACAGGCTTATCTGGAAGGACAAACTTTCGGGGCACAGCTCCTTCACTGGGTAGCTAGTGGGATAAGACACAGAATCTATTGCTATAAATTCTAGTGTCATATAACTGATGCGATATATTGAACAAACCTAGATTGCTGTAAATTCTTTCTTCTTTTAGAATGGGTTGCAGGTTTTGATTCATTATGTAAATCCCAGAACATATTTACATATTAATGAATTGAAACCTGCAACCCATTGTCAAAGATGAAAGGCTTCTGTCAGGGCTTCTGCTTTGGGAGACAGGAGATGAGTTAAAATGTGTTAACTGCTGGCTGCTACTTGGGATGGGATGTCTGTCTAGTCGAATTGCATAATTAGGAGGTGTTGGTCCTTTTGTCTTGAGTTCATAAGTGTTAGTAAAAATGCTAGGCCTATATGTACATTTACTTAATAAAAGAAGAAAGGATATTCAACTGATGACTGCAGCAGTGTTTAAATTTTTTACTATTTGCCGATATGAGTTTCATTCATTGATGCAATTTTAAAGGAATAATGGCCCAGTTAAAAGGTTTTTAACAGGTACTTAATCTGTTCAGGTCCAGGAGATGGTTGGTGAGGGCTGATTAATATTATAATGTTTCAGGGAGACAGGGATGGTATTGTTTTGTGTGCTGCTGTTATTCAGAAGTAAACTGCTTGTAACTAGACTAGACTAGACTAGATTAGATTAGACTAGATTTACAGTGTGGAAACAGGCCCTTCGGCCCAACAAGTCCACACCGACCCGCCGAAGCGCAACCCACCCATACCCCTACATTTACCCCTTACCTAACACTACGGGCAATTTAGCATGGCCAATTCACCTGACCCGCACATCTTTGGACTGTGGGAGGAAACCGGAGCACCCGGAGGAAACCCACGCAGACACGGGGAGAACGTGCAAACTCCACACAGTCAGTCGCCTGAGTCGGGAATTGAACCCAGGTCTACAGGCGCTGTGAGGCAGCAGTGCTAACCACTGTGCCACCGTGCCGCCCCAAAGGGCTGATAAGGTGTGGAAATGCAGGAATAGGTTTGCAAAGGTTGTTTTTAAATTTGGGCTATTCCAGAACCATGGTTTTATGAATGAATGAATGAAACCATGTGATAGTAACAAACAGGTTAGTAAAAGGTTATAATGAGTGAATGGCAATCTGCTATTAATGAATATAGCTAACTGGTAAGTTAATAAAGAGAGCATATAACACTATCTCCACAGGGTCCAGCAGTCACTTCCCTAGCATTACACAATGTTCTGAGGTACACCTGATTGGGTCACACATTTCTCTGCCCATGGTAAGCTGATGGCGAAAGTGAAGTCGCATGGGGTCTAAGGTGTACTAACTAGCTGGATAGAGAACTGGCTGGGCAACCGCAGACAGTAACAGTAGAAAGGAGTTTCTCAAAATGGAGAACTGTAGCCAGTGGTGTTCCACAGGGATCTGCACTGGGACCACTGTTGTTTGTGATATACAGAAATGATCTGGAGGAAGGTATAGGTGGTCTGATCAGCAAGTTTACAGATGACACAAGTTTGGTGGAGTAGCAGACAGTGAAGGGGACTGTTGGAGAATGCAGCAGAGTATAGATAGATTGGAGAGTTGGATGGAGAAATGACAGATGCTGACAAGCGTGAGGTGATGTATTTTGAAAGATCCAATTCAAGAGTGAACTATACAGTTAATGGAAAAGACCTGGGGAAAATTCATGTACAGACAGATCTGGGTGTTCAGATCTATTGTACAGTGAAGGTGGCAACACAGGTAAATAGTGGTCAAGAAGGCATACAGCATGCTTTCCTTCATCGGCTGGGGTATTAAGTACAAATGTTGGCAGGTCATGTTACAGGTGTAGAGGACTTTGGTTCAGCCACATTTGCAATACTGCGTACAGTTCTGGTCACCACATTACCAGAAGGAAGTGGATGCTTTGGAGAGGGTGCAGAGCAGGTTCACCAGGATATTGCCTGGTATGGAGGGTGCTAGCTATGTTGAGTAGATTATATTTATTAGACTGAAGTTGAGGGGGTGAAAAATGTGTTGCTGGAAAAGCGCAGCAGGTCAGGCAGCATCCAAGGAGCAGGAGAATCGAAGTTTCGGGCATAAGCCCTTCTTCAGGAATCAGGGCTTATGCCCGAAACGTCGATTCTCCTGCTCCTTGGATGCTGCCTGACCTGCGTTTTTCCAGCAACACATTTTCAGCTCTGGTCTCCAGCATCTGCAGTCTTCACTTCCTCCTCCCTGAAGTTGAGGGGGAACCTGATTGAGGCCTACAATCATAAAGGGTGGAGACAGGGTCGACAGCAAGAAACTTTTCCCCCAAAGTGGTGGGCTTGATTACGAGGGGTCACTAGTTTAAGGTGAGAGGGGAAGGTTTAAGGGAAATATGCGTGGAAAGGTCTTTACACAGAGGGTGATGGGTGCCTGGAGCACGTTGCCAGCGAGGTGGTAGAGGTGGGCACAATAGTGTTATTTCAGATGTATCTAGACAGATATACGAATGAGCAGGGAGCAGAGGGATACAGATCCTTAGAAAATAGGTGACAGATTTAGATAGAGGATCTGAATCAGCACAGGCTTGGAGGGCCGAAGGGCCTGTTCCTGTGCTGTAATTTTCTTTGTTCTTTTAAGATGTCTGGCACTACCCCCTCTGCAATAGGGACATTTTTTTCAAGATATCACCATTTATTCCCCCAAGTTCGCTAGCTTCCACGTCCTTCTCCACAGTAAACATTGATGCAAAATACTCATTCAGTAGTAAATCCCAATGAGATGATCATTCCTTGCTTATTTCTCCATTCCATCCAGATAACTTCACTGGAAGCACTCGCCAGAATATTCTCTCTAAGTACAGCTGTATTGTTAACCCGAGTCAAAAACTCCACTCCCCCCTCCCCTCCCACCGCCCTTTCTATCCTTCCTGTAATATTGATACTCTGACATCTAACTGCCAGTTCTGTCCAGACTCCTGCTCCAAATATCCCAGTGCCAAGTTCCTAATCAGGCCCTGAATTCATCTGCCTTACCTGTCAGGTCTCTTGCATTGAAATAAATATTTTAATTTCAGTCCTACGTTGTTCTCTACGTTGCTGCCTGCCTTGACTGTTTTGACTGGGTCCTTTCCCCAACCTTACCAGCCTCACTATCTCTGCAGGTCTCTCCATCCCCATCCCCCACCCCTCCAAACTAGTTTAAATCCTGCAGTGCAGCAAGTCCCCCTGCCAATATGTCACTCCCCTTCCAACTGTTGATGGATCTGACTGATGTATCTCCTAGAAAGGACACAGTCTGATAAATCCTAGCTTTAAAAAATCTGCCTTCAGGAGCTGAACCGAGTATCTGGTATCTAACCGAGTTTCAGGAATATCTAAGGTTATTTATGGACACAGCATACTTTCAGGCAAGCTTGGGTAATTATGGTTTTTGGGTGCTGTGTTGGAGTGTGGTTAGTTAAATGCTTTTGATCTTGCAATGACAAGTTGATAGAAGACCGATCAAATATAGGCAGTCATACGTGGAAATGTTGGCTGAACCAATCCATGATGGCATTCCCCCTCCTGGAAAGTTTAGTTCTTACCGTTTTTGCCTTTTTCCTCTCTCCCTCAACCCCCTAGGTTTTCAAACTTTTGGTGAATAGACCTAATTTCAAATTAATTAGCATTTTACGATGATACTATACATTACTTATAATGTGAAAGCACTATAAAGAGTTTTCAATAATACTTAAAAGTGGCATCGATATACGGAGCTCTGAGATTGTTGTGCTGTCATCTCGTTGGTAAATCTCTATCCCCAGTGTCATGTTTGACAAGTCCCCTCACCCATCCTGTACTGCCAGATTTGAACCTCTGCTTTATCTTCACATCTCTCAATGTAACATTTAATCAGTTGTTGGGAAATACAGCAATACTAATATTGCTTCGAACACTTTACATCGCTGCTTTTAGCAGAACTGATGGGTTCAGCAATAATGTCACTTGACTAGTAATCCAGAAACCTAGATTAATGTTTCAGGGATGGTTCAAATTCCACCAAGCAGCTAGTAATTTGTAATTGAAAGCTAGTCTTTGTAATGGTGACCGTAACCATCAATTGTCATCAAAACCCACATGGTTTGCTCATGTGTTTGAAGAAGCAAGTCTGTCTTCCTGACCCGGTCTCGGCAAAAGTGACCTAATGGTCCCCCAAAATAGCGAAGTAAGCTGCTCGGTTCAAGGGAAGTAGCCTGCCAGCAGAATCATCCTGAATCAAAACCGTTACCTGATACCAGTAAAACATGGTCTCAACTGAACAACAATCCAGTATTAATATGGCATTAAGGAGGTACCAAACTCTAGAGACCTCATTTAGGTCATAAGTACATTTAACTTGGAGTGCCCCATTACATTTGGTGCCTGTTTTCAGGAGGCCTATTTCCCTGCTCCATGCCAAAACTAAAGGTGTGTGATCCTGAAACTCCTCACCAACCTGTTCTGTTTGTACACTTCTGCATCAAGGTACTATGACAAACATTGAATGCAGAATCCAGCTGTACTTGTGTTCAATATTTTCTATGTTTAATTTATTTTTTCTCTAACATTGCAAGATGAGCAGTGATCCTTTCTTTCACCCACTCAACTGTCATTCAATCGCAGAATTGTTGCAAAATGGGAGGAGGTAATCTGGCCCGTTGTGTCTGCATCGGTTGTTGTGACATTGTGCTTGCATTCAGGAACTCTAACGTGGACATAGCTGCAATCCATGGCTCTCACCACTGAGCAAGTTAGGCAACTTAGTTAGGGAGAAAGAAGATGTGGGAATATACAATAAATTGATATTTCTTTGCCAACTGGAAACAGTCTTGTCTCCTGTCCAGCTAGAGCCCTGGAGGTTCCAGCCCTTCAGTTGCAAGCCAAATATTTTTTAAACACTATGGAGGCTTTTGCCTCACTAACTCTAAGGCACTCAGTTCTTAGGCACCCCACTGTCTCTTCGGGATGATGTCAAACAATAAGAACTGTAAAGCTGGAGCCAATTTGGGATTGTACATAGAGGTGTCAGGGAACAACCAACCCCGTCTCACAACTGGGTATGCACAATAAAAGATGTCCCTATTGGCAAAATTTCATAGAAAACTGGGTACTGAAGTACAAGAGTGCAGGAAAAGCAATCTTCATTTACTTCTGACTTAGTTAGCAGTAAATCCTCAGTGTGGATCAGTAGGTATCAAAGATGCATTTCTGTGGTGCGATCAGCTTAAGAGGGCTCTAGATACTCACAAAAGGCACCAAATGCAATGGGCCACTCCAAATTAACTCTGTCTGTGTGGTAAATGATGCCTCTAGAGTTCGGTGCCTCCTTAAGGTCTGTCTTAGTAATATTGGATTATTTTCAGTTAAAACACAGACCCTACCATGTTTTACTGGTATCAGAAGGGACAGATTTGAGACCTCTTTACAATGAATGTGATTATATGATAAGTAGATGCTTTTTTTGTTGTTGGGTAGGAGCTGGGGATTTGATGATAATAAAGTGGGGTTAAAGCAGAGTGCACAATTTGACAAAAAGTGTGGTGACTTCTGAAACTGAAGTGGAGGAATTGTGAAATTGAATTTGAAAGGTGACATCCAAACAGGGCCAGATGCTAGTTTTGAAATAGTTGTGTTGAATATAATGATGAAAAATTCAAAGGTGGAAAACCTAATTTGGACAAACAAAACACACAAATATTTTATAAATGGAACAGTGTTTCCATCATTGTGCGATACCAGGGACATAAAACTTGTTTTTAGAGATGCATCCTGCCTGCAATGCTGCTGTCTGAGTGCAGAGAGGTTAATAATTTTTCTTGTGGGAAAGGGAGTTGAATGTTGCCCTTTGGCTTTGGAAGTGGATCAGTTCTGCAGTTTGAAAACAGATGCTGGCAAATGGAAAAGTCTCGAGATTGAAAGGGGCGGATAGCAGCAGTCATCTACCAAACTGTTTTACTAAGAAATAAGCAAGCCCTAAGAAACGGGACATGCTGGAAAAGAATGCTAGGCTTTTCGATGTGCAACGAAAATGGGAATATAATCTGTTCTCATTTTGTATTTTTTTTAATTGGAGATTGATTTATCTAAATAGAGATGGAAATCTCATCTGGTCTGAAGGCATGCCAATGACCTAATGGAATGAGGGAACAAGCAATGGATATTAGTTAAGCATCAATTGGGTTTGAATTGTTTGTATACATGAGAGAAGCTGGTAATCACGGGGGGGTGCATTTCAGGAGAGTGATTAACTGAAATAAAACGCTTTCAAAGTTTGGAATTAAATTCTATTTCAATAGGTACATTTTGGAGTACTAATATTTTCAAATTGGTCTGTTCGGAGATGTTATTACCCACCTCTGGAGCAGGTGGGACTCTACCTCAGATCCCCTAACTCAAAGATAGGGGCACTACCACTGCACCATGAGGGTGGAACACAGCAAGAAACAGGTAGAGGCCTTGAAAGGTCCATTTACCTGTTTAATTTGAATCAAGGTAGTCAATGTTGAACGGTGAGGCGCGACCATACTGTTAGTGGCACAACAAGGTCAGACAAACGGTGGCTCAGCAGTACCTTGTGCACGGAGCACAGCAAGCTCTTCTGTTCAGTGAGGTTCATTTCAATGCACTGTAAAGTTAGAGAAACTGAAGAATGTGCAATTAATGTATGAATAGAATAGAATCCTTGCAGTGTGGAAGCATTCAGCCACTGTGTCCACACCAGTGCTCTGAAGAGTCCTCCTCTATCTCCCCCTTCTAGTCATGTTTGTGACTTTGGTGAAGGTCTGACCGTTAAATTCGGCTAAAATATAAAGTGGAAAGCAAGTTTTGCAGAATATTAGATGGGTTGTGAGAGTAGGCAAAAAATTGGCACTCTAATGTGTGAAAATGCTGAGGTCAACTTTGGAAGGAACATCGGCGAAGCAGAATTGCTGCTGTACAGAAGAAACTGGCTGTTCTTATCTCCGAAGGACAAAGAGTTTAGCATGTAGGGATAGCAGTGAGGAAGACAAATGAAATGTAAACTTTTATTGCAAGGAATGGAATATGGCATTGGTGAAACTGCGCCAACAGTATGGTGTGCAGTTTTGATCTTCCCCAAGGAAAGGTCTACTTGCATTTGAAGCAGTTCAGAGGACATTAATTTGGTTGATTGTTGGAGTGAGGGAGTTAGTCTTGCGAGAGATGGATGCACAAGTTATGGCTATGCCTGTTAAGAAGAATGAGAGGAGATCTTTTCTTGGGGGTCGGTGGGGGGTGGGGTGGGGGTGTCCTAACTGTAGGTGTTGAGATGAAGTTTCCCTCTGAGGGAATTTAGAAACAGGGGTCATTTTAAAAAAACGATTTCCTAATGAGCACCGATGCAAGGAGGAATTTCTTCCTCAAAAGCTTTTCATGTTTAGAATTCTCTTCTGCGTAATGGAATGTATTCAAAGCTGAATTAGACAGGTTGTTCGTTGACAGAAGAGGCTATGAAATTATAGGCTGAAACAGTGAGTTAAGGAAACAAACTGATCAGCCATGATCGATTTGAATAGCAGGGCATGGTTAATGGACCAAGTGGCCTTTACTCTTACCTCTGACTCTTCCCACATTATGGTGAAGACATATTTTTAAAGTCTCACGAGTCAGTTAGCACCAATAGAAATGTAAACTGTGAGAAATTGAAATAAAAAGAACCACTATTGGAATTGCTGCAAATGTGTTGCTGGTCAAAGCACAGCAGGTTAGGCAGCATCTCAGGAATAGAGAATTCGACGTTTCGAGCATAAGCCCTTCATCCATTTGACGTTTCGAGCATAAGCCCTTCATCTTCGACGTTTCGAGCATAAGCCCTTCATCTTCGACGTTTCGAGCATAGATGCTGCCTAACCTGCTGTGCTTTGACCAGCAACACATTTGCAGCTGTGATCTCCAGCATCTGCAGACCTCATTTTTTACCCCACTATTGGAATTGAGCAGGAATGCACAACAAACTATAAAATGAAGAGCCAGAAGGTAAAACACATGATGAACAGTCCGAAGCTTAAACTCTGCTGCTTATTAATTAGAGCTTGTAATCATTTAGTAGTAAAGCACTTGAGTATTGCTGAGAAAAGTCATTCTGTCAAAGCTTTGTTTTTGTGTTCTGAGTAACGCTTAGGGCTGCTCAACACCACATGCTCATCCACCTAATATATCAAACAAATTCAAGTACATTTCTCAATGCAAATCAACAGGTACAGTATTATGAAGCATACTGTGTTAACCACATACAATTTTAAAATATTGTGGACAGCAGAACATTTGCTAGATTAAGGCATCACAGAAAAATAATCTTTTTTTTCAATTGTTTTTGTACAGGTGTAATGCCCTGCTTTAGTTTCTGCTTGAAGCAGGGACATTGGGTAGTGATTGATATATCAGCAAAGCTGGAATGGAGGCAGTGAAGACTGTTGAGGGGTGTCCAATGTAAGTGCAGTCATTAACATCCTACTTACCAGTTACTGCATTAAATTATTTTAGTGACTATCTAGCCACGTCACATGTCACAATAGCCCCATGGTAAGATTTAAATACATGCAAATATGACCAAAGTGATCGCCACAATAAATGAATCCAGCAGGTACTTACTGCCCATGTGCAGCATGACTCCACACTTGCATGGCCATTCAGCCCATCAAGTCTCTCTGCCATTTGCCATGGCTGATCTAATCATTCTCCGCTACACTTTCTTTACCCCATTATCCTTGATTCCCTTTAGTGATGAGGAATTTTTCTATCTTAGCCTTCAATATCCTTAATGCCCCAGCCTCTCAATCCCTCCATGGTAATGAATTCCACAACTCTCTACCCTCCAAGGGAACTCTTCCTCATTTGTGTTAAATGAGCGGTCCCTTACTCTGAGATTATGCCGGACAGTCCCAACACTCCCATAAGGAGGAACAAGCTCTAGCAAACCTGTCACCTGTCTGAAGGATCTTGTATGGTTTAATCGGATCACCTCTGCTTTCCCTAAACTTCAATGTGGACAGGTCCAACCTACTCAACATCTCCTCAACAATAGTCCCTCCATAGCTGCTTTCTGTAAACCGCCTGTAATGCCTGGGCACTCTTCCTTGGATAAGGTGATCGAAATGGTTCACTGTGTCCTAGATGTGGTCTGATTGGTGCCTTGTTTAATTTTAGGAAAACTTTGCTATTTTCCTATTGTTTTATTTTCCCTATGCTCCATTTCCCTTTTTGAAATAAAGGGTATATCCATTTGCCTTCCCTTATTACCTAAACTAACTGTGGCTTAGTCATGAGGACTCACAAATCCCTATGGTGAAACTTTCTGCAGTCTTTTTCCTTTTGAGTAAACACTCAGCTCTTCTGTACTGCCTGCCCAATGCATAACTACCTCCTTTTCCACATAATATTCCATCTGCCAAGTTTAATGCCCACTTGCTTAACCTGGCTGTGTCCTTGCATCGACTTTTGTCATTCTCACCACAGGTCTTCCATCCACAAACCTGATTATAACATTCACTTCCCTCATCCAAGTCATCTATATATATATATATATATATTGCCAATAATTATGACCCCAGCATTGATCCCTGTGACAATTCACCAGTTGCAGTCTGCATCCTTTCTCCATCTTTTCGCCTCCTTTTTGGTTTAGTTCAATTGACTGGATGGCTGGTTTGTGATGCAGAGTGACACCAATAATGTGAGCTCAACTCCCAGCTGCATCTTCACCATTCCCCTGCCCCTCCTCCCCATCCTTGCAGATTCCTATTGTTTGCAGGATCAGCCCCTCTTAGTGGGCTCTCTTGCTTTTAAGCAGTTTGAAGATTTTCTGAAGGATGCTTTCGGGACCTTTTTTCTGAAACTGCTTACCTGTTCATCCTTCCTCGTTACATTCCAAGTAGACTTGTGTTTTCTCCAAGCCCTGATGCCAGGTGAATTGTCACTTCAGGTTTTCAGATATTTCTGCTTTGTGTGAAGTTTTCAAATGCCACTTCCATTAGCCATCACTGAGCTTCATAAATCTAACACTGATAGAATCCCTCCAGTGTGGAAACAGGCCCTTCGGCCCAACATGTCCACCCAGACCCATTCCCCCACAATATTATCCTATATTTACTCCTGCCTAATGCACCTAGCTTACACGTCCCTGAGCACTATGGGCAATTTAGCATGGCCAATTCACTTAACTTGCACATCTCTGGAGTATGGGAGGAGGCCGGAGCACCCGGAGCAAACCCATGCAGACACAGGGAGAAAGTCAGCAGATGCTGGGATTGATCCTGGGGGCCTGGTGCTGTGGGACTGCAGTGTGAACCGCTGAGCTGCTGCTGTGCTGCCCCTTCATCCTTTATCCTTTTCTACTTTTTGATTGTTTTTACTGGACTCATCTCAAAGGTCTCTCCTTAAGCTTTCCCCTTTCCTGATGCATGAGGGTCCCACTGGTTAAATCACCAGCAGTCATCTGTCTAATGAGAGAGCAGCCCTATAGTCCATCATTACCAGTCTATCACCTTTCATGGGAACGTGGATGATGGTAAAATAGACCAAACAGGTTTAGTTACAAGGAAAATTTCTGTAGTGTTCCGGAATTTCTAAACTTCAGTTTGCAAAGATCTTTTGACTGGTTTGGGGTTGTACTGCATGCTGAGTTATGCTGATGTCTTGGATTGGGACATACATTCCCGCCTCAGGCGACTCTGTGTGGGGTTTGTGCATTCTCTCCCCATGTCTGCGTGGGTTTCCTCCGGGTGCTCCGGTTTCCTCCCACTGTCCAAAAATGTGCAGGTTAGGTGAATTGGCCATGCTAACTTGCCTGTAATGTTAGGTGAAGGGGTAAATGTAAGGGAATGGGTCTGGGTGGGTTGTGCTTCAGCGGGTTGGTATGGACTTGTTGGGCCGAAGGGCCTGTTTCCACACTGTAAGCAATCTAATCTAATCTATCTGCTTCTGGCTATCTATACAAGAGCAGTTAGCCTGGTACAGAAGGCCCATAGCCAGGACCTTGCACACCTGGTGGCTTCATGAGTTGCTATAGTGTGACTAAGTTATTTTAAAACCGACTGTTCTAAGTACCAAAGCAACATATTGTGGAACCTGGGCATTTGAAAGGAGGCGGTCAGTGGGTCAGGCAGTGTGAGAGAGAGACTGACAGGACATTACAGGACGAGCTAACCTTTCATCAGAACCTTCTGGCAGTTAATTTTGACTCTTCACAGATCTGACTCTGTTTCTGGCTCTCTTTGCTTTTATGTTGTCGTTCTTTCTGTGTCAGTATTTTACCTGAAACTGTGGGTAACATAGAGCCCAGTAGTAGGAATCAAAAAAAAAGGAAGGCTGAAGGTAAGTAAGTGTTAAATTTACTTAGCTCCGTGATGGCTGATTGAAGTGGTATTTAACGATCACGCAAAGCAGAAAAAATCTGAAGTGACAATTCACATAGCAGCAGGGTTTGGAGAAATAAAAGCCTGCTTTGAATGCAAAAAGCAAGGATGAACAGGTAATCAGTTTCAGAAAAGGTCCTGAAAGCATCCTTCAGAAAATCCTCAAACTGCTTACATCAAGAGAGCCCATGGAGCCGGCCTGATCGTGCAATGGTCACCTCTGCCATTAGTTGTACATTTGCATGCATTTAAAGCTTACCATGGGACTGTTGTGGCATGTGACGAGGTGTTAGATAGTCACTGAAATAATTTAATGCAAGAATTGGCAAGTAGGATTCTGCAAGGATGGGAGTGTAGATAAGCTTAAAAAGTTTAGGCCACAGTTTAAATGTATGTGAAATGTCAGCTGACTGAACAGCTTTGCAATTCAGCTGAATGAACAGCTAATAATTTATCTGCACTGAATTTGGGAGAAATTTTAGGTTTTCTTTTGTTGGATGTAACCAGAGCAAATAGATACAGGGTTGGAAAGCGCAGCACGCCAGGCAGCATCCGAGGAGCAGGAGAATCGACATTTCGGGCATGAGCCCTTCAGGAATGAAGAAGGGCTTATGCCTGAAACGTTGATTCTCCTGCTCCTCGAATGCTGCCTGACCTGCTGCGCTTCTCCAGCAACACACTTTTCAACTCTGATCTCCAGCATCTGCAGTCCTCGCTTTCTCCAAATAGGTACAGGGGAAAGTATTAAAATTACTGAATAATCTTTACATTTTTATAGTTTCATAGAATCAGATATGAAAGCAGGAGAACTGTGCTGCTGGTTTTGTACAGCCTATGTCAACACTCTAAACATCACAGATGGCAAGAAGAGTCCTAAGGTGAAAGTGGGTACTGCAGATGCTGGAGATTACAGTCAAGATTAGAGTGGTGCTGGAAAAGCACAGCAGGTCAGGCAGCATCCGAGGAGCAGGAAAATTGATGTTTCAGGCAGAAGCCCTTCATCAGAAGAGTGCTAAACCCAACATGTAATCATGATATATATTGCTAGGTCCATGCTTTAAAAAGAATGGAAACTAAATTTCAGGCTGTTGTAAATATAGTGCTGACCACTTGCATCATTTTGTGGAGTCCTCATGACCAGAAAAGTAAGAACTTATGGGATTGGAAGGAAAATGGCGTGTTGCAGTCAAATTTGGCTTTGTGCCAGGAAGGATCAGCTGATGACTGACAGGTGTTAGTGTGACTGACTTTTATACATTGACCTGCTGTGGGTGTCACTGGCCAGGTCAGCATTTCTTGCCCATCCCTAATTGCCCAGAGGGCAGTTAAGAGTCAACCACATTGCTGGGGCTCTGAACTCTCAGGTAAGGACAGCAGTTTCCTTCCTGAAGGACATCACTGAATCAGATGGGTTTTTAAAAAAATTGGCAATGGATTCATGGTCATCATTATAAGTCTTAATTCCAGTTTTTGTTTTAAGAGTGAATTCAAATTCAACCATCTGCCATAAAAGGATTTGAACCCAGGTCCCTACAGCATTAGCAGGGACTCTGGTTTAACAGCGATAATGCCACCAGGCCATCACCACCTGACTAGAGGGTTTTTTCTGGTCTGGTTCCTTCCTTCCTTACTGGACTAGGCAAACAGAAATGGCAAATAGAATTCAATCCAGACAATGAGGTACAGATACTGAGAATTGTAGAGAAACTGAGTCCCACTTAAGATTGCATGTCCACAGATTTCTGAAGGACAGTGAGAGATTGAGAAGCTGATAAGAGAAATGTAGAGAAATGTTCTTTCAGTCATGGTATGAAATAGTGGTTAAGTTTGAATTGTATCAAATAAAATACTAGTAAGGTACAGGTTAGAAACTGCGTAGTGTTCTGGGTCACTGGATTGCAGGAAGGATGTTGTACTAAAAAGAATGTAGAAGAGATTTTACAAGAGAATTGAAGAGTTTTGACTGAGGGAAGTATTTTTTTCCCCATTCCTTCATGGGATGTGAGCATTGCTGCCAGCCCATCCCTAATTGCCGAGAAGGCAGTTGAGAGTTAGCCACATTGCTGTGTTTGGAGTGACAGGTAAGGATGGCAGTTTCCTTCTCTAAAGGACATTACTGAACCCAGTGGGGTTCGGACAATTGACGTGGATTTGTAGACTTTTAATTCCAGCTTTTTGTTTAAATTGAAATTCTCCAATCTGTCAAAGCAAGATTGGTACCAGAGTCCCCAGAACATTACTAGAGTCTCCAAATTAACAGTCCAGTAACAATACCACTCCGTGCTCACCACTTCCAATTGACTGAGGTTTTCTTTGAAACCAGGAAGGCCGAGGGGAATCTTACATTGAGGTGTATAAATATTGAGGGTGAGACAGTGGGTGGGAAAAATCTTTTTCCCTTCGCAAAGAGCTTAATAACCAGGAGTCAAATTTGCTCTAAGCTGTCATGGTGCTTATCAATGTTTATTTCTTACAAATCTCACATCTACCATTTCCCTTTAGTTAAGTTAAGTTCAATCTCCCTCCATGCTTTACTAAAGGAAGGTGGCTGAACAAACTGTCTTGTAATTTTAGCACCACGGACTTGGTTTTAAATTTCTACCCCTGATGTCATAACATTAATTTCTTGAGAGGTAAGGAGTACAGTTAGTGTCCTGATTGTGTAAATTTCAAATCCACATTTCCCAAACACTATAGCGTTGTCATTTTCCACATCTAGTTACATCTGTGCTTTCTTCAGCAATGAACAGCCTACTTAATAACGATGCTGCTTCCCTGCATGCCAAGTCCATGCTAATTTACAAACAATAACCACTCTTACCAGAAACTTCAGTGTGATGTTATCCCCAAATCTGAAACTGGTGAAACCTTCAAATTCTTACCTCTGTCCTGATGGTTTTTATTCAGAATTGAGATAGTATTTTAGCCAGTCTATTCTACATGTTATAGGTATGCATCCACTGTCCAATACTGCACAACTGAATGACTCTGCCACCAATACATTCATCACTGGGTTGAAACCTCTGTGACCAATACAATCCCCTTTCACATTTGATTTTGAATATTAAGATTTGGCACTTTGAATCATACTTGAAACGTCAACTGATTGCACCCTTGAGCATTTCTGTGATTTACTTCCTGTAAATCCTAATTTCTTTCCTTCTCAAATATCAATAGCATTTGTTTCCCCAATTCTCGTGTACAGTCCTCATTTTTTATTTAGTATTGCTTGCAATCCTGTATTTACACTGGTTATGGGCTAATTCTCAGAAGAAGTGGATAATCATTTTATAATTTAATTCAACAAGCTTCTGCTACCAGTCTTATACTCCAAATGATAATCGTGCTTGAACAGAATTCAAGTCCACACTTTTTTTTTCTGAGTTTTGTTTCAGTGAGCCACACTTCATAAAGCTCTCAACCCACTGATGACTAGCTTCCCACGTTTATACAGCCAGTTAAAACCCAATTAACTCTGAATTAGTGTGTCCATCCCATTAGGTCTCCGATATTCCTTCAGACTTTCTTAGGGGATAATATCCAGAACCAAAATCAAGCTTAGGGTAGAAACTAGTATTTTGTACCACCTTGCGTTTTTGAAATCCCACTAAATGTAATGTATTAGTCTGTTGGAGTAACTTGGGCCTGTGAACCGTCCTTGGGTAATGGAGTGGGATGAGGGAGAGGACTATTGATCTGGTGGTAGGCAATAATAAATAGGGCAGAGGGATTTTGGTGTGGGGAGAGGGTGCATTAAGCATTACATGCTTGTGTATAGGTGTATATGATATTATTACAGTATTATTATCAATAGACCTCCCTCTATTCTTTCCCCTACCACCTTGGAATATAGGAGTAAGTGCTGGAGATCAGAATCTGAAAGGAATAAGCCATTGGCCTTTTGAGCCTTTTAAGATCATGGCTGCTAAAAGTGCACTCTCAATTCCACCCAATGTGTCTGTGCCCCGTGATCCTTGTCTCCAATCCCAGCAATTCAATTAGATTGCGCTTCAACCACCGATTAAAGATCCGTGCTTAGTTCACCACGCATTTGTCAACAAATTTGCACTTGTTTCAGGATCCACCTGAAAGCTATTTGGTATGAACTAGTGCTATTACATAATTAACTGGGAAATATTTATAAAGTCATTTTGATGTAACTGTCTTTATACTCTTCTAAGGATTCACTCGATCTATCCTGTCTATACCTTATATATGCTTCCTTCTTTTCCCTAACCAAACCCTCAATTTCTTTAATCATCCAGCATTCCCTTTACCTACCAGCCTTCCCTTTCACCCTGACAGGAATATACTGTCTCTGGATTTTCAGTATCTCATTTCTGAAGGCTTCCCATTTTCCAGCCGTCCCTTTATCTGCGAACATCTGTCCCCAGTAGGCTTTTGAAAGTTCTTGCCTAATACCATCAAAATTAGCCTTCCTCCAATTTAGAACTTCAACTTTTAGGTCCGGTCTATCCTTTTCCATCACTATTTTAAATCAAGTAGAATTATGGTCGCTGGCCCCAAAGTGCTCCCCCAGTGACAGCTCCGTCACCTGCCCTGCCTTATTTCTCAAGAGTAGGTCAAGTTTTACACCTTATCCAGCAGGTACATCCACATACTGAATCAGAAAATGTTCTTGTACAATCTTAACGTATTCCCCTCCTTGTGAACCCTTAACCACTCTATTATTCTTACAGATAGCTGAGATCTCTTTGCAAATCTGTTTCTCAATTTCCCTCTGACTATTAGGGAGTTTATAAATACAATCGCAATAAGGTGATTATCCCTTTTCTGATTTCTCAGCTCAACCCAAATAACTTCCCTGGATGTATTTCTGGGAATATCCTTCCTCAGTACAGCTGTAATGCTATCCCTTATAGAAAGTGCCACCCACCTCTTGTTTTGCCTCCCGGAGTGTAACTAACCTGATGAAGCTATTTCCTGTATATCAAAGCTTCTGATGTCTTTTTGTTCAGATCCCTCTTGTGTGTATTTGAGCAGAGAATGTTGTCCTGTCAGTCTGTGTAGGATGGATGCCATGACTTCTACGGGGGCTAGAGATAAAAGATATGTCTTACCTTCAGAATTTCATTAAAATCCGGGACCACCTAAGGATGAGGTGATGGTGAAGCCAATGCAATGAATTTAAATGCTCCTATGTGGAGATGTCTTTCATAGCTGCCCTCTGCATCTCACCCAGGTCTGCACCTTGTTTTGAGTAAGTTTGCTTTATCTGTAGGACCACGTGCAGCAAGTGCCTTTTATCAGAGAGAAATACGCTTTCTATACCGGTTTCACCTCCTCACTCCTTCTCTGCCTTCTGCCACCCCCAGGTGCCTTCCCCTGCAAGGGGAAAAGATGCAAAATCTGCTGTTATACCACCTCCTTCACCTCCATCCAGGCCCCCAAACAGTTTTTCCAGGTGAGTCAGAGGTTCACCTGCCTCCCTTCCAACCTGATTTATTGAATTAGGTGCTCCTGGTGTGGTCTCCTCTACATCAGGGAGATGGAATATAAACTTAGAGAACGTTTCACTGAGCATCGCAGCCGGGCTTACAGGGACCGACTGGAGCTCCCAGTCACCGTCCATTTTAATTCCCCCAACCATTCCCTTTCTGACATGACCATCCTCTGCCTCCTCCATTGCCACAACAGACCAAACTGCAAATTGGAGGAACAACACCTCCCCTTCCGTCTGGGCAGCCTACAGCCCGGAGGACTCGACATTGAGTTCTCAAATTCCAAATAACCTCCCTTCCCAGCCCCTCTTCCCCTCCCTTCGACTGCAGCCAGCCATCAACTGGATCCATTCCTCCCATTGACCATCCAGGTCACACCCTCTACCTGTCTTCACCTATCCCCACTTTATCTGGAGCTCCCCTCACACCTGCCACCAGCCCTGAACGGGGGTTACACCCAAACATAGACTTCTCTACCTCCTGATGCTGCCTGGCTTGCTGTGTTCTTCCAGCCTCCTGCCTGTCCAATGAAAGAAATCCCAATTTATCCAGCCTTTCTTTCTAACACAAACCTACCATACTCAGCTACCCAGGTAAATCTCTTCTGAGCCCTGTCTAACTAAATAAAATCCTTCCTTATAACCAGGTAACCAGAACGAGACAGATTGTACCTTGTGTGCCAGGCTGTTTGGTAAAGGATATGAAAATCGAGACTCTGGAGGAACTTTATCTCCTCTCCCTTCCTGTTAGGGAGTCTGAAATCATTGACGTCCATGGGTTCCCATGGTCATAGTCAAGATTAGAGTGGTGCTGGAAAAGCTCATTCCTGATGACAGCTTTTGCCCCAAAGGTCGATTTTCCTCCTTAGATGCTGCCTGACCTGCTGTGCATTTCCAGCACCATTCTAATCTTGACTCGAATCTCCAGCGTCTGCAGTCCCCACTTCTGCCTTGTCAAGCTCATGGCCTGTACAGAAGCTAACCTATGCTGATCAATGCTCAAAGTTCAAGGCCAGTAGTTGCAACTGGTAACTATAAATGGATGTATTAGATAGAATGTCAAGTGCTCCAAGGAAGTGGTCACTGCAATTTATGAAGCTAATGTGGCAAAGCTGTCAGTCATTTTCTGAGGAGGGGTTACTGGGGGAAGAGAATTGGAAAACCCCACACTTTACAATAAAAAATGTGTGCACATTGCAGTTCAGTCTTGATGTATCTAATCCCTGCTCCCTGTCTTACTGATGTTGTCTCATCTGCAGTCCTCAGTAAATTGTTTCAGAAGGCTGGTATTGATCGCTCTGTCTCTGCCTGAACTACACTACCAGACTGGGTAACTTTGCTAAAGCTACATTTGATGTCATCTCCAAAATCTACAACAATCTGTAGGAGACTGTATCTACCAAAGGCCCATACAGGAATCCACTGATCATCTGCCCAAGGACCACACCCATGGATCTATTCAAAGATCCCAATTGGCTGTTGCTCTAGCAACATAAAACATTTATACAAAGAATGAAATGCAAGTCTGTTGCATAACATGGAATCCTGACAGTGTAGAAAGAAGCCATTTGGCCCATCGAATCTGCCCTGACCCTCCAAAGACCATCCAACCCAGACCCATCCCATCCCTACAACCCCACATGGGGTTTTTAACCATGTCTAACCCACCCAGCCTGTGCATCCTGGACATTATGGGAGCAATTTTTAGCATGGCTAATCCACCTAACTTGCACAACTTTTTAGACTGAGAAGAAACTGGAACGGCTGGAGAAAACCCATCGACATGGGTAAAATGTGCAAACTCTACACACGTCATGACCCATGGCTGGAATTGAATCTGGGTCCCTGATGCTGTGAGGCAACAGTGCTAAGTGCTGAGCTACTGTGAGGCCCTAACAAGACAACTAAATTGTAAAGGCCTTAGTTCAGAACCTTGGGTAACCTCAATTCTGTCGACCCACCTTCACAGCGCTGAGAACCTACTCATGCCATGTTACCTGGCTCGATTTCAGCACCGCCTACCCATTCTCTTCTGATGTTCACACTCATTATCATTTATTCAGCTTCTCCTTAGATTAGATTCCCTACAGTGTGGAAACAGGCCCAACCAGTCCATACCGACCCTCCGAAGAGTAATCCACCCAGACCTATTTCCCTCTGACTAATGCTGCAAATGTGTTGCTGGTTAAAGCACAGCAGGTTAGGCAGCATCCAAGGAACAGGAAATTCGACGTTTCGGGCATAAGCCCTTCATCAGGAATGAGGAGAGTGTGTCCAGCAGGCTAAGATAAAAGGTAGGGAGGAGGGACTTGGGGGAGGGGCGATAGAGATGTGATAGGTGGAAGGAGGTCAAGGTGAGGGTGATAGGCTGGAGTGGGGTGGGGGCGGAGAGGTTAGGAGGGTGGTGCTGAGTTGAGGGAACCGACTGAGACAAGGTGGGGGGAGGGGAAATGAGGAAACTGGAGAAATCTGAGTTCATCCCTTGTGGTTGGAGGGTTCCCAGACGGAAGATGAGGCGCTCCTCCTCCAGCCGTCGTGTTGTTCTGCCGGTGGAGGAGTCCAAGGACCTGCATGTCCTCAGTGGAGTGGGAGGGAGAGTTAAAGTGTTGAGCCACGGGGTGGTTGGGTTGGTTGGTTGGCTGGCTTATGCCCGAAACGTCGAATTTCCTGTTCCTTGGATGCTGCCTAACCCGCTGTGCTTTAACCAGCAACACATTTTCAGCTCTGATCTCCAGCATCTGCAGACCTCATTTTTTACCCTCTGACTAATGCACCTAACACTACAGGCAATTTAGCATGGCCAATTCACCTGACCTGCGCATCTTTGGACTGTGGGAGGAAACTAGAGCACCCGGAGGAAACCCACGCAGACACGGGGAAGAATGTGCAAACTCCACACAGACAGTCGCCCGAGTTGGGAATTGAACCTGGGTCCCTGGTGCTGTGAGGCAGCAGTGCTAACCACCGAGCCATCGTGCTGCTCTTCTGTCCTAGCTTTTTATCAATAATCCCCTTATGCACCTACCTCTTTAAAATCCATCTCCCTAGGCTCTGTCACTACTTATCCACCTCTCTCTGCCCCAACCCTGTCTTCAGTATAAAGACAACCATTTTCTAGCTGCTATACGTTCTCCTGAAGAGTCACTGGACTCAAAACGTGAACTTCGCTTTCTTCCCACACCTGCTACTGGGTCTGTTGAGTTTCTTGAGCACTTTCTGATTTTGTTTTAGATCAGCAGCATGTGCAGTTCTTTTTGTCTCAGTTGCTAGTTGCTGCTTTAACCGTGGAAGAGAGCATTTCCAAAGATAGTCATTACTTTTTCGGCACTCTGCAGGGTGCTGATGTTTAGTCATTGTTCCAAAAGTACAGAGAAAAGGCTCAACAGGAAGCCACAACCTGTTTTCTATTTAGAATTGCTTGCTTTAAAGTAAATTTTCAGGCTGATTCTGCATAATTCTCGAGATAAAGTTGACGCTTGGCATGATTTGGTAGACAGCCCCAATGAAGCTGTTTCCACAACTACATCAGAAATATCTGGGGTTTTTTTTTGCTCTGCAGGAATATTACAACAAATAGAAAATTGTCAGTTTGTTAATCTGGCAGTTTGTTGAACCAAGGACAATATTCTCATCCACTGCTAACCATTTCCACTTTTTATTTCTTGAATGTTGTACTAAGGAGCTGGGGGTGCACATCATTTTGATGGTTTTGTCTATTTCAAATGTGCTATGTTTGCAGGCCTGTAGACAGGGCGAACCTGCAGCTCACTGCAAAGAGGAGGGAGTGAGTGTGTGTGTTTGTCCCATATTTTGATGTTTATTCAGCTGCTCTGTTAACAAGCTCACTAGCTGCTTCCAAGTGTGTCTACAGCATCCTTTGTGCTGTAGTTTCCAAACACTCCAACGCAGACAGATGTTAAAATTAAATCTCTGCATTCACCTCATTTCCATCCTGCCAAATTGATTCTTTCGGTTGTAGTTCGCCTTGTTTCCAGTTTTTTTAAAACCCTCAACCAAAATGGAGATGACACCTTCACTGTAATTCAGTCAAGGCAGAGCTATTGAGTTTATATGGCTGTTAGGGACAAAGTATTGTAACATTCAGCTGTGAAATAATGCATTGCATGTTTTGCAGGCTGATCGAACCTGCCAACAGTGCAGCTCCCTGCCAGTATTACATTGGAGTGTTCCTTAAACAGGACTCGATCCCTTAACCTCCTAACTTTGTACTCACTGGAGGCGATCAGCATATCTTTGCAGCTTTGGTATCGCCCTTGTGAATCGTTTTTGCACCCTTGCGGCCTATCCATATCCTTTGTGATATCAAGACCCGATCTGTGCATAAATGTGATCGAATTGTGATACAAATGCAAATTACTTATCTCCAGGCGCCACGTACAGTATCAAACTTGGCTATCTCACTTTTGAAAAACGTCTGAATTTGTGATGGGTCCTTTATTTTCTGTTCTGAAGTCATATTAAACATAATAGAATCTTGTCAAGGGACACATTTACAAGACAAAGAAAGATTGTTTACCCTGTGGTATCCTGTTTTTGTAATACTTAAGATTAATCTGTTGACAGTGGGTATTTGTTTGTGTATTTTCTTCAGTAGCGAATCAGTGTGAGAAAGGAAACCATTCTATCGACCGTGCAGCTAGTTGAGGTGTGCTTTGCTGTATAAGAAGGTTTGGGTGACTCTGATGAAGCCTGTGTTATTTGGGTCAGGTATATGGTGCGGAGAATTTGTTTGAATGGGGTGGGAGTTGATTTTCAGAGTAACTTTGCATTTTATTCTTCAGTTCCGTGTTAAAAATGAGCCCTAATGTTGGAGGAGCTTTGCTCCCTTCATTCACACTCCTTGATACAATAGATTAAGGTTACCTGGTGGAAGGTTTTTCAGGATGTCTATTCAGGGAAGACATGCTGCCTCCGAGTTTAAACTAGCTGACATCCCTGTCCTTGCTCTCTCTCTCTGAAAGTTGGCTTTTACCTGTCTCCATTTGTTGCAATCCATATGACTGCCTTTCTGTGATTAGAATCTTGGTCTCTCTTTTGGTGAGTTCATGAGCTCTTTGAACCTTTTGCGTTTTAATTTAATGTGAATTATTGCACCATTAGACTGGCTGATAAATCAGATTCACTTCAGATTTACTGTCAGCTTAAACCCTATTTCTCAAAGAATAGATTCAGCCGTGTAGAAAGGGAGTAAAGGATTAAATTTGGAATGTTACGCTAGAGAAGTTGTGCTTTTAACTGATGTGCCAGCATATTTAAATCAAAGGGAAGCCTTCCCTGTGGAATATTAACACAGACAGACCATTCCTTGGTTTCTCATGACATGTATAGATGGGCTAAGGTTCATGAGGTGAAACTGAAAAGGCAAATTCCCAAGTAGTTTGGAGATCTGGAAACATAATTCTGGAAATCCTCAGGCAAGTTCCACAGCTATGGAGGGAGAATCCGAATGAATGATGATGGTCATCGTCCTTTCAGCAGATCTAATGTGGCTGGACCTGCTGTCGGAGTACACCAGGAAAAAGTGAAGTTGTCCATTCGGAGCATGCTGTGTAAATGATGAAAGATGGCAGAGCTCTGAGGTACAGATGGATCTGGGGGGCTTTATGTATGTATCAGAAAGGTTGGTATGCAGGTAACGCAAGTAATTAGGAAGTCTATGTTAGGGGAATTGTGAGGGCATCATGCTTCAGTTATAAAGAGTCCTGATTAAACCACACCTGGAGTAATGTGTGCTGATCTTTATTCATCGCACATAGAACAGTACAGCACAGCAACAGGCCGTTTGGTCCACAATGTTGTGCTGAACGTGACATCGAATTAGACAAATCCCAACTCCCTGCCCTAGGTCCATACCTCTCCATTTCTTGCAAATTCATGTGCTTTTCTAACAGTCCCTTCATCACCATTATCGTATCTGCCTCCACCATGACCCCTGACAGTGTGTTTTTCAGACTCTGGATCAGTGATGCTGCTTGGATGCTGCATGAACTGCTGCGCTCTTCCAGCACCACTGATCCAGAACCTGGTTTCCAGCATCTGCAGTCATTGTTTTTACCGAGTGTTTTTCAGACTCCTACCAGTCTCTGTGTAAAAACCACTTGCCCTTTACATCTCCTTTGAACTTCCCCCATCAGCTTTAAATGCACACCCCCAAGTTTGAGATATGAAGGAAGGATGTAAATATGTTAGAGGCAGTGCAGAGAAGGTTGCTTCGATTTAATGGGCAGGATGCCTTTGAGAAAACGTTGGACAGCCTATGCTTGTATCTCCTGGTGTTACAAGGGGAAGAGGTGACTTGATCAAAACATGTAAGACTCTGAAAAGTCACAACAGGAAGTATTTGGAAAGTATCTTTAGTCTTATCAGGAAAGCTAGAATCGGGGGGGAGGGATAAAATAAAGCTTGCCTGTTTACGACTGCTGTGAGAGTTTCCCTCTGAAGGTGGTGCAGGCCGCCTTTGGATATTTTTCAAGCAGACACATTGATTTTTGGTGCGAAGGGGTTTTGAAGGTGATCAGGTCGGCAGCAATGCGGATTTGAGGTTAACCGTGTTGAATGCCAAAACAAGCTTGAAGGGCAGAGTGGCCTCCTCGTCCCCATTCATTTGCTTTTATTGACTTGTTGAATATTTCAGCCATTTCTGTTTTCATTTGTGAGGAAACTCATTGGGGGAAATGGTTAAGAGAAGGAGATAGAAATAAACGAAATGCTAATGAGATCCTCCATCTATATTTTGGTCACCAAATTTGCAGACTCTATTGAATTCTATGTTCAAAATTAAAACCATCTGCTGTTGGTACCTTCCCACCCAAATCCCCGAGCTGCCCTCCTGACTGTCTTACAGTTCTCAGCATGTACACATTTCCTCTATCATTTGGATCTTCTGTCCCAGTAACCTCACTGCAGTCTCCCTC
The DNA here is from genome assembly GCF_020745735.1 of Hemiscyllium ocellatum. Lineage (NCBI taxonomy): Eukaryota > Metazoa > Chordata > Chondrichthyes > Orectolobiformes > Hemiscylliidae > Hemiscyllium > Hemiscyllium ocellatum. The sequence goes on along the minus strand of NC_083445.1, from coordinate 32,133,033 downwards.
CAGTCAAACATTTCTCTGAATTCAAATCTCCTTGCCCTCCAACGGATCCTGTCATAGCCCCCCACTGTTATGTATTTTTGCAGAAACTCCAAACCCTCCTGTATTGCCTCAAGGCTCAACTCAAAAATGTTGTCCTGTTGGCTTGCAACTTAAAGAAATTCAGCTTATTTTTGTCCTGTGCTGGATTTACTCATGTCCATAAAGTACCATAATTGCAATTTTCTTGCCACTTTCTCTGTGCCTGAGAGTTTTGTTCACATAAATTTAAAGTCCGAGTCATACAGCACGGATAAATACAGCAGGGGTAAATGTATGGGTGGGTTGTGCTTTGGCGGGTCAGTGTGGACTTGTTGGGCCGAAGGGCCTGTTTCCACACTAATCTAATTAAGAACAAACAGGCCTTTTGTCCCAACTCCTCCACGCTGACCAGGCTTCCTAAACTGAACTAGTCCCGTTTGCCTGTGTTTGACCTATATCCTCTAAACCCTTCCTATCCATGTATTTGTCCTCCCATATCTTTTAAATGTTGTAATTGTGTGCACCTCTACCACTTCCTCTGGCAGCTTGTTCCATTTACACACCACCCTCTGTGTGAAAAAGCTGCCCCTCAGGTCCATTTTTAAAATGGTTCCCCATTCCTCTTAAACCGATGCCCTCTAGCTTTGGATCCCCCTACCCTGGGGAAAAGACCTTTGACCCTATCCACACTCCTTGTGATTTTATAAACCTCTACACGGTCACCCCTCAACCTCCAAACTCAAGTGAAAAAAGGCCCTAGCCTATCCAGCTTCTCCTTATAACTTAAACATTCCAGTCTAGGTAACACGCTTGTAAATTGTTTTTGCACCCTTTCTGGTTGAATAACATCCTTCTTATAGGGGGTGAGCAGAATTCCAAACGTGACCTTGTGAATATCTTGTACATGTCTCAACTCCAGTACTCGGTGCTCTGAAGGCAAGCATGCTGAATGCCTCCTTCAGCACCCTGTCTATCTGTGATGCCATTTTCAAGGAGCTACGTACCTGCATGCCAAGGTATCTCGTTTGTCAACCCTCTCCAGGGCCCCTTAGTCCTGTCCCGATCATTGCTCAGTCCTTTGCATCCATGTGATCCTCCTAGTCTACAGCACAATCTCCTTTCTACCGAATAGTCGTGTCTGACCTACAGCCACTTTCCAGTCCTCAGCAACACTTCTTGCTTCAATCACTGGCAATTTTTATATCCCCTAAACATCTCGAATCAGTCACTACTTTCCACTTTCTTCACAAACCTATTTTTACAAAGCTTGCTTTGACAATGCCTTTTGAACTTTGGTTCCATTTTTTTTTAGGTTGCTCTTGTAAAGAGCTCCAGGATAAATCTTTCCATCTGTAACTGTAATTGCCATCCATATTAAAATTCAGCATCTGAATTGGTGAAACGTTGGTGACCTGACCTGAAAACACAACCTGGTGGAAATCCCAGCGGGTCAGGCAGCATCCATGGAAAGAAGGCAAACTAATGTTTTGTGTCTGTCTAGATGACTCTTCAGAGTCCTGGTGAGGAGAGAGTGAGGACTGCAGATGCTGGAGATCAGAGATGAAAATGTGTTGCTGGAAAAGCGCAGCAGGTCAGGCAGCATCCAAGGAGCAGGAGAATCGACATTTCGGGCATGAGCCCTTCTTAAGGAATGCCCAAAACGTCGATTCTTCTGCTCTTTGGATGCTGCCTGACCTGCACTTTTCCAGCAATACATTTTCAGCTCAGAGTCCTGGTGACCTGATTATTCGTTGGTGTTCTTTTGCACTTTGTTGTGACTGTGTATGTTTAAGTTAGTTAGTGTTGAAATATTCAGCCCTTTCCAGCTGAGCTGTTGAGAATCCAGTATCCAAGCTGTGTTATTTCTGCAGACACACTTGTAACTAAGTGCCACCATCCAAACTACAGGGTGGCTGTGTGAGGTGGTAACAGCAGCACTATCGCTATCACACTCCTCTGAATATAAACTGATGGTTCCATCTCAGACAAGGTGTAGAAATGGGTGTTAATTGAAGTAATTTTAACAGTTGTGAATTTAAAGCAAATATTATTACCAAACTGACTGTAAAATGTGCACGCAATGCTAGATGAGCATGAATTGTTATTTCCTTCAACCAGAACTATTGAATATAACCCAAAGATGTGTAATGATACGCTGATGTCCATTTAAACATTCAATGCCCATCTTGCTTATTTCAGAGATTTTCTGTCAATCGTGCTGTGGTTTCCATGGTTTTATATTAATGGAGTAATTGGCGATATGTGCTGACCAGGAAAGTGATTATTCACACTTATTCATTCTGGTATAGAACATAGAACAGTACAGCAGAGAACAGGCCCTTCAGCCCACCATGTTGTGCTGACCATTGATCCTCATGTATGCACCCTCAAATTTCTGTGACCATATGCATGTCCAGCAGTCTCTTAAATGTCCCCAATGACCTCGCTTCCACAACTGCTGCTGGCAACGCATTCCATGCTCTCACAACTCTGTAAACAACCCGCCTCTGACATCCCCTCTATATTTTCCTCCAACCGGCTTAAAACTATGACCCCTCGTGTTAGCCATTTCTGCCCTGGGGAATAGTCTCTGGCTATCGACTCTATCTATGCCTCTCATTATCTTGTATACCTCAATTAGGTCCCCTCTCCTCCTCTTTCTCCAATGAAAAAAGTCCGAACTCAGTCAACCTCTCTTCATAAGATAAGCCCTCCAGTCCAGGCCTGGTAAACCTCCTCTGAACCCTCTCCAAAGCGTCCACATCTTTCCTATATCTCCCCTTGTTTTCCCAAGTGACAAAGCTGTCAGTTAATCTATTCTCTGCTCTCTTGGTTTGATTTGATTTGATTGTCAGATGCACCCAAGTACAGTGAAAGGCTTTGTTTTCAAGCAGTACAGGCAGGTCATAGTAAGCAAGGGCATACAGAGCACATGGTGGGGAAAAGCTCTAGGCAAAGGCATACAAGTTACATGGCACAGGGCATGCGTGAGGCCAGATCCGCATTATTTGATGTTAGAGAGTCCATTCATCAGTCTAATAACAGCGGGGAAGAAGCTGTTCTTGAACCTGCTGGGGCGTGTGTTTAAGCTTCTGTATCTTCCAGGTGAAAGTGAGGACTGCAGATGCTGCAATCAGAGGCAAGATTAGAGTAGTGCTGGAAAAACACAGCAGGTCAGGCAGCATCCGAGGAGCAGGAAAATCAACGTTTCAGACAAAAACCCTTTATCAGGAATGTTTCCCTCCGCTCCAATCCCAACCTCCCCATCGAGGATAAAGGGGGTGCACTGACCTCTACACTGCTGAAGCCAGACACCAATTCGAAGACACCTCCTCTTACCGCCCCCTCGCCCATGACCCCAGCCCCCATCACCAAACCATTATCTCCCAGACCATACACAACCTCAGGGGATCTCCCACCCACAGCTTCCAATCTCATAGTCCGGGAATCCTGCACAGCCCAATTCTACCTCCTTCCCAAGACCCACAAGCCTGACCACCCTGGCCGACCCATTGTCTCAGCATGCTCCTGCCCCACCAAACTTATTTCCACCTACCTCGATACTGTCCTATCCTCCCTAGTCCAGGAACCCCCCATTTACGTTCGAGACACCACCCACCCCCTCCACCTCCTCCAAAACTTCTGTTTCCCTGGCCCCCAACGTCTCATCTTCACCATGGATATCCAATCCCTCTACACCTCCATCCACCATGACCAGGGACTCCAAGCCCTCCATTTTTTCCTCTCCTGACGTTCCCACCAGTACCGTTCCACTGACACACTCCTTCGTCTTCTCGATCTTCCCCCTGATGGAAGGGTTTTGCCGGGGGGGTGATGGGTCTTTAATATTGTCAGCTTTCCACAGCAGCTGGCAGTGTAAATGGAGTCGGTGGATGGAAGGTTGGCTTCCGTGGGCTGTGTGTACGATGTTCTGCTGTGTAGATGTACATTTGGGTCATGGCTGGGTGATTGAATGGTGCAGTTGGTTAATCAGCTTTATCAGTGCCAAGTAGAAAAGTGACTGTGAGGATGTTGTGAGCTGGGGACCCATGGACTTAGTAAAAACAAAATAGTGTGTATGTGGGAAGTGAAAACATACTCTGGTCTGGCAGCAGTTGTGGCGAGGGCAACAAGAGCTAACACTTGGGTTCAACTTTTTTGTTCTAATGACTTTTCAGAGACTATAATAGATTTTTTGAGATAGTGAAATGAGGTGTGGGTGAGACATGTCTATGATGTTAGATCACATGATATCGATTATTGAATGAGTGTCTTAAGGGGTATATAGAGTCAGAATTATATGGCATGAAAATAGACCCTTCGGTCCAACCTGTCCATGCCGACCAGATATCCCAACCCAATCTAGTCCCACCTGCCAGCACCCAGCCCATATCCCTCCAAACCCTTCCTATTCACGTACCCATCCAAATGCCTCTTAAATGTTGCAATTGTACCAGCCTCCACCACTTCCTCTGGCAGCTCATTCCATACACGTACCACCCTCTGTGTGAAAATCCTTTCTGAACCCTTCCAAGTTTCACAACATCTTTCAAATAGGAAGGAGACTGGAATTGCATGCAATATTCCAACAATGGCCTAACTAATGTCTTGTACAGCTGCAACATAACCTCCCAACTCCTGTATTCAGTGCTCTGACCAAGAAAGGAAAGCATATCAAAAGCCTTCTTCACTATTCTATCTACCTACAACTCCACTTTCAAGGAGCTATGAACCTGCACTCCAAGGTCTCTTTGTTCAGCAACACTCCCTAGGACCTTACCATTAAGTGTATAAGTCCTGCTAAGATTTGCTTTCCCAAAATATCATGTCTCACAAACTTGATTGAGTTTTTTGAAGAAGTAACAAAAAGGTTTGGTGAAGGCAGAGTGGTAGATGTGATCTCTATGGACTTAAGGCTTTCGACAAGGTTCCCCATGGGAATCTGGTTGGCAAGGTTAGATCTCATGGAATACAGGGAGAACTAGCCATTTGGATACAGAACTGGCTCAAAGGTAGAAGACAGAGGGTGGTGGTGGAGGGTTGTTTTTCAGACTGGAGGACTGTCACCAGTGGAGTGCCACAAGGATCGGTGCTGGGTCCTCTACTTTTCATCATTTACATAAATGATTTGGATGTGAGCACAAGAGGTATCCTTAGTAAGTTTGCAGATGACACCAAAATTGGAGGTTAGTGCACAACGAAGAGAGTTATCTCAGATTACAACAGGATCTTGACCAGATGGGCCAATAGGCTAAGGAGTGGCAGATGGAGTTTCTGTTAGACAATAGGTGCAGGAGTAGGCCATTCTGCCCTTCGAGTCTGCACCACCATTCAATATGATCATGGCTGATCATCCTTAATCAGTATCTGCTTCCTGCCTTATCTCCATAACCCTTGATTCCACTATCTTTGAGAGTTCTATCCAACTCTTTCTTAAATGAATCCAGAGACTGGGCCTCCACTGCCCTCTGGGGCAGAGCATTCCACACAGCCAGCACACTCTGGGTGAAGAAGTTTCTCCTCATCTCTGTCGTAAATTGTCTACCCCATATTTTTAAGCTGTGTCCTCTGGTTCGGCACTCGCCCATCAGCGGAAACATGTTTCCTGCCGCCAGAGTGTCCAATCCTTTAATAATCTTGTGTCTCAATCAGATCCCCCCTCAGTCTTCTAAACTCAAGGGTAGACAAGGAGAAAGTGAGGACTGCAGATGCTGGAGGTATCAGAGCTGAAGAAGGGCTCATGCCCGAAATGTCGTTTCTCCTGCTCTTTGGATGCTGCCTGACCTGCTGCGCTTTTCCAGCAACACATTTTCAGCTCAAGGGTATACAAGCCCAGTCGCTCCAGTCTATCAGCGTACGGTAGTCCTGCCATTCCAGGAATTGACCTCGTGAATCTACGCTGCACTCTCAATAGCTCCCTCAATTTAGATAACTGCAAGGTATAAAGAGGCAAACGATGTGTCTAAATAGGTGTAAATTACAGAATCATGGATAGTTGCAGTCTGAAAGCAAAAAACGAGGGAAACAAAATATGAAATAAAAACCTATCCAGTCAAGAAAGAGAAAACCAAATAGGCAATCTGAGGTTATTGTGGAATATAAAATCTCAGGGTGTATGGGCTAACATATTGGCAAGGAGAGAAGATTGGTTAGCTAATAGGAAGCAGCAGATTGAGATGGTTGTTTTTCTGCTCGAGTGGTGTAACACAGTGATCTATGCTGCTGCCATAACACTTGACAGTTCACCCCTAAATGACTTTGATACAGGGACCGAAGGCAATGATGCCAAATCTACCTTGAAGGTAGGTAACGTCAGTTAATAAAAAGGAGGTTACATCAAGATAAGGTTCAGTGAGTGAACAAAGGTGTGGGAAAGGGAGCACAATGTGGGAAAATGTGAAATTGCCCACTTTGGCAGGGAGGATAAAACAAAACATATTATCTAGATGAGGATATTGCAGGACTGCGATTCTGGGGTTCCCTTCTATGAATACCAAAGACTAATATGCCATTGCAACATGTAATTTAGAAATGGTAATAATTAGTTACAATTTATTAGGAAGGAAACTGAATACAAAGGTTCGGAGGTTACGATTCAGTTAAACAGGACGCTGGTGAGATCACTCCAGGAGTGCTGCGTGCAGTATCCGTCTCCTTAAGGATTTTAAATGTTTTGGAGGCAATTCAGAAAGGTTCCCCAATATAATACATGGAACTGGGGCAGGGTTGGGAGGAGTGGATGTTGTTGGACAGTCTTTTGTTTGCTGGAGTTCATAAAAATAAGAAGTGACATGATTGAAATACAAAATCCTCAGGGGTCCTTTCGTGGCAAGGATATTGTGTATAGTTATAGAATCTGGACCGAAGTTGCCATTCTTTCAAAACAGAGTCATCAGGGTTGAGGGTTGGGACTCTGGAGCACACACTGTCTTTTAAGGAAGCGTTTCCTTATAAAAGGAAAGGGTAGATTTGTGACGAACAAGGAAGTGAAAGGTTACCAGGGATTAGGTAAATTAGTGGAGTAATTTGATCAGTGGTCATACTGAATGGTGGAACTGTCTCGAGAGCCTGGGGTTTATTTGTGTGTTTGTGTGATCTAATATTTAGAAACTTGGCATGGAGTTCAGATGCACGACTGGCACTATGTGTGGTCTGAGCAGTGATGACCCACGCTGAGTGGACAGCCAGTCTGGGTTTCATTCTCCCGTTGTACTGGAGTTTACTTTGTGAGCAGCAAACACAATATGCTGATTGAAATCCATACTGTTTTTTATTTAAAAAATATACTTTATTCGTAAAATATTCATAAAATAATTTGATACACTGTACATTAGGTAATGCCATACATATGTCAACATTTACATACACAGCTCGGAATTATCATTATTTCATACAGGTCTGTGCATTTCTCGCTCCTACGCCCATGTATTGAGCTGAGGCATCAGCAGAGCCCAAATGACTGCATGGGCCCCCTGATCTCCTTTAGGCAGGCAGATGTTACACGGTGGTCTTTCCCCACCGCGCCTTGGCAGCAGCTGCCCCAAGCGTCAGCGCATCCCTCAACACGTAGTCCTGGACCTTGGAATGTGCCAGTGTGCAACACTCAGTCGGGGTCAGCTCCTTCAGCTGGAAGATCAACAGGTTTCGGACCGCCCAGAGAGCGTCCTTCACCGAGTTGATGATCCTCCAGGCGCAGTTGATGTTCGTCTCGGTGTGCGTCCCAGGGAACAGGCCGTACAGCACGGAGTCCCACGTCACGGCGCTGCTCGGGACGAACCTCAACAAATACCACTGCATTCCTCTCCAGACTTCCTCTGCATAGGCACATTCCAGAAGGAGGTGTGTGACAGTCTCGTCCCCCCCGCAGCCGCTTCGAGGGCAGCGTGCGGTGCGGCTGAGAGTCCGGGCGTGCATAAAGGATCTCACAGGCAGAGCCCTTCTCACCACCAGCCACGCCATGTCTTGGTGCTTGTTGGAAAGTTCTGGCGATGAGGCATTCTGCCAAATGGCTTTGACAGTCTGCTCAGGGAACCACTCAACAGGATCCGCCCTCTCCTTTTCCCAAAGGGTCTCCAGGATGCTACGTGCTGACCACTTCCTGATGGACTTGTGGTCAAAGGTGTTTTTCTTCACAAATTTCTCCACAAAGGACAGGTGGTACAGAACGGTTCAACTACTCGGAGCGTTCCGCGGCAGCGAGGCCAGGCCCATGAAATCCATACTAGCACAGTGTTCCCAACCTTTCCAGTATCAATTCGTTGGGGCAAATGATTCCACAGCACACCCTTGTTTTTCAGATTGCTCGTTAATGTCACATTTACTTTCATTGTTAAGCTGTAGTTGTAACGGAGGCGCTGATTGGTGAGGCTCCCCTGCAGCTTCGGCACTCCCTGCCCACCATCCATTCAGCCACCTCTGTCAATGTGCACCCATTTTGCAGAGGTTGCCACGTGGCCCAGTCATAGAGAGAGAGAGAACCCGGTCACTCGCGGAAACCACTGCCCCCAGCCACGCAGGGGTTGTGTAAGGCAGTTAGCTGGACCCCTCTAATCCCTGAGGAGCCAAAGAACTGCAGATACTGGAAATCAAACAAAAACAAATTGCTGGGAAGCCTCAGCAGGTCTCTGTGGATGGAGAGCTGCGTTAATGTTTCAGGTTCAGTGACCCTTCTTCAGAACAGGTCATTGAGTGACAACAGTCCGGATTAGTGGTGCTGGAAGAGCACAGCAGTTCAGGCAGCATCCGAGGAGCAGTAAAATCGATGTTTCGGGCAAAAGCCCTTCATCAGGAATAAAGGCAGAGTGCCTGAAGGGTGGAGAGATAAATGAGAGGTGCATGCACCAAACAGAGAGCTGTTTCCTGCCACAACAACAGGGCTACCTGTGATTGGCAGGTAAAGTGGCATCACTCACCAGAAATGTGGAGGCACACTTCTCACCTTGTAACAGCCCATTAGTTGAAACCCATTCCATTAGCAGATCTTGTTCCACATGGCAGGAGTGTTTGTGGTGTTGGAGGAGCACAGAGGGCAGGTTTTGCCCCTCCAATGCTTGGATGGACTCCATTCCATAGGAACGTGATAGAATATTGATGACTGAGATATTGACTGACATTTCACTGAAATAATGACCTTTTCAGAATGTTGAAAGGGATGTGGAAGAGCAGTACTGAGAGTAGCGCTAGAGTAATGAGGGGTACGTCTGGTTCCAAGTGATCGGTTATGCTAGGGGCCCCCCCCCCCAGCCAGAGGCACGGACAGATGTTTCTGTAGCCGGCAGAGAGCACTCAGGATGGTGTGCTGCCTCTCTGGTGCCAGGATCACAGACATCTTGGAGAGGGTGCAGAATGTTCTCCAAGGAGAGTGGGGCCAGCAGGACGTCATTACACACATTGGAACGAACAACATAGGAAGGGCAAAAGGTGAGATTCTGAAGGGAGAATTTAGAAAGCTATGCAGGAATTAAAAAAAAAAGGTCCTCAAAGTTCGTAATATCTGGATTACTCCTGATTACTCGCTACGAGCGAGTGAGGGTAGGAGTAGAAGGATAAAGCAGATGAATGTGCGGCTGAAGAGCTGAGGCAGGGGAGAAGGGTTCACATTTTTGGATCATTGGAAACTCTTCTGAGTAAGAGAAGGATGGATTGCACCTGAATTGGATGGGGATGAATATACCGGCAGGGATATTTGCTAGCCCTGCTTGGGAGGATTTCAACTAGTAAGTTGGGGAGATGGGACCCAGGGAAATAGTGAGGAAAGAGATCAATCTGAGACTAGTACAGTTGGGCAAAGGAGCGAGTCAAACAGTCAGGGCAGGCAGGGACAGAGCAGAGAACAAAGTAGGACTGATAAGCTAGTGTTAAGGGAAATAAATGTCATTTAACAGAGAAGACAGATGGTTAGGGACATGACACTGGGATGTCATAGCAATGAGAGACCTGGCTTACCAGGATACCAATGCTATAGGAAGGATAGATAGGGAGTGGTGTTTTTAATAAAGGATAGCATTACGTCTGTACTTAGTCATAGAGTCATAGAGATATACAGCATGGAAACAGACCCTTCGGTCCAGCAAGTCCATGCTGACCAGATATCCCAACCCAATCTAGTCCCACCTGCCAGCACCTGGTCCCTATCCCTCCAAACCCTTCCTATTCATATACCCATCCAAATGCCTCTTAAATGTTGCAATTGTACCAGCCTCCACCACATCCTCTGGCAGCTCATTCAATACACGTATCACTCTGTGTGAAAAAGTTGCCCCTTCGGTCTTTTATATCTTTTCCCCTCTCACCCTCAACCTATACCCTCTAGTTCTGCACTCCCTGACCACAGGGAAAAGACTTTGCCTATTTATCCTATTCATGCTCCTCATAATTTTGTAAACCTCTATAAGGTCACCCCTCAGCCTCTGACACTCCAAGGAAAACAGCCCCAGCCTGTTCAGCCCCTCCTTTGTATCTCAAATCCTCCAACCCTGGCGACATCCTTGTAAATCTTTTCTGAACCCTTTCAAGTTTTACAACATCCACTCAGGGATGATATTCCTGGGAATACATCCAGAGAAGTTATTTGGGTGGAACTGAGAAATGAGAAAGAGATGATCACCTTATTAGGAAGTATTAAAGATTCCCCAACCATCAGTGGGAAATTGAGAAACAAATTTGTAAGGAGATTGCAGTTAACTGTAAGAATAATAGGGTGGTTATGGTGGGGGATTTTAACTTTCCAACCATTCTGGGACTGCTGTAGTGTTGAGGGTTTAAATGGACAAGAATTAAAGTATGGATCCAGAAAATTTTCTGATTCAGTATGTGGATGTACCTACTAGAGAAGGTGCAAAACTTCACCTACTCTTGGGGAAATAAGGCAGGGCAGATGACTGAGGTGTCATTTGGAGAGCACTTTGGGGCCAGTGAACACAATTCTCTTAGTTTTGAAATAGTGATGGAAAAGGGTAGACGGGATATAAAATTCTAAATTGGAGAAAGGCTAATTTTGACAGTATTCGGCAAGAACTTTCAAAAGCTGATGGGGGCAGATGTTCACAGGTAAAGGGATGGCTGGAAAATGGGATGCCTTTAGAAATGAGATAATGAGAGTCCAGAGAGAGTATATTCCTGTCAGGGTGAAAGGAAAGGCTGGTAGGTGTTGGGACTGCTGGATGACTGAAGAAATTGAGGGTTTGGTTAAGAAAAAGAAGGAAGCATATGTCAGGTAGAGACAGGATAGATTGAGTGGATCCCTAGCATATAAAGACAGTCAGAATAAACTTGAGGGAAATCAGGAGGGCAAAAATGGGGCATGAGAGAACTTTGGCAAACAGGGTTAAGGAGAATCAAAAGGGATTTTATGGCTACGTTAAGGACAAAAGGGTAACTAAGGAGAGAATAGGGCCCCTCAAAGATCAGCAAGGCAGCCATTGTGTGGAACCACAGGAGGGGGAAGGTGGGGGGGGAGGGGGTGGCGGGGGAGATACTAAATGAGTATTTTGCATCAGTGTTTACTGTGGAAATAGATGAGGAAGATATAGAATGTGGGGAAATAGATGGTGACATCTTGAAAAATCCATATTACAGAGGTGGTGGTGCTGGTATTATTGAAACATGTCAAAGTGGTTAAATCCCCAAGATCTGATCAGGTGTACCCGAGAACTCTGTGGGAAGCTAGAGAAGTGATTACTGGGCCCCTGACTGAGATATTTGTATCATCGATAGTCACAGGTAAGGTGCCGGAAGACTGGAGGTTGACTAACATGGTGCCACTGTTTAAGAAGGGCGGTAAAGACAAGCCAGGGAACTATAGACTGGTGAGCCGGACGTCGGTGGTGGGCAAGTTGTTGGAGGGAATCCTGAGGGACAGGATGTACATGTATTTGGAAAGGCAAGGATTGATCAGGGTTAGTCAGCATGCCTTTGTGTGTGGGAAATTGTGTCTCACAAACTTGATTGAGTTTTTTGAGCAAGTAACAAAGTGGATTGTGAGGGCAGAGCGGTGGATGTGATCTATATGGACTTCAGTAAGGCATTCGACAAGGTTCCCCACGGGAGACTGGTTTGCAAGGTCAAAGTTGACCTCAGCAGTTCCTAACCAGCCTTTTCAATGACCAATCCCAAATCTGCAAATAATCAATTCCAGCCACCTGTTTATATCTGAAATACATTAGCAATTTATTAACGATACAGTAAATTTAGCAGAGTAAAATTAAACAACAAGGTAATCTAACTGGCCTACCCTTTAAGTTCATAAATCTTTGTTTCCAGCCCCATTCTCAGAAAAGATCGACAGACAGACAACTAACATCGTTAACAGATAAAGAGAACCACAAAAATAACTGACCAGATTACTTATGTGGTTTATGTGATGTTGGGGTTTACCATTATAGATTTCTTTGTTTTTCTGAAGATGGGGATCAGGGTCATTTCATTGTTTTTTTAAAATTCATTCACAGGATGTGGGCATTGTTGGCTAGGCCAATGTTTACTGCCTGTCTCTAATTGCCCAGAGGGCAAATAAATTTCTTTGTGAGCTTCCAAGAGCTGTTTAGAGGGGCTTAAGCAGGGAACTTTGTAATCTTCATGTTTTGGCATCTACAGCCAGACTCCCCTTTACAGAAAACCCAGTCGAATACCCAGTTCAAACTCTGACACTCCCTGACAAACTGACCATCTCCACCACCAAGACCCAGTTACCATTCAACACCTGCTCAAGCACAAGGTCCTTTCCAGACTTGCTGGAATCATTCCTGAAGAAGGGCTCATGCCCGAAAAGTCAATTCTCCTGTTCCTTGGATGCTGCCTGACCTGCTGCACTTTTCCAGCAACACATTTTCAGCTCTGATCTCCAGCATCTGCAGTCCTCACTTTCTCCTTGTTGGAATCAGTTCCCAGGTCCCGACCTCATTAATAGCCGGTTTTTGCTGTCTGTTTAAGTATAATGCTCTTCCCCACTGACAAAGTATCTGTAGAAGCTTTTGCTCAATAACCCATCTGGAATCGACGTCCAGGCCGTGTGTCACAAATATATACAAATTTATTTAGCCTGTTATCTGCAGTCTCAAAATCAGCTTTACCTCACTGTTTTCAGTTCACTGTTCCAAATCAAAATTGATTTTTCATTGTTTTATTTTATTCTTTCATTAATGAGTCCTCTTAAAAATATGAGTCAGATGGTGTTCGTATATTGCTGCATCTTAAATGTTACAGTACATTACCACCTGGTTGAATTAATGCTGCATGTATCTGTCATTTATCATTCAAGTTAGTAGCTTTAACATTTATAGGCAATGACTGAACTGAAGCGTGACATTCCTGCCTCACAGCACCAGGGGCCCGGGTTCAGTTCCAGCCTTGGATGACTGTCTGTGTGGAGTTTGCACATTCTCCCCGTGTCTGCGTAGGTTTCCTCCCATAATCCAAAGATGTGCCGGTCAGAATGGATTGGCTATGCTAAAGTTGCCCATAGTGTTTAGGGATGTGTGGGCTAGGTGCATTAGTCAGGAGCAATGTAAAGTAATGAGGGAATGGGGTACTCTTTTGGAGGGTCGGTGTGGACTTGTTGGGCCAAATGGCCTGTTTCCACAGTGTAGGGATTCTCTGAATCTTTCCAAAGGCTTCATTGAAATGGCTTGTAGTATCGGCCTGCAGTTCATATTAATATTCTCGATTGTTTCGTATCTACATTTGTGCTGTTCAAGTGTGTTCCAGGCACTAAAATCTTTACTAGGCTTCTGGTGGCTGGGTATTTGACTGACGCATATTCATCATCTTGTGCAGAAAGTGTCCATGCATCTGTAATAAACTGTCTGCGAATAGTTGGAGCATAATCACTTCTTTCAGAATTCTTACAATGGAGGTATTTATTGTGTGATGATGTGATCGTTGTGTTGTAAATTGACGCAATTGTGGAATTTCTTTGTTCGGCAGCTCTTTTGAGGGCTTGATTCTTAATTGAGATCCCAAATTTATATCAAGAGAATTGTGGACGCTGGAATATCAGAAACAAAAAGTGACATTGCTGGAAAAGCTCGGCAGATTGTACAGCTCCTGTGGAGAGGAAGCAGAGTTAGTGTTTCCAGCCCAGTCACCCTTCTGCAGGACTGATAGGAGCTGGGGAAATGGTGGCTTTTCTGCAAAAGATAGGGTGGGGAGAGGGGGTACGGAGGAAACGATGGGTGGGGATTGAGTCCAAAGAGAGAAGAACAGTTGGAAAGACAAAGATGATGAATCAAAAAGTGTGGCGCTGGAGCATCCGATGAGCAGGAGAATCGATGTTTTGTGCCCTCAGACCACGTGATTACAAGGCTTGGGGGGGTGTGGCAAGGACATCGGGGAAGGTGCCTGTAACCCGAAAATTGTTGAACTCGATTTGAAACCAGAAGGCTGTAAAGTCCCAAGCAGAAAGCGAGGTGCTGTTCTTGCAGCTTGCACTGAGCTTTGCTGAAGCCTGAGACAGAGGTCATGGCCTGGGAACAGGGTGGGGTGTGGAAGTGGAAGCTCAGTCACCTGGCTTACAAGGCCTCTCCCCAGTCTGGAGGAAACCACATTGAGTAGCAAATGCAGTAGACCAGATTGAGAGAAGTGCAGGTAAAATACTGTTTCACCTGGAAGGTATGTTAGGGCCCTCAGCTACTGAGGAGGCAGGAAGTAGACAGGTAGGTATTCCACCTAGTGTGGTTGCAGGGAAGGTGCTGTGGGAGATGTTGGGCATAAAGGAAGAGTGGACCAGTGCCTCCCAGAGGGAGTGGTCCTTATGGAAGGCTGACAACGCAAGGGAGTAGAATGTGTGTCTAGTAGTGACATCCTGCTGGAGGTGATGGAAATGTCAACGCATGATCCTCTGAATGTGGATGGGAGGTGAGGACAGGGGGCACCCAATCGATGATGGAGGGAAGAGGGAGCTGAGAGCTGAAGTGTGGGAAGTGGATCTGACTGGGCCCTGTCCAACTACGGTGCTGGAGAATCCTTGGTTGAGGAAGAAGATGGACATTTCAGAGACCCCCTTGTCAGAGTTGGCATTGTCAGAACAGATGTGATGGAGACGGTGGAACTGGGAAAATGGGGAAGAATCTGTACAGGAAGTAGAGTATGGTCAAGGTAACTGGGGAGTTGGTTGGTTTTCGGTGGATGTTGGCCACCTGTGCCCAGGAAGGAGTTACAGACTGATCCGATAAAAGGTGGAAATTAGAAGTGAAATTGGTAAACTTCTCCAATTCCAGGTGAGAGGGAAGGAGCACCAGGGAGAGAATTATGGGTGGAGGCTGGACTAAAACTAGAACAAGGAATGTTCCATGTACCCCACAAAGGCATAACCGGGGCCCACGCAGGTACCCTTGGCCAGCCCTGTGACTTGCAGAACATGGAGTTAAAGGAGAAGTGATTCAAGTGAGGATGGGCTTGGCCAGCTGCAGGAGCGTGGAGGTGATTGGGAATGGTTCAGGCCTTTTATCTGGGAAAAGCCCTGAGACCACCCTAGTAGAACCATAGAATCCCTGACAGTGTGGAAGTAGGCCGTTCAGCCCACTGAGTCTACACTGACCTTCTGAAGTATATCCGCCCCCTATCCTGTCCTTGTACCCCTGCATTTGCCTTGGCGAATGCAACTAGCCTGCACATTCCTGGGCACTGGACAATTTAGCGTAGCCAATCCACCTAACCTGGGTATGTAAAGGGATTGCACATCCATGGGAAAGGGGCTGGGAATTCTGAAACTGATGAAAGGGACACAGGAATTGGAGGTGTCAGTTGAAAGGGACTGGACAAGAAGAGAAAAGAACGGAGTGGAGGTAAAAAGAGAGGAGTTCTGAAGGGGAGATCACCCGACGAAATCCGGTTAGTGACTGTAGTCACACAGCAGCCTGATGTTCTTTGGGAGTTAGGAGGGATTGAGAACTGGCACTGATTTATAGTCTCCCTTTCGAAAAGGAAACCATTCAGCCCATTTTGGCCTCCCTGCAAATCATCTTAATATTTTCATTTGATTTTCTCAAGAATATGGGCATAATATTCCTAACTTACATGATAGCAATTTTTAAAACATGTGCCCTAGATGGAAACGTGTAACCCTGTAGGTGGTTATCCATACTTTAATGATTAGCGAGTTTTGCGAAGATTTGTAGCTCAGGTTGAGGTTCTGGATGAGCTGGAAGGCTGGTTTCCAGACGTTTGGTCACCCTACTAGATAACAACATCTTCAGTGGGCCTCAGGCAAAGCACTGCTGATAATTCCTGGGTTCTATTTATAGGTTTGGGTTGGTGATGTCATTTCTTGTGGTGAAGTCACTTCCTAGTCTTCTCGGAGGGTGGTAGATGGGGTGTTTTCTCGGTGTTTGGTCACTGTGGTTCAGTTGTTAGCACACTTGCTTCTAAGTCCAGCTGTTTTGTTTTGAGGTGGCCATTCCAGGAGTTGAACACACAAGGTTCAGTGCTGATATGAGTGTACGATGAAAAAGCACAGCTATCTTTCAAATAAGGTGTTGAGGGGACAAGCAAGGCCTGAATTGAAATGGATGGCAAAGGCTCCCGTGACACCATCCTGAAGAGAAGGAGAAGGATTAACCCGAGGGTCATGGGCAAGATTTATTCCTCCATTAACATCACAGGGAGTGAGGGGGACAACATTATCTTATCGCTTATATTGCTGTTTGTGTGCGAATGAACTGCCATGTTTGCAACATTACAACTGACTCTGCTTCAAAGGTACCGAGCTGGCTGTAAAGAACATGTTATGGGGCAGGGCTAGGTAATTCAGCCCTCCAGATCTGCTCCTCCATTCAGTACAATGGTGGCTGATTTTCACCTTGGCCTCAATTCCACTTTCCTGCTCTCTCTCCCCAATACACTCCAACATCTTACTATTTAAAAGTCTCTACCTCCTCAAATTTATTCATTGTCCAAGCATCTGCCACACTCTGGGGTAGTGAATTCCAGAGAAGGAGCTTCGGTTTTAAATCTGCTGGCCCCTATCTTGTTTGAGATTGTCCCCATGAGGAAATGTCCATTTTGTCAATCCACTTAGGCATCTTGTATTCCTAAACGAGATCCCCCCTCATCCTTCTAAACTCATATATCCAGACAGACACATTTCCCTGGATCCCATGCCTTCTAACTTTGAGCCTCCCACGGAGAACACTATCAAAAGCCTTACTGAAATCCAGATACACCACATCCACTGCTCAACCTTCGTCAACTTGTCTCATCACATCCTCAGAGAACTCAGTAAGGCTTGTGAGGCATGACCTGCCCCTCACAAAGCCATGCTAACTCTCTTTAATCTCATAGGTTTTTCCAAATAGTCATAAATTCATTCTCTTGGATTCTTTTCCAGTACCTTGCTTACCACAGACATAAGACTAACTGGTCTGTTATTCCCAGGGATTTCCCTATTCCAACCATCCGGCACTACTCCTGTGCAGAGTGAGGATGTAACTATCATCACCAGAGGCGGAGTAATCTCCTTCCTAACTTCCCGTAGTAACCTTGGATCTATCTGGTCTGGCCCTGGGCACTTGCCTATCTTAATACCTCCCAGAATTTCCATTACATCCAATTCTTTAATATCAGCCTGTTCAAGCCTATTAACCCGGTCCACGGGGTTCTCGCTATCAACATGGTCCCCCTCTCTAGTGAATACTGAAGCAAAGAACTCATGTAGGGCCTTCCCTACCTCTTCAGACTCCAGACACAAGTTCTCTCCCTATCCCTAATCAGCCCTACACTCTCTGATCATTCTCTTATTCCTCATGTACATATAGAACACCTTTGGGTTTCCCTGATCCTTCCCCCTCCTAGCTCTCCTCAGTCCATTTTGAGTTCTTTCCTAGCTACCCTGTAATCCTCTAAAGCTGGGCTAGATCCTCGCTTCCTCAGCCTTAAGCTTCCTTCTTCCTTTTGATGAGAAGCTGCTCCTCTGTTGTTATCCAAGGTAGTTAGGAGATCAAATGTTAAGGAAAAGTATCGAGTTAATGGCAGGACCTTGAACAGCATTGATGAACCCCAAGGTCCCTATGTACAAGTCCATAGCTCTCTGAAAGTGACCACCGAAGTAGATAATTTAGTATATTTGGCATTTAGCACACTTGCTTTATTGGTTCTGGAATTGAGTACAAGAGTCAGGATGTCATGTTGCAGTTTTATAAAACTTCGCTCAGGCCACACTTAGAGTATTGTGTTCAATTCTGGTCATCACATTACAGGAAGGATGTGGAGGCTTTGGAAAAGGTGTGGAGGAGGTTTACCAGGATGCGGCCTGGATCAGAGGGTATCAGCTAGAAAAAGCAGGTTGTTTTCTGTGGAGCCATGGAGGCTGAGGGGAGACGGGGGAGACTCCATCGAATTTAGTAAAATTGAGATGGATAGTTAGGGTTAATGGTCAGATTTTTTTTTCTTTCTTTTTCCCTCCAGGGATGAAATGCCTAAAACTAGGGAGAATGCATTTAAGGTGAGGGGGGAGTGGTGGGGGAAGCTCAAAGATGAGATGAGGGGCAAACCTTTTTTCCCCAGTGTAGTAGGAGTCTGGAATGTACTGTCAGGGGTGGTGGTGGAGGCAGATACGGATAGGGGCATTTAAGAGACTTTCAGGTAAGCACATAAATATGTCAGCAGTGGGGGGATATGGACCAAAGGCAGACAGAAAGGAGTATTTTAACTTGGCATCATGTTTGGCACAACACTGTGGGCAGGAGGGCTTGTTCCTGTGCTGTATTGTTCTATGTTCTTTGTAAACCTGTTTTTTCAACACTTTGCCTGGAGCCTTGTGTGCTATGGCATTTCAAGTGTTTATGTATACACTTAAATGTTGAGAGTTCCTACATTTACCATCTCTTCCAGATACACATCACCCTCTGGATGTAAAACTTTGACCTCCAATTCCTCTGAGTCATCTTTTTGTATTAAACTGGTTCCCCCACTTACTGTCCCATCTATTGAGGAGAAATGGGTAATCCTACCTCCCATTTCTATGCCTCTAAACTTTGTACACCTCAATCGGGTTGTCACACAGTCTCAGTGCTGGAAGGAAAATGACTAATCCCTATCTAGTCTCTCTCTTCATGGCTCAATTCAATATCCTGGTGAATCCCTTCTACCTAGAGCAATCACATCCTTTCTGTAATGCACTTACTGGAATTGTACACATTATTCCAGCTGTGGCCTAACTAATATTTCATTCAGCTTCTTCATAACTTCCCTGCTTTTGCATTTAATACCTCCACTTTTATATAAGCAAGTATCCTTTCTTGAACAACCTTTATCCACCTGTCCTACCTTTGAGGATCTGTGCACATACACCCCAAGGTCAATCTGATCCTCTGTTTCCTAGAGTCCTGCTGTTCATCATATTTCCTTCCTTTATTAGTGCTAGCAAATGCATCACCTTGCACTTTTGTTGTATTCTTTTAAAAAATTTTTCCCACAAGTTTACAAAAGAAACCAAAAAAAACCCAAGTATTTATTGATATACAGTTAAATCTTAAATAAATGGTAACCAAAATCTATCAAACAAGAAAACAGAAATACCAAGAGAAAAAATAAGACAAAACCCAAATAAATACTCATCTAACTTACAGCTAGCCAGAGTGTGTCATTAAAATTCTTACATTATTCAAGAGAGAGAAAAAAAATCCAACGGGTAACACACAAATTGAGCAGTGATATACATGCTCGGAATGTGTTAACATCAGATCACAACAAAACCCATATTTATCCAAAACATCCCGAGCATAGAGCATATAAAATTCACAAAAATAAAAGCTCTTTAGTTCATTCAGATCAATATAATTTAAAAAATTATTTCTAAATAGTAAAAAAAAGTATAAAACATATTTAAATGGAGATCTTCCCCCTTATTCCCAGGGGGCATCACTTCTTTTTCAAAAAAACCCATCATAACCTCTCCCAACCAGTGCTCTATCCTTGACCCAGGCACCCCAAGGATGAATAAATAAGTCCTCCTTCCCACCCCCCCAGAGATAATATTAACAGTAAGATAATGAAAGAAAAAAAAGGGGGGGTAGACCGAGGTGGGGGTAGGTCAAAACAACATCAATTAACTCCTATAGTTTGTCTAAGAGAGTCCAAAAGTTCCTTGGCCTTCTCTGGTGATCCGAAGTTATACACAGACCCTTCATGGCTATAGCGTAGTATAGCTGGATAGCGCAAGGAGTATTGAATGTTTAAATCCCTTAAACACTACTTTGCTTCATCAAACGCCTTCCTCTTTCGAACCAAAGCTGGGGAAAAGTCCTGAAATAACATGATCTTGGATCCTTTGAGTCAAGGCTTGTGGATCTTTCCCAAGATTTCTGGAAGCTTCCAAAAGCATCTGTCTCCCCTTACAGCTCTGCAGCTGGAACAGGACCGGGTGTGGGCGCTGGTTTGATCCGGGCCCACATATTGCAACCCGATAGGCCCATTCTACCCTTACCTGGCCTGATCCAGCCTCCAGATTCAATAACTGTGGAAGCTACTGGTCAAGGAACCTTGTAAACTGGCTGCCTTCTTCCCGTTCGAGAAGGCCCAGCAAACGAATATTTTTTCGATGATCTTGATTCTCGTGGTCGTCAATGTGGTTCTCTAAGGTCCCGGACTCGCTGCTCGAGAGTCCGGACCCGATCCACGGTCAATTCTGCAATGGCCTCTGAGGTCGCGGCCTTTAGCTCCGCCCCTCCGACTCGACATTCAATTTCATCGATGTCTTGGCTGTGCTTTTGTAGCGCGGCCGAGAGTGAATTCCACCGACTTCGGGACTCTTCTATGAAAGCATTGATCTTCGCGTTAAGTTTGGAGATTATTTCCGTAGGTAAGTCCCCCGGGGGGCGGCAGACGCCTCTGCTGGAGCTGGGGAGGGTGGGGGAGGGGCTCCTGCCTGCTGAGAACTGCGGGCTCCTTTCCCCCTAGTCATTTTTACAGGAGACTGAACTGTATACATTTAGTACTAAACCACTAATTACATTAAATAACAGCTATTTTTAATTGATTTGGTGAGTGTGGTGGGGGAGGGCGGCCCACTTTGTCTTGGTCTTGGAGGAGCACTATAGACTCAGACTTGCTGAGTTGCCGCCATCTTGGATCTCCACCTCGCACTTTTTAAACGATCAACTTCTATTTGTCACTGTTTGGCCCATTGCCATACCGTCGATTTCTGTGTCCCATGTGAAGGTGCTGATCAAACCTGGTAGATTTATGCCTAGATCTTTAACATACCTTAAAAAGCAGCAAGAGACCCAGCACTGAATCCTTTGGTATGCCGCTGGATGTAAGCTTCTGGTCAGTGTCAAAAACTTGTCAAGACCCTCACAGTAGTCCATGGAAACTGCTTTATCTTCCTGTACACACCTAGTTGTTCCTCAAAAAAATTAATCTGATTTGTTGGACATGATATATCCCCCAATAAAGCCTATTCTTAGTTATTCCTCGCCTCTTCAGGTGGAGGAAAACCTTAACTTTTTTTTCTGACAATTTCCCTACTGTTACTGTTAGACTCTCCGGCTTCTAGTTTCCTGGTTCATCCCGACTACCCTTCTTGGAAAAAATGGTACCATGTTAACTGTCCTAACTGTTAACTGTCATCTGGCAAAGGAGCAGCACTCCGAAAGCTTGTGATTTCAGATAAACCTATCGGACTATCACCTGGTGTCATGTGACCAGGGACAATTAGATTACTTACAGTGTGGAAACAGGCCCTTCGGCCCAACAAGTCCACACCGACCCATTGAAGCGTAACCCAGTCAGACCCATTCCCCTAATTTACCCCTTCACCTAACACTACGGGCAATTTAGCATGGCCAATTCACCTGACCTGCACATTTTTGGACTGTGGGAGGAAACCGGAGCTCCCGGAGGAAACCCACGCAGACACGGGGAGAACGTACAAACTCCACACAGTCAGTTGCCTAAGGCGGGAATTGAACCCGGGTCTCTGGTGCTGTGAGGCAACAGTGCTAACCACTGTGCCACCGTGCCGCCCAAATGTGGAAACTAATGTCAGAGCTCCTACAATCTCTGCCTTTGTACCCAGCAATGGCCTGGAATGCATCTTGTCCAGGCTTCAGGCCCTATCCATTTTCAAGTACTCCTCTGCTCTTGATGCTAATTTATTCAAATATTCCATAGTCCCTCTTCCTGATTTCTAAACATGGTCCTTCTCTTTGGTGAATAGCAAAGCAAAGTACTCATTTAAAATCTCAGCTATACCTTTTAGCTTCATACACACTTTGGTCCCTACTCATAGAATCCCTGCACTATGGAAAGAGGCCATTTGGTCTATTGTGTTTACACTGACCCTTCAAACACCGTCCCTCTCCGTATCCCTGTATGTTGTGTGTGTTTTTTTCATAAAGACCAAAGTGGGACTATGGTTGAACTGAGAAGGGTCCAGATACAGGAATCATTGAGTGGGTGAACAGGTACCAAACAGAAAGTTAATGTAGTACTTACGTTTGTGAAAGGAATTCAGGTGAGTGGAAAAAGTGTAATAGCTGCCTGATTCTGGGACATAAAGGATTTGGTTAAATAGATGAAGTTAATATTTCCCACCCACGTCTGGGTGAGGTGCTTCACACAGTTAAGAAAAACTTTCTCCTGGTGATAACTCGAGAGCCTGGGGAGACACTTACATTAATCATGAGGTTGTTCAGAAGTGATGTCAGCATTCATGATGTTGTAGTAACGGTAGATTCAGAGAGATGTAAGGTTTTGTTTTTGGAGTTTAAATGGAATGTCAGGACATTCTGACCAAGTGGATTATTTCGATTTCACCTGAGCAGTGGGAGGATTGGGCAGAAACATGAGCCAGCGTGATCTATCTGACTGACTCGGTGACTCCAGTGGGCCCCTCTGCAGCTGTGTGATTTGTTTCTAACCTGGAGAGTACACCATGAAGAAGCATTTTGCACTTGGGTTTCTGTTCTCATCTATAATTCACTGCTCAATTAGCCGTAAAGTTGTCATTGTCCATATGTTGATCATCCGATTTTGCATGGTGAGGGTTTGCTGAGAAGATGGGGTAGATGGAAGAATTGTCATTTTGTCAAAGATGCAAACGCAGCACTAGATTAGAATTTATCTTCAGGTATTCAGTTTGGCAAATGGAGATACCTTGAGCTTTTCTGAAAGACAGACAATGCATTGATTGGTCATTGAGTGGTTGTAAATATAATTAACTATTTATTTTCTATTTATATTCAAAGCAGTTTGAACATTTGGGGCCAAGATTATCGCAATCAATTTATTAGCAGCAGGAACGCTGCACTAAATCAGAGGTTCCAGTTAATGCTTCATTGCCTCAGGTGAACATTTTGTTTTATATGTTTTTGATATTTTGACAAGAATAAAATAAGACATACTCAGGTGCTGTGTTATTCCTGTTTATTCTCAAACAAAAAAAGGTTGCTGGAAAAACTCAGCAGGTCTGACAACATCTATGAGGAGAAATCGAAGGTAATGTTTCTGGACCGGTGAATTTTCCTCCAAACAACACCAGACCTGGAACACATGAACTCTGATTTCTCCTCACCAATGCTGCTGAACTTTTCCAGCAACCTCTGTTTTTGTTTCTGATAGACAGCATCTGCAGTTCTTTTGGTTTTTAGCCTGTTTATTCTCTGTTGACCTTGAGTGTTTTAACTTGATACGATAGATTTGATCTGTCAAATGGCAGCATGCGATAAGTTTCAGGAAGTGAGGATTCTTTGTTGGACCCAGGACCCCACCACACTTCTGTAGTCAGTGGGCAGGTAAAGCACTGTAGCATGTTGGTCCAGAGATATGATTTAGATTAGATTCCCTACAGTGTGGAAACAGGCCCTTCGGCCCAACAAGTCCACACTGACCCTCCGAAGAGTAACCCACCCAGACCCATTCCCCTACTCCCTACTAATGCACCTAACACTATGGGCAATTTAGCATGGCCAATTCACCTGACCTGCATATCTTTGGACTGTGGGAGGAAACCAGAGCACCCGGAGGAAACCCACGCAGACACGGGGAGAAATTACAAACTCCACACAGACAGTCACCCGAGGCTGGAGTCGAACCAGGGTCCCTGGTGCTGTGAGGCAGCACTGCTAACCACTGAGCCACCGTATGCTTAGTGAAATGACGATTCCCCCAGCTCCAGTGCCTGGCGCAAAAGCCAGACATGCTCGTTGTGCTTCAGCAGCTGTTCCCAAGTATAAGATTATGCTTTGCATCAAAACGTACCTAACACATTGGTAAAATGATTTTTTGACACTTCAGAATGAACAGATAATTGATTAAAAGAGTTTCAAAACCACTGTTAGAATGTGGAACAGTACAGCACAGGCACAGACCCTTTGGCCCATGATGTTGTGCTGAATATGATGCCTGCCCTTGGTCTGTAACCCTCCGTTCCTTACAAACTCATGTGCTTATCTAAAACATCCCTTTAAACACCCTGACCATATCTGCCTACACTATCACTGACACTGTGTTCCAGACTCCTACCAGTCTATGTTTATTAAAAAAAAACTTGCCCCCCACATCTGTTTTGGATTTCCCCCCTCTCACCTTAAATGTGCCCCCCCCCCCCTAGTTTTAAACTTTGTGAAAAAGGGTTCTGGCTGTCAATGCTATCTATGTATCTCATAATTTTAGAGACTTCTCCCCTCAGCCTCTACTGATCCAGAGAAAACAACCTGAGTTTTTCTAGCCTCTCGTTTTCAGTCATACCCTCTAATCCGGGCAGCATGCTGGTAAACCTCCCCTGCACCCTCTCCAAAGCCTCCTCCACATCCTGTCTGTAATGTGGTAACCAGAATTGTTCATTGAAAAGAAAATTGTCGCAAAGCTCAAGAATTGGAAGTGTATTTCCAGGAATGGAATGTTTTATTTCAGGTCAGACACTTTTTGGATTTGTTACCATCTCAACCTTTTTTGAAATTGAAATGCAAAACCATTTTTGACCTAAGCTTGGATGCTCCTTTCGTATCTACTCTGGAGTTGGTTGATTCTGTTTGTGTTTGTCCTTGGTGAGTAATGTTTGGATGGAGTGTCCCCTTTGTGAATAAAAGCAAGAACAAGTAGAAACAGTGGATCATTCGAACTGTTCTCACTGTCATTTGGAGTTAGTTGAGCTGACCACATCATGGGTATTAAATTTAGCATGATCCTTTTTCCCTCACCCATATTCCAGATGAATATTTCTCAATTTTTTTCTTCTACTGGAGTTTTGCTGCTATGCAGATCAGTACAGACTGTGCAGTCTGTTACCTCACCCACACAGTCATTCATTCCAGTGAGTGTATAGGTATGAAGACCAGACACGTTCACTGAACCTGATCAGACATCCCCAAGTAAGAAGTAAATCTGAGGTGTTTAAGCAGTAGTATTTCCTTTTGAGTTGTTCAGTCTCCAAAGATTCATGGACAGATTATGCTCTGCTACTTTATGCTCTTGGATTATGTTCAGATTATGGTCTTTGAGCTGCTGCTGAAGTGTGCTTACTGGTATTGGGAGAGGGTTGCTACCTTGCGGGGAGGGATAGGGGAAAGATGATGTGCTTCATGGCTCGGGGTGATAGCGTAGGCTCTGACATCAACCTTCCGCCATGAGGGCATACTGTTCTTAACCCGAGCCCTGCCATTCATTGAATCCCCCACAGTGTGGAAACAGGCTGGTTGGCCCAATAGATTGATATTGACCCTCCGAAGAACCTCCCACCCAGACCCATTCCCCTACTCTATTACTCTATATTTCTCCTAACCTACACTTCCCTGAACACAATGGGACAATTTAGCATGGCAAATTTGCCTCTCCTGCATATCTTTGGATTGTGGGAGGAAACCGGAGCACCCGGAGGAAACCCACACAGACACTGGGAGAATGTGCAAACTCCACACAGGCAGTTGCCCGAGGCAGGAGTCTAACCTGGGTCCCTGGCGCTGAGGTAGCAGTGCTAACCACTGAGCCAGGGTGCTGCCTGTTGACATCAGTTGATTCAGTACGGATTCGTGGTTGAGCCTAGGTATATTCTGGTACTTAACCTAGATTAATTAGTATCTCTCTATATTACAGTCTGTCTGATCATACCTACTGTATCCTTTATGGAATATAGTACTGATCTACCAAAGACCCATCATCTCATTTCCTGGAGTATCATAGTCCTGCAGTTCCCTTCTCTGACGCTGCAAGCGTGGCCTATTTCCAACTGCAGTGAGCACAGGGAAACAAAATGAAGTGGTTTTCTGTGGCTCTCGAGTGTTTAGAGGAAATACTCTACCTCATCCAGAAGGTTCCTCTGACAATTGGTGTCCCTTGAAGTTCTAGCTTTCCCACTACCATGACCAGGCATTCACTGATAAAGTCGTTACCTCTGGCTTGTAAGCTGAACGTGGGATGCTTGCTGCATCCTGGGGTGGCTCACAGAGTCAGGGCCACCTGTTTAATACTTTAAAGACTAATTGATGCAAATCTATTTAAATTGATTTCTGGCTGCCATTATGAACTGTTTGTTAGATTGTTGGAATGAACTGGCTTGCTCTCACTTTGAACAGCGCAAACGCCTTCATTACATTAAATACTTAACAGGAGCTGTGTTCCACATTCCACATTAAAACAAGTTGGGTGTGAAATGGTGGAAGTGTAGAGGAGGCAGTGCCAAGAAAAGCTGTATAATAAAAGAACATCTACACTTGTGATGGTCCAAAATTGATTTCATTTCCCTGTGCTGGTAAGGAGTGCACGTGAATTTCATGGATTTTAGTGCTTCACGACTTGATATCACGGGTACAGTGTCCTACATATCATCACCCTCTGAAGCAGCTATTAGTCACCGTCTATTGACTGGATGTGTGGAGGAGTTTTACTGGTTCGTGTTTGCGAAGCTGAAAGTGGCAGGCAGTCAGTGTTGTACTGCAGTGTGAAATCTAAACCTAGCAACCTGAGTGAATTAATAACTTCATTACTCGGGCCTTGAAATGAGGAAATTCAAGTTTCTAGAGACAGAATAAAATTGTATCATACTGTCAATGTTTCCTGGCTATTATCATTGCAGTTTGTTTGTAAGAAAATCCAGTCTGGTAATTGGGGCTTTGTTTAGAAAGCTAGGACCTGGGAGCTGAAGCAGGCATGCAGTCCCACAGGCCTGCTCTGGCCAGGACACGCTGACTCTCGATCTCCATGCCAAATTCCTGCTTTCTCTTCCCTTCCCTTGATGCCTTCCAAATCTTAAAAATGTATTTATCAGTTTCTTTATTATGCTCAGTGACCTAGTCTCCACAGTCTGTTGCAATTCACTATCTTGAGGGAAGAAATATTTTCTCAGCTCACTCCTGAATGGTCCAACTGAGCTGCCTGGACGGTCCAAAATAAACCCAACAACTGCGGATCCTGGAAATGACCAGCAGAAAACAAATTGTTGGAAAGTTCAGCAGGTCTGCCAGTGTCTGTCAAGGAATCCGAGTTAACTCCGTTAACGGCGTTCTGAAAGAGTGTCACTCGACTTGAAATGTTGACTCTGATTTCTCTCCACAGATATTGCCAGACTTGCTGAGTTTTTCCAGCAGTTTCTATTTTTCTTGCTGAGACTGTGTACCCTGATTCGAGAACTCTCCAAGGGGAAACATCCTCCCTGCACATGGTCTGTCCGGCCCTGTTAGAATTTTATCCTGTTTCCACTGGGCCTGCTTTCACTAATCTCTGCTCATCGCGAAGATCTGCTATCCCTGAGATATCAGCCTTAGTGAACCTTCACTGCACTCTCTCTTTGGCAAGTACATCTTCTCTTGGATGGGGAGAGTACAGGTGCATGTCTCAACAAGGCATGGTATAAATATAGTAAAACATCCTTGCTTCGCAATGTAAATCCTCTTGCACTGAAGGCCAAAACACCATTTGTTGTATTACCTGTTTACTTTCATTGGCTGGGATACGAGGGCACCCACGTTCTTTTGTGCATCCAGCTTTCCCTATATAATTAGCATGGAAAATACAGGCAGAAATACGTCATTTGACCTTTGAAGCTAACTCTGCTATTCAATACGGTGGCTGTTCACCCAACTCATTACCCTATTCTTGCTTTTTATTTATACCCTTTGATCACTTTAAGCCATACAAACTATATCGCGCTCCTTCTTAATAACAGGACATTACAGTGCAGTACAGGCCCTTCGGTCCTCAATGGTTTCACAGGTCGCCCCAACAATCTGAAGCCCATCTAACCCACACTATTCCATTCTTGTCCTTTGCCTATTCAATGACCATTTAAATGCCCTTAAAGTTGGCGAGTCTACTACTGTTACATTTCAGTGTTTTGGGTTCAACTGCTTTTCTGTGGAATATTTCCATAGGGTCACTATTCTGTGTGTGAGGACGTGTCTTCTCACTGCAGTCCTACATGGTCAAGTCCCTATCCTGTCACCCTGGTTCTGGACTTCTCAGGAACATCCATCCTGCATTTACTCTCTCGTTATATTAGACTTTCCCAGGTTTCAATGAGATCCCTCCCCTCCTCCTGAACTCCAGGAAGTGTAGTCCTAACTGGGGCTCCAGCTCCTACCCTCATCCCTTACATCTCCACACTCATTGACTAAGTTGAATTTTTGTCCCGAGGGTACACAACCCATTTGCACATTTCATCTCATCCTCACACTGGTAATTTATCTTATCACTGTTTATCACCACAGTCACCAACATCACCACACCTCCAGAGCATGGATTTACATAGATCAATTTTACACTTGACTTACACATTTTATACTTCCTTGCAATTGTAGCCTGTTTCATTACTGTGGGCGCAATAGTTGTTCCAACCCAGCCCAGCAATCAGTATGCAAAATCTTTGTTTCCCTCCCTCCACAGGCATACACCATCCTCGGAGACCAAACCTGTACACGAGTATTGGAAAAGATCCTTAGGGATTGGGTTTACTCTCGTTTGGAAAAATATGATCTTGCCAGCGATAGGCAGCATGGCTTTGTGTGGGGAAGGTTGTATTTTGAGGAAGTGAGAAAGGTGATTGAGGGAGTGGTAGTAAGTGTTGTTGTCTGATGGCAGACTGGGACAAAAGGTGAAGCCACATTGGATCTGTGGTGAGCTGGTAAGATGGATATAGACTAGTTTGGCCATAGATGGATAGCAATGGAAGGGTATTTTTCTGACTATAGATCAGTGACCAGTGGTGTTCGGCAGGGATCAGTGTAGGGATGCCTATTGTCTGTTTGGAAGATAACGTAGATGGCCTGATTAGTAAGTTTGCAGATGACTCTCCGATTGGGGGAGCTGTGGATAGTGAGGAGGATTGCCAGAGGACACAGTAGGATATAGATAAGCTGGAGACTTAAGTAGAGAAATGGCAGCTGGAGTTAAAGCCAGACAAATTTTGGAAGCTCTAGTGCAGAAGAGGTGTATGCAGTAAATGGCAGACTCCATAGTAGCATCAATGCAGCAACACGAGTGAATAAGGTGATCAAGAAGGTACATGGTACACTTAACCTTCATCGGTTGGGGCTTAGAGAGTAAACATTGACGAGTCATGTTGCAGCTGTATCAAACTCTGGGCCACATTTGAAATATTGTCTACAGTTCTGGTTGCCACACCACAGGAAGGATGTGCAGGGTTTCAACACCAGACAGAAACCGTTTACCACAATCCTGCCTGGATTGGAGAGTATTAGCTATGAGGAGAGATTGGAAAAAACCTGGATTGTTTTCACTTGAATGTCAAAGGATCAGGGGTGACTGATACAGGCTCACAAAATTGAGGGGCATGGATAGGATAGATGGTCAGAGTTTTTCCCAGAGTAGCAATATCAAATACCAAGGGGCAGAGGGTTAAGGAAAAACAGGGGTAAGTTTAAAGGAGATGTGAGAGGCGTGTTGTTTTCGAGTGGTTAGTGCATGGAATGCATTGCCCAAGGAGGTGGTGAACACTGTTATAATAGCAGTGTTTAAGAGGCAGATATAAGTCGGCAAAAGGCAGTATGTTGGTGTGCTCTGGATGATGCAGCGAGACATCCCTACTCCCATACTCTAATTCCCTGGCTGTAAAGACCCAACATACTGTTTGCTCACCTGGTGCACCTGTGTGCCTCCTTACAGCCACCCGTGGGAAAGAGCATCGAGGTCTTGCTGCATCTCTCCTTTCCCAACCTCTCCACTTTTTTCCGGTGGTAATTTGCCTTCTGGTTTTGCTACCTGAGTGGATAACCTCACATTTATCTACAGACGAACCTCGATTATCTGGCATTCAATTATCTGAATATCGGATTATCCGGCAAGATTGCACGGTCCCAATGCTTGGCTAACTGAACAAAATACTCCCTGTTTGTGTCTTTCGGATAATCGAGGTTCCTCTGTATATTGTACTTCATCCCCCATGTGTTTGCCTGCTCGCTCGACTTGTTGAAATTGCACTGAAGCACCTTTTGCATACTTCTCACAGTTCACCCACTCGGCTTTGTGTTGTCTGTAAGCTCCAGCCAATATTCTCTAAATCATTAACATACATTGAGAGTAGTTGGACAAACATTCGTTCATCTTTGTGGCAGCCCACTAGTCACTGGCTACCACTCAGGAAAAATATTCATTTATTCTGCTGTTTGTATCCAGGTCAGTACAGTGCCCTGATTCCATGGTCATTTCTTTGAGTCCTTATTGAAAGCTTTCTAGAAATCCAAGTAAGCCACATCCAGGCTGGAGGCCTGTGACCAGCAGTGTGCCACACCAATCCGTGCTGGGTCCACTGCTTTTTGTCATTTATATCAATACCTGAATGTGAACATTAGAGGTACAGTTGGAAAGTTTGCAGATGACATCAAAATTGGGTGTGTAGTGGACTTTGGTTACCTCAAAGTTCAATGGGACCTTGATCAGATGGGCCAGTGGGCTGAAGTGTGGTAAATGGAGTTTAATTTGGATAAATATGAGGGGCTGAATTTTGGAAAGGCCAATCAGAAGGTTGTGTTTGGTATGCTTTCCTTTATTGGTCAGAGTATTAAGTACAGGAGTTGGGAGGTCATGTTGAGGCTGTACAGGACATTGGTTAGGCCACTGTTGGAATATTGCCTAATCTCCTTCCTAGCAGAAGGGTGTTGTGAAACTTGAAGGGTTCAGAAAAGATTTAGAAGCATGTTGCCAGGGTTGGAGAATTTGAGCTATAGAGAGAGGTTGAATAGACTGGGGCTGTTTTCCCTGGAGCGTCAGAGGCTGCAGGGTGACCTTATAGAGGGACGTGGATAGACGTGGGGCGGAGGAGTCCAGAACTCGAGGGCATAGGTTTAGGGTGAGAGGGGAAAGATATAAAAGAGACCTACGAGGTAACTTTTTCAGAGGGTGGTGCATGTATAGAATGAACTGCCAGAGGAAGTGGTGGAGACTGGTACAATTGCAACATTTAAAAGGCATCTGGACAGGAAGGGTTGAGAAGGATGTGGGCCAAATGCTGGCAAATGGGACTAGGTAGACTTAGGATATCTGGTCAGGACTGAAGCGTCTGTTTCCATGCTGTACAGCTCTATCACCTATTAGCTCCCTTATGTAACTTTACTAGTTACATATTTTAAAAGTACCATTGGATTTGTCAAGCATATTATTTCCCTTTGGTAAATTCATCTTGACCCTATCTAATACTGTCATTGGTTTCCAAGTGTTCTGTTAAATATTTTAAATTGGAATCTAGTATTTTCACTGCTACTGAGACTGGCTAACAGCTCTGTTTTTCATTTCACTACTTTTTAAAAAAAAAAGTTGTGGGGTTACATTAGCTACCCGCTAATTTATTGAGATCTGTTCCAGCATCTGTGGGAACTTGAAGCATAGCCACCAATGCATCCACTACTTCTAGGGACACTTAAATGCTCTGTAATGTAGATTATCAGGCCCTGGGGATTTATTCATCTTTGATCCCATCAATTTCTTCAAAACTGTTTCCCTCCTAATACTCATTAGATCCTGCATTCCTGACATCTTTAAGATATTATTCACTTCGATCCTTGTGAAGACACGACCAAAATATGTGTCTAGAACGAAGAACAATACAACACAGGAACAGGCCCTTCGACTCTGCAAGTCTGCGCCGAGACAGTTTGCCTTTCCACGCTAAAACTGTCTTCACTTACAGGATCCGTATCCCTCTCTTCCTTTCCTATTCATGGATTTGTGCAGGTGCTTCCTGAACGTGTCGGGTGCTCGTTGTTGTGGTTCTGTTCGCCGAGCTGGGAATTTGTGTTGCAGACGTTTTGTCCCCTGTCTAGGTGACATCCTCAGTGCTTGGGAGCCTCCTGTGAAGCGCTTCTGTGATCTTTCCTCCAGCATTTGTAGTGGTTTGTCTCTGCCACTTCCGGTTGTCAGTTCCAGCTGTCCACTGCAGTGGCCGGTATATTGGGTCCAGGTTGATGTGTTTGTTGATAGAATCTGTGGATGAGTGCCATGCCTCTAGGAATTCCCTGGCTGTTCTCTGTTTGGCTTGTCCTATAATAGTAATGTTGTCCCAGTCGAACGCATGTTGCTTGTCATCCGCGTGTGTGGCTACTAAGGATAGCTGGTCGTGTCGTTTCGTGGCTAGTTGGTGTTCATGGATGCGGGTTGTTAGCTGTCTTCCTGTTTGTCCTATGTAGTGTTTTGTGCAGTTCTTGCATGGGATTTTGTACACTACATTGGTTTTGCTCATGCTGGGTATCGGGTCCTTTGTCCTGGTAAGTTGTTGTCTGAGAGTGGCTGTTGGTTTGTGTGCTGTTATGAGTCCTAGTGGTCGCAGTAGTCTGGCTGTCAGTACAGAAATGCTCCTGATGTATGGGAGTGTGGCTAGTCCTTTGGGTTGTGGCATGTCCTCGTTCCATTGTCTTTCCCTTAGGCACCTGTTGATGAAATTGCGGGGTATCCCTGTTTTTGGCGAATACCTTGTATAGGTGTTCTTCTTCCTCTTTTTGCAGTTCTGGTGTACTGCAGTGTGTTGTGACCCTTTTGAACAGTGTCTTGATGCAACTTCTTTTGTGTGTGTTGGGGTGGTTGCTTTCGTAGTTCAGGACTTGGTCTGTGTGTGTGGCTTTCCTGTATACCTTTGTGCTGAATTCTCCATTCGGTGTTCTCTGTACCATCACGTCTAGGAATGGGAGTTGGTTGTCCTTTTCTTCCTCTCTCGTGAATCGGATTCCTGTGAGTGTGGCGTTGATGATCCGGTGTGTGTTCTCTATTTCTGTGTTTTTAATGATTATAAAGGTGTCATCTACATAGCTGACACTGAGTTTGGGTTGAATTTGCGGTAAGACTGTTTGTTCTAACCTTTGCATTACTGCTTCTGCTATGAGTCCGGAGATGGGTGAGCCCATGGGGGTGCCATTGATTTGTTCATATATCTGGTTGTTGAATGTGAAGTGTGGTGTGAGGCACAGGTCCAGTAGTTTAAGTATGCCGTCTTTGTTGATAGGTTCAACGTCCTGTTGTCTGTTCTGTATGTCCAGCAGGTTGGATATTGTTTCTCTGGCTAGGGTTTTGTCGATAGAGGCGAACAGTGCCGTTACATCAAATGAGACCATGGTTTCTTCCTTGTCGATGTGTATATTTCTGATGATGTCCAAGAATTCCTGTGTTGATTGTATCGAGTGTCTGGATCCGTTGATCAGGTGTTTCAGTTTTTGTTGTAGCTCTTTAGCCAGTTTGTATGCTGGTGTCCCTGGTAGTGATACTATGGGTCTGAGTGGAATGTCTGGTTTCTGTACTTTAGGTAGTCCATAGAATCTGGGGGTGTTGTTGCTTTCCGCTTTCATTCTCTGTAGGTCAGACCTGGTTTTTTTTTGTAGATTCCTCAGTGTGTTGTTTATCCTATTGGTGAGCTGTGGGGTGGGGTCAAATTCCCTCTTTTGGTAGATGTTGGTATCTGCAAGTAGTTGTGTTTTTTGGATGTAGTCTGCTTTGTCCAGGATGACTGTCATTCTGCCTTTGTCTGCTGGTAGTATGATTATGTTCTTATCGTTTCTTAGTGATTTTAGTGCTTCTTTCTCCTTGGTGTTGAGGTTGTGTGTTTGTCTTTTCCTTGTTATCATAGGTACAATACTTTGTCTCACTGTTTGTTGTGTCTCTTCTGTCAGTCCATTGTTCCTGAGTGTACATTCTAGTGCTGCTAGGAAGTCTGCTGTCTTGGCGCCCCTGTGGTTGTAGTTAAGTCCCTTGGCCAGTATTGTTCTTTCCGTGTCTGTGAGCTGTCTGTGGGAGAGGTTTCTAACCCAGCTGTGTGTTGTGGTGTCCTGTCTGTTGTGTGTTAGTTTGGCCATTTTTTTCTTTTAGTGCCGTTTTCTTTGCGGTGTGTGGTCCTGTTCTGTACTATGGTGACGGCCTGTTCTATGGTCCGGGTCCATTCCTGATTGGTGGTTTTTGAAATTAACGATTTTTGGCGTGCAATTTCTAGTCTGTGTTTGTGTAGTCTGTTATGTGCGTCTAATCATTAGATGGATCATCCTGAGTCCATTCTGTCTGGCTGTGTCCCTGGTTTGTGGTTTGTTGACTGGTGGTCTGTATCTGACACATGGTGGAAGGATTCGATTCTTTCGGCATTCATGCAGGAATCGGTGTTGTTCATATGTGGCGCTTAGGCGGTTAGCACAGGATTCCCATTTCCTGGCTTGTCTTAGTGTCTCTCGCCCATAGGTGTTCAAAGTTTGTGAGAAGATTTGTAGCTCGGGTGCTCGTTGTTGTGGTTGTGTTCACCGAGCTGGGAATTTGTGTTGCAGACGTTTTGTCCCCTGTCTAGGTGACATCCTCAGTGCTTGGGAGCCTCCTGTGAAGCGCTTCTGTGATCTTTCCTCCGGCATTTGTAGTGGTTTGTCTCTGTGCTTCCAGTTGTCAGTTCCAGCTGTCCGCTGCAGTGCCACCCTCAGACAACAACTCCCCAGGACAAAGGACCCGATACCCAGCAGGAGCAAAACCGACATAGTGTACAAAATCCCATGCAAGGACTGCACAAAACACTACATAGCACAAACAGGAAGACAGCTAACAACCCGCATCCATGAACACCAACTAGCCATGAAACGACACGACCAGCTATCCTTAGTAGCCACACACGCAGATGACAAGTAACATGAGTTTGACTGGGACAACACTACTATTACAGGACAAGCCAAACAGAGAACAGCCAGGGAATTCCTAGAGACATGGCACTCATCCACAGATTCTATCAACAAACACATCAACCTGGACCCAATATACCGGCCACTGCAGCGGACAGCTGGAACTGACAACCCAGAAGCGGCAGAGACAAACCACTACAAATGCCGGAGGAAACATCACAGAAGCGCTTCACAGGAGGCTCCCAAGCACTGAGGATGTCACCTAGACAGGGGACGAAACGTCTGCAACACAAATTCCCAGCTCGGCGAACACAACCAGAACAGAACTGTGTGCAATATTCCGAGTGTGGCCCAACTGAAGTTCGATCACTTGCTATTCTTCTTCTCAATGCCCATTCCAATGAAGGCAAACATGCCAGAAGCCTTTTTTTGACTTTACCTACCTGTGCTGCCACCTTCAATGATCTGGGGACCTGCACACCTAGATCCCTCTGCATGTCAATACTCCTGAGGGTTCTGCCATTCACTCTATCCTTTCCACCTGTACCTGACCTTCCAAAATGCATCACCTCCGATTTGTCTGGATTAGACTCCTCCCATTTTTCTGCTCATGCCTCCAATTGATATATATCCTGCTGTCTCCTCTGAGAATCCTCCTCACTATTCACAATACCATTAATCTTTGTATTGTCCACAAATTTAGTAATTAGACCAACTACATTTTCCTCCAAACCATTTATGTAGACCACAAACAGCAGAGATCCCAGCACTGCTCCCACTAGTCACAACCTTCCATTGTGAAAACCATCCTTCCGCCCCTACCCTCTGTCTCCTATCACTAAGCCAGTTTGGTTTAATTGGTTTGTCATTCCTTTGTTGCCCAATCCAACTTCTAATTCTGACTGTTAGGTCTTCACTAATCTTTTTCTCTTCACATATCCATGGAAGCTTTTACATTCAATGTTTACCTTCCCTGCAAGCGTACCGAGTTTTCCCCCTTTGCCCTCTTTTTTTCACTGAAATCTAAACTGATCCTAATTCTTATATCTACTGCTGGATTTTGGCCAGTTTCCCCTTTCTGACACAATTCCTAATTTCTCTTATCAGCTATTGTTTGGCTATGTTTCCCATTGTTTTAGTGGCAGACAGGAATGCACAATTGTTGTATTTGTTTCATACGCTGTTTAAATGTTTGCCATGCCTATCCGCTGTCAACCCTTTTAAGTCATTCTCCCTAATTTCTCATAGTTAGGTTGCCTCTTGTGCTTTTTAAACAATACTGTAACTTTTTTTGTTTTTCAGTCCAAAGTGTATAACTCCTACTTAGCCATGTTATGCTGCATCTTCCATGTGTTTACCCCTGCACTCAGCTTGTTAGATTGCCCTGAAGAATCTTTGCATCCTCCTCATAACCATGCCCAGTTTTGTGCTAATTTTATTGAATACTGCTTGTGGTACAGTAACTGTGGCATCTGATTGAATTCTGTTCTTGACATATTACTGAAATTATTCCGACTGTGGAGTTTGAATTGAATTAGCTTTATTGTCACATATTCACCTGAGTGTAATGAAAAGTTTACAAGTCACCACTTATGGCACCATCATATGTATAGATTCTTCAGTTTTGTGCTCTGTGAGGCTACTGTGTCAACTGGCAGAGGCAGGGGTGTGTGTGTGTGTGTGGGGGGGGGGGGGGGGGGAAGGAGAGGAGAGGAGGAGTGTGGCACATTTCTGAAAATGCTTATGATTGACAGGCCTACTTAAAAATCCCACAACCCCAGGTTATAGTCCCAACAGGCTTATTTGGAAGCACTAGCTTTTGGAGTGCTGCTCCTTCAGGTGGTTGTGAAGCTGTGTAAAATGTGTAACGTTTTACTTGCGTGATATTGTAATCTTTTGCTATAAATTCTATCTTATGGTCCTGCTTTACAACCACCTGAAGAATAAGCAGCGCTCTGAAAATGTGCTTCCAATTAAACCTGTTGGATTATAACCTGGTGTTGTGGGATTTTTCACTTTGTCTACCCCAGGCCAGCACCGCGTCATGATTGACAGGCAGGTATCTTTGATTGTGTGGTGCTGACTCGATAGTTCCTGGTAATGTTTGGCTTTGAACTGTGCCTGTGCTACTCATCCATCCAGTGCTATTTTATTGATAGTTAGACCCTAGAAAGTCATCATGAGAAATGTAACCTCATTTGAAAGTTGCAAAGCAAGAAATGGAAATGAGCTCCTAATTTTAGGTGCTGTTTCCTATGAACCAAGCATTGCCTGAACAGTTGAAACTGCTCAGGTAAGGTATTGGAGATGTAGTTTCATGTTGTTATAGCTGCATGATCATACCTTCCACTCAGGAAGCTAAATGAATATATTGGCTTCACAACTTCACCTGAACTCCTGAGATGAGCAAAGATGGAACATACAGGCAACTGTGTACTCACTTTGGTGCTAGCATTGGATCTACCATGCAATGCAGCTGTGACTGTCCATTCATTGGCAATTTTTTGTGATCGTTTCTTTGCTTGCTTGTGCTATTCCTGCGATAAAACTTGGATTAAGGTAGACTGCAAATCTGTTCCCAGTAGGTGGCAGACACCTTGTCAAGATGAAAGGAGAATGTGATTAAGAACTTCTAACACAGCAAGCAGCAAACACTGCAACTTGCTGCTTACAAGGGGTGGAAGTTGTCAACAATTCTGAAAGAAATTGAACAGGCAGATGAAAGAAATAAAGGTGTGGGAACTGGACTGATTGGATTGCTTTCAAGGGAGCTAATTAAGATTCAGTGGGTCAAGTGACCTCTGTTCTGACTCTGACTAGAGCTTAACAAATGATACTGAACAAAGTCCGAGTAGACAGTATGAATGCAGGTGGGAGGATACCAAAGATGTAATAGTGAAATCCCTCCCTCCAGCAGCACTGACTAGTAGCAGCTTTGTGGAATTTGTTTGAACTTGCCGGCTGTTCCAGAGTGTGAAACTGATGCTCAGCAGGCATCATGTGCATCATTACCATCATAATCATATAAACACTGCTGACCCAAACAGGCAAAATATCTGAAATATGTTCAAATCCACAGGTTCAGCTGCTCCCAGACCATAAAATAACTCAAACAAAAACCTCTTAAACTAGGTGCATCCAATGTTCCTCTTCTCTCTGGACTGATTTCGGTTTTCTTGTTAAAATTATATACGGAGCTGAAATGGTTAATTTTATCAGTGTGTGTCAACTTATCTGAATCTGGTCATCTTCAGTGATGGCAGAGGCAGAACGTTTAGTGAAAACACCAGAGTGGATCAGGAAATGGCTGAGGTATTGGATACTGCAAAGAAAAGCCAGTGTGGCGATGACATTCCAGATGCAATCCTGAAGACTTGTGTTGTAGGAGTAACGACCACCATCTCCAAACGATTCCAATTAAGCTATAACCCTGGCATTTGCCCACCACCTTAAAGCTTCCCTCCTGGCCACACACCATCCTGACTTGGAATTGTCCTGCAATTCCTTCATTGTCACTGGGTCAAAATCCTGGAGCTCCCTCCTGAGAAAAGCTGTGGGTGTGACTGCTCACAGTGAACTGTAGTGGTTTGCAGAAGCACCTCCCCAGCACTTTGGGGGCACTTGAGAATGGCTGATATTGTCCCAGCAATCTTCATAATTTTTATTTTTAAGTGGCTTTTATTCGAGATTAAGGAGACAGTAGAATCTCTACGGTGCAGGTCCTTCAGCCTACCAAATTCACACTGACTCTCTGAAGAACATCGTTTAAAGGCAGAACTTAAGAAATATTAATGTCAATCTTTCAAATATTTTGCTGCGCTTACAAAATGCAAATCAGTCCTGTAAATCCCCACTGATTTGGTGACCTGATTTTTTTAAAAATTTAGAATATAAATGAAAAAAATGCTGTCTGTTATAAATTCCTCTCAATGCTCACCTTAAAATTGTGCTGATAATGAGTGGGCAAATATTTAATGTGCTGGAATATGTATGGCCTTTGTATGATCAGGTATAGAAATGGATGTGGTCATCTTGTGCAGTTGTAAGCATTCTCATTCCTGAAGAAGGGCTTATGCCCGAATCGTTGATTCTCCTGCTCCTCGGATGCTGCCTGACCTGCTGTGCTTTTTCAGCACCACATTTTTCAGCTCTGGTCCTCCTCCATCTGCAGTCCTCCTAGCATTCTCATTACTGCCCACTCAAATGTGGTCACGTGAAAATCTTTCCGTACAATGGAAGCAGAGTTGGAATCTTTTATTTCCCACTTCTTCAGCCAGTGTATTCTGTCCAACGTCACCCGACATAGTTAATATCAACATCATGCATGCGTACAAAATCCTTTAACGCATATTCCCCTGTCCTCCCTTGGCTGCCTTCTGCAAGGTCCATTCCCTCTGGGACACCCTGGTCCATTCTTCCATCACTCCCAACATTCCTCCCACAGCCCCATGGTACCTCTGCCTGCAACCACCAAAAACTTACCACCTTCCCCCGGCCTCCTCAGTATCCAAGGGCCCAATACACCGCCCAGGTGAAGCAGTATTTTACCTGCACTTCTCACAATCTAATCTACT
Organism: Hemiscyllium ocellatum; assembly: GCF_020745735.1. NCBI lineage: Eukaryota > Metazoa > Chordata > Chondrichthyes > Orectolobiformes > Hemiscylliidae > Hemiscyllium > Hemiscyllium ocellatum. The sequence continues at coordinate 32,093,426 of NC_083445.1, read as the reverse complement.
GCATTTGCTGCTCAGTGTGGTCTCCTCTGCAGTGGGCAATTGCAGTGTAGACTGGGTGACAGCTGTGCAGAACGCCTGTGTTCTGCCTGCAGACCACACCCTGAACTTGCCATTACCTGCCTCTGTAACCCCCACCTACCCCTGGCCAGCGTCTGTCTCTGGCTTACTGCTGCATTAACAGCCACTCACCCTCCCAGCCAGGTTGTTACCCACTCTTTGTCCAACTGTTGTTCTCTCTGTTTGGGTTCAACCCCACTTCTCATTTACTCCTTACCACCTTCCCCCATCCTACCTTCTGCATATCAACCACCGTTTCCCAAGCTACCATGTCAGTTCTGAGGAAGGGTCACTGGATCCAAAATGTTAACTTTGATTTCTCTTCACAATACTGCCAGACCTGCTGAGCTTTTCCAGGAACCAATAAACCATCTTTTTGTTTTAATGAAAAGAATAAAGTTCTCCCAACAACTAAAGTCACTTAACTTCTCTCAACATTTAATTCTGTATGACCTTTATCACAACAGACGAGGGGTGGTATGCTGACTCAGTGGTTAGCACTGTCGCCTGATGGCACCAGGGACCTGGCTTCAATTCTACTTTCAGGTGACTATGCAAACTCCTCCCAGACATTCTCCTTGTGTCTGCATGGGCTTCCTCCCACAGACAACCTGCAGGTTGGGTGGATTGGCTGTGCTTAACTGCCCGTAATCTGCAGGCTAGGTGGGTTAGCTATGGGAAATGCAGCAAGATAGGGATAGGGATAGGGTGCTGGGTGGTATGGTGTGGACTCGATAGGCTGAATGGCCTACTTCCATAAGAAAGGGCTTCTCTGCTACAACCTGTATTACTGTAATAATTGTAATGTTACATTCAGGCTTTCCTTTTATTGGTGACCTATTTCTCTCTCATTTTTAAATTCCTGTGTATGTTACATGTCCCCGCCCCGCCCCACCCCACCCCAAACCCACTGCTGTCAGCTCGGATAAGGAGTTTCAAGGCAGGTGTGATGCCATCCATTGTATGTAAATGACCAGTTGGCTTGGATCAAAGTGTTTCCCCACCGTCTTCACACACCATCTGGGCAGAAATGGTGATCTGGTGATGTGAAACCTGAATATTGCTGAAAAAGCCACATTTTCTTGAAGCTATTCACCTTTTCACTCATCAAGCCAATTTGCAAGGAATGCCAATGATCGAGGAGATAGGAACACAGAAAACAATGTTATGTCCTGTACACAATGCTGGATTTCCCCACAGCTGCAAGCTGAACTCCCACAGCGAGTATTGATCATGTTTGTTTTCTGCTACATGGGACTGTAACCTGAATTTGTCAGAAAATTGTTAGATTATATGTGGTTTACCATCATTGGTTCAGCTATGCTGCAAAATTTTGGGTTTGAAAAATATTCAATTGAATTTTATTTAAAAATGCCTTCATTATAGGATTTGGGCTCCTCTAGCGTTTCCTGAATGGCCCAAGTGACCATGAGAAGGTGGTGATGAGTCACCTTACATTTTGGATATTGCTGTTCACTCCGATCCTCCATGTAATGAGGACAATGGCAAGGGATATTGCACATTGTTGGGAGTCACTGTGTACGCTGCCTGTTTCCCCCATCCTGAACTGTACTGTATACAGTTATCACAAGCAGTGTCAGGTTGGCCTATTTGGCTGACTTTTATTTTCTGTTCTTGTTTAATATACTGTACATGCTCTCTCCACAGACTGATCCGAACAAGTGCCCAGTCAGTCAGGAGCAGAGGTGAGAAATTTGGTGAGTAGGAAGGCAGTACTGTTTTTTATAATCGTATTGTAATTTTTGTGAGTTTAAGGCAGTGTTTTAAACTTTTTTTGTCAAGTGCTCTGGTTCTTGGCTCAAGAATCATACATTGGTTACAGCATGGAGGTGGCAATTTATCCTGTAGATTACATGCTCACCCCTGTGCAGGAGAATGCGTTTCCTGATTGGGAATGTTAACCTGGTTCAATTGGAGAGGCCTGACTGAAGGCGAAGTGCACTGTTCACTCTGAGAGCTGGTTGTCTGTTAAGGACTGTGTGAGTGTGTGTATAAAGGGTGACTTGGTGATGGGATACTGGCCTCTGGGGTTACTTCAGCGGTGACTAGAGAAAAGCACACACTCTGGTTATCTTTTATTGGGAGGGGAATTGAATACAAGGCCAAGGAGGTTCTGCTTCCTGTACAAAGGGTGAGATCACATTTGGAATATTGTGTACGGTATTGGACTCCATAGTTAAGGAAGGATAGGCAGCAGACGCTCTATCTACCATTTGATTAACTGAATTTCGCATTATCGGAACAAGATCATAAGGTCCCGGTGCTTGGCTAACTGTTATCCAGCATTCAATTAACCGCACAAAATGCTCCCTGCCCGTGTCCTTTGGATCGCTTTTGAGTTGGGGTGAGTATTTCTGGAGTCATGCATTATTTGGGAAGTTGACTCTTTCAGTCCTGCTGTTGGTGACTGACTGGGCCCAGTGCATGGAAAGAATATCAGAGATTTTCGTCTGCTCAGAAAAACTACGAGTGTTTATCCCGACAACTTGTGGACCCACAGTTTGTTCAGTTATCAGCAGCCTGACATTCCCTGAGGTACCAAATACAGAAACCTGTCAAGAATTGACAGATTTAACTAAGGAGCATTATGATCCCAAGCTGCCTGCCTCATTCTGAGATGCTGTTGGTTTTGCTCGTCGATTCAGGAACCCGGAGTTTTGCTGAGGTAAAGGCACTGGCACGTGACTTTGGTTTAACCCTTGCTGAAATGTCAAGAGACCGTTTGGTATGTGGGCTTAATGATGTAACTGCAAAAGTGCTGACTGGCTGAAGCCCGAGTGGACTTCAAACAGGCACTACAACTGGCTTCATCATTGGAAAATGTAACAGGTGCAACAGTGAAGTTGCAGGGTATACAGACCCCCTCGCCAGGCCGCCTGGGCTTGGGGAACACTATCTGAGTGAAGGCAGTTGCATAGCCTCATTAAGGACATCTCCTCATCACAGGGACTCTAGCTCAGCCCACAACAAAACTCCTAAATAAAGCCAAGCCCCAGCCAAAAGGGTTAAACCTTGCTTCAGGAGCCAGGCCGGAAAGCAGCTGTAGTTGGTGCCAGTATGCGGACTTGAGACAGCAAAAGAATCCCACCAGGCCTAAATGGAATAAGAGAACTTTGTAAGGCGGTATACAGGAGAGAGCACAGTCTGAAAGTTCCACCTACATTTGGGTTGGAGCAGTTAAATTGTTCAGCAACATCCAAATCCGAACCAATCAAAATAACCATCTGGTTAAATGGTCACCCGGTTCGAAGAGATGTTGATAGCAGTGTCGCTGTATCAGTGACTGTGGAACCAGTCTTTCACAACATTCACTCTCCACTCCAACGTTTAGGTTTATACCAGGCCTTAGCTTAGTGCGTTTTGACAAGGTATGTAGCTCTGGTTGAGGTTCTGGATGTAGGTTGGCTCACTGAGCTGGAAGGTTCATTTTCAGACGTTTTGTCACCTTATTAGGTAATATCTTCAGTGGGCCTCCAGGTGAAGCACTATTGATAATTCCTGCTTTCTACTTAAATCTTTGGATTGGTGATGTCATTTCCTGTGGTGAAGTCACTTCCTGCCCCTTTTCTTAGGGAGTGGTAGATTGGGTCTAACTCAATGTGTTTGTTGATAGAGTCCCAGTTGGAATGCCATGTTTCTAGGAATTCTCGTGCATGACTGTTTGGCTTGTCCTCGGATGGATGTATTGTCCCAGTTGAAGTTGTCCTCCCTTACCTGTATGTAAGGATATTAGTGAGAGAGGGTCATGTCATTTTGTGGCTAGTTGATGTTCATGCATCCCACATTCAATCCTCTCGACCCATCTGTCCATCTTCCTTCCCACCTATCCATTCCATCCTCCCCACCAACTTAGCACAATCGCCATCTACCTCCATCCCACTTATCTTTGCCTCAGCTCAAACCGCCTCCCCTATTTCTTTCTCAGCCCCCTTCCCCGGTCCACCCGAAACATCGACTCTCCTGCTCCTGAGATGTTGCCTGACCTGCTGTGCTTTTACTGTATCTACTCTGGACACGCTTCCAGGCACAGCTGATAGTATCTGACTTTGATCCAGTCCTGACAAAACAAACTGTGGTGATGGAGGGAAACCAAAGGGCTGTTGCAATGAGAATTGAAACCTTTTTGGACCTGGAGAAACCAGGTCACGTAGAGGACACAATGTTATGAGGAGAAAGAGTGATTGTCTTGAGCAAAGGTTGCCATTTGGTATGAGCTGAACTCCATCATGGTCATCCAGAGGTTTCCAAAATTAGGCTGTTGATGAGAAGTTATTTCTCGTGGCCGGGATTGGTTGTAGACACAGCTGTAACAGTGGGGCAGTGCCAGCAGCTTGCTCATGGGAAGGACCAGGTAAACCCTGGGCTTGGTAACACAGTGACTCTGCAGGACTGTTCTTCATCATTGTAGATGCTGACTCAGTGACTGGGGGTGCATAGGGTTCATTCATCGAACACTAGGATGACAATAGAAAAACTGCCGGTATCGTTTGCAACACACTGATTACCTGGATTGTTGGTCACTGATAACAGGCTGTTATTTACCAGCAAGAAATTTTCAGCATTTTCTAAAGTCATGTGACATTTAACATAAAAAGACCGCTCCATACCCTCCATCATCCAATTGTCTGACAAAATATAATCCAAACTATAACTAACTTAGATCCTCTCTCATTATAAACTCCATTATTTTGGTCTAATCTGCTCAATCTCTCTTCATAGGACATTATAAACTACTTATAACTCCTAATGCATATTAGCCCATTAGTTCATAACAAAAAAAATTATGAAATGTGGGTGATGGCTTAGTGGTATTATTGCATTAATTAGGAGACCCAGATAGTGTTGTGGGGACCCAGGTTTGAATCTCACTACAATGGATGGTGGAATTTAAACTCAGTAGAAAACCATCTGGAATTGAGTCTAATGACGACTATGAATTAATTGCTGATTATCAGGACCCCCCCCCCCCCCCCCCCCCCCCCCCCCCACCCCCGCCACCTGGTTCGCTAATATCCTTTAGAGAAGGAAACTGCCATTCTTACCTGGTCTGGTCTGGCCTAACTGTGAGTCCTGACCCACAGTAACATGGTTGGTTGTTAACTGCTGTCTAGATGGACAATAAGTGCTGACCTAGCCAGTGACCTCCTCATCCTGTGAATGAATAAAGAAAAAAAAATCAAGTTGATTGTGAGATCCTTCTGGGGCTGGTGAGATTTGAACGAGATATTTTGGCTCCATGGTAGGGACAGTGCCATTGTGGTAGAAGACCCCTTCAAACAGCTGAATATTGCTTCAGGAACTAACCTATTGCAACCATGGAAACGAATCCAGATTTCCTGTGTGAGAAGGAACCTAATGTGCATTATACACATGCAAATTGCTCGAATGATTGGATAGTTAACCACTGTGCAAACCTGACTTGGGAAATGAAATGAGCAGTACACATGGTGGAAAGTAGGTGAACACCTGAATTGCTGCCTTTATTGAATGAGTCTGCTTTCTCTTTTTAACACGGTCAGATGCTTTCCTCAAGGAAAGGTGTATCTCGGGGGGTTTTGCTTCAAACCAAAGTTCAGTGTTTAATTGCATTGCTCAGTTATTTTCTTGCTTTCAGTGTGTGTATGGGGAGCTTATTGATTTGCCTTTGTCTGGGAGTATATTTATTCCTTGTTTTAAATCACTGGTGTAAGGTTTAAAAATAGATGGATCTGAGCATTTCTTTGTTTAAAAATCACAAGAACGATGCTATCCAAACTCCTCACTGAGCATTATTTTAAATGTCTGCTCACTTTTCATTAAAAGATAGTAGGTCACAGAATCGTTGCTGGGTTAGTGCAGTTACCATCAGGGTATCCAGAATGCCCCTGTTCAACAGCATCTCAAAACACAATCTCAGGGTTCATGTCAATATTGCAAATACCCAGTTGTACCTCGCTGTCAGTTCTTAACTCTGTTTTATCCCTGGTTTGTTACACTGCTTAGCCAATATCCTGTTCAGGGTGAGTGGAAGTTGAATCCCAACTGAACACAGGGAAGTGCTGATTCAACCCATCAGCTACTAAAACCGTTTCGTTCATGACTTTGATACCTTGTGTTTGACGATTCTAGTGCCGCCCTCAGCCTCTCTACTTTCCATTCCTTCCAGACTTGAACTTGTCAAAACCTGTGTTCCTATCCTGACTCGCCCCAAACCCTGTTCACCTATCACCTCTCTGCTCACTGAACTACATTAGCTCTCATATAGACAATAGGCGATAGGTGCAGGAGTAGGCCATTCTGCCCTTTGAGCCTGCACCACCATTCATTATGATCATGGCTGATCATCCTTAATCAGTATCCTGTTCCTGCCTTATCTCCATAACACTTGATTCCACTATCTTTGAGAGCACTATCCAACTCTTTCTTAAATGAATCCAGAGACTGGGCCTCCACTGCCCTCTGGAGCAGAGCATTCCACACAGCCACCACTCTCTGGGTGAAGAAGTTTCTCCTCATCTCTGTCCTAAATGGTCTACCCCGTATTTTTAAGCTGTGTCCTCTGGTTCAGCACTCGCCCATCAGCGGAAACATGTTTCCTGCCTCCAGAGTGTCCAATCCTTCAATAATCTTGTGTCTCAATCAGATACCCTCTCAGTCTTCTAAACTCAAGGGTATACAAGTCCAGTCGCTCCAGTCTTTCAGGGTAATGTAGTCCCGCCATTCCAGGAATTGACCTTGTGAACTTACGCTGCACTCCCTCAATAGCCAGAATGTCTTTCCTCAAATTTGGAGACCAGAACTGCACACAATACTCCAGGTATGGTCTCACCAGGGCCCTGTATAGCTGCAGTAGAACCTCTTTGCTTCTATACTCAATCCCTCTTGTTATGAAGGCCAGCATGTTATTAGCCGCCTTCACTACCTGCTGTACCTGCATGCTTACCTTCATTGACTGGTGTACAAGAACACCCAGATCTCTCTGTACTGCTCCTTTACCTAAATTGATTCCATTTAGGTTTCCATTTGGGAGTCTTGCAGTGTTTAAATTCTCCCCTTTGCTTTGGATGTTGTCTCTATGTCCTGCCAATCTGCATTAACCAACAGCAATCTGAAATTTCTATGTATCTCTGTTTTGAACTACCTGCATGTCCCTGATTTTCCAACTGCTGCACTGTTGGCAGGAGTGCATTCCTCGGCCCTGGAATTCCCTCTGTGTGTCCTGTCAGCCATGGGCATTTTCCTCCGTCAGTACACCCCATGGAGCTATCTCTCTCTGAGTAAACCTTTCAGCAGACTCTGAGAACTCCTTATTATTCTGTAAATTTATGAACACTATGTTCAAAGGCCTTACAATATTTTACTCTCCAATGTACTATATGAATGCAAGTTGTTATTTATTGTGCACTGGACTTAATTAGAACAACTTTTTTTTGTCTAAAGATGACTGGGAGACTGTCGAAGATTTGATCTTAAAAACTCCTCATTAAAGTTAAATCACTGTTTCCTCTCTTGTTTCAATGCAGTGTATGGTGAGTTCTCCTTTTGGAGATTAATAACTCTGTGTTTTAATGGTGGTGATTGAAGGCAGATTATTAGTCAGGATAGCAAGAGTTTTAATTTAAACAATACTCCAGCTTGGTCCTTCCTCAGAACTGCAACGGAAACATTAACTCTGCTTTCTCTCCACAGACACTGCTCGACCTGCTGAGCTTTCTCAGCAGTTTCTGCTTTGGTTTGATTTCCATCATCCACTGCCCTTTCTGATATTTGTTGTTCGTACCCTGCACTGTCATTGGCGTGGAATCTTTAACGTGAACGACTAGAGCAAATATCTTGGGCCTTGATTTCACTGCCCTGGTGGAGAGGGGTCATCTTGCAAAGCCAAGAAACTTGGGCTTCCTCGATGCAAAAATAGTTTCCTGTCAAAGGAGCAGCCAGATTGACTCATCTGGCTGTCTCTTGGGCGGGGAGCTTAAAACAAAGACTGCAGCCAAGACTCTGCTGTCCTCTGAGAGGGTATACCGTGGTGAAGTGTGTGGGAAGGGAGAGTGGAATAGGTTGGAGTTGCTTGCAGGTTTTTCAGGGGCAGGGATTGGAAACAAGTTCAATATTGGGGTGAAAGAGGAGTTCTACGATGCTGGCAAATGTGTCTGTGTCAGTATTGGGGAAATAGCTGTGATTGGGACACAGAATGAGGGAAGGTTAGAGTTTAAATTTAGTCCTGAGGAGGTTTTATTACCCACTTGGGAACCCTGCAGCCTTCTGGACTTTGAGTTCAACAGCTTGAGGGCTTGAGCTCTCCCATATCCTGACCCCAGTTCATCCACATCAGGTTATCGCTCAGTCCCAACTGTTAGCCAATAACAGCCCTCCTAAATAGCTGTTCACCCTCCCAGCTGGATCATTACCCAGTCCTCTGTCCAACTGTTTTCCTGGTCTTTGGGCTCTATCCCCACCTATAATTTACTCCTTACCCCCCTCCCCCCACCCTATCTTATGCATATAAACTAACATTTCCCCAGCTACCAGCGGTTGGAAGGACGGGTCAGTCAACCTGAAACGTGAACTCTGATTTCTCTCCACAGATGCTGCTAGACCTGCTGAGGTTTTCCAGCAGTTTCTGTGTTAGTTAGTGATTTACAGCACCCGTGGTTTTTCTGTTTTAACCTTGCCCAGCCTGTTGTCTACATTAGAACACAAGGAGCTAAACAGGCATTCGGTTGTGCACCGCTGTTTGTGTTGACTGTTTTGCAAGCTAAGGCCTATCAGCAAATGTGCAAATGTTACTGATAGCAAGGTGCTTCTTTAGAGAAATACCTGACCAAACGACGACACGACTGGTCTCCAGCTCATTGTGGTTTCCATTGTTGGGCCCGGTACAAGCATTCTGGGCAGGGGGCTTTGATAGACATGTAACTTTACTGGTTTGATGCTTAGACTATGTGTATGTGACAGTGAAATATTAATAATCCCTTCTGAGGAACCTGACTAGTAAGATATTCTAATGCAATTTAGACTTGAGGTTGAATGAGGGCTTCCTTTTGAGGGTGGAAACTCTAATCTGGAAGGTGTCATGACCTTTGAGTTTTGGTGTGAGGACTTTCCATTAATAGATTGTTTACTTGAATTGTAAAGGGAGTTTTCAATACAGATTTGGATTTAGCACAAAAGTGGGGTGTGAGCAGAGTTGAAAGGTGAAGCTAGCAGGGCTGTTTTGGGTAGAATGGTATTTCTCATTATACAGCTCATGGCCTTATTATGTTTACATCGTTCTTTAGGGTGGTTTTGAGATCTGAAAACGTGTTGCTGGAAAAGCGCAGCAGGCCAGGCAGCATCCAAGGAGCAGGAGAATCGACGTTTCGGGCATGAGCCCTTCAGGACTGCCCGAAACATCAATTCTCCTGCTCCTTGGAAGCTGCCTGACCTGCGCTTTTCCAGCAACACATTTTCAGATCTGACCTCCAGCATCTGCAGTCCTCACTTTCTCCTATGATTTTGAGATGCCCATATATTATCCTAGGCATACAGTCGTGAGTGTAGAGCGAAAGATCTTCCAAAAATCCTTATCCTTAATGAGGGCAGATAGGGTGGGGGGAGGCTAGAATTGAGCCATACGACCTGATGGAATGCAGTACAATCATATATTGATATTATCAATGTGGTGAAACTGCAGTAAATGTGGTTATAAGGGTTTGTTATGCTAATAGAACACAGAATCCCCACAGTGTGGAAACAAGCCATTTGGCCCAACAAGTCCACACCAACTCTCCGAGTATCCCACCTGGACCTACCTTACCTTACCTTGCAACCCTGCATTTCCCAAGGTCCCAGCTGCAACATCGCTGAACGCTATGGGACAACCTGGTTTGGCCAGTCCACTTAATTTGCACATCTTTGGACAGTGGGAGGAAACCAGAGTACCTGACGGAAACCCACGCAGACATGGGGAGAACATGCAAACTCTGCACAGTTGCCCGAAGGTAGAATCAAACCAGGCTCCTTGGTGCTGTGAGGCAGCAGTGCGCACCACTGAACCACCGCGCTGCCCACATCAAATCTGTTACAGCCGGAGGCATCACCGTTTTTTTATATCACTTCTTTGCGAAGCAAGTTGGGAAGTTATTGGGTCAGGCACTACATGAGTTGAAATAATGGAAATATTATGTTGTGACTGTCAGACTTCTCAAAGTGCTTTACAGTCAATTGGGTACTTTTGAAGTACAGCCTGTGAAATTTGGGAGATTTCTTTTCAAAAATCTTAACTTTGTCAAACTAAAGAATGGAAACAATTTGCCCAATTTTGCTGGCGAACCAAGGTGTGGACATGCCATGGTGTGCTGGTAAATGTTCCGAGACTGATCATTCAGAGCTCCAGTCTAACGATCTGTGGTCATGGGTTTGAATGGCAGGTGATGAAATTTGATTTTAAAATTCTGGAATAAAAACTAGTCTGGTGGTAACTCCACAACAATCAGCAGTGGTTATAAAAATCCCATCTGGTTCACTTAGGTCTTTCAGGGAAGGAAGTCTACCAACCTTACCTGGTTTGGCCGATATATGACACCAGATTCTCAGCAGTGTGGTTAACTCTGAGCTACCTTTAGGTCATTTGAGACGAGCAATAAAAGCTGGCCTGGCTAGCAATACCCAGGTCCCGTGAGGGAATAAAAAAAGGCAGGTTTCTGCACGTGCCATTCCCA